>NC_064640.1:87178773-87803773 GCF_023864345.2 Schistocerca serialis cubense | reverse complement strand
TGTTGGATAGATTTCGTGTGGAAATTTGAGAAGATTCAGTATGGACATGTGCTTGTGCTGGACTGTTATTCCCTCCCATGTAAATTTTCCGGTTGACTACTTCTGCACATAAATTCAAAAAGAGCCAATCATATTGCCCAATTCATTCACAAGACATCCTTTGTGCTGGGATATAGGAGTCTCTGCATAGCGATGAGAACGTTTGCATATGTTGAAAGCAGGAAGGGTAACACATTATGGACGGGCTGCCATGTTAGGACCGCAAGGAAGAAGGCATTCAACGCTATTCTGCGCTATTTTCGTAAACAGGCTCTGTTAGGGCAAGAATTTCCATGCGTACAAGCCGAGACATCACGAAAACTCCTACAAAAGCATATGTTAAGTATTTCTGGGACACTATGCAATTTTCGAGACTTCGCTATAGATACTGAGATTCGTTCGAGGACCACAGCCATCAAGAGGAGACATTACCCCTACATCGATCGGTGTCAACCTGTAGCAGCAATCGTAATATCTAATTGCAGTTACACTGGTAAATATGTTCCTGGCTTCCAATATTCTTATGAGTCTTGTGTGTATTTGATAATCTGTAGACAACATTTTAGGGGTTTGACTGTCAGTGCAATTTAGCGATCTGTGCAAAATAATTTTACTGCTGAAAGTCTCGTCTGCAGAAAACAATGGCGAAAGGATTGCTGGGAACAATGCACCCTGTGCTATTCTGGAACATCTCTCTCGGTGCTGGATCGTATCGCAGCTATGCATCATCGCGTGTGGGGCGAGTGTGAGCGCGCCTT
Organism: Schistocerca serialis cubense; assembly: GCF_023864345.2. Lineage (NCBI taxonomy): Eukaryota > Metazoa > Arthropoda > Insecta > Orthoptera > Acrididae > Schistocerca > Schistocerca serialis. The sequence continues at coordinate 87,802,976 of NC_064640.1, read as the reverse complement.
GGAGTTCTGTGACGTCAGCATAACACTTGAAGAATTCTAACTGTATACATGAAAATAGACCACAAGTTTCACCTGCTTGCTGTAGGTAGCAGCGGCGTGGTGTTAGCAGTACAGTAGTTAATGGGAGGGTGTGCATGAGTAGGTGACATGGAGAAGAACTGCAGGTTATGTGCAGAACACTACGTTAATTTGCATACTTTTATGTAAAATGCAGTACAATAGTCTAAGGGAGTGGGCGACAGGGAAGAATGCGCCAGAAATGGCGTTGAAAAGCATGTGAAATTCGAAACGTGTACCAGAAAATGGTGGGAGGACATAACTGTTTACTTAATTTGGTATCAAAGGCGGTACAATAATTTAAGGAAAAGGGGGGTGGCATAGAAAACCAGTTAATGGAACAATAGGTTGAGTGCTGAAAAAGGCCGAAATGTTAGGTTAAGACACCAAGGGTACAGCGCCAAACATTAGTTTACGCAGTATGTTTGGCCCATGTGATTGCTTCTTGCAAGACCTACACGTTTCCAAACAGCAAAGAATGATGAGCAAGAGAAATCCAGCCCCCCAAAAGTGATTTTTTTAATAAATAAACAATATACCCTTGAATTTCCTGTAATGAGATCCTTCTTCTCCACCAGTTTCCATGTATTCCATACACTGCCTTGAATTGCCTAAATTCTTTAAATAAACTATATTACACACAATGTCTAAATTGTTTAAAAAATATTCCATGCACTAAAATCGGATTCCCTCCAAATAATCAATCAACTGAGTCTTTTCCCGGCCAATTCCTAGAAAGAGGTGGTGGCCGGATGACTTAGCTTAGTGGAGGTAGCCAGAGTTCCCTTTCTGTCCCGCCATTTCCTTAGGTTAGTAGAGATAGTCAAATTGACCTATCTTCCCTCCAAAATTCAAACTCGTGCCAGTCCCTAGGAAGAGGTGGCGGTCGGATGTCTTAGGTTAGTGGAGGTAGCCCATTTTAACAGGTTAGTAGAGGCAGGGAGACGTGGCATTTCCCACCAGAGAGGTTAATTAATTGATCAATTTAATTAAGTAGTCAAACTGATAAGAGTGAGAGGGGGGCTGGTTCCAATAACTCAGACCTGAAAGTATACCTGTAGCATTGAGGGGGCTATCAACGTGTAAGTCGCCGAAGTGGCATCAAATCGAAAGACTTGCACCTGGCGAACGGTCTACCCAGTGGGAGGTCCTAGTCACACGACATTTACATTTTTTCAGTTAGGTGGCTGCGGGTTGTGGGAGGGGGAGGGGGTGGGGGGGACGATAGGCTAAGTGTCTGTCAATCAAATTGAAATGGGATTGACATGGAAAAGCACTTAACAGAACCATAGGTTAACTCAGACCTGAAAGTGTACCTGTAGCAACGAGGGGTGGGGAGTTTCCTGACGGTGGAGGGGACGGGGTGGGCAAAATAGGTTAAGTGCAGTGACATGGAAAACCACTTAACAGAACAGTAGGTTAAGGACCTGTCAATCAAAGGAGAACAACAGCTTAAGTACCTGTCAATCAAAGGATAACAATAGGTTTGCCCCTGAGTGCATACCTGCCCCTGATGTAGGCAACCCGCACTAACAAAATGTGCTCGTACGAAGGTATCTCTACTATCTCTACTACTTTCTGTGTTCTTTGGCTTCCAACTCTCTGCATTGGAGGATTAAATGTTGCCCAATTTTACGCCCCTCACCAAATAGTCTGCACCCAGGGACTTCTTTTTCTATACCCATCTTGTGCAGGTGTTAATTAAAGTTCCTGTGGACAGTCATAAATCCTACCATGAGTTTAATCTGCCTCCTGTTTAAGCCAAGGTTTACAGAACTTTTCTTGAAGCACAGGTTTGTCGTCATTAGGCTGCCATGTTTTTGTTATTGGATCTCAGTTAATATTCTTCATGCTGCCTCATAAACCAGATACGTAGTTCTATTCTTACCATAACCTTAATGACGGTTAGGATTGTTTCTGGCAAAAAAATGTAGTAGCCGTACCTGTCCATGCCAGCCTATCAGATAATTCATTGCCATTGGTTCCTGAGTGACCAGGGCGCCACAGCAGGTTTACCCTGTTACTTTACCTTAGCCTCACAAGGACTTGACGACATTCGGCAATGATCTATGATCTTGTTGTGGGGGCTAATAGAGATTTCACAGCTGCTTGGCTGTCTGAATGAATGTAGATGCCATGATCCATGTAACACCTACTCATATCCTCGTCCACATGCACTCTGATAGCGGTTATTTCGGCCTGGAATATCGTGATCAGCTTCCCTCACGAGACTGCTCACTCTACTCTAGACTGTGCCCCATATACGGTGGCCCCAGGACCTTGGTCTGTTTTCGATTTGTCAGTAAACCAGACTATGTCCCATCATCATACTGAGACTTGTTCTTCCACTGCTCCATACCTCCAATTATTACCTTGAAGGTTTACATAAGCAGCTGGAAGTTGCTGTACAGTCAGGTGGCATTTCCCTGACCGTTCCTATATTTACCAAATGTTCTATACAAGTATTGATATGGGAATCTGGTCACCCTAAAGGTATCCTATTATTTCTGGTTTTCAACCTGTGTGTCCCTGCTACTACCCCTGTTGTGACCCAAAGATATAATGGGGGCACACCCAGTGTGGTCACCATCTCAGCTGGGGATTTGCTGCTAATTCCACCATACTGTATCCACATAACTTATTATATGTCATATTACAGTTGTGTATATCCAGCTGATGCTCCTGGGGCTTACAAGTCAGACCTCAGCTTTTTACCAAAGGCCTGTCCAGGACCCAAGAGCAGCTTTCGTTTTGGAACATATATTCTCTATGTGTGGGGATCCAAGATATTTTTGCATACAAGATTATCCATAAATACTTCACTGCGTCCTCTAGTGATAGAGTTCTATTAGAAAACTTGAGATTCGTGTATGTATCCTGGATAAACTACCTTGTGAAGGGTGCTACAACAGTTTTCTTGACACCAACCCTTAGACCCTGTTTCCTGTACCTGTCTTGCACAATGTTCAATGTGCATTGCGCCACAGTGACACACTTGGACAACTTATACTCAAGGCCATCCTCTCCCTCTCCTTCCGTGGAACCACCAGGACTTGATCAAGGTCACCCAGGGGAACCCCCAGGCAATAATGCGAGTTATATTCAAGACCATAGAATAGATTTACACAAATCAATCAGTCAGAACATTATGACAACGGACCTACTATCGATATAAGCCCATCATGGCAATAGCAGCATCACCTGGTGAGGAAAGACTGCTAATCAAACACACAGACAGTGCATGTAGTACTATTGAGTTAGCTGTCCATGTGTAGAATAGGGAAGGCACATGGTCAATCTATGTTTGACTGAGGGCAGATTGTGATGGCCAAAGGCTTGGCATGAGCATTTCAGAAAGCTCACAGCTTGGTGGGTGTTCAAGTAGTAGTGTGGTGAGTGCCTTCAACACGTGGCGAAACCAAGGTGAAACCGCATCCAGACGTCATGGGGTTGGGCGCCCACCCCTCATTACAGATGCTGGACATCATAGCCTGGGCAGACTGGTAAAACAAGTCAGGCAGTGAACTGTGTCTGAACACATAGTGTCTGAAAACACCTAATGATAGGCCTCCGCAGCCAACTAACTATGCATGTGCCAATGTTATCACCAGAAAATCACCAACTGCGGCTGAAATGGGTAAATGACCATCAACACTGGACGATGGCACAATGACAGAGTGCTGCATGATCTGATGAATCCTGATACCTTATTCAATTTTCCAGTGGAAGAACGTGAACCATCATCTTCCAGAGGGATAGCTCCTTGACACTTGCACTGTGGTACGGGGCGAACTTGGTGGCGGCTTCATTAGGCACTGGGGAACATTCAAATGGGAATCCATGGGTCCAGTGAAGCTCGTGCAAAGCACCACGACAGCCATGGAGTATCATACATTGATTGCAGACCACGTACACCCCTTCATGACGATCATGTTTCCCAATGGTAGTGGCATTTTTCAACAAAGGCGCCATGTCAGAAGGCCAAGAGTGTGATGGATTGGTTAGAGGAACACAGTGGCGAATTCCAGTTGATGTTCAGCCCACAACTGGACAGATCTGAACCCGATTGAACTCATCTGGGGTGTGATTGAATGAGGCGTCAGAGCTCATTGTGCGCCTCCCAGGAATTTTCAGGAATTAGGTGACTTGAATGTGCAGATGTGGTGCCAACTCCCTCAGGCCTCATTGCTTCAATGCCATGACACTTTGTTGCCATTATCCATGCCAAAGAAGGACTTTCCAGCTGTTAGCTAGGTGCTCATGGTGTTCTGGCAGATCAGTGTATGTGTCAACGTCGTGCCACTACAGTGTCATGTAGCAGCATGATGTCAAGACTTGGTGCAGCATTGCATCATGTCTTGACATCATATCAACATAACATCACATCGTGTCGATGTCATGATGCTCCCAGGCAACCACACTGCAGCATAAGTCCCAATTTATTTATCATTGCTAGGCCACCACTCCATTACTAGTGTGTGTGTGTGTGTGTCTGTGTGTGCATGTGTGTGTTACAACATAGTGTATTTGTTGGAAACAGACATATTGGTAGAAATAATGATGTCATACTATTTAATTGATTACATAGCAAATTCAATAAGCACTACCAGTTTCTAACCAAAGATATTGTACATGTGCTAAATACCATAACGCTGAAGGTAAACACCTGCCAAATGACCACTACATTACTAGCCTGTGTGACACCATACTAAAATCAAATCTCGTATTTTGTCGTAACACATGACGAGAATCCTTAATATTTTATTTATGTGATAAATGATTACTGTTTCGAAGACCAGTCATAGTTATTTACTTACTACACCAATGTGGCAATAGCATTACATAGTGGAATTGTGACAGATCTGGAGAGACAATGTTACTGCCAACAATAACTACGAGTGCATAATAATAAATTTTGTTTCTCACTCTTGGTTCCATGGGAAGTAATGTGGGCAGGTGGGAATATTTTAGTTATTTGGGGGAGTAGCTGTCAATTCCAACATCAGATTGGCTGCAAAAGAGCGGGCAATATCGCTGTTTTTGTCTGATCGATTTCCACATCAAAACTATAGGCATGCAACACTTGGTTTAATAAACCATTACAGATCTTGATCGTCTTTTGCCAAGTGTAGTATCGAAGTATTACATGCTGTGTTTACCAAATAATCCATTAAAACTACAGTCTTCCACAACATGTACACACCCAGCTAAAAATATAACACATATGTATTCCAATTTTTGGAGTCATATCAGTAAAAGGATGTCACGGTCAGCAGTATCTAATGTAGTATTACTCCCCCAATAGTATGAGAATTGTCTTGTGTCTTAAGAAAGCACCATAGTTCCACTATTAGGGCATATGTTGTATCACTCCCTTTCTTATATCTACTCATTAAAACTCCTACCAACAGATTAACCCATCTGTATGATGATTTTTTTTTACTAAGTATATGTGAGATGTCATGTCTATCCCTCCCTCTGTATAAACAACAAAATTCATTTATTTTTTTCCGAGCCGTCTATGACGATCTCGCCCTCTTACCGCAGAACACCCTCAATTTGAAGGCATATGATGCTGTGATTATAATAGACCGCTCATCCCTGTAGCTTTCTAGGAAAGTGTCAATAGAGTCTCTCTAGACAGTTTGATCTAATGTCCATATCACATTTGGACTACACTCTGCATTCTGCATGACCATATTGTATCTGGATTCTTTACCGAATTTTTACGTTTTCCGCGTTTCTCGATATCTATCCATTTTTTCCATATTCGTTATATGTATCCAAGTACGGCTTGCTGTTTTTTTAGACCATCCAGCTTTGATACAGAGAACCAACCCAGCCAATGTATGTACTTATTATTACAATGTCAACACTAAGTGCCAAAACCAATGCTAAAAGACATAAATCCACATATATGGATTGCTGTGGGGGTAAAGTTTTGATGTTATTCAACTGTAAACATTCATAGCACAGCTATGATGTTTCATGTGTTGCTTCCAGCAGGCGTCCCCATTCCCTCCCTCCACCGATGCAGGGGCATCATTGGAGGCGGTCGCAGTGGTTGGCGTGGCGTGTGGTAGGGGCAGTGGCACCACAGGGGCTACAGCAGCGGTGGACCCAGCGGCGGCGGCGGCACCATCGAATCTAACATCGAAGGATTCACCTTTCGGATACTATTCCGAATCATATGAGGATGGGTCCATACCAAACATTAACCAATATTTTTTGTGCATAGGTGGATCCACCCCAAGCAGTACACTTGGCTTTGTTCAGCTGGATCTACCCTGAACAGTATTCCTGGATGTACCAGATGCTGGATTCAGCCTGAACAATATCCCTAGACATAGCGCTGTTGGATCACGCTTTTGGACGATTCCTCGGATCATACATGGGTGGATCCATACAGAAGATTACCTGGGATGATTTTTAGCGTAGATGAATCCACCCAAACGTCATCCCAGTTTTTCTGCAGGTGGATCGGCTCCAAACAGTACTGCTGGATGTAGGACATGCTATTTCCACACCTAATAGTATTCCTGGGTGTATTGTGTTGTGGACCCAACATTAGTAATATTCTGCACGTAAAGCAAGTGGATCAACTATTCAGATGCAATTCCAAACCCATTCTGGGATGCTGCAGCAGCTGCTGCCACCACCACCCTCCAATGTGGTCCCCACTGCCACATCGCCTGCCATCCCTGCCACTACTGCCCATGCCCAGGGAAGGGAATGGGGCCCCTGCTGGAAGTCAACACACTGAAAGAATAGAGCCTGTCCCCTTCCACTTTTGTTCAGTTGGGATAGATCTGTCATATTTTGTGCCTGTAATAGTCATCATTCTTTGGAATGTTTGTACCAGTGAGAAATGGGGGAGAGATGGACATACTGTATTATGCTGTTTTTCATTGCACATCCCTTCTTTTTTTTTTGAACTGTCATCATTGTATCAGTGATTTTATTTACATGATTCGTTTTTGTCTGCTTCTGGCGGCTGGGTTGAAAGTTTGAATGGCATTGAGTGTGTCATCTGCTCAGATGTTAGAGGAAGCTTTCATAGATACTGCATGTGTAGTCTCAAGATGCTGCCGACTCGAATTTGTTTTCCTGGGTACTTTAGCAGGCATGAGGGGAAAATATGAGTGGAGATCTGCAGGTTTGGGAGGCTGTGGCTGGTAGATAGTCCTTTCCCAAACCACTTTCTGGAAGAATGGTCTGGTCTTTTGTGTCGTGATGCCAAGCACTTGGACATGAATGCAGGAGATGGATGGTTGACCTTTTTATGTGCTTAATGAATTATGTCCTTGACAATGGTATTGTATGTGAAACATTTAGCGTGAAGTACGCACTTACCTATTCCTTTTCATGTCTTACCTGTTATTACACAAAAGAGAGATTTTTCCATTCATTTAATTGATTAAATCAGATACATCACTTGATTACACTATGGCCCTTTGACTTAAACAATGGGAACGCTTTGCAATCATGGCTGGATAAGATTTCTGAGTGAGATAGCTTAAGTTGAAATATTCTCGTATGTGCTAGATTAAGTTGAGATTAGATGCCTTTGAAGTAGGCAATTAAGTTTGGATTACATTCATTGTCGAACCATCATATCCAGTGGACCTTGTGGTTGCTGGCTGAACAGGGAATGAGAGAGAAGATGCTTGATCTGATGTCAGTCGAGGCCAGCGTGTATAGAATAGGTTAATAATACATGCATGTGATTTCTTTTGTACGAAGAAGTATGTGCAAAGGTTGAGTACACTGTTTAACCATTTTCTCCCGTGGACCTCATGTTCGCCGGCTGCACAGACAATAAGGAGAGAACGTTCTCGATCAGATTTCAGTCGAGGCTAATGTGTGTAGAATAAGTTGAGTATACATGCATGTGCAGTGTAGAATAAGTTCAGAATGCCAGCCTTAGAATTCTTGTGTACAGACAAGCACTCAAAAAAGGTGATTACAGTGAATAACAATTGTCTCCCTTAGAGCTTGTGGTTGTTGGCTGTATAGACAATGAGCAGAACATGTGTTTGATCCGCTTTCAGTCCAGATTATCGTGTGAACAGTTATGTTAACCTATGTCTACATCTACAGCTACATAGATGCTCCACAAGCCACCTTACGGTGCGTGGCGGAGGATAACCGTACCACTACTAGTCATTTTCTTTCCTGATCCACTCGCAAATAAAGCGAGGGAAAAACGAATTCTATAAACCTCCATCTGAGCCCTAATTTCTCTTATCTTCGTGGTCCTTATGCGCAATGAATGTTGGCGGCAGTAGAATCTTTCGGCATTCAGCTTCAAATGTTGGTTCTCTAAATTTTCTCATCAGTCTTTCTCGAAAAGAACGTCCCTCCAGAGTTTCCCATTTGAGTTCCTGAAGCATCTTCATAACACTTACGTGTTGCTCGAAGCTACCAGCAACAAATCTAGCAGCCTGCCTCTGAATTGGTTCGATGTCTTCCTTCAATCCCACAAGCTATGGATCCCAAACACTCGAGCAGTACTCAAAATAGGTCGCACCAACGTCCTATATGCCGTCTCGTTTACAGGTGAACCTCTCTGTCCTAAAATTCTCCCAATTAACTGAAGTTGACCATTCCCCATGCGTTCCACAGTTCTCACATGCTAGTTCCATCTCATATCACTTTGCAGCTTTACTCCCAGGTATTTAAACGACCTGACTGTGTCAATCAGGACACTAGTAATACTGTATTCGAGCATTATAGGTTCGAACTTCCTATTCATCCGCATTAACTTACATTTTTACACATTTAGGGCTAGCTGGTATTCATCACACCAACTGGAAAATTTACCTATGTATCGTCCTACAGTCACTTGACTTCGATACCTTATTGCACACCACAGCATCACCAGCAAACAACCGCAGATTGCTACCCACCCTGTCCGCCAAATCATTTATGTATATAAAGAACAACAGCGGTCCTATCACTCTTCCGTGGGGCACTCTGGCGATATCCTTGTCTCTGGCGAACACTCGCCGTCGAGGACAACATACTGGTTTCTATTACTTAAGAAGTCTGGGCAAACTGAGTTTCACATGCACCATGCTTTCTAAAACAATAATGATTCGTGGATTTAAGCTTCTCAGTCTCAAGAAAATTTATTATATTTTAACTGAGTATATTTTCAAGGACTCTGCAACAAACAAAAGTTAAGGATATTGATCTGTAATTTTGCGGGTCCGTTCTTTCACTCTTATTATATACTGGAGTCACCTGTGCTTTTTCCAGTCACTTGGGACTTTGTGCTGGGCGAAAGATTCACGATAAATGTAAGCTATGTAACGCGCCAGTGCCGTAGAACACTCTTTGTGAAATCGAACTGGGATTCCATCTGGATCTGGTGAATTATTTGCTTTCAAATTTTTTGGTTGTTTCTCTGCGACAGGGATGCTTATTACTATGTCGTCCATAGTGGAGTCTGTCCGATGGTCATGTTAATATGTATAGTGTGTGTCTTGTCGCAATTGTTTGTAGATCTTATTTTGGATGGGAGATGTTTTACTGAACTTCAGCTAAGTATGTGCATATGAAAGTGCTAAAACTGGAGGGAACTGTGTCCGAGTTAAGGAAATTACCTTAGATGTATTAATGGTCTGTCTGAACTGCTTTATGTGGGGCTAACATGTTCATGTGATCTGGGAGCGTACTAACTTCTGTTCTACTATTTCAATCAGTATGGGGTATATTACAGTCAGTGAGATAGAAATTGTCTGTGTGCGAATGATTAATGAAGGCACCTCCTAACCCCAAACCATGTGCTAATTAACAGAGCATTCTGTAAATATATTGTATTGTAAATAAAGTTTGGAAAGTTAACTGTGTCCAGCAAGAATGAGTTTTTGAAATAATAAGAGCCTAGAGAGATAATAAATAAATGTCGTGTGACTAGGGCCTCCCGTCGGGTAGACCGTTCGCCTGGTGCAAGTCTTTCGATTTGAGGCCACTTAGGTGACCTGCGTGTCTATTGGGATGAAATGATAATGACAACACAACACCCAGTCCCTGAGCGGAGAAAATCTCCGACCCAGCCGGGAATCGAACCTGGGCCCTTAGGATTGACATTCTGTCGCGCTGACCACTCAGCTACCAGGGGCGGACGTCTAGAGAGATTACTGTTCGTTAGATACCATTTTGTTTTAGGAGAAATTCATGTTGAATTTGTTAGTCTAGAGAAATTAATGTTCATAAAAGGCCAGCATGTTTAGTAGAAATTGTTGAGAGAGTTAATTATTCCCCATCAAATGTGGATTTTAGAATGAATAATGTTCATAACAATATAATAATTAATAGGGGCATCCATGTCGTTTCACACCCAGTACCAACTATCCATTCCCGCCACACTTTCCCTGTATGACTGCAGTTATTATTGTTGCAGATCTAGAACATATTATGTGTGGCATAAGAGGAATGTGGACAATCATTCATAAAGTGGCTCACCATGCATAAACTATGCTGATTTTAAGATTATTTTAACGTTATTTGTTGCACAATTAATCTCTGATCATCATAAAAACGTTATGTTATAATTATTGAGGGCCGCTATTCATCTGCAGTACAGTTCTATCTGAGATTTGGGAAGGGTATGCAATGGTGGGTAGACATACATGTATGAATGGGGCCATGACCTTACGTCTGGCCCCCTTGCAACTACACTCCTGGAAATTGAAATAAGAACACCGTGAATCCATTGTCCCAGGAAGGGGAAACTTTATTGACACATTCCTGGGGTCAGATACATCACATGATCACACTGACAGAACCACAGGCACATAGACACAGGCAACAGAGCATGCACAATGTCGGCACTAGTACAGTGTATATCCACCTTTCGCAGTAATGCAGGCTGCTATTCTTCCATGGAGACGATCGTACAGATGCTGGATGTAGTCCTGTGGAACGGCTTGCCATGCCATTTCCACCTGGCGCCTCAGTTGGACCAGCGTTCGTGCTGGACGTGCAGACCGCGTGAGACGACGCTTCATCCAGTCCCAAACATGCTCAATGGGGGACAGATCCGGAGATCTTGCTGGCCAGGGTAGCTGACTTACACCTTCTAGAGCACGTTGGGTGGCACGGGATACATGCGGACGTGCATTGTCCTGTTGGAACAGCAAGTTCCCTTGCCGGTCTAGGAATGGTGGAACGATGGGTTCGATGACCAATTGGATGTACTGTGCACTATTCAGTGTCCCCTCGACGATCACCAGTGGTGTACGGCCAGTGTAGGAGATCGCTCCCCACACCATGATGCCGGGTGTTGGTCCTGTGTGCCTCGGTCGTATGCAGTCCTGATTGTGGCGCTCACCTGCACGGCGCCAAACACGCATACGACCATCATTGGCACCAAGGCAGAAGCGACTCTCATCGCTGAAGACGACACGTCTCCATTCGTCCCTCCATTCACGCCTGTCGCGACACCACTGGAGGCGGGCTGCACGATGTTGGGGCGTGAGCGGAAGACGGCCTAATGGTGTGCGGGACCGTAGCCCAGCTTCATGGAGACGGTTGCGAATGGTCCTTGCCGATACCCCAGGAGCAACAGTGTCCCTAATTTGCTGGGAAGTGGCGGTGCGGTCCCCTAGGGCACTGCGTAGGATCCTACGGTCTTGGCGTGCATCCGTGCGTCGCTGCGGTCTGGTCCCAGGTCGACGGGCACGTGCACCTTCCGCCGACCACTGGCGACAACATCGATGTACTGTGGAGACCTCACGCCCCACGTGTTGAGCAATTCGGCGGTACGTCCACCCGGCCTCCCGCATGCCCACTATACGCCCTCGCTCAAAGTCCGTCAACTGCACATATGGTTCACGTCCACGCTGTCGCGTCATGCTACCAGTGTTAAAGACTGCGATGGAGCTCCGTATGCCACGGCAAACTGGCTGACACTGACGGCGGCGGTGCACAAATGCTGCGCAGCTAGCGCCATTTGACGGCCAACACCGCGGTTCCTGGTGTGTCCGCTGTGCAGTGCGTGTGATCATTGCTTGTACAGCCCTCTCGCAGTGTCTGGAGCAAGTATGGTGGGTCTGACACACCGGTGTCAATGTGTTCTTTTTTCCATTTCCAGGAGTGTATCTATGAAAGGTGGTGTGTGCGCCTTATCTCACTAATAGCGTGGGTATGATGTGTCATAATAATAGATATTTAGTGTGAGTATCAGTGCAATAACAGAAAAGATTAGTAGAAAATTATAATAATAATAATAATAATAATAAAACAGATGCATCCATCTTAACATGAAATAGTGTAGCTATGTATATTTACAGCTGAATAACGTCACTACTCTACACCCACAGTAATCATGTATGTGTTTTAGCGTTGATTTTGGCACTTAGTGTTATCACTTGAATATATAAGTAGATACCCTGTTTGGGTTGACAGTTGTGTCAAAGTTGTGTGGAATTTTAAAAAAAAGCAAGCCGCACCTGGTTAAGTAAGCAATAAGAGCACATAAAAATTATGTACTTGTACATTTACATATGGACTATGGAAAAATGCACAACTACCTAAAAACGCAGAAAATCTCAAAAATTCAATAAAAATCCAGATATGATAAGGTCACGTAGGATATCTGCATTTAAACTTAAAGTGTAGTCGAAATGTGACATGTGGTACTAGATCAAAGTGTCTGGAGAGATCTCTTAGATGCTTTCCTAGAAAGCTACAAGGGTGAGTGATCTATTATAATTATAGCACCATATGTCTCTGATATCATGGAGACCTGCGCTAAAGGTTGAGAGAGAGAACTCGTTATACACCCCTTGAAAAAAAAAATGGATTTTATTATTTACACAGAGGGATAGATAGACATGACGTCACAGATATACTTAGAGAAATAAAATCAATTCCGGAGTCTGTGCATGACCATATATTCCATGGATCCCATTCTTTATTACACAGCACCTAGGATGTCTTGGGACACTATGCTCAAGAAAACGAAATGCAGCGTTGAATTGTTGACCGATGCTGACATGCTTCTTTTCTCTGAGTGAGGGATCCACGGGGGACTTTGACAATGTGTCCATGGGCATGCCAATACAAATAACTCACTGATGGGAGACGGGTTCACTGTCTCTCTTGATTTGAGTTACATTGTGTATGTGAATTTGAGGAACTTATATGGGCACGCCATGTAATGATCACTGCCGATTGGTTAGTTTTGATGGGTACCTGAAGACGAATGGAAGGAATTAGGTGGAAAAACCACGAATATGGCGGCTGATTCTGATGTGGGGTATGTGGTGGAACAACAACTCTGGTACCCTATTAGTTGGTACGACGCTCACGCCGATTTGCCACTGTGAGGACGCTCCACTCCACTGTTGACAATGCTGTGGAATAAAGAGAGATATTCATTATCGCAATCTCTAGCAGTGTCTCAGCTTGGGGATGGAGCTAGTTAGAATCACTCATGCTATCTTCTTCAAGCAGTCTGCCTGGTTGATGGAGTATCTTGATTTGAATACGAGACAGAGAGCTTCCGCGATGTGTGCCTTTGAGAAAGATTTTTATAAATTAATGAATAATTCAATTTTCGGAAAAAATGGAGAATTCCAGGGAATGGAGTGACATTTTGATTAGAACTGAATGGGATGGGCGTTGGGCACAAGAAACTGCATCGCCAGACCAAATTTTAAGCAGTTCACCATATTCAATAAGAACTTTGTGGCTGTGGATATGACAAAGACTGCAGTAGAGTTTACGAAACCTATTTATGTGAAAATCTGCGCACTAGACCTATCCAAACTCCATGTGTACTGCTTTCATTATAAGTTTGCGAAAACTCATTTTGCATATCCTAAATTACCATGCATGGAGACAAGTAGCTTCATCTATTAAGGTGCCACCCAGAGGTGGGCTAAGGGTATGAGTCATATGACATGGAGGCCCCTCTCTATTGAATACTATTTGCTATGCAGGTACAGCAGTGTTTGCAGGACTCCACACCAGCTGCTGCATGCGGTGCAGCAAACTAGCATTCAATCTAGAGGACACGAAATGTACACTATGCATCAGTCTAAAATTGGCCTGTCACAGTATTGGGGCAAAGAGATTCTACACCACTCTTCATTGTTGCCAGATGTAACCAAGATGGCGGCGATGATGTCATCCAAGATGGCGTCATGTAGATTTGGCAACAGAGCATTACATCATCCAAGATGGCGGCGATGACAACATTCAAGATCGCGGATTTTGGTGGGAAGTTTGAATTTAAGCAGGAAAGTGCCACACCCCCCTCCCCAGAAAAACGGCGGGAAGTTCAAATTCTAAGAGGATAATGCACCAAACCACAGTTATCTCTACTAAGCAAAGAAAATTGTGGAAAGATAGCTCACTTGGGCTACCTCCACTAACCTAAGCCACCTGACCACCGCTTCCTCTTATGAAATGGCGCCAAGTTTGAATTTTTGCGGTATCAAATGTCACTTGGGGTTTTGCTACCAACCTAAGAAAATTGTGGGAAGATAGGTCACTTGTACTAACCTAAGTCATCCAACCGCCACCTCTCCTACAATCTGGCACCAAGTTTGACTTCCAAAAGGATAATGCATCACAACACTGTTATCTCTATTAAGCTAAGAAAATCGTGGGAAGATAGGCCACTTGTGCTACCTCCACTAACCTAAGTCACCCAATCGCCACTTCTTCCTATGAACTGGCGCCAAGTTTTAATTTCGGCAGTAAACAAAGGACAATTCGCATATCTCTACTAAGCTAAGAAAATGGCGCTAAAGAAAACACAGTTCCACTAACCTCAGTCACCCAGCCACCACCTCCTCCTAAGGATTTGTGGGAAAAGCATTTCAACAAAAGTCATTATTTAATCATTTTCATGCAGTACGGACATCCAGTGTGTTCACTACGAGTTCCGGACTCCAAATGACTTAGTACACAGCGCTACCACCAGAGGAAGCTCTCATCTGTGTCGTAATCCAAGATGACAGCATGCATTGTGTTCACCAAGAGCTCCAGACTCCAACTGACTTCGTACTCAGTACCGGCACCAGAGGGCACTGTCGTCCATGACATCATCTGATGACGCGACTACCGTTATTCAAGATGGCGTCATGCATTGTGTTCACCACTAGGCGTAGTGCATATTGACACCACCAGACAGCGCTACTGTGGACTTGGAATGAATTTTTGCAAATGCCTCACCCACCTGGACTTGGAAGGAAGTAGCTAAAGTCTCCACCACAATCCTCAACCGACTGCCACGTCCCCTTACCAACCCATGTTGGTGGGCTCATGTGTACTAAAGTGTACTATTGTGCGCTAACGTGCACTAACGTGTACTAATGTGCACAGCACATGACATCATCCAAGATGGTGTGGCTAAATGGGGGGGGGGGGGGGAACGACTTTTCCTATGCTAAACATAAGTCTTTATTATTTTGCAAGCAATGTCTCCACCATGAGATCTAGACTCCAACTGACCTAGTACACATTACTGCCACCAGAGGGTACTGTCATCCCTCCTGTGACCTAATCCCAGATGGTGGTCTGTAGGGGGAAAACGGCGTGAAAATGACTCAGGCTGCGCTGGGCTGCTGGGGACAGTAATAAAAGGGTGCACTCTATTTAGTTTGGAATATTTTATTTATGGATGGAGTATATTTATCACACTGATGCGAAACACTAGCCCTGATGTGCTTGGGGTCACAATACACAGTCTGCAGACACGCAAGCAACTGCTAATTTTCCGAAATAATTTCAGTACAGACCTGCAAACTCCTCCTAAATAATGCAGCACAATCATGTGTAGACAGTACTCGTAAACTGTCCAAATAATGCATGGCACAGCCTACAGGCCCACTCTCAAAATAATGCATTCAACGTGCTCAAGCACTGGCCCCCACACCCTATCCACCAGACCATGAAATGACGGGATCGTCAGTTGTCAAACCACGCAGAAATGCCCACACCCATGAGGTGGGGACATCACTTTCATACTTGATTTCTCAGAATTTCCTATCCAAATACGTGTTCACCTAGACACACGTGCTGACGTGAACAGGTGGGAGCACAGTTGTGGGATGCCGCCGAACATAGGTAAAGTTGCACCTAGGCGCACCTGATGACGAGGTCAGATGGGAGTGATGACTTATTTACAGAAAGCAGACGCTCCAAGCAGGGCCACGAGAAAGTGTGGTCGATGCTACTGACGTGAACCCTCCCTCTATGTGCTGTCCAGCGAAGAGCTACTTGCCGAGCGTCGCTGCAGAAATCCATTCCAGAATACCACAAGCTGCTTTCTCCGAAGCGTTTGTAACGGAACATGAGTGATGTGCTCAGCAGTGACAGCACACCAAGCTGCGAAACGTCCATGTGGCGACTCGCCATCTAAAATAGTTCTCAATGTTAATCTTACGTCATATGGCTTTGTAAAAAATAACAGCCAAGTCGACCTCTCGGGAACTGTATAGTCTCCCAGGAATAGTTAACGCTCGCTTTCTTGATGTCTCAGTTGTATGCATGGAAATTCTTGCCCTAACAGAACCTGTTTACGAAAATAACACCGAATGCAGTCTTCCTCGCGGACCTAACATGATAGCCTCCCTGCCCTCAACATACGCAAATGTCCTCACCGCTATGTAGAGGCTCCTATATGCCAGCACAAAGGATGTGAAGGAATCGAGCATTATGATTGGCTCTTATCGAATTTACCCACCGAATTACTGATGCCGTCAGTATCGAAGCACCATCCACCTCTTCTTTCTGGGACTTTCAGCGATAAAATTATTTTGCACAGATCGCTAAGTTGCATTGACAATTAAACCTGGAATGTTGTTTACAGATCATCAAATACATATGAGACTCACAAGAACATTGGAAGCCAAGAATATATTTACCAGTGTAACTACAATTAAATATTACAATTGCTGCTACAGTCTGACACCAATCTATGTACAGGTAATGTCTCCTTTTGACGGTTGTGCTTCTAGAACCAATCTCATTATCTATAGCGCACATAATTTTCCACATAAAAAATCTCTCGCCATTATCGATGTGCTGAATCTATACGTGGCTCACGATAGGACACACAGTCATCCTCTCTAGTCCTGCCACAACATAAACGACAGTAAAACATAAGCCACAGTAACTTTACAATGCAATATATACACTTTCTCACAAATAGTTCACTTATCTTTTATATCTGTACAGCACCCGAAAAATTTATCGTATGCCTGCACTTACACCAACTTTGTGTCACGATGCCCCTCAGTCCTAGGGAATCACTATCAGCCTTTTCTGTACGTGTACTAAGGTGCACTCGTGTCCCCTCGGCACAAACGAGTTACTGTTTCTGCTCCTCGCTTGCTCGCTTTTCTACTCACATCTCCAGACTCGGGGATTACAAGAACACGCGTATTTTCGCCATAAAATTATACCATTTTCGCGGTACTTCTCGATATCGATCACTATGTGGCATCCTACCAATCGCTAGTGCAACATGATTCCCAATATACAGACAGGAAATTATTTCTCTACAAACTCCAAACTTTAGCGAGGTGCAGCGTGCTGTAAACCACTGAGTAAATAGAAAGAAATAGAGGAAACTGATATTTCCACTCTAGAATACCGAAGTAGGTGATGTAACAGATTCCAAATCATCCCTATAATTTACAAGACAACTAAAGTTTTTCCAATGTCTAGAGAACAGGCAAATGTGTCTTCCACACACCACAATCGATCTTCTCTCAACTAAATAAAGGCACGAAATGTGCAGAAGCTGTCAACAGAACAATTTACGTGGGAGGAATAACGGTCCAGCGCAAACGCATCTCCGTACACAATCTTCTCAAATTTCCACTTGATCACGAAAGCCGCCCAACACATACTAAGTATTAAATCGCTATTCAGTCGTCTAAATGAGGGCAAAGTTAACTCAGATACATTCCTACAGTCCAACAGGCGTGTTCAAATGGCTCTAAGCACTATGGGACTTAACATCTGAGGTCATCAGTCCCCCAGACTTAGAACTACTTAAACCTAACTAACCTAAGGACGTCACACACATCCATGCCAGAGACAGGATTCGAACCTGCCACCCCAGCAGCAGCGTGGTTCCAGAATGAAGCGCCTAGAACCGCTCGGCCACAGCGGCCGGCGTCTCGTGTTTGTTGGAGTAGCTTATTATACTTTTATTTAGATAGAATACAGTCAATGGTCTATCTATATGTCACTGGTCATACGATGAAATATAATGAAATAAAAATTTTGGCCCACGCAGCAAGCTTTTGGAGCTCAATCATCAACGAATCAGTGGAAATACGACTGTCTAAATCACTTATGAATTGAGATGGCAGTTTCCTATTAAATTCTGCATGGGGCCGATTATGGAAAAAACTTCATGCTCTATGTAGTCGGCGTCGTCCTGCTATCTTACTGTGGAGAGACAATCGCTTTAATACCGAAGAGGTGAGCTTTCACCATGGAGGACGCACAGAGCACTGCACATACTTACAGCAGAAGCGCATGCACTCAAGCACTGCATGCGCAAATCCAGCTAGGACACCACCACGTGCTGGTGGAATCTTAAATAGCGTAGCTCAGTGTGTCGCTTGTCTACATCTACATCTATGTCTACATACATACTCGGCAAGCCATTGTATCGAGCCTGGTGGAGTGTGCCATTTACCACAATTAGTTGTTTCCTTTCCTGTTCCATTTGCAGATATAGCAAGGGAAAAACGATTGCCTGTTTGCCTCCATATGAGCCCTAATTTCTCGTATCTCATCTTCGTGACCCCTATGGGAAATGTATTCTGGAAGCAGTAGGATCGTTCTGCAGTCAGCTTCAAATGTCGGTTCTCTAAACATTCTCAGTAGTGTTCTTTGAAATGACTGTCTTCTTCCCTCCAGGGATTCCCTCTTGAGCACCCAGTGCTATTCGTAATACTTGCATGCAGATTGAACCTACTGGTAACAAATCTAGCAGCTCGCCTCTGAATTACTTCGATGTCTTCTTTCAATCCGACCTGGTGCTGCTCCCAAACACTCAAGCAGTAATCAAGAATAGGTCGCACTAGCGTCCTATTTTCAGTTTCCTTTACAGATGAGCCACACTTTCCTAAACTGCTCCCAATAAACTGAAGTCGACCATTCGCCTTCCCTATCACAATCGTCATGCACTTGTTCCATTTCACATAGCTTCACAGTGTTAACGCCCAGAGATTTAAACAACATGACTGTGTCACTACTAATGTTGTATCCGAACATTACAGGTTTGTTTTTCTTACTCACACGGATTAACTTACATTTTTCTACATTAAAAGCCAGCTGCCACTCAAGATACCAACTAGAAATTTTGTATAGGTCATCTTGCATCTTCCTACAGCCACTCAACGTCAACACATATCTGTACACCACAGCATCATCAGCGAACAACTGCAGACTGCTGCCCACCCTATCTGCCACATCATTTATGTATATAGAAAATAGTAATGGCCCTATCACACTTCCCTGGGGCACCCCTGATGTTACCCTTCTCTTCAATGAACACTCGCCGCCGACGACAACAGACTGGGTTCTCCTACTTAAGAACTCTTCGAGCCAGTCACATACCTGCGAGCCTATTCCGTGAGCACACACCTTCGTTAACAGTCTGCAGTGGGCTGTTGTGTCGAATGCTTTTCGGAAATGTATAAATATGGAATCTGCCTGTTGCCCGTCATCGGTAGTTCGCAAAATATCGTCTGAGAAAAGAGCAAGCTGCGCCTCGCACGAGCGATGCTTTCTAAAGCCTTGCTGAATCTTGGACATGACCTTTTCGGTCTCTACGAAATTTATTGTATTCGAACTCTGGATATGCTCTCGAATTCAGGAGAAAACTGATGTTAAGGACATTGCTCCGTAATTTTTCGACTCAATTCTTTTAGCCTTCTTTTATAAAGGAGTCACCTATGTTTTTTTCCAGTCGCTTGGCGCTGGTCCAGAGATTTGTAATAGATGCAAACTAAGTAAGGGGCCAAAGACATTTTGTACAACCGAACTGGGATTCCATCCGAACCTGGCGCCTTTTTTGTTTTCAACTTTTTCAATTGTTTCTCCACGTCAGGGATGCTTATTACTACTCAGTGCGATGGTCAAATGATGGTACATTTGTATGTTTGTCCTGCATGAATGGTTTCTTAAACTTGGAATTTAAAAAATTTTGCCTTCCTTTTGCTATCTTCTACTTTCATACCAGACTGGTCAATGAGTGACTAGATGGAAGTCTTACACCCACTTAGAGATTTTACATAGGACCAGAACTTTTTTTGGGTTCTTTGTCAGATGTTTAGGCGAGATATGATGGTGGTAGTTGTATGCTTCACACATAGATCTTTTCACAGACCCACAAATCTCTAATAATCTTTGCCAGTCGTCATTTGTGCATGCTTAAATAACGAACAAGTAGCCTAGTGCTATATGTTAACACTAATCACCAATAACATGCTCTAAAACCAGTAGCTCAGCACACTAAATAACTTTAACATTAAAACCTTAATACACAGGGGGATGCCTTGCTGAACGCTAAATAATATATGTAATAATACAACACTTATACTGAATGCCTGTGTACTGAGCCAAAAAGAGAGCGGGTGCATTTTGTTTATACAGATTGCATACATCCAGGGGCAAGCATACATTCACAGGCAAATTATCCCCCTCCCCCTCCCCTTAACCTATTGTTAAGTTAATTGATTTATGACCCCTTGGAGGTTGATTTATGACCCCTGGAGATTATCTGTCCTTCTGAGGAACCCCCCCCCCCCCCAGCCCTTCCAACCCCCTCATCCCTCCACCCCTTTGGGAAAAGGGATACTGATCCTAGGACACTTTTTTGTCACCCCTCCCCAGTTCAGTTTTGAGCCACTTTCTCCACTCCTGGGAAATCCCCCAGCTCTTCCCTCATCCTCCATTTCCCTTCCTGTCCCCCACATCCACCCCTCCCCTACTTGTGAACTGCTGGGAAAAAAGATTAAGTCTGTACTGAGTTGCTGGAGAGAAAGGATCTTACAGTATGAAATTCAAATCAATGTCAATTACATTGCAGATGGAATATTGTTTATTTATAAAATTAATTTTTCATATTCTTTATTTAATCAGTTTGCGGGAGACAGGGCTCTTCCCTTCCGCTCCCCACCTGTGAATTGGTGGCAGAAAACTAATCTCTGCTGAGCTGCAGGAAAGAAAGGACGCGAGGTACTGTCTTTAGTTATTTATATGTGGATTGTCCTACATCCTACAGGTGCTCTGATCCTCCACTTGTGAATTGGCAGGAAAAGCTCAGTCTGTATTGAGCTGCCGGACTGTGAGGATCTCATGACACAAAATGGGCGGCAAATTTGAGACATACATTGTTTATTTATTTAAACATTAATTAAACTAATTAATTAAATTGGAGAAACGCTGGGCTGTGGTTCTCTTTAGTTGGGTGGTAAAAACACCCCACACTTATGATGTCACAAGACAAAGGGGGAGCAGACACAATTAGATATCAAAATAGTGGGACTATCCTATCAAATTCATTGTTTAACAATTTACAGGAGACTAGGTAGCGACAAAAGCTCTAGAAGATGTAAGTCGCCACCACCTTATGATATTTCTTCTTCATAATAATACATATATGAAGTCTTCAATGTTTGGGAATCACACACATACATTTTGCAAATCAAGTAATTAAAATACCACCCCAAATAGATCTTAGTGCTAAATGTACCCGAGCTCTTGTATTCAGTGATACTTGAGAAAACAAGCACCATCCTCCACCACAACACTTCCACTAAACATATCTGGTTGAAAAGAAAACCTTTCTGGTCGCACACAATCAAGATCATGAAGTGCCCACTGTCTGCTGACTGCAGGACTGCTGGAAAACTGCAGAAGTGCCGAGCATGCTGGCAGTTGCACACCCATCTCCTGGTATCCATGCACTGGCTGTAACAGACTCTCAGAGGCCAGAGAGACTGTCGCCATGAGCATCAACTGATAAATTCTCAAATTTCCCCTTATAAACTGGAGAATACAGACAACACCCACGTCTGTTTCTGCCGCCACTCAACTAACATATTGGTTAATTCGCTATTCAGCGACCCAGAGGGCGCTGTGAGAGCTGTCACTGAAAGTTGTCCCCACAACAGTAGACACAAGATAAATTTCTTGTGACCGCCCAGTTAGCTGGCAGCCATGGGGTGATGGCTCCCTTTGATCTCCTAGTCCAATGACTGTGATGCCCTTTGATATTCGATACTGAAGACATTCCCACCTCCACTCTCACTCAAGTGGTTACTTCCTATTGTTACACCTGCACCTCAAACTCATAGACCAAGGTGTTCTCCTGCCTCCTCTTCCCCAGTTACCCTCCCAACCACCACTTGTGAGTTGTTGGGGAAAACACTCAATCTGTGCTGAGCTGATGGAGAGGAATGATATAAGGTATTTATTTACTTTGTATATTTTTGAGGATATTATCCTGCTGGGTTGTCTTACTGTTGCCTCCACACTCCACCACCTCCCACCTCCACTTTCTGACGCGCTACCAACCCCCGCTTTTTCCGATTGCGTGTGTGACTACATGTTCACCTTGGTTTGTGCACTAGTCCACAACACCACTCGAAATTGGTGGGAAACTATCCAACAGCCGCACCTCACTTATTCCAATGCTCAATCCTGCAGCTGTGGCTGTTTTTGTACAGGTGAGAACGATTTTAGGTCATACTTTAAGCTCCAGAAGATCTATGTTATAAGCTGTTGTGTGATGGAATCTTTCAGTGGAATAATCGTTTCTAACGTCAACTTACCTCTCATAAGCGACCAGCTATTAAATAACACAATTGCAATGATAATAAAAGAGTAATGGTTCCATGAGAACAGGTACTGCCTATTTCTTTCAGTTTGATGGACTAATTGGTATAGTTTGAAAGCATTCCTCACATTCAGAATTAGTGTGAGTGGAAGTCTTGTAAATAAATTATCATGCACGTGGGTGTTAAATGCATTTCAGATTCATTAAATGTCAATAGCGAACAGTGTCTTTCATGCGTTAAAGAAAGCGCAGTCATTTTTATGTTTGACAGCAAGCTGTGATGCACATTTATCTCTCTCCTATTTTGTGACATTCAACGGAGTAAAACTACAAATTATACTAGCAGCACTCTGCTCTCTATTTCGAAACGAGCTGCTCCTTTATTGAACCTGTGAGCTAAGGATCCTGAGCAAAACTCTAGACGATCTCTCTCTTTCTATGCAGCTTGTAACTCTTCCTCTGTCTTAGGCCAACCCTCAACGCAACATTGTTTCCGATTTAGTTTGGAACTGGCCAGAAGTAGAAGGCCACTATACTCACTACATTCGACATCTCATGATGGAACATAGCAAGCTGAGTTCAGTATAATCAATACACTTCGATATTTTGCTTTCAGAAAGAGCATAACACGTGTTTCAATCTTGCATAACTGACCATGTACTATAACTTCCATTCTGTGGAGATTGTTCTGTACCAATCTTACTAATGGCACTTATCCAAGTACACACAGTCTCTCTAGGTGCATGCATGCTAAGGAGGTTAGCATTCCTTATTGTTGTATAGTAGATATGAGCCTGAAACATTTGAGAATGTTGTGGTGATATAACAGATAGTTAAGAAGAAGAAGAAGATAGAATGCATAATGGAGCTCAAGACAGTAGGAGTTTGAAATATTTTACGTAAATCACTTGTGATATCAATTCTGGTGTACTGTTCCAGTGTTTGGAGTCCATACTACGAAGGTTTTGGAAAGAGAGAAATGATTATAGACCATAAACACACAGTCCTAAGGCTACACAGTTCTGCACTTAAACATGCTATAATGTTAAAGCTGTGTAGTTTTCTGTGCTACTAGTCATGTGGAATGCAACGTTGTTAATACTCCAATGCAGAAGTACTTTTCCAACACCCAGTATACATTCACCCAGCAAGTTTGTATCTCACTCATTATGGAGAGAAACTTTAATATGATAAAACGACTACTTTCTACACAAAAGGAAAAAAAAAGATTCTTTGTAATGCATTCACTACATAGCTTTCTGGAGATATATAGCGTGCATGGTCATATTGGATTACAGTTAAGGAATTATGCTATGCTCACATAAGTTCTGTAAAATGATCTCCAGCAATGGAAAATGCATTAAACAACAACAAGGAAAGAGACAAATGCACAGCAGCAGTGTTTGACCATGCTGCACTAACTCAATGAAGAGAACACAGTCTCTTCAACACACACACAACAACAGTCAAGAAAATGGGTACACAGTGTTTGCAGTACCTCACAAACCCTTGTCACTAACTTAGAATCACAGCACTTATGAAACTGAAAACTCAATTTATGGAAAGAGCACTTTGTAAATCATTCCATTCTGTACTGGTCATGGTTGAATCACGGACACTGCAAAGATCGTGGAAACACATTCATAGGCCGACAGGACTCTCGCACCCCAGATGACCGTTTCAGTGAGGCTCAGTGGTGGCCTGTGCATTTTTCAGGAAGTAAGTATCTATTCAATCATCTCGCATCCAAGACCTTCGGCTGTGATACACAAAGCTACACTGCATATCGTAACTGATGAGCCTGTCAATTTACCTCACTATATCGACTCATCTTGATCTCTGTCATATTAATGCATCACTACATATTGACTGAGATTCAACCACTCAGATGTCACGCTTTAAACAATTGTTCAGATCTCATATTATTATTACAGTTCCAAATTCTCAATGATGTTCGATGCTATCAATATGTCTTATGACATCAGTCATTGATTCTAGTCGTGAGACCAAACAAAATCCTGATGAACAGTATTACATTTCCCATTGTCCAGCTGGCAGTAATATGCACCAGTTCTCTTAATAATTATGTCCCCTCAACATAGGAGTAAGTGTGACACAAACACAGAAACACAACAGTGCTGCCTCTAGTGTCATGAAGGGTTCTTGTTTTGTAGTTCTATAAGCTGTTTGATACAATATTTCTTTTTTTGTTGTTGTTGTAACATAGCATTGTACACCACCACACATTCTCTTTTCATACCACGACTTTGAGGTCTATGTCAGCTGCTAAAGTGACATTAACATTTTTCAATCCATTGGGTCTCACAGAAAGCTGGAGATCTCATGGTGGAGGGAGTGCTGCTTCCATAACACAAAAGGGTGGTGGAAATCAAAGACAGAGGCAGTGTTTCTTATTGATGAAAATGTTGAAGACATTGCAACATTTGGAAACTGGAAGAGTTTGCTGCACTGCAGAGCGATTCCAAACAGCTGCCCAAAGATAATAATGTTCCACAGTGATGGGCTTGCACATGTACAATGTTCCATTTTCAGATCAAGAGCATTGATTCCTCATATAGCACCCAGACACATCATTACTGTTTCAGTGTCCTAGGTGCTGGTCATACTGACTTCAAAATCTTTGGACACTGCGTATTTCATTTTTATGACTCACAATACCCAACTGCACGTGGAACAGGGTATACTGTGCAGGATTTAAGCCCATAGAGCATGGATAGTATGCACTATCAGTTGCCAGTTGCACTGGTGGATTTCTTTGTCTGGGGACTGGGTGTTTGTGTTGTCCCCATAATTTCATCATCATCATCATCATTTGGGACAGTGGCTAGATTGGACTGTAAAAAAAAAAATCAACTGTGCAAAAATTGGAAATTTGTACAAGTGCTGATGACCACACAGTTGAGCACCCCCAAACTAAACATCATCATCATCATCATCACACTGATGGAGGAATGGAATGATTTTCATATGCCCAGGCTGCCATGTAAGTATCCTCATTTTTGTTGTATTTTCCTCATTTTTACGTATTTACATGGCAGCCTGGGCATATGAAAATCATTCCATTCCTCCATCAGTGTGATGGCTAAGCAGCCACCGACCTACTATCAATATAAACCCGTCCAGGCGATAGCAGTATCGCCTGGCAAGGAATGACTGCTAGTCAGACACACATATGGGGCATGTAGTATCAGTAAGAGTGCTGTCCCTGTTTAAAATGGGGAAGGTTTGATTGAAGTCAGGTTATGATGGTCCAGAGGCTTGGAATGAACATTTCCGAAATTGCACTACTTGTCAGGTGTTCAAGGAATGCAGTGCTAAATGTCTTCAACATATGGTGAAACCAAGGCGAAATCGCATGTAGATGTTGTGGAATTGGTTGGCCACCCCTCATTACAGATGTTGGACGTCAGAAGCTGGACAGCCTGGTAAAACAGGACAGGCAGCGAACGGTGGCGGAACTAATACCAAACTTTAATGCTGGGCAGAGTAAAAGTGTGTCTGGAAACACAGTGCACCAAACACTCCTAACGATGGGCCTCCACTGGCGACAACCCATGCATGTGCCAGTGTTAGCACCATGACATCAGCAACTACAACTGAAATGGGCAC
This sequence comes from Schistocerca serialis cubense, assembly GCF_023864345.2. Taxonomy (NCBI): domain Eukaryota; kingdom Metazoa; phylum Arthropoda; class Insecta; order Orthoptera; family Acrididae; genus Schistocerca; species Schistocerca serialis. The sequence goes on along the minus strand of NC_064640.1, from coordinate 87,776,461 downwards.
ATGCCCATTGGCACTGGATGTTGATGCAGTGGCAGAGTGTTGCATGGTCTGATGAATCCCGATACCTTCTTCATCATGCTGATAGGAGTTCGCGAATCTGTTGTCCTCCAGGAGAACAGCTCCTTGACACCTGTATTGCAGGATGGAGACAAGCTGGCAGCAGCTCCATTATGCTCCAGAGAACATTCAAGTAGGTATCCATGGGTCAAGTGGAGCTCATACAAAGTGCTATGATGGCCAAGGGGGGTCACTTCATCTGCATCCCCCGCATGCATCACGTCTCGCCGAGCCACCATCGCCACCACTGAACCGGCTGCTTCTCCTGGCACCTTCACTACGCCACAAGGATCTGCCACCTGCCACCTCCCTCTCCTCCCCGTCCCTCTCCCTCCTCCAAGCCTCCAGTCTCCAAAAAACCCCAAAAGCGCGTCATTACTGACTCTGCTCCCACCACCTCCCACAAAAAGTCAATACCACCTCCCTCTCCTCCTGTCGTCTCCATGGACACCACCCCTCCTCCAGCCACCCATACCCCGCCCTCCACCCTCCACACTTTTGTCCTGTCATCTCTTGATCCTAAGTTCCTCAATGCTCGTACCCTCACCGTAGAGATACGAAAGTACTTACCTCATGCTCCCATCTCCCAACTCATTCCCTGCAGGGACTCAGTCCTTATCAAGTCCCCATCCCCATCGTTTCACACAGACCTCCTTCATAAACTCCCATGAGTTATATTTGGCCCCCACGCCTCTCTGACACCCTTCCTTTCCGCTTCCACTCCTCATCAGCCCCAGCCTCCCCATCGCACTCCCACCTACACCGCTGTGATTACCAAGCTCAGCCCGGTGATCACAGAGGATGAAGTGTTGGCAGAACTGAACTCCCACCCGGACTTCGAAATCCACTCTGCCCGCCGCATCCACAATGCCTCTGGTCCCACCTACGTCATGCGGGTCTTCTCTGAGTCTGCCCCCTCCATTGACCATCTCCTCACCCAGGGTGCCCTGATATACCACCGTCGCCACCCTGTTGAATCCTCCAAACCCCCCCCCCCCCCTCAATTCTACTGTTGCCAATGGTGCCTGATGTACAATGACCACCTGACTCCTAACTGCAAAAACCCCCCACCTGTCCCCATTGCAAGGCCTCCCACTTTCTTAAGAACTGCCCCAACCTCGCTGTTCCTCCTTCCTGTAACGCATGCAATGGGCCCCATCCCACCTACTCCCACAAGTGTAATGCCAAACTCACTCCAGCCACCCCTGAGCTTACAATCCCTGTCCATCCTGTTAATCCCCCTGTGCACCCCAAGAATTTCCTCCATCCACCCCCTACGGCCATGGACATCATCCGGTTCCTTACCACTGTACTCCAAATCATTCACCCTTTTCAGTGCCCCCACACCTTCCAACAAATCTCCCTTGCCACTCGCCCCGTTTTCCACCTGAACACATTTGCCACTTACTCCCACAAACAAGCCCACTTCACCTTCACCCACCTCGACACCCTAGCTTAAGCCTCTTCCCTTCCCTCTCCCCCCCCCCCCTCTTCCCGCCATGGCGCAGCACGACTATCACATCCGCTTCCAGAACATTCGCTCCTTCTGCTCCAACAAACACCTATTCATGCACACCATCTCCCACCACCAGGTCGACACCTTCCTCTTGAACGAAACCATTCTCCAGCCCCACCATTCTATCCACACCTCTCCCTATATCCTCCACCGCACTGACGCTCCTGGTCCTTGAGCGCAGGGTGGAGTTGTGAGTGGCCACCTGAAGCATATCCCCATCCAGCCACAACCTCTCCTCAATGACCCCACTGAACACCTTATCCTCACCGCCTTCTTCCCCTCCTTCACTATTACCTGTGCGACCATCTATGTCCACTCCACTGTTCCTCTTCATTATGACTTCATCTTGCACATAGACCGCACCTTCTCCACCTATGTGATTGCCGCTGATCTCAACATCCATAGCCGCACTCCTACTGCCCTTTGGCAGTGGCATCAGTTCCTCTCCACGATCCAAGGTGACCTTGTTTCCTTTCCCCAAGACACCCGACCCAAAAGTGACACCACCCCACATGTTGTCATTGCCTCTGCCAACATCCTGGGGTGTATCGCCGTCACCATCCTTGACCTCACAGGTAGCGATCACCTACCTGTCCTTCTCACCATAACGTCTGCTCACCGCCACCCTCCGGCTCCCCACCCTGCACCCCCTCCCAAGGTCGTCCATGACTACCACTGTGCCAACTGGGATGCCTACTGGGAATCCATCACCACCCAGGTCGAAAGCCACCCTCTTTCCTATCGCCACCCTGACGACATCATCCACGCCTCGTCCTTCCTTCAGAAGGTAATTACAGACATCATGGAGGCACATGTTCCTACTAAAACCATCCACCCCCACCCTCCCAATCTCCCTCCGCGGGCTGTCCTCCTCCTCCTTCATGAATCCCGCCGCCTCTATCGCTCCTTCCTGCGCACTTGTGACAGGGATACACTCCAACGCCACTGGCAAATACAGTGACACGTACGGAACCTTATTACAGCAACGAAACGCCGAGACTGGCGCCAGACCTGCACATGACTCAACGCCACCCTCCCTATCAACTCCTCCAAGTAGTGGTCCGCCTTCCATCACCTCTCCCCACTAACCCCTTCTCTGTAACGATCGCCCCATTCCTGACAACCTCAGTAAGGCCAACCACTTCGCTTCCCACCTTCCTGAGGTCTTCTCAATCACAGATGATCCCCACTTTGACTATTCTTTTTTCCCCGTGCAGATACCTAGGTCGCTCCACTTGCTCCTAGTCTCCAGTACTTGGAGCAGTTGCCCCCCTCCGACATAAACACTCCCATCACAGCAAAAGACATAACTTATCCTCCAGCCCAAACGCAACATGGCCCCTGGTCACGACTGTGTCACCTACTGCCACCTTCGAGAAAGCCCCTATTCCTTCCTGACTGTCCTCGCCCATCTCTATAACGTCATCCTCTCTACCAGCTTCTACCCTGACCTGTGGAAGACCTCCCGCATCCTCTTATTCCTCAAACCCAACTAACCGCCTTCTGCTGACTCTTCCTATCATCCCATCTGCCTCACCTCCATCCAGCTCAACTCCCGTCGCCCCGCCATTTTTGTTTCCCTTTACCTCCAAAATGCCTATGACCGTTTGTGGCATCTCAGTCTTCTCTTTAAACTCCAAACCTACGCCCTGCCTATCAATTTTGTCCGTCTAGCCATTTCCTTCCTCTCACAACGTCCTTCCTATGTCACCCTCCACAACACCAACTCCCGTATATCTTATCACATAGCTGGCGTCCCCCAGGGCTCTGTCCTCTCCCCTCTACTTTATCTCTTGTATACAGCTGATATGCCCAAGCCACCCCACCTGTACACCTTCTCCAGTATGCTGATGACACCACCTTCCTGGCTCTCTATCCTACCCTTCAATGGTCCCAACGTACCCTCCAAACCCACCTTAACCAGTTCACACTTGGTGTAACCAGTGGTTCCTCCATCTCAACCCCTCCAAAACCCAGGCAATCATCATAGGCCGCACCACCTGCTCCTTTCGTCTCCATGATTTCTACCTCACCCTTTACGGTCGCCCCATCCAGCTCACCCCCACCCTGACATACCTTGGCCTCACCCTCGACCGTCACCTCACCTGGACCCCTCACCTCCAGACCATCCAGCAGAAAGCCCATTCCCGCCTCCGCCTCCTGAAACTCCTGTCTGGCGGGACATGGGGACTGCATCTTTCTACGATCCTCCACACCTACAAATCCCTCATCTGTCCTATCCTCTGTTATGCCAGCGTTGCCTGGATCTCCACACCCACCCGCTCTTACAAGGCCCTCCAAATCATCGAACGCCATGCGCTCCGCCTTACCCTCCATATTCACCTACCATCCCCCACACGGCTTCTGTATGAACTCATCCCCTTCCCCCACTTCCCCCACCTCCTCCTGTTCATCCAACATCTCCACATCCTTTACATTGTCCGCAGGTTTGACCCCCCACCCTCTGGTTTCTTCCTTCCAACTATAACGTGGCCTTGTTCCCCCCCCCTGCTCCCCAGGGCCCCCTTTTTCCCCTCCCCTCCTTCCCCCAGAGTGGATTTTCCTCCTTCCCCCCCTGAGACCCTGCACCCCATCCTTGCATCTTTCCTTCCCACATCCCTCCTCACCTGGCCCTCTTTGGCGCGTTCCCCGCTAATCTCCCCCCCTCTCTTCCCCTCCCTCCCTCCCTTCTTCCGGTCTCCCTCATCTCCTTGCACCTGGCAGATCCTCCGTTTTGATCATCATCAGTGTTCCACGTCAGTATTGCGTTTAGTGCAGTTTCTCTTGTGCGTCGAGAGGTGTGATTTTAATTATGTGCTGGCATTGTACTTAGTGTCACTGTCAGTGTTTGTTATGTGCTAAGCCATCTGTCGATACTTTTATGCTCTGGTAATGGTGTGCCATGTGTTCTTTTAACTGTCCCAGTGTGTGGTTTTTTGTGTGCACCCCTTTTTTACGGTTTTTATCTCCATTTTACAGTCGCCCCTTTTTTTTTCTATTGTCTTCCATGATGTTCCCCCCTTTTTTATATCTATGTTCGTCATGTTTTCTCTTTAGTATATTTTTAAATGTCTTCTATTGTTTGTTCTATGTCTTTCGGCTGAAGTGCAGCGCATATGCTGCTGCCAGCCTGCCCCGATGGTGAATTGAAATACAACAAAGGAAAAAAACAGAAGATATACTTTATGACAGTCAGTTTTAGCCCTGACGACGACCTTGGAGGTGGTGGTCAAAAGCTTGGAGTTTTATGCTGAATTGACGCGGCATGTATGCGGACAGATTTTTATTCAAGAAATACGTCGCGAAAGACTTCATAGACATTGCATAATCTATCGTGGTAGAACTAGAATGTGGAACACTGGTATCCATGGTAACAATATTTCTAAGATAGAATGAAATTAATACATTTACAAGTTTCATATTAGCTTTGTTGTTGGACTTTGCATCAAAGTTAAGGTCTCCAAGTATAGTAAGTCATTTGGTCTAGTTTACCTAATTATGGTATTGAAGCTGTTGAGAAAATGAATTACATTTGCACAAGATAGTCTGTATATTCTTATTACTTTACATGTTACTACATTGACTCCATGCTCTTTTAGTTAAATTGCAATACCACTTAATTCTAATATCCACTCTTCACTATATTTCTCAATAAATGTAAGTTTTTTAGACTGAATATTTCTCTCACGAAGATTGCCACACCTCCACCCTTATGCAGTTTTCTACAATAACTGTTTCCCAGTACATAAGCATCTAGTTTATAATAGTTAATTTCATTAACTAGACCATATTCAGTTAATACTAACAACTGTGGCAAATGCTCATTTACAAATACCTGAAGTATATTGAATTTCTGTCTAAGGTACTGCACATTCAGATGTATCATGCTAAGTGATACCTGGGTTTCTTCTCAGTTTATTCGTCTGTGGAGGTTGTAGCGTTCTGTGAGACCAGAACCAAAATTGTCTTTGCTGTTGTACTTATCTTCTACGTGTGTGATTACACTGAGTGCCCATGGTTTACATACCGGTACATATACTTTGCCTGGTTGATCACTGCTGTAATGGTTCTTTTCTCTAAAACAGCTCAGTATTAATACCTAGTACTATTCGTTCCTTCTTGTTGGTGAATGGGGCACAGAGAACTTTTATTTCATCCACTAACCTTAATTTTCTTTTCCTTTTCATGTCTAGTCCATGCTGGGTGTGTTCATCTCTGCTCATTTTGCTGACATTTAATAAATTTTACCTTGCTGAATTTTTTACCTAATTTTTGTAACACTGAACTTTAATTCCCTATTTCTCTATTAATGCAAAAACACTCTAGAATGTAATATAGTACTGGTGCATTTTTTACAGTAACATTGGTGTGGGGTAATTGTGCAATAACTTTCTGTAACTTCTCAGTGCTGACTTGCTTTCGTTTCTGTATACATCATTGGCGCCACCTATACTCACAATGCAGTCGTCTTTGTTATGTTCGTTTGTTTCTACACTTAAGTTTTTTACCACAGAATTGAATGTATCTCTAGGTTTGGGCTTATCAAACACCGAATAATCTAAGTTCAATTTTCACGAAAGAAACAGAGATGCTTTTTCCATGGCTATCAGTGTAAATTTGGCGAAAAATTCCTTTGTCTTGAGGTGGTGTGGAATTTCCCAATTATATGATCTAGCAGCTATCGTAGCAACTTTTTTAAATAATCTACGACTAACTTTAAATAGATTTTCTAAATAGTTCCAGACACACATCTATTAATCAACTTACATACCAACTTGCATACCATCTATATCCAATGGCTAACATTCTACTACCATTCTATTAGACAACAAATGAAGCCACATTCACACATACAACTAAAGTGGTGTCTCCGCTCGTGGTAAATTGCAAAGACACGACAGTTGCATGTGTTAACATATAGTTTTCGTTGGCGTCACTACAGTGGTGCCACTTTTTGCTGTGTAATTGAATTCGACTATGCTTAGTGGCACAACAAGCATTACCCCAACAATGAATAGCATCATTCACTTTCTCACTAACGGTTTTTTGTGGTATTGGTATTAAAATGTTGTTGGCGAAAGCTCATTGATTCCAATTTTCTGAAATGCATAATGCTAGCTGATGACTAAGTTCACAACTGTTCTCGAACGATGTGCCACAAAGTATCTGAAAAAATTTGCTTACGAAGGAAAAAGAACGAAAATTATGTTGCCAGAATATTATTATTACACAGGGATAAGTAAAATCACTTGCCCTACACATGTTATAAGGAAAGTGAAGCATCTCGCAACTAAAATGGGCACGAGAAAAACATTTCTGAACTCACCCGGAACACGTGAACTGTGCCATTGCGTAGTGGCTGCCGCAAATATTCTTAACAGTTCTAGAAATTACATCGAGTGAATAGGATTGGAAAATATTTTTTAATTAACCTATCTGTTGTACGAATAGAGGTTAGTTCATCTACGATCAACTTAGAAAGCACTTCTTGTAGGGCAACGATGATTTCAGATAGCAGCAACATTCCATTATTTTTGTAGCGGAGCTGCTAGACATATTAATTGTGTAGGCTAACGCCTAATTTACGAGTGTTGGGAGTTATATACAATTAATGTCATCGTTATCCGTTTTTTAACGGACTAGCAGCCGTTGAGTTATATCAGTGAGTATTTTTTACAGACATATTTAATAATCTTGTAGGGCAACGATGATTTCAGACAGCAGCAACATTCCATTATTTTTGTAGCGGAGCTGCTAGACATATTAATTGTGTAGGCTAACGCCTAATTTACGAGTGTTGGGAGTTATATACAATTAATATCATCGTTATCCGTTTTTTAACGGACTAGCAGCCGTTGAGTTATATCAGTGAGTATTTTTTACAGACAGATTTAATAAATACTTGTTGTAGTTAAGTGTTCTTAGTTTCAGTGGTATTTGTCTTGTGGCCTCTTCTAATGTCTTACAAAATACTGCCGTAAGGTATTTTATATATTTTTCCTGTCAGGATTTGCTTGCTCTCTGAGTATTACTTAAGTGATATGTGACACTTTCATTATTTTCATCGGATGGGTGTCTATGTCACTTTATGTGTCTTGTGTGCAGCATAATTATATCGGAATATAACAAATAAAAAGGTCATTCGTTGTACAGAACGTGTTGCTAGGATGGCCCCACCCGTAATTTTGATTGCATATGCCATCAATGTTGCCGTAGCGTTCTTCCAGTCGTTGTCGGCTTTCTTGGCCTTGGAGTCGCAACTTATGACTCAAATAGTTCAGCAGTTAGCACAACGAGACCGACTGCACCCCATTTCAGTCCACCCTCCAAGGAACCTGGGCATAGCAGTGAGACACGGAGACCACTGAGCTATGGAGGTGGTCAATGGAAACGTAAACATCGTACTCTACCCAGAGGCAGCCAGAGTGGTAAAATGTTATCATTTATGTCATTTAGCATTATATTGTGGTCCAATATGTAAAAACTATTGGTAAACTCGTTTTACCACTTTACCGTTGCCCAAAAAATCATTGTTTGTCCCCAGAAACATTAAGTTGTTCTGAGACCTCTCCATGAAGGTTTTTCATTACTTTGGAAAAAGGTGAGAGTAATGAAGTCGACCTTTATTTTTCTTGAACACCATTTTCTGTAAAGAGCCATTACTTTAGTACATTTTAAGAAACATGATTTTATCTCATATTAACCTAAGCAGCAATATTTGGCTCTTTCACCCAGACTTTCTTGCAAACTGAGAATGATTTGCAAAAAAATGAAAATTAGTAGTGTGCTAGTCTGAGTACTGCAGTTAATACCTGCAGCTTCCTTGCTGGATGCTGGATAGACTGCTCATTAGACAGGCATAGGAAAGTAGTTTCCTCAGCTTCTGTCTGGCAATAGACTAATAATTGGTTTCAGCTGACTCAGGTATTCCAAACGAGAAACAGCTGACACACTTTGTGCCCACGTGTTGTTGTTCTAGTTTCATTCTTCTGTGTGAATATTTATAATTGGCATACTTCAGAAGCAGTATTGTCTTTTCATTCTGAATTCTCTCCAGATATTCACTTTTAATTGTCTTTGTATACTAGCTCTTCTAAAGTAAGCCTGGAAAGCCCGCCCGGTTGGCCGTGCGGTCTAACGCACAGCTTTCTGGGCGGGAAGGAGCACCTAGTCCCTGGCACGAATCCGCACAGTGGATTTGTGTCGAGGTCCGGTGAACCGGCCAGTCTGTGGATGGTTTTCAGGCGGTTTTCCATCTGCCTCGGCAAATGCGGGCTGGTTCCCCTTATTCCACCTCAGTTACACTATGTCGGTGATTGCTGCGCAAACAAGTTGTCCACTTATGGGTACACCACCATTACTCTACCACGCTGGTAGAGTAGGGGTTACACTCGTCTGGTGTGAGACGTTCCCTGGGGGGGGGGGGGGGGGGTCCACCGGGTGCCGAACCGCACAGTAACCCTGGGTTCGATGTGGGGTGGCGGAGGGGTGAAGTGGACTGTAGTAGTCATCGTGGGGTTGTGGACCACTGCGGCTGCGGCGGGAACAGAGCCTCTCCGTCGTTTCTAGGTCCCCGGTTAACATACAATACACAGATACAATACAAGCCTGGAAAAGCTCCTCTGCTGGGTATATGGTTGTGCTCAGCATATTTGAGAATACTTGACACACCTTAGGGTGTAGCATCGCCAGTCACTTTAGTCTTGATGTGCTGGAACAGCACATAGGAGCTCCTCTGCTGGGTATATGGTTGTGCTCAGCATATTTGAGAATACTTGACACACCTTAGGGTGTAGCATCGCCAGTCACTTTAGTCTTGATGTGCTGGAACAGCACATAGGAGTGAGGAAGTTTAGAGTTGATGGGGTACTGCAGAGGAGTGAGTCAGAATGCATAGACAGGGGCTTCTGTGGGTGTTAGTGAGGACAGAGTGTGTGTGTGTGTGTGTGTGTGTGTGTGTGTGTGTGTGTGTGTGTGTGTGTGTGTGATGGAAATCATCAAGAAAACTCTGTCCAAGAAAGGTAGATATACCACAGGAAGAGAAAGAGTGAAGTGATACTAAAAACCACTGAAGAAAGAGCCAAGGGTAAATATGAAGCTACTAAGAACTGTGGGAAGATGAGAGATGTAAATAAGAGAAGGGATTCAGAATGAGAAAAGGACTAGCTCGGCAAAAGGACTAGTGGAGACTGCCATCATTGTGTTGCGACATGATATAAGATTTTAGACTGATAATTAATGCCAAGAGAATTAGTATTGTAGGAGACATGGAAGGTAGTATGTTGGAACATGGATTTTGTCATATTTGTTTGAGTGTTTGACGTTATACTGAGCAAAATGACCTTTACTGGGATGGTTGACCTAGTTCTACTCATAATGCATTAGTCACTCATATGAGTGTACAGTTGGTTCATGCTAACTTCAAAGCTGTACAATGGTAGCAATAAAGTTTGTAGTACATGGAGAATGGATACATCATTATGTGGGAAGTAGAGTATTACTTTGAGAAGTGTGGGGAAAGTTTTGGGGAATATAGGACCTACTCGTTTATTCAAAGCCACAGTAAGTGCTTTACAGATATTTCAGTTTGAATTGATAGAGTGTAATAAAATTTAAAGGTCTTTGTGAATGGATAGTGTGTGTTTGTGTGTGGCAGTAATGGGAATGTTTAGGGAGTGAAAGAGATTTGTATTTTTGGGCTGGATGTGAAGGAAAGTGACTGTAAGTGAATATTGTGAAAATACCATCATCATATTGTTAATATGGTTATAAAAGTTGAAGATCACAAAAGGGAGCAGTGATTGAGAAGAGAGAGATACAGCGTTGTAGGCTTTCTCTGATGCTATTCAATCTGTGCTTTGAGTGGTAAAAATAGGAAACCAAGGAGAATGTTGGAAAGGGAAATTAAGTTGAGGGAGAAGAAATAACTTTGTAGTTTGCTAATGAGATTATAATTCTGTCAGAGATGGCAAAGGACTTGGAAGAGCATTTGATCAGAATGGATAGTGTGTTATGAGATGAATACAAAAAAGAGGGGTAGTGGAATGTAGTAAAATTAGATCAAGTGATGCTGACAGAATTAGATTAGGAAATGAAACACTAAACGTAGTTGACGAGTTGTGCTGTTTGGGCAGAAAAATAATGGAGAATAGCCAAACAAGGGAGGGTATAAAACGTACACTGACAATAACAAGAAGAATTGTATGAAAAAAGAGAAATTTTTTAACATTATATATAAATTTAAGCGTTAAAAATCCCTTTCTGACCACATCTTTATGGAGTGTTACATTGTATGGAAACAGATGTGAAATGTGGGTGATGAACAGTTTGGAAAAGCAGAAAGTAGAAGCTTTTGAAATGTGGTGCTACAGAAGAACGTTGAAAATCGGATGGTAGATTGAATAACTGATGAGGAGGTACTGAATTGAAATGGGGAAGAAGAAATATGTGACAGAACTCTACTAAAATGAGTAATAAATTGGTAAGATACATACTGAGGCATCAAGAATACTCAGTGTGGTAATGGAAGGAATTATGGAGGTAGAAATTGCAGAGGGAGACCCTGGTTTCACTATGGTAAGTCGGTTAAAACTGATGTAGTTTGCAGTAGTTATTCAGAGATTAAGAGGCTTGTGCAAGACAGACTACAATGAGAGCTCCATCAAACCAGTCTTGGGATTGAAGACCACAACAACAACAATAACACACCAACACACTGTTAATAAGTTTTGAAGACTATTGTCAAACAACAATGCCAGACAATACTTGATTTTTGTAAGAGCTGAGTTTCATTTTATGTTCAGTTCTCCCCTCTTACTGTAAAAGGAGAACATTGGACTATAGTGTAGAAATGATCAGAGACAGTTTAAAATTCATAAAGACAAGCAACGCAGATCATTTTATTTTAATTAAGGAGTGATTACCTTCTTCATTTTATTCTAGTGACAAAATTTTTCAAGAAAATAGTTTCCTTTCTACTTCCATCATATCATCTAGATCTAAATCCTATTTTTTGAGAAAATAGTATTCTTTCTACTGTCATTATATCATCTAGATCTAAATCCTATAGAATTGTTCAGAAACCTTGGAAAGAATGGGATATGTAGTCATAATACATCAGGCATCTCACTTTCTAATCTGAAAAATAATGGCTGATGCTTTTGCTGCTAATAAATTAACATCATGTGCCACCTAGCCTTTCAATGTAACACAACTCTGGTGACATGTGCATCAGTTTCATAGCTTTATTTTCAATCAGCTTTTGAGTTGGTGTCACAGAGCTGAGTAGATCACCTTTGAGATCTCTCCACTAGAGAAAAATTCATTGTGGGTTTTCATGTGACTGCTGGTCAAATCATGCAAGATCCTCATTTGTGGAGCACTTTGATGTTGGACTGCATGGGAACACTGGGCAGGCATACTCCTCTTCAGGCTTCTGGTTGACCATGTCTGACCCCAGAAGGGAGGATCAACATGTTGAGCAACAAGCATAGCCGGCCGGTGTGGCCGTGCGGTTAAAGGCGCTTCAGTCTGGAACCGCGTGACCGCTGCGGTCGCAGGTTCGAATCCTGCCTCGGGCATGGATGTGTGTGATGTCCTTAGGTTAGTTAGGTTTAATTAGTTCTAAATTCTAGGCGACTGATGACCTCAGAGGTTAAGTCGCATAGTGTTCAGAGCCATTTCAACAAGCATGTCATGATCCCGTCACATCTCCATTTGCCATAAAGGAAGAAATTATGAACTCCCTACAACATTATGAGCCATCCCACACCATTGGTCAGAGGCTAGCACCTTTCTATATGTAGGCTGCTGTGAACACTACTACATAAACTGCTCCACTTGGAGTGGTGTCATCACTGGGAAACATTGACTGGTAATTGAGGGCATCCCACTGTGATTAGCAACAAATTTCAGTTGTGCACTACCCCGAATGACCATAGTCGATGAGTGTGGCAGTGATCAGGGAGAGGCCCAATCCAAAGTTTTCGAGAGGCACAGCCTTGTTATTCCTGGAATCATGGTGTGGGAGCTGTCATATATGACTTCCAGCCATGGCTGGAAGTGATTGAGGGAACTCCAATGCTACAGTGGTTCATCACAGACATCCTGCACCCTCATGTGTTACCTATCAAATGACAGTATTGTGGTGCCAGTTTTCAACAGGATAATGCTCATCCACACATGGTGAGGGTGTCTATGAACTTTCTACATGATGCTGACGTACTCCTGTGCCCAGAGAGTTCCCCTGATCTGTCAATGGTAGAACTAGTGTGGGACCAGTTCAGACATCAACTCCATCCTACTGCCAGTATCCAGGATATCAAGCACTAGTTACAACAGATATGAGCTAATTTCTTTCAGGAGAAATCCAGGCCAAAGGGAGAGCAACTTCATACTTATAAGCAGGCTCATATTGCCAGGTTCTTTGTAAATTTGACTCAATTTTGTAATAGCTGAAATAACACGATGTACCATCTCAACCTGTAAATTTTCATTTTTTTCTTCTCTACTTCCGGGTGCTTCACTTTTTTTTTTTTGTCAGAAGTGAATTTACAACAAATTTCGATGAGAAATAAATATGCTGAGAGGCAGTAGGTGGTATGCTTAATTGGCTCTGAGCACTATGGGACGCAACATCTGAGGTCATCAGTCCCCTAGACTTAAAACTACTTAAACCTAACTAACCTAAAGACAGCACACATATCCATGCCCGAGGCAGGATTCGAACCTGCGACCGTAGCAGCAGCGCGGTTCCGGACAGTATGCTTAATTCTTTGAACAGTTTTCTGCAGGACATTATGGAATTTACACCACAAATAATTTGTCATTATCTCACTTTTAAACTTGATAAACCTTAGTTTGATTTCAGAATTTACTCCAAAATATGATATAGTATGGCAATTTGTAATGACAGTGAGCAATATATGCCAGAATATTTATTTTTATGTTACCAATGTCTGACATCTGCTTTGCAGATGATGATTCTCTTGGTAATTTCAGTAGTTCTATGCCGTTTGCCTCCTAGGTGGGTTTATTGTTGAACGGTAACCCCCCAAAATTTAATGGTGTGAACCTCTTCTATCTTAATGGTCTCATGTTTGATATATATGCTACATGGAGCTCTCTTATAAGTTTGGAAATGTTTCAAAATTTAATGAGTGTCGACTACAAACTGTTTATAAATGTTATTAAGTATTTCATTCACAGTTCTTTCTAAAACATCACTTTACTTGTTATTTATCACAACATTTGTATCATCTGTCAGCAAAACAAACTTAGTATCTGGCCAATTAATTGATGGAAGAGCATTAGAAATGCCTAAATGTCCCAGTTACACCTGGTAATACAGGTAATGGGTTTGCAGTTGCAAAAATGAACCACTTTTGGCTTTATGTTGGAATGATAACAATGATAATTTGTGCCAGACTAGGACTTGAACCCTGATTTCCCACTTATGCGAGTGGTCACCTAAATCACTTTGGCTGTTCACCCAAGAGTCACTGCTACCAAGCCCTCTATAAGTCATCCATGTGTCAAACCTGCACTTGTACATTACGTATATTCCCATTCAGGAACAACAGGTTTTTGTGAGTTGAGCATCTGGCATTGGGAAATAAGTATGAAATACCAGTGCCTGTGTTATTAAGAAGTACAATGCAATGTTCCTTCAGACATGCATGCGTGTCCAAAAGGTACAGTGCCTTGTGCTGCTAAATATCACAGGCACTACTGTTTCATATTTTTTACACCTGCTAATGTTAGTGGCTCACTTATTTCACCGCACTTTTTTGTCACACACGATGTACATCAGGATATTATACGAGTGCAAGTTGACAATCGATGATCTTATAGCTGAAGTCGTGTGCCACAAGTAAGAAATAGACATTTTTGTGTTCATTATACTTTACCCCATGCTTTTCCATTGATTCCATCCCATTCTTGGAGCATGACACTGGAAGGTCTGCTTAATATTCATCTACAGCACCCATAACATTTTTATTTGGTCCTAAACATTTTCCAGCTTAAAAGTTCTATATATTAGGCATAGGGGAGGTACACACTCCAGATATACTTTCACTTACCCATCACCATAAATCAGAAAGCTCGAAATGTGGTAAATGGGTCAGATCCTCAGACAATACATACTTAGAAATACCCTGTTTTTCCCATTTCTAAAGATATTTTGTGAACATGTACATTGTGCTCTTCTTCAATACTTTTCAGTCCAGCTGATTTAGAAGACTTGTATACTATTTACCAGTTATTATTTTATTATTAACAATTTAATATATGTGAGGAATACCTTTCACACTCCATAAAACACTGACATATGCTTAAAAAAACTATTTTTATCTTCAAATGTGTAATTTTGTGGCTATATACGCTGATAAAATTCTCACAGTCTCCCAGCCACATTAAGTGGTTTAAGATCCATGAGCATTTGAGCAAGTGCTCTTTCTCGGCCATTATCAAGTGGCAACTCACGTTGTTGCTGCTGCCATTCTTTATAGTGGTGCTACCACCTATGATGTCACTGATATGCAGTCCAGACTCTGTTAGGTAATGTTTTACTGCACATAATTCAACCTTTCAATCTCCAGGTTCCAATCTGTGCCTAAGACTAATGTCTTTATTGAGAGTATTTTCAGAATTTTTAAACTCATGAGGCCTTTGGAAAATGATGCAGGCTTCAGAATGACAGAAATATGTAGAATACTGTGTGTATGTGGACAGTTTTATGTTGGACAGACTGTACACACTACTGAACAGCATCATCTGGAATGTGGGAGATGGTTCCGCCTTAGAATCCTGATAAATCAGCTATTGCAGAACTTGCTCTGGAAAATGGGCACTGAATTGCATTCAGTGGAATGTCTATTACTAAAAGGACGAATGGTTTCTAAACTAGTGTCATAAAACGAGCAATCAGAATCAAAGTATCTGAAAATATCTCACGAAAAGGAGGTGGTCTGCAGTCAAGCACAGCTTAGGACCCAGTTATTAGAAAGCTGAAATGGGCATGGCACTCGTGTGACTGAAAAAGTACCTTATATAGTGCTGGACTGAGCACTGGGGGCATTACAGATGGTAAGGGCTGCTATATAAGGACAGCATGAGCAAACACGTCAGTCACCACTTTACAATGCCTGAGCGGTGCTTGGACAAAAACTTGTGCATTTTAAACCACATGATGCCACTGTTAGTGTGAGAGAATTTTATTAATTGTTATCTACATCACTTTTGGTGCTGGACCACTGGCTTCTGCAGACTGCTGTGCATGATATTCCATTTCTCACATTGAAAGATATTTTGGTACCTCTCCCTAATAATAGCCACCAAACAAAATTAGTTGGATTGTTTTTAAATGATTCAAATATTGCTGAACAATTTTTGGTATGCATTCAGGTAACATAAAACAAATACAGTACATGCAAAATCCAGGATGGAATAAGAATAATGTAATGAAAAGACTAGATTGTTACTCATAAAGGAGATGTTGGGTCGCAGACAGGCACAACAAAAAGACCACTATACATTTTAGCTTTTGGTCAAAAGGCCTTCTTCTGAAGTAGAAAACACACACACACACACACACACACACACACACACACACACACACACACACACACACACACACGGCCATTGTGTCTGGTCACTGTGGCCAGAATAAATCTCACACAAAGCTTTTTCACAGTTAATCTTTTGTTTATTGAATTTAGTGTTCCTGTGAATCTAGAACTGCACAGTGTACAAAATATATGCCAGCATTTCTTAATGTTGTATGCGTTTCCTGAACTTTTGCACACATCGTCTTTAGTAAAATATATTATTAAGTTGTACACTTTACAAATACAGTCTTAATTGATGCTACGGTTTTATTTTTCTAGATACTTCCTCACTGTACAGAAGTAGTGCTTGACCAAGTAATCTTTCACAATTGATTTGAAGTTGTTTTAGTCCATAATTATTTTTGTGGATTTGGGCAATGTATTATACAGTCTGATACAAGGATGAAGTATGTCTCACTGTAATAGTGCTGTAATTATGTGTTATACATCATTTGTCTGCCTTGTGTGGTAGCTGTCTATGGATTAATTTTGATTTGATTTGATTTGATTTATTCCGTGTTCCATAGGTTCAACTGTGTTGGATACACAAGGACGTGGAACAAGTCAGTTTTTTACAGATACAATATGATAATCTTATTGCATATACAGAAATTAGAGTACATAATTATATAAAAATGTATACAGTAAATTCTTTGGGCAGCAATACAGAAAAAGAAAATACATATTTTCTTAGAAATATTAAAACACTACAGAAAACAGATACAGAGCACACACAGATACAGAGCTCAGGTTAAATAACATTCTTAGTGGCATTATGTCAACTTGTATAATATAATATTAAAATATTACAATTTATTTAGTTAGAAATTCATCTAGGCTGTAAAAAGCTTTTTCTAGCAGAAATATTTTTAGTGCTTTCTTAAACTTACTCTTGTTATGAATCTCTGTCTTTATTTCGGGAGGAAGAGCATTGAAGAGTTTTGCTCCAGTGTAGTGGACACCCTTTTGTGCCAAGCTCAAATTTCTGAGCTCGCTGTGTATGTCATTCTTCCTCCTTGTGTTATGCTCATGATAATTACTGTTTAGTTGAAATATCTCTATATTTTTACAAACAAAACACATGAGAGAAAAAATATATTGGCATGTAGTTGTGTATATTTTAAGTTTACGAAAACTATTTCTACAAGAGTCTCTTGGGCGCAATCCACATATAACTCTTAAAGCTCGCTTCTGTGCAATGAACACTTCCCATGCTAATGGCTGGTTGCCCGAAAAAATAATTCTGTACTCAATGAGAGACTGAAAATAGCCATTGTATGCCACTTTTGCAGTGTTAGGTTCAACACATGTAGTGACAACCCGTAAAGCGTAGGTAGCAGAGCTAAGCCTCTTACAGAGATCAATAATATGTGAAGACCAGTTCATTTTCTTGTCAATGTGCACTCCTAGAAATTTTGTTGTTTCCATTCTTACTATTGGTTGATTACCACATGTCACACTTATCTCTCTCTCTTTTTCTGTTTTTGTACAGAATTGAATAAAGCTGGTCATACTGGAATTTAATGAGAGACCATTCACCTTGAACCAATTAACCACCAGTATGTGATTAATGAGTTCCTCAAGATTGTTGTCTGTTCTACTGCTCATAAAAATTGTGGTATCATCAGCAAATAATTTAAATTTACACGGCAGGCTTGTACATGATGGTAGATCATTTATAAAAATCAGGAATAATAGTGGCCCAAGAATTGAGCCCTGAGGCACTCCACATGTAATGGGACTCCATTCAGGATGTGTTTGATATCATCAAGCATGATAAATTACTAGATAAGTTTCAGAACTGGGGTATTAGGGGAGCAGCACATAACTGGATTAAATCATACCTCCATGAAAGAAAAGAGCTCATAGACGTAACACATGAAGTAAATGGGACAATCAAAACTCATCAGTCAAATTTATTAGTGGTCAAACATGGAGTTCCCCAAGGTTCCATATTGGGTCCAATTCTGTTCTTACTATATGTAAACGATTTACATATAAACTGTAAAAACAGTGAGCTATATCAATTTGCAGATGACACATGCATCTGAATTACAGGAAGTAGCAAACAAAAACTTTGGAAATGACATTAAGACCATCACAGAGAAGATAGTACAGTACTTTGATGCAAACAGTTTGATAATAAATCTGGAAAAAACTGTTGCAGTGGATGTTTTCACCACTCAGAATGGGGCACCAGCTAATCCTCTTGTAGAAATAAGTGGACAAAAAGTGAAAAAAAACAGGGAGCACAAAATTTCTCAGTATATCGATTCAACAAAACATAAAATGGTATACACTCTTGGACTATGTGAACAAAAACTGCACAATATATATATATATATATATATATATATATATATATATATATATATATATATATATATAGTAACTGATCTCGAAAGAACAGATACCACTGATGACCATGCAGCTTCTCTAGAATAACTGATAATAAATTGAAACCCTCAGCTGACGACAGACATTGTTGATATACATTGTTGATATACCTTGATGGGGACAGCTGAAAATGTGTGCCCCGACCAGGACTCGAACCTGGGTTACTTTCACTGTTCACAACCCCCCAATATTACACAATTATGTGGCCAGTTCACTATTGGTAAATGTTGATAAGCCTCATTAATAGGTTGCAAGTGAACATCAGCATACTACTACAATAGTTTGCTGTTGAACATCTATGAGTAGTAAAAACCTAACCACATAGTTCACAGTTCTTGCAGAATGATACGGTACGTGTGACACTATTTCTCAAATAAATTGAACAGAAATTGTCATTAACTGTTTTAACACACATCCTATTTGTGTTACACTTAATCCACTGTTAAATTGATTTATTGTTAATTTAACCAATCCATAATTCCCATCTGAAACTTGACTCTGGAATAACCGTCTTGAGACCAAAAATTGGTCCATTATATATCCTCACAATAATAGGCACTGAAACTATAGATTGTTCCATGTTTAAGTTACAGAAATTACAATTATAACTCATACAAGTAACTGAATACATCGAAAAATTCCTCCTTTTTAACAGTTCCTTCTATCACAAATGTTAGACCTAAATATTTGTGTAAATAATGAAATTAACAGACGTAGTTATACCACCAATACTTTTGACAAACCTGGTAAATTTTTTGGAATTGATTAAGGGCGGGCTTTGCTAATATGTTTTTGAATAGAGGAAATAAATACTTTAAGAAACCTAGTAGTTCTTCTTCCAAATGTTTATAATTAGTGCAGAATTGATATTTGTTTATATGTCAACAATTGAATCTAAGTCACAAAACAATTACTGATTTCACCCTGTAACAAAAAATATTAACTAGGAATGGTCAAAATAAATTAGGAAATTAATTACAAACACAAAAATAAGTACAAAATTAGACCTGGTGCTATACTTCACAAGACTGAGGGTCAAACTTTTTCTTTTATGTAAATGCAGATTATACTCATGCATGTTAATGGTAATTAGGCAAAAATGAAAATAAAATGAATTTATGGAGGGAGATGTCAAAACAAGAGAGGAAGTAAAGAGATCCCAGCTTCCTTCATCACACCATCTAACATCATAATGGGTCTTAAAACATAAGTATCAGTACCACCATGACTATCTGGTCTTCCTAAGATACACAAGAAAGAAATTCCGTGAAGAGCGATACTTAGTAATTTAGGCACACCTACTTACCAGCTAGGAAGTTACCTGAAATCCACTCTCAGCAAATACGTGGGGCTGCATGAACACCACATCTACAAATCCACTGTGTTTGCATACCACATCAGTCAATTGTGGCTCTGGAATACAGATATTGTGGTCAATTTTGATGTATTTTCCACATTATGTGACTTCAACTTTCTGGTTCCTTGGAACTAATCACCGAGAGGTTCAACAGTTGCTTCACAGAACTTTTAGTCACGTTCTGTTATCTACTTATTTGCTGTTTGATGGAAAATATTATAAGAAAACTGATGGTGTGGCAATGGGTTGTCTGTTATCACTACACGTGGTGGCTACATGAAGTGGAAGAGTTTCCAAGAGTTCCTGGAAATTTAAACTACATTCATCGCAATATAAAATTCATCATCAAACTTAAAAAAGAGGACCAATCATATTTCCTCAACATGTTAGTCAACCATAGAAGTATACAACAGGGTCACTCTGACTCTGGAGTTTTTTGTTTGTTACTCTGCATGCACCACTGCACACACACTATGTGATCAAAAGTATCTGGACACCCCCAAAAACATATGTTTATCATATTAGGTGCATTGTGTTGCCACATACTGCCAGGTACTCCATATCAGCAACCTCAGTAGTCATTGTGAGACAGCAGAATGGGGCGTTCCGTGGAACTCACGGGTTTCAAACGTCATCAGGTGATTGGGTGTCACTTGTGTCATACGTCTGTACATGAAATTTCCACACTCCTAAACATCCCTAGGTCCACTGTTTCCAGTGTGATAGTGAAATGGAAATGTGAAAGGACATGTATAGCACAAAAGCGTACAGGCCGACCTCATGTGTTGACTGACAGAGACCACTGACAGTTGAAGAGGATCATATTGTGTAATAGGCAGACTTCTATCCAGACATTCACACAGGAATTGCAAACTGCATCAGGATCCATTACAAGTACTATGACAGTACAGGTGAGAAAAGTTGCATTTCATGGTCGATCAGCTGCTCATAAGCCACACATCACGCTGGTAAATACCAAATGACGCATCGCTTGGTGTAAGGGGCATAAACATTGAATGATTAAACAGTGGAACAATTTTGTGTGGGGTGATGAATGCTGATACTTCTGCAGCAGTTATGGACAATGGCAATCTGATGGCAGGGTGTGGGTATGGCGAATGTCTGGTGAATGTCATCTTCCCACTGTTGAAGAACAATTCGGGGCAGGCGATTGCATTTTTCAACACGACTGAGCAACTGTTCATAATGCACGGCCTGTGGTGGAGTGGTTATATGACAATAAAATCCCTGTAATGGACTAGCCTGCACAGAGTCCTGAGCTGAATCCTGTAGAACACCTTTTGGATGTTTTGGAGTGCCGACTTCGTGACAGGCCTCACCGACCGACATCGTTACCTCTCCTGAATGCAGCACTCTGTGAAGAATGAGCTACCATTCCCTAAGAAACCGTCCAGCACCTCATTGAACATATGCCTGTGACAGTGGAAGCTGTCATCAAAGCTAAGGGTGGGCCAACACCGTATTGAATTCCAGCATTACCAATGGAGGGCACCACTAACTTGTAAGTCATTTTCATCCAGGTGTCCGGATACTTTTGATCACTTAGTGTACACAGTCTGCTGCCACCACTTTAAGTTCAACATTGAGTAAGACCGAGCAGAGGATTTACGTTTGAAGTTATGAGACATTGTCATCTAATTTAACAGAAATATTTTTTTATGGGTCATTGTGAACTGGGAGTACACATTGTGTACCTCTTCTGTCACTTAGCACAAAGTTCATTTATGTGAAAATGGCACACAGGAATGCCATTTTACTAATGGAAAGTGCTATATGGGAAGCATTGTCAGTAGAACTCAGGTATGAAAGTGACGTAAGTGACTATGGTGATGAAACTGATTCTGAAGCAAAATTGATCAGTCTCCTAAATCTTCAAACAGCAATGAAGAAGTTAGAGTCATCCACAGTAAAAATGGTCATTGTTGAAACACAACTGTCCTTAAAAGAAGAGGCTGGCCAGTTGCCAGTAACATTATAGTGTATATTCCAAGAGTGCAGAAATAATGAATGAATGGATTTATGAACAATTGAAGACAACTCAAAATATTTGTGTAATGTGTATTTCATTAAATGAATAGCTTATTAATTTATTTAAAGTGCAAATAAGGTCTTTAGATCAGAATCACTTTTAAGTTTCCTCATTGAAAAGTTTCCAGAACAATTTTTATTTAGTCTCGAATTTTGAATGCGTTAATACTAATATTGATTGAAAAAGTGCATGAGAGAGGTGAAATGAAATGAGTTTAGTGCATGAGGGTCCAATTTCATTATAAAATATTCTATTTTCAGATAATTGCTCCAGCAAATAATTGAGAGTCACTGTGACCACAGTGCACACCTCATATGACCATTTCAGAGGTGTACACTCCTAGAAGAATGGATGAATCACTAGGTCACAGTGTATACAGGAAACCAACACACTGATCTCTGTTGCCACACCTCAAGCCATCACCATCTGTCACAGGGAAATTTGGTGATAAAGACTCTAGTTAATAGACTCAAACACTTCCAGACTATGAGATACTTGCCAAAGAATTACAGCATCCACATATAGTGTTCCAAAGGAGTGGGTACTCAGACCATCAAACTGAACAGGTGATACATTCAAAATCAAGAATGTGTGGGGCAGAGGTTGTGACTGAGATCAATGAAGAGAACCAAAAATTACTTTCATAACTTATACTGGCCTGATATTGAAAAAGATTGGTAGACTTCTATGGAAGCATGGTATCTAGTGTATTTCAGTCTCCTTCGTGATGTACACTTACCAGTTGTCTGACGTTGGACTTAGTTTTGACAAATTTTGAAGTCCATTATCTAATACTGAAATGATACCCTGGAAATTAATGCTAATAGAGATAATACCAAATGAGTAGACCAAAGAAGAAATCCATTTTAAAAATGGTTCATCCCACATTAATTGAACTTTATCATCATTGATTGCTAGTTAACAGTTTCACAATTCAAATTTTATACGGCTAAAAGAATGTGCATCTCTTCCATTGCAAATAATAAGGAAGAAGAATCACCTGATCATGGCACACTGTTGTAGTATTGGTAAAAGTTCATAGGGGCATGATGTACAGTGGCAGACACATGAAAGTAACAGTGCACAAAATAAAGTTTATAGTATTGTCACCAGAATTTATAACACCATCCTCTAACTGGAGTTATAAGGTCATTAGCAATTTTAAGTTTAATATTTACTAGTTCACCTGAGATTTTAAGACTGAAACATATTACACAGTTTCAGATTCTCCACAAACACACTTGCTGTGTGTATTAATTTGAGACACAGAATATAACTTTAAGAAACACAGATTTGTGAACATCATGCTCTCAATATGCAGACTTTAACACAAACCAACATACACTCCTGGAAATTGAAATAAGAACACCGTGAATTCATTGTCCCAGGAAGGGGAAACTTTATTGACACATTCCTGGGGTCAGATACATCACATGATCACACTGACAGAACCACAGGCACATAGACACAGGCAACAGAGCATGCACAATGTCGGCACTAGTACAGTGTATATCCACCTTTCGCAGCAATGCAGGCTGCTATTCTCCCATGGAGACGATCGTAGAGATGCTGGATGTAGTCCTGTGGAACGGCTTGCCATGCCATTTCCACCTGGCGCCTCAGTTGGACCAGCGTTCGTGCTGGACGTGCAGACCGCGTAAGACGACGCTTCATCCAGTCCCAAACATGCTCAATGGGGGACAGATCCGGAGATCTTGCTGGCCAGGGTAGTTGACTTACACCTTCTAGAGCACGTTGGGTGGCACGGGATACATGCGGACGTGCATTGTCCTGTTGGAACAGCAAGTTCCCTTGTCGGTCTAGGAATGGTAGAACGATGGGTTCGATGACGGTTTGGATGTACCGTGCACTATTCAGTGTCCCCTTGACGATCACCAGTGGTGTACGGCCAGTGTAGGAGATCGCTCCCCACACCATGATGCCGGGTGTTGGCCCTGTGTGCCTCGGTCGTATGCAGTCCTGATTGTGGCGCTCACCTGCACGGCGCCAAACACGCATACGACCATCATTGGCACCAAGGCAGAAGCGACTCTCATCGCTGAAGACGACACGTCTCCATTCGTCCCTCCATTCACGCCTGTCGCGACACCACTGGAGGCGGGCTGCACAATGTTGGGGCGTGAGCGGAAGACGGCCTAACGGTGTGCGGGACCGTAGCCCAGCTTCATGGAGACGGTTGCGAATGGTCCTCGCCGATACCCCAGGAGCAACAGTGTCCCTAATTTGCTGGGAAGTGGCGGTTCGGTCCCCTACGGCACTGCGTAGGATCCTACGGTCTTGGCGTGCATCCGTGCGTCGCTGCGGTCCGGTCCCAGGTCGACGGGCACGTGCACCTTCCGCCGACCACTGGCGACAACATCGATGTACTGTGGAGACCTCACGCCCCACGTGTTGAGCAATTCGGCGGTACGTCCACCCGGCCTCCCGCATGCCCACTATACGCCCTCGCTCAAAGTCCGTCAACTGCACATACGGTTCACGTCCACGCTGTCGCGGCATGCTACCAGTGTTAAAGACTGCGATGGAGCTCCGTATGCCACGGCAAACTGGCTGACACTGACGGTGGCGGTGCACAAATGCTGCGCAGCTAGCGCCATTCGACGGCCAACACCACGGTTCCTGGTGTGTCCGCTGTGCCGTGCGTGTGATCATTGCTTGTACAGCCCTCTCGCAGTGTCCGGAGCAAGTATGGTGGGTCTGACACACCGGTGTCAATGTGTTCTTTTTTCCATTTCCAGGAGTGTATATGTAATGTCCCGGTGTTGGTCATTTGCAGGCTGTAATGTGGTCCAAAATAGAGATGACAGTTGTATGAATTTTGGGTGCAGACTGCAATTTTGGGAGAGGGGTGAGTGTTTAAGGACTAGTGTAAGAACATCATGTGAATTCTGAAACTATGTAACATTTTGAAATTTGGCTTGCATAGATTTTAATATTCTGCACAGATTCTAAGAATTTGCTATTGTTTGGTATATTAAAAAATGTTTCATGTTATTAATTCTCAAAAACAAATGGAACATTATTATTACAGGTCATCTGAAATCCCCTACTTATGAGTATAGCATCCATCTTGAAATAAATATTTTATGGTCCGAATTTATTCAAATTCTTAATTGTTGACTGAATTAGATAGTGAGAGGTGCTGTCTGATTCAGAAAAATTATTGGAATAAAAATATATTCTCAAAGTTCAGAATCTTGCAGTCATTAAACCAAAGTAGGTTGGTTGGTTGGTTTGTGGGAGTGGAAAGACCAGACTACGATGGTCATCGGTCCCTAAACCAAAGTAGGCAGCTGGTGGTTAATGAGTGGTAACAATATCTCCTATATAAGATTTTCACTCTGCAGCGGAGTGTGCGCTGATATGAAACTTCCTGGCAGATTAAAACTGTGTGCCCGACACAGCACTTGCCCGCGAAAGGCAAAGGTCCCGAGTTCGAGTCTCGGTCAGGCACACAGTTTTAATCTGCCAGGAAGTTTAATATCTCCTATGCTCTTGGTTTGTTCAAAATGTTTTTCAGTTATGTGCCACTGTCATAATTTTAAATGTCTTTAAGTTTAAATGACTCATGTTTCTGTAAATACAAAGAATTGAAATATAAGTCTAAATGAGAGTTTGCATAAATAACAATTTGACATATTCTCCATCTTTATCCATACTCTGCAAACGCAGAGGGTTTGTCCCATCGTACCAGCTATTAGGTTTTCTTCTCATTCCATTTATGTATGGAGCATGGGAAGAATGATTCTTTGAATGCCTCTGTGCATGCTGTAATTATTCTAATCTTGTCCTCACCATCTATCTTCAAGAGTCTACCAGTGCAGTTTCATCACCATCTCTGTCACACTTTCCCGTGGGTCAGACAAGCCTGTAACCATTCGTGCTGCCCTTCTCTGTGTACGTCCAATATCCCCTGTTAATTCTATTTGGTACAGCTTCCACACACTTGAGCAATATTCTAGAATGGGTCACATGAGTGATTTGTAAGTAATCTACTTTGTAAACTGAGTGTGCTTCCCCATTATTCTACTAATAAACTGAAGAATACCATCTGCTTTACCCACAATTGAGCTTATGTGATCATTCCATTTCATGTTCTTACAATGTGTTACATCCAGGTATTTGTATGAGTTGACCAATTCCAACTGTGACTTGATGATACTATGTATTTTTGTTTTGTGAAGTGCACAATATTACCTTTTACATATGCAACTGCACTGGATATATACTGTAAATGTGTAAACACAATTTTAGTTATTCTTGGGAGTAAGAAACATAACAGACAGATTAGATTTCAACTTACTATGTCTCTTCACCCCCTCATTAAATAGACAGCCAGTCATTAACAAACAGCTGACTGGATAATTCAATGACCTATAAGAGTCTTCTGCATTTGTTCAGAAACCCTGAAAAAAGTAGTATCCTCACAATACTTTTAAGTTCACCTTAAAATGTGGTACCTAAAATAATTTTTTACCTAACAACTACACTGGTCATCCTTTTCATGTCATCATTTCACAAAACTTAAAAAAAAAAAAATACAACAGCATATCATCATAATAGACAGTACAAAAAGTATTTACAATACCTGATTGTTTCACTCACTGCTAGCACAAATTTTCTCACTGCCTACTGTAGGTCCATGCTGTGAATCCTCCTCTACATATTGATCTGAGTCCATGGACAAGGTGGTGCTCATCATTTGTAAAAATGGAAAAACAAACAAATTTTTAACATTATTCCATTAGGAGTTCTTATATTTCTACCTGTAATAAAGTTGTTTTCTCATCATTTGCATTTGTTCTTCATAATTTGCATTTACAGTTAGCAGTATAATATAACCGCCAATGGCCTTGCCACAGTGGTAACACCGGTTCCTGTCAGATCATCGAAGTTAAGCGCTGTCGGGCTGCGCTAGCACTTTGATGGGTGACCATCCGGTCTGCCGAGCACTGTTGGCAAGCGAGGTGCACTCAACCCTTGTGAGGCAAACTGAGGAGCTACTTGATTGAGAAGTAGTGGCTCCGGTCTCGGAAACTGACATATGGCTGGGAGAGCGGTGTGCTGACCACATGGCTCTCCATACCGCATCCAGTGACGCCTATGGGCTGAGGATGACACAGCGGCCTGTCGGTACTGTTGGGCCTTCATGGCCTGTTCGGGAGAAGTTTAGTTTAGTTTTTATAGTATAATATAACCATGAAAATTTATAATCTAATACGTAGGGAAATTACATGAAAATGGAAGCTACTTTATTTACTCAGTTGGTCTCTTCTGAAATATGACCACTCAACCTTTTTGAACATACCAATCGAGTTAGTGAAAGTCATAGCAATTTTTAATTTATGTCAGAAACATGTATTGCAGGCCACTGAAAATGTTTCCCAAATAAAGAAGGTGGAATGTGTATGGCAATAAAGAAACTGCCTTTAGTTTGTTGGATAGATGGAACATAACTCCAAAAAAGAAAAACAATAACATCAGATAGGATATAAAAATTATAGAGTCACTGAAACAAATTTTGCAGCAGCTTGTATGCAGCAAGTCATCATACCAATTAATAATTCAGTTAGCCTTTTCAAATTATTCCTTAGAAGATTTCTATTATTACCATTATTTATCATGGAGAATGTTACTGCATAAAATGTCATACTTTTAAGTAGGATCTCAACAAGTTGCCTCTTAATATTTAGAGGTGTCATTACAACAAAACAGTGCACTCTTGTGCTTTGTCATTCTTTACCAATTGTCAGTGCCAGTTATTTCATTTATTTCTCTACTTATGTACCTGTTGACTGAAGAAGTGCATTCAGAAAAGAAATTTCTACAAAGCCAGGGTCCCTCCACATCACTGTTTCACATATATCTCACAATATTGCATTATTTTCTCAATTCATATATCTCATATCTCATCAATTCATTACAATAAACTTCTCCATTACTTAATACATCACAGCTCCATAAAGCTCATTACCTAATTATATCAATAATTAAACATCAGAATCCCTGCTTTGCTTATTTACAAACAATAACTGTAATGAGTAGCAGCAGCAAACCATATCGAAGGAGTAACACATTGATATTGCCATTTACATGTTAGTCCTGCAATGAGCCAACTTTTTGTCACACCAACACACTTCTTTCAGAATGAAGGCTACAGTGACATTGTTGACGTGTAAGTTGATCATGACCCACGAACTGCTCAGTGCACTCAACAACAGGAAGTCACTCTGCCATTTGAAGTCCTCCAGCCACTTCAATGATGACCTCGTTGACAAATCAACACAGTAAACATCTGTGGGTATAAGTGCAGGCCAAAGAGCAACTTGGTGATGTCAGAACACCTCTATTATTTTATGCCATTCCAAACAATGTGCAATTTGTGAACACTTTATTTTGTTGCCTTTTATTATCAGTGTTCTTCAAGGCAATGTGTTTCCATGTGACTCACAACCTCGAGTCCAGCCACATGTTACTACAAACTGTTCACATCCAGTGGGCCTGCTGCTGCTGTCACTAGCCAGCTGTGTGAGGCCACGGCATGCTGCTCCTGGCTGGACCTGCACGCTGACATTAAGTGCCACTGCCCAGTCACCATTGACAGGCCCATCACCATCGCGCTCACAGTAACTTCATTATAAAGCATGTGAAGCCCACATATCTGTCACACAAGCCAACCACAGGCCAGATGCCCGCCATTTTTCTCAGCTCCCAAGCTCTGCTCTCAAAGAGAAGATCTGTGTGGCAGCCGTGCTGCAGAAATGTGTGAATGGACCAGAGCTGCTCATAGTTGGCACAAGTTAGTGGTGTCAGGTAGCCACTGGTGGGCAGAGTTACTGACAGGTGAAATTCTGGCAACATGTGTGGCACACACAGGTGTGGTCAGCAAAACCTACAGTAGTGTCAGCTGAACCACTGTATGGGCAGACATGTTTCTCCAGGGAGTATTTCTCCAACCCGATGACCACAAGGGTTGAGACCAATGTAAACTCCCCACCAACATATATGGAAGTTTATTTTGGCTGTCTGTTCATTTTTGCTTTCATTTTTTCATGTCCATGAAGTACATAGTGCTGCGTAGTTGTGAAGAAAGTTTACTTCATTCTGGACATGCATACATTGTTCTCCTGCAGTCACATGATCTGTTGACAAGCTCATCACTGGGGAGTCTATACGTTCCAGGACGGTGTTCAAGTGGGACCATTGTGAAAACACCATGTACTACAATCACCAGTTAACAGAACTTACCAATATATTTCTTTTTGTCAGTTGTTATTTACCCATTTGTGCTGAATAAATACATTTATGACAAGCATGTATGTCATGAATTACTGTCACCACACTGTTACAATAGTCTCTTCCCTGAGCACAGTGCATGTGTGCAGCAGTAAAGCCTGCCCACTTCACAAGTGATACATAAGCAGCGATACCAATATGTTCCCAGTTCAATATTTTTGAGAAAAGATTACTTCCTAGCACACTACAGACAAAAGCAGAGAGCCAGAAAACTCATTGTACTCCACTTTCCTAACACCTGAAGGGCTTTTTCAAGACACACTGTTCTTAATTAACTTCACTGAAGGCAGCATTATTTATTTTTACTGACATATTCTTAATCTTAGCCTGAAGGCTTATAACAAGGCACATACTGAAAACTTGAGCTTTCATATATACAAACGAAATCAATTTCACTTTAAACTGTGTTAATAACTTTCTCAGTTTCATATATTTCCAGATGTATTACTGAAACACATACTTTAAAGATCTTTTTCTGCTGCTAATATAAATTTTTCATTAAGTTTATATTTATAGTTTCTCCATATTTTCTGTCAATTAGTATTTTATTATACAGTGGCTTACCTTGTATATTGCATTGTGTTTCCAGATGAAATAAATTTATCATTTTTGACACATAATTTTTCATCATTACAGCCCTCAGAAACATAAGCTGTTTCATTATAAACTTCAGTAAACATTGTATGCTTTTCCATTCTCTTACTTACTATCAATACGTGAACTTACAAAACCTTTAACCCAAAAATATTCATATAAAATTTGAGCACTGACATGCTATATCTTTATTTACGTTTTTGGATAGTAAGAGAGAACTGTCCAGTTCTTCTTATAAACTAAGGATAGGATAGTCAGAGAATAGCCTGATTCTGGAGAGAAAGGATAGAATTATGCAGATTGGTGATGACTTTGCAGTAGTGTGCTCATTAAAGTGTAATGCACCTGCTACCAATTAGTGGATTCACTATGAATATGTCTCCCATCTCCAACACCTCTTTTTGCAAATGGGGGTGTAGTTCCACCTTTATATTTTATAATGTTTGCTCAACCTGTGCCACATACCACAAAATTTGTATACTTCCTACACCCAGTAAACATAAATGCTCTGACCACTTTGTATTCAATGAACATACAAGCAAAGAACATTACTAACATATAAAAATTACTTTTTATACATTTATATTAAACACCACTCTTTTCCAATCACTAGCTTTAAAATGAAGACAAAGAGCTCTTACTCTCCCCATCACATTATTTGCCTCATCTTTAAACTTTAATAATTTAACAACAGCTGCTGTTGGCAACTTATCGGCAATCTATTTTGATTTTCCCTTCCTTTCAACATACACACTGTTCATTACAACCTTATCTACATCTGCTTTTACTGTTTATCTTTCACAGACTTCAGTACCAACTACAAATTTTTCGTGTTTTTCTTACTAACAAGCTCCTTATCTTTGACAACTATTTTAATTACTGCTTGTACACAGTCTTTTAACATCACTTGCACTATATTTCATTAATGGTAAATAATTTACATTATTACTAATCATCAAAATACTACAGTCTCTCTCAACCTGGCCTTCATTCACACTATCATGTATTCTATTCAGAAGCTCTTTATTTATTTATTTATTTGGTCCTGTTGATTACATATTATACAGCCAGTGTACAAGTAATAAAAGTCAGTATAAATTTGAAAACTTAATAAACCACAGAATAATGTAGATTGAGAGGTAAAAATTGACACACATGCTTGGAATGACATGGGGTTTTATTAGGGAAAAAAAAAACACAGAATGTCCAACATATGGTGCTGGACAGCAAAACGTCAGTGACTATGCATGACAATCATGTATAAAAGGAGCTGTAATGAGAGAGAGAATCAGATGCACCAGCAGTCGCAGCATGTTGATGTTACCTGGGAAGGCGCTTTTAGTGAAGCTGTATTATCAGAATGGGGAATGTGCTAGTTCAACATTATGATCCTATCGCCATAGGAAGGGGATTCGAATGGGTAAAGGTCCGTTGACAAATGCAGCTGTGGCGAGAATCATTTCGAAGTTCGAAGCCATGGGTTGTTTCGACGATAGACCCCATGTGGCCGACCGAGCACAAGGCGTAATGCTGCGGAGACAGTTCAGGAAGAAATGGAGACTGCAGCGGGTTCGTCTATGCACAGGGAAGGCAGTGCTCATGCAGTTGCACATTGCACCGGCATTCCATACACTACTGTTTGGTTGGCACTTAGGCGTACCCTCTGATGCTATCTGTACAAAATCCATCGCATCATGAACTGTTACCTGGCAATTTAGTGAAGCGGAGGGCATTTGCGGTGTGGGCGTATCAAAAGATGGCGGAACATGATGATTGGTTCAGTAACATGTTGTGGACCGACGAAGCTCATTTCGTGCTCCGAGGGTCTGTCAATGCCCACAACTGCAGAATTTTGGCTACCGAAAATCCTATAACTGTTTTGGTATGGGTTGGATTTACCACATCTACCATTATTGGACCTTTTTTCTTTGAGGAAATGCGTGATTCTGGTTTTGTAACTGCTACCGTAACGGGTGAGAGGTACGCCAATATGTTACAGAATCGCATCATCCCCAGCCTGGCTGATAAACACCTGCTGGAACGTACGATGTTTATACAGGATGGTGCTCCACCCCATGTTGCTAGATGCATGAAATATCTCGTGCACACATCGTTTGGTGATGATCGTGTGCTCAGCCGCCAATTTTGTCACGCTTGGACTCCCGGGTCGCCAGACCTCAGTCTGTGCGATTATTGGCTTTGGGGTTTCCTGAAATCGCAAGTGTATCATGATTGACCGACATCTCTAGGGATGCTGAAAGACATGCTTTACAGTGCTGTTCACAACATTATTCCTCAACTACAGCTATTGTTGAGGAATGATGGTGGACATATTGAGCATTTCCTGTAAAGAACATCATCTTTGCTTTGTCTTACTTTGTTATGCTAGTTATTGCTATTCTGATCAGATGAAGCGCCATCTGTCAGACATTTTTTGAACTCTCGTATTTTTTGGTTCTAATAAAACCCCATGTCATTCCAAGCATGTGTGTCAATTTGTACCTCTCTATCTACATTATTCCATGATTTATTCAGTTTTCAAATTTATACTGACTTTTTGATCACTCGGTATATAAGCAAGTAAATTTTTTTCGTGGTCATGGTTTGAATTGAATACAAATTTTAACTGCATTCCTTAAGAAAAGGTTTAAGTGAATGCTCAAGAGAGTGAGATACATGGGAGTTCACGTTTTCTCATAATGAAACAGATAAATTTACATTATATCACCACAATTTCAATTAAACTACAAGTAACAGCATCACACTTTATCTCTAGAGGAGTGCTTTTCTTAGGCAGTTTCACCCACTCTTATACCTTATAGCTCTAAGTATTCATTCATTTTATAGAAAGTTTGTTCGATGAGGAATAATTTTAGTTTCCTTTTGAAAACCTGTACATTATTTATTTCCTTTTTTTATATTGATGGGGAGCTTATTGAAGACCTTTATACCTGATTCAGTAACTCACCTATGTACTTTAGTGAGAGTTGCAGATCCATGTTGAAAATTTTTCACCTGTCTTGTGTCATGGATGTGGATGTAACAATTTTTCTGAAACAATTCCCTGTTGTTGGCTACAAATAACATCAGTGAGTAATATACTGACCTGTGATGGTAAGCGTCCTGAGAGATTTGAAGAGACCTCTGCAAGATGTCCCATTAGAGACCCTATATATTAGCCTTGCTGCTCATTTTTGTATTCTGAATACTTTTTCAACACCTGCAGCATTTACCCAGAAGAGAACGGAAATATGCAAAATATGACACCAACATTATTTCTCTTTCTACAAACTGATGGAGAGCTCTTAGTGCAAAGCACAATGAGCTACGTTTCTTGACCAGCTGATCAATATGTTCTTTCCATCTTAGGTGACTGTCTATCTGGATACATAGGAATTTTGTATGTGTGGTTTCATTAATTTTGTGATTGTTAACATGTATTTCAGGAGCTTTATTTTTTTATCTTTTGTCAGAAACTGTATTATATTGGTTTTTGAAAGATTTAAGGTTAGGCTATTCGCAGTGAACCATTTGTACTTGAGTAGAGACTGTCATGGCTTTATCCTGCATTGTGGAGTTGGGTCCTTTTACGAGGATACTTGTGTCATCGGCAAACATTACTATTTCTGCTCTGTTGTTAATTGTGATTGGTAGATCATTAATGTAGAACAGGAAAATTAATGGCCCAAGAATTGGGCCCTGCGGGACTCCATACTTCATATTTCCCAAGTCTGATTTTAATGCTGTACCTGTCCCCCTTAAGACAACCCTTTGCTTCCTGTATGATTCTGACCAAGTCAAAGATTTGTCTTTAATGTCATAATGTGGAAGCTTTTTTAAGAGTGTGTTGTGATCTACACAATCAAATGCCTTGGCAAGGTCACAAAATATCCCCATCGGATACCTTTTGTAATTTAGTTCACCTAAATTTCATCTGTTAGGTTAAATATAGCTCTGTCTGTGGAGGAGCCCTTACGAAAGCCGAACTGTGTAGGAGCCAGGAAACTATTTTGTGTAGTGTGACTATAAATCCTATCATACACTATTCTCTCAAATACCTTCGAGAATATTGACAGCAGGGAGATGGGCCGATAGTTGGATATATCATCCCTTGCTCCACTTTTGCGGATTGGCATCACTACTGTATGTTTTAATCTATCTAGGACCACACCAGTTTCCATAGATTGGTGACACAAATAGCACAATATATAACTGATTAAGTCTACACATTATTTTAAAATCCTACTTGATATGACATTGTATCCACGGGAATCTGAGTTTTTGAGTAATTTTATGGTTTTTTCAATTTCTTTAGGGGTTGTACTTCTGAAATGAAGTGCTACTTTAGATGTTATTTGCATGTGGTTAAGTGGTTCAATAGCTTCTGTGTGAGCCTGTTTATTATGGTTCACTGTTTTTTCAGCTCTAGAAAGAAAAAAATTGTTGAAATCTGAGGTTGCAACTTTGTGTTTATTATTATCAGGTTTTATGTTCCTATTTGTCTCACTTTTTATGATGTGCCATATGGTCTTTATTTTATTGTTTGAGTTGCTAATTTTTTGTGCATAGTGCAACTTTTTGGCACTCTTTATTACACTAGTTAGAATTTTACAGTATTTCTTGTAATGTAACTTTACTACTGAGTCTGTACTAGTCCTCTGTTGTACATACAGATCTCTCTTTTTGTTACATGATATTTTTATGCCAGTAGTTAGCCACTCTTTCCTTTTACTACGGGTTGGTTTGATTTTAATCTGTCTTTGCGGGAAAGAAACTGTTCAGGAAAGAGTTGAACTTCTCATTCTCTGTGTCAGCCTGGTATACTTCCTCCCATTGTTCATGGCATAAACTATTTCTGAACAAGCAAGTAGGTTCAGCATTTATTGTTCTAACATGTTTAACTTTGTTACAATGGCCATGTGTTGTTTTTCTGCTGGCAATTTTAGGGTTGTCAATCAGGGTCTTACTGTGCCCATATACTCTTGTTGGGAATGAGATCATGGGGAGCAGATTGAAGGTTAACAATAGTGATTCTAATAATTTCTGGTTGCTATTTTTTGTGAGTAAGTGTATGTTAAAGTCACCACATACGATGACATTACTACTGTTTCTATAAAGTTTAGTAAGAACTGTTTCTAGCTGAGAGAGAAATTTTTGAATGTCTCCCATAGGTGACCTGTAAACTGTTACTATGTTCAGGAACTGTGTTTTAAGCTCTAATTTGACTGCACAACATTCAAACTGCTGTTCAATACAGTACTTAGATACACTACTGACCGTTAAAACTGCTACACCAAGAAGAAATGCAGATGATAAACGGGTATTTGTTGGACAAATATATCATACTAGAATTGACATGTGATTACATTTTCACGCAATTTGGGTGCATAGATCCTGAGAAATCAGTACCCAGAACAACCACCTCTGGCCGTAATAACGGCCTTGATACGCCTGGGCATTGAGTCAAACAGAGCTTGGATGGCGTGTACAGGTACAGCTGCCCATGCAGCTTCAACACAATACCACTGTTGATCAAGAGTAGTGACTGGCATATTGTGACGAGCCAGTTGTTCAGTCACCTTTGACCAGACGTTTTCAGTTGGTGAGAGATCTGGAGAATGTGCTGGCCAGGGCAGCAGTCAAACATTTTCTGTATCCAGAAAGACCCGTACAGGACCTGCAACATGTAGTCATGCATTATCCTCCTGAAATGTATGGTTTCGCAGGGATCGAATGAAGGGTAGAGCCACAGGTCGTGACACATCTGAATTGTAACGTCCACTGTTCAAAGTGCCGTCAATGCGAACAAGAGGTGACCGAGACATATAACCAATGGCACACCATACCATCACGTCAGGTGATACGCCAGTATGGCGATGACGAATACACCCTTCCAATGTGCATTCACCGTGATGTCATCAAAAACGGATGCGACTATCATGATGCTGTGAACAGAACCTGGATTCATCCGAAAAAATATTTTGCCATTCACGCACCCAGCTTCATCATTGAGTACACCATTGCAGGCGCTCCTGTCTGTCATGCAGCATCAAGGGTAACTGCAACAATGGTCTCCGAGCTGATAGTCCATGCTGCTGGAAACGTTGTCGAACTGTTCGTGCAGATGGTTGTTGTCTTGCAAACGTCCCCATCTGTTGACTCAGGGATTGAGGCGTGGCTGCATGATGCGTTACAGCCATGCAGATAAGATGCCTGTCATCTCGACTGCTAGTGATACGAGGTCATTGGGATCCAACACGCTGATCCGTATTACCCTCCTGAACCCACCGATTCCATATTCTGCTAACAGTCATTGGATCTGACCAACGCGAGCAGCAATGTCGCGATATGATAAACTGCAATTGCGATAGGCTACAATCCAACCCTTATCAAAGTCGGAAACATGATAGTACGCGTTTCTCCTCCTTACATGAGGCATCACAACAATGTTTCACCAGGCAATGCCGGTCTACTGCTGTTTGTGTATGAGAAATCGGTTTGGAAACTTTCCTCATGTCAGCACGTTGTGGGTGTCGCCACCGGCACCAACCATGTGTGAATGCTCTGAAAAGCTAATCATTTCCACATCACAGCATCTTCTTCCTGTCGGTTAAATTTTGCGTCTGTAGCACGTCAGCTTCGTGGTGTAGCAATTTTAGTGGCCAGTAGTGTGCATCTATAACTTGTGACCTAATAGTATTGTATGTGTAAATTGCCACTCTGCCTTGTCTTAAGTTGCCCCGACAGTAGGAAGAATCAATTTTATAACTATTTAAATGTAGCTGATTAATTTCTGTGGCTTCCAAGTTTTGTTCAGTTAAGCAGAGCACATCAGGAATAATTCCGTCTGTGTCAGCTGTTTCTTGCAGTGAAAGCAGCAGCTCTTCTTTTTTACTCAAAAGACTTCTTATATTCTGATGAAATATTTTTAAACAATATAGCTTGTCAATTGTATTCTTAACTAGTTCCTTAATGTTAGTTTTCACAAAAGTTATATTATCAAAAGGTACAACATTTACACTGTGCTCTCTTCTGTTCTTTAGCCTAAAAAAGACCTTATTGGAGTGTTGGCTATTACTGGAATGTGTTGCTGTGGAACAAAATCACTATTTTTCCTTTCTGTGGTTGGCAATGAAACAAATTTTGTCATTACTGTTGAATTTCTAGTAAAACTATTGCCTGTGCTTCTTTCAATTAGTTTTTTGTGCTAGGAACCTTTTCCCAAGTCTGTTCAAATGAAGCCCATGTGAGGTATGCTCATCTACTAAAAGCACACACCCTCTTTCAGTATCACCTAAAGCATTAATATTTATAGCAATAATTTTCTGATTGAACCTCCACATCCTGTACATGAATAATATTTTCTTACACTATGTCAAAAATTATTTAATTGCTATTAGTCTCTTATGTATCAGTATTTACATCAACAACTGCCTGTGGTAACACTAGATCAACATCAATAATACGTGCGTCGAGAATGTCACTCATTACTTCCACACACTCTGCTTGAATATCCTTTCATGTGTTAAAATTTGTGTTAACAGTTCTTTCACTTATCCCATATCATCAGCCTCTACTTCATTGACTTCATTTGATCACCAAATACACTCCTGGAAATTGAAATAAGAACACCGTGAATTCATTGTCCCAGGAAGGGGAAACTTTATTGACGCATTCCTGGGGTCAGATACATCACATGATCACACTGACAGAACCACAGGCACATAGACACAGGCAACAGAGCATGCACAATGTCGGCACTAGTACAGTGTATATCCACCTTTCGCAGCAATGCAGGCTGCTATTCTCCCATGGAGACGATCGTAGAGATGCTGGATGTAGTCCTGTGGAACGGCTTGCCATGCCATTTCCACCTGGCGCCTCAGTTGGACCAGCGTTCGTGCTGGACGTGCAGACCGCGTAAGACGACGCTTCATCCAGTCCCAAACATGCTCAATGGGGGACAGATCCGGAGATCTTGCTGGCCAGGGTAGTTGACTTACACCTTCTAGAGCACGTTGGGTGGCACGGGATACATGCGGACGTGCACCCCACACCATGATGCCGGGTGTTGGCCCTGTGTGCCTCGGTCGTATGCAGTCCTGATTGTGGCGCTCACCTGCACGGCGCCAAACACGCATACGACCATCATTGGCACCAAGGCAGAAGCGACTCTCATCGCTGAAGACGACACGTCTCCATTTGTCCCTCCATTCACGCCTGTCGCGATACCACTGGAGGCGGGCTGCACGATGTTGGGGCGTCAGCGGAAGACGGCCTAACGGTGTGCGGGACCGTAGCCCAGCTTCATGGAGACGGTTGCGAATGGTCCTCGTCGATACCCCAGGAGCAACAGTGTCCCTAATTTGCTGGGAAGTGGCGGTGCGGTCCCCTATGGCACTGCGTAGGATCCTACGGTCTTGGCGTGCATCCGTGCGTCGCTGCGGTCTGGTCCCAGGTCGACGGGCACGTCCACCTTCCGCCGACCACTGGCGACAACATCGATGTACTGTGGAGACCTCACGCCCCACGTGTTGAGCAATTCGGCGGTACGTCCACCCGGCCTCCCGCATGCCCACTATACGCCCTCGCTCAAAGTCCGTCAACTGCACATACGGTTCACGTCCACGCTGTCGCAGCATGCTACCAGTGTTAAAGACTGCGATGGAGCTCGGTATGCCACGGCAAACTGGCTGACACTGACGGCGGCGGTGCACAAATGCTGCGCAGCTAGCGCCATTCGACGGCCAACACCACGGTTCCTGGTGTGTCCGCTGTGCCGTGCGTGTGATCATTGCTTGTACAGCCCTCTCGCAGTGTCCGGAGCAAGTATGTTGGGTCTGACACACCGGTGTCAATGTGTTCTTGTTTCCATTTCCAGGAGTGTAACTCAAATTTCATATTAAAATTTTCTATAATATTTTCCTTTTTCTCTAATAAACAGTTTTGCACTGAATCCACTTCATTACTTACACTTTCCATACTATTGTTCTATTCTGATTACATACTGTCAAAACACTCTCTGATACTACTTATCTCACTATAATATTAGTTTATTTTAGTACACGTGTTCTTTTCCTGTATTTTGATTCTGGCTTTCAACTGTCACTTAAACTTTTTTATTACCAGCTCTAAATTTTCCTTTACTGACATACCTGGTGTTATACCCAACACACTGTCTTTTACTTTTAACCGTTGCAACACCAAAGGGGTGGAAGGGGAGGTATTTTGGCCCACTTCTTGAAAATATTGTTATCTATTCAGTTACTTTATATTTTAGAATTCTGGAAACTTTTTATTGCTTTTAATGGATTCTTTTATCAGATTATATAAATGTTTTAAATTTTTCAGTTAAACTTAGCGCATAAATTTAAGTCTTTGTAGTAGATGTCACTTTCCCCAGTGAGTGTCATAATTAAAATTATCAGGTTCAGAACATTACTTATACATCAATATCTCTTTAAAAGATATGTTTGTGTAAAACTTAACAACAATTAATGAATTTTACATTTTAATTTTTTTTACCTTGGGCATAAAGTACAGTCCTGTAGGTAGCACACATTACTGATACTGCTGAGAGTGCGCTAAAAGATATTTTCTGATTTTGCACCCTACTTACACATGAGTATCTCTTTGAAAAGTATGATTTAATGTGAGTCAACAAAAATTAATGAATTTATTTTCAATTTTTTTATAGTGGGCATAAAGTACCCGCTTGGCCCCCCTCCCACTGGTTATGCACATTATGGAAAATGTGTTGGTATTGCTAGGATTTAGTTGTTCATTCTGACTAAAACGGTTGATCACAGTGAATAAACAGGAACATGTTACCTAGTGTTGTCTTTATATTGGATGCTACTGTCAACTGTTATTCCCTCCCCCCTCTCCACATCATCTGCTAGGCACATTGTATATTGCCACATTGTCTCAACTTGCTGTGTTGTTTATATCTGTGCTGATCCATGCTGGTTGGCTGCTGTGCCCCAGGACATATTGTTGGTCGAGCTCATGCATCCAGTGGCAGTTTCAGAATTCACAGTTTATACAGATAGAGGGATGTGATTCCCTCATTTTGCAAATCTTATCACAGTAGCGATGAAACTTCATTGCAGCATGATGTACAGTGACAGACAATGAAAGTAGCAGTGCACAAAACACAACTGATAATATTGTCACCAGAATTTATAACACAGTCCCATAACTGGAGTTTGCAGATCATTAGCAATTTCAAGTTTAATATTTACTAGTTCATCCAAGATTTTAAGACAGAAACATATTACACAGTTTCATATTCTTCATTTGTTGCGTGTATTAATTCAGGGTACAGAATATAACCTTAACCGACACAGAATTATGAAATGCAGACTTTAACA
Organism: Schistocerca serialis cubense; assembly: GCF_023864345.2. Lineage (NCBI taxonomy): Eukaryota > Metazoa > Arthropoda > Insecta > Orthoptera > Acrididae > Schistocerca > Schistocerca serialis. The sequence goes on along the minus strand of NC_064640.1, from coordinate 87,736,191 downwards.
AAGACTAACATATAGATGATATTCATGTACTGGTCAGTCACAAGCTTAATGTGATCCGACAAAGAGATGTTACCTGTATGATTTCCAGGTGCAGACTGCCAGTTTTGGTGGAGGGGTAACTATTTAGACTAGTGTGGGAACACAACGTGAATTCTGAAACTACGTAATGCTTTGAAATTTGGCTGGTTTAGATGTTCCTATTCTGCATGGATTCTAAGACTTTACTATTCTTTGGTTTATAAAAATGTTTCATGTTATTAATTTTCAAAAGCATATGGAACATTTTTATTACAGGTCGTCTGAAATCCCCTAATTACGAGTATGGCAACAACCTTAAAATAAATATATTATGATCCAAAATTATTCATATTCTTAATTATTAACTAAATTAGATAGTGAGAGTGTTGTCTGAATCAGAAAAGATACAGCAATAAAATTATATTGTCAAAATTCAGAATCTTGCTGTTATCAAAGCATAATAAGTGATCGACATTTTGAGGGTCCAAACCTTCTATGTCAATTATTTTGTAAGTTAATTGATTACAGGTAATTACAGAACATGTTCTGGAAAGTGGGAGTATTTGCATTTGAATGAGTGGCAAAAATACCTCCTGCACTGCTGATGAGCTCAAAATGTTTTTCAATCATATGCCATTATCATAAATTCATTTATCCATAAGTTTTAGTTCCTCATGTTTATATTAAAGCCAAGTTATCATTGTGATCAGGAATATAAACAATTGAAATATATGTTTGAATGAGGTTTTGCATAAATAACATTTTGACATATTCCCATACATATAACCTGTTATGTGTGCAACTGCATTAGATACACAATGAATATCTGAAAAAAAAAAATTAATTATTCTTGAGAGTAGATACGTAAAAGTGTGGTTAGATTCCAACTTGATACGTCTCACCTTCAACTAAGATAAGCAGTACTCTTTGTAATGTTAGAGATGAGCTAGGTCTCTGAAAGCCAGGAGTGTATCACATCCTGTGTGAATGTGGCAAGTCTTATGTTGGGGAGATCATCAGAACAATTGAGGAAAGATTGAAGGAACATCAGTGACATACCCAAATAAGACAACCAAGTAAATCAACAGTACTGTTTTGAATATAATCATAAAACAAAATATGATCAGACCACTATTGTTTTGAAAACACCAAGTTTCTATGACAGTATAATTAAGGAGTGTATCAAAATTAAGATAGCGAAGAACCCAATAACCATGCATTAATTAACGGTTGGGGTCCTGGTCCAATTTGTTAAAATCTTGCTGGCAATCACATCCACTGCAGCTGGAAAATGCTGAGAGAATTCGTGTTTCACCAAATATTGTGAGTTCTGAAAAACAAAACAGCATGAAAGGGCACACTGCACATCAAGGATTGAACTTTGCTATAAATAGCAGCCTGAGGTCAACTATAGTTCAGAGTTTGGTTGGAGTCCACATACCTGAAGAGGAAGGCTGAGTTGATCATAGGGGTATTGTCAATATAATGGAAGCAAGTCAGCAACCTTTAAGTACGTAAATGTCTGTATACAGTTTCTGATTGTGTAAAAGCCATGCATGTATAAATGCAACTACTATGACTACTACTATTACTACTACTATTACTATTACTACTAAATGACCTAAACAGATGTTAAGCAGAATTGGTGAAAGGCCATAACTTTGCCTACCATCCCTTCAACTTTAATTTCTTCTGTCATCTCATCTCCTATCCTTACTTTTAGTTGTTGTATCATACACAGTTTGCTTATCAGTCTCCTTTCTTTCCAGTTAACTTCAAACTGCTTCACAATACCTAAATACAATCAAACTCTATTAAAGGTTTCTTCCAAGTCAACAAAAACGTCTATCTTCCTCAGTTATTTGTAACAGTCCAATTGCATCTTTTGTACCTTTATCCCTTCTGAAGCTGAACTGTTTTTTCATCTTATTTGCTCTCAATGATATGTTGCAATCATCTATTCTTTATTCTTAGTAGAATTTTTCCTGAACTAGGTATCAAATATATTGTCCTATATTCCACACTTTTGTTAATTTCTGACCTCATATGTAACTGTTTGTGAGTGTTGTGGTTATTCACCATGCTATTGTTCTCTGTGTTTCAGATTTACAACTAATTCCACAAGGGATTTAGTTACCTCTAAGATTCATTATGAAACAGGAAGAACTACCACCAGGATGGGGAAAACGTTTGAGCAAGAAATATGGACAGTATTACTACTATAATAAATATACTAATGAGAGCCAGTGGAATCCTCCAAGCAGACCTGCTGCCCCTGTACCAAGCAGTGGCCCAGAAGAAGTTGAATGCAGTCATTTGCTTGTGAAGCACAACAACTCAAGGAGGCCGTCTTCTTGGAGAAAGAAAAAGATTACACGCTCCAAAAAGCATGCACTACGTCTCATCAGGTTATTTATTGAGTTTATAGTAACAGGAGTGGCATCATTTGCAGAACTGGCCCAGAAGTATTCAGACTGCAGTTCAGCAAAGAGGGGTGGATACTTGGGCACATTTGGTCGAGGTGTTATGCAGGAACCATTTGAAGAGGCTGCATTTGCTCTTAGAGTGAGCGAGCTTAGTGGACCAGTCTACACCGAATCAGGGATACACATTATCTTACGTACGGCATAGGAAGAGCAGCTGTACATTGTGCACAGAAACATAATTTTAATCAGAATATATTACAATTGTAATCCTGCTGGACTATCATGTAAGCTATGAATGAAATGTAATAGTTTATAAGAGTGACCTCAATTTTACTTGCGTAATTCGTTAATTCAAGAATATCATAACAATATTTTGTAATTTGAGGGACACCATAATGATTTTGAAAGGTAAATGTCGCTTTGATATGGTTCCAAGGTGATACTTCAAGGGCATGATTCCAAAAATATTGAAGCTCACATTGGGTTTGGGCTTAAAAGCATTTTTGTAACAACATTTTCTTGTAAAATTTGCATCACTATTGCTGTTAAATTCAAAACAGTACACTCTACTTCCTGAAGTGTTTATTATATTCAAATGAAAAATACAGAATTGTGAGCAAGATGAAAAGAGATTGCATTTATAAATAATAAAATATGATGGTATATTTTAAAGATATATTGGCAGTTTTCATTTATTTAGCACATATATAGTACCATAAATACAGTATATAATGAAAATATATATTACAGTTACGTACAACTTGAAACTTCATTGTGTAGCCCACTGTTTCCAAAGAGAATATTGCTGTGGGTCTGAAGCTGATTATTTTCCCTGGAAATTACTCTTCTACAGCTACAGTACTTCTTCATTTATTTATCTGACCTTTGGTCAGTGATGATGCTGGGTAGTATGAAACTATTTGTATTGTACAGTCCTGTGATAATTACATATGGTAGGCCACATTTACTCAGCTCTGATGCACTTGAAAACACAACAGATTGTTAACAACTGGAGAACCAAATAAATCAATGATCTGTAATGCTAGCATGATACTTTGCAAATTACCTATAGTAAAAAGTATTAAGTTTAGTCAAAAAGGAAAGAAAAGCTTCTATGTTCCACTGTCATTTTAATCTCCCTCATATTAATCTTATACTAGTTTTACATTTGGCCGTATACCTTAAAAACTGGTTCTCAAAAGTTACTCAGTCGTTCTTCCAGACAAGAGTTTTATTGGAGATCTGTAACAGAAACCTGTAAATTTGCAATAATTCAAACTGCAGTGAGTAAATTGTATGTTTTCTAAAATTTATAGCCAGTGCAAATACAGACCAAGTAATGTTTTTAGCACATTCTTATGTGTGACAAGGCAGAGCCTTCTGCTCATCATAGATGTTTGTCTTCATGGTTTTTTACAATCTTATCCACTTTCTTTTCAATCACTCATTATATCTGAGTGATACACCTCACATATCTCATGATTAACATAATGTGTAATCATATTTATTATTGTCAAAAATCACTTAATGATATTACTTCAGATTTCAGGTTGATTTTCAAGACTTTTAAATTTTCTCTTCATGACTATAAATATACAATTGATGTGGCAAAAAATATGCATAAATTCACATGCATGCACACTATATCTGACACATCTGCCTTAAAAATATATTCTAAAATGAATCCTGATGAAATAATAGTACTATGCTGCCTGGGTTGGCACCTCTGCTGTTTTCAGTAAGACAGAGCATGGAGTGTGGAGGAGCAGACAAGTTGGAACGCTGGGCACTAATGACACAACATTAGTGGAACAAGAATTTATTCATTAAAGCTTACAGTCGTACTTTTTCCTCTACATTGTAGATCAGGTGACATGTGGCGCACATAGTCCTGGTGTCATGCAGGTGCTAGCCCTTGAGGGCGAATGGCGTAGCCCGTATGACAGGCAAGGCTGACTAGGATGAAGACTGCCAGTTATCAGAGGATGCTCATTAACATCTAAGATATTGAGATAATTTTCTGTCACCTATATGAATTACAGGTGATCGAATGGAACCCTTGTTATTTAAGTATACCCACATCAGGCTGATAGCTGTCACCATCTGGCTCAGCATGAAGGGGTACTTCATACCTTGGTACACAGGGCACATGTCATTTCCAACTCTGAGACTTTGCCAGCTGAGCTGAGCCATCTTGAAGCTACATTTCATCAGAAAGACAGATGAATGAGCGTTGCACTATCGACCAACTGTGCATTGGGTGACTGATGATAATACCGAATCGACACCTGAGTCTAGTGCCTTTTTGCCTTACACAGGAAGCACTCCCAACAAAATCAGTCAGATTTTACAGAAATATGATGTGGAATGTGTTTTCTGACCTCCATCTAAAATTAGGGTACTTTTGGATTCTGTTAAGGATGATCTCGGTTTGCGTAAGGCGGGCGTATATCGCATTCCTTGTAGCTGTGGCACGGCATAGATTGGTCAGACTATCAGGACTGTGCAGGACCGATGTATTAAGCATAAACAGCACACGTGATTACAGCAGCCAGGTAGATCTGCTACTGTCTAACATTGTTTGGATACTAGTCATTCTATGTTATATGGCAATACCGAGATATTGGCAGGCATGTCCAGCTTTTGGGACTGTGTTATTAAGGAAGCTGTTCAGATTAAATTAGCAAGCAACCTTATAACAGGAATGGAGATTTTTGTTTAAACTCTGACTGGACTCCTGCTCTCTCTCTCTCTCTCTCTCTCTCTCTCTCTCTCTCTCTCTCTCTTTCTCTCTTGTCAAAAAAACAGAGGGACAGAATCAATGTTATCTCACCTGCTAGTTCGTAGTTTTTCACTATCAATATCTCTGACTTTGGTCATCTTTGGTGGCACTAGTGTTCAGTGTATGTGTGTTATCTTTCCTGAATTACTCCAAGAACCAAGGTTTTAAATTTGTTTGTACATCACCTGTCCGTTGCAGTATTTGCCTTGAAAATGGCAGGGTGTACTCCCATCGAAGTATCGACGGTCGCTGTAGATATTAACTGGCTCAATTCCTGTAAGTTGTTTGGAAATTGTATACACCAGGAGAAACTCAGGTCTCACGTTTGAGGAAGTGACCACTACATTGGTTAACAATTTGTGACATAGAGTTGTAAAATGTGGAAAGGAGGTGCATAAAAACAGAGAACATTTTCAGTCGGGATTAAATAAAGAAGCTGTGCAGAGTGAACAGGGGATTAAAGATGTACGGGCAGAATTAAATTCTTTAGCAGTGAATCGTCCTACTACTGGGTTAGTTCAAGAATGGCAAAGTGTTTTACAACCAATGGAAAATACCATCCAGTAGATTTTCTTGGTGCATGTAGAGAGTTTTGTGAGAGGAATGGAAATGGCAAAAATTAAGTTCGCAAGAAGGCAGCTTGAGGACAACGCACAATAATGGGGTTTGTACATCACCTGTCCGTTGCAGTATTTGCCTTGAAAATGGCAGGGTGTACTCCCATCGAAGTATCGACGGTCGCTATAGATATTAACTGGCTCAATTCCTGTAAGTTGTTTGGAAATTGTATACACCAGGAGAAACTCAGGTCTCACGTTTGAGGAAGTGACCACTACATTGGTTAACAATTTGTGACATAGAGTTGTAAAATGTGGAAAGGAGGTGCATAAAAATAGAGAACATTTTCAGTCGGGATTAAATAAAGAAGCTGTGCCGAGTGAACAGGGGATTAAAGATGTACGGGCAGAATTAAATTCTTTAGCAGTGAATCGTCCTACTACTGGGTTAGTTCAAGAATGGCAAAGCGTTTTACAACCAATGGAAAATACCATCCAGCAGATTTTCTTGGTGCATGTAGAGAGTTTTGTGAGAGGAATGGAAATGGCAAAAATTAAGTTCGCAAGAAGTCAGCTTGAGGGCAACGCACAATAATGGGTAGATTTAAAGAGTGCTTCATTTACTGCATATGAACTGTTTGATAGTTGTTTTTTGAACAACTTCTGGATGAAATGAAGCAAACCCAACTACAGAATGAGTTCCTAAATGGGCCAAGTTTCAAACACAGTTGTGGGTCAATGCAGAGTATTTCTTTACTTGAACTAGCTAAGCTGTTGCATATAAATCATCCACTGGGAATACTGATGGAGTTCACAACATTCAAGAGATGATTACCAAAATTTTTACAATGGGATCTTGTTCATAGTCCGACAGATTCCCTTTTAGATTTTATTGAGAAACTTGAACAGGCACTGAAATTCAAGCCACATAATGAGAACAGTAGACAGGGAAATGAGTACCAGAATGGGAATTACAATAATCACCAAAATAATTATCACCACAATGGTAACTATAATTTTCAAATGGGAATTCTCACAATGGAAAGAAACCAGGAAAGAAGATCTGAGGGGCAGAAGCCTTACGAAATGCAATGTCAGTCTAAGAGATTGTTAAAAGAGATCGCCGCATCTCAGGTCTGGATATTGTGAAATTAACTGGCATTGAAAAGGACATGTTACTTTAAAAATTCTGTGGCTGTTTATATTTCGGCAAAGAAGCCACAAATATTGGAGATGGAGGTTATAAGAAATAAAAATAAAGAAGGGAATAATTTTAAGCTGCGCAACGACAAAGAAGGAGCAAGAAATATAGTAAAATACATTAAAAGCTATGATAATGATGATATGTGACTGGAGAATTCATTTAGTGAAAAGAAAGTAAATGATGGAATGAATGTATGTATGAGAGAAAATTCTGTAATCAGAGGTAAATCTGAATTTGGTGGAGCTGGAATGTATGATGAATTCTGATGAGGCTCTAGTCAGTAGCAACAATGATAATAACTCAGGTGAAAGTAATGAAGATGATTTTGTATCGGAGAAAGTAGGTGAAGAGATCTATGAAGTCGGCGTATCAATAGTCTCATTAGCTGGTGATGAATTTTATTATGTATCGGCAGAAGTGAGTGATTTATTGTTAAAGGTGCTGAAGTTGCGAGAGTTGAAACTACTGATTTGGATATCTCGAAGGATGGAACTTGTGCACTTATTTATGTTAATGAAAATGGACCGATGGCTCAATATGAAAGCATGAATTAAGAGTCGATGTAGAAGATTGAATGTGAAAGTAATGTAGCGATTTGGCAGAAATAAGTGAGGATTCCTGTACGGGAGATGAAGTTGAGTGATTAGTTGCGAGAATATTGCAGCTAGTGAAATCATTAATTCAGAAAATGAAGAAAGTATTTTTGATTCTGAAGATGATGATGAAATGACAAATTTGACAAAAGATCTATATGCTACAGATGATTTAGAGGCAGACTGGAAGAACTGGAAATGGGTAGTAGGGTAATATTTGTTTAGGAGATGATGTTAGTACAAGGATGGTATGGTAAGGAGGAAAGTGAATATTCTCTTAATGACTAGATATGATATGGAAAAATACTGAAGTCATTATTGCATCACTGATGGGCATGGGAGAAATTTAAAGTAGCAAGAAATCTTGAAGGGGGGAAAGATGAAATTGAGGTAAAGCAATTGTTTAATGACTTGTTTGAGGATGATGATGAAATTGACAGTTGGGAAAGAAAATGTGTGCCTCTCTAAACTAAAAATGGTGTTCCAGTGTTGTCACAAATTTTGCTTCTAAATGTAAGATTCTGTTGACAAACGAGGAAAAGAAGCCTCAAGTTTCATCAGTTCGAAAAACGCAAAAAGGTGAGATTTAAAAGGTACTCCACTGGCAAGAAAAATGCTGTAAGAGGCAAGGTGGCAGAGTTGCATCTTGTGAACCAAGGAAGGGATTGTGCATAAATGCAAGTATGTATATAAGTATTTTTTCATGTGTAGTATGTAAGAAATTTTGGGGGCTACTTGTGTTCGATGTAAAAGATAGAACTTGGGAAAATGAAGTTGTACGTAAAACATATGGAGGCACAACTTAGTGCAAGGAAAGTGTCCACATTGGCCACACTACTTTTGGTGCATGCAGGTTGGCAGACAGTAATTAGTTTGTGTAAGTGATGAATGTAATTTGTATTGTACATAAGAATCTGGGTGAAATTTCAAGGAGTTAGTTAAATGTATTATTGTATTATTTTGGATAGGTTTCTCATGTACTAGATGTAGTTTGCTTGAATTTGTACAAAATTTGGTACATGGAGGTCATCTGACCTCATAAAAATTTTAATTGCCTGTCAGAGTAGAACACGGGGTTATGTGCATAGTATAAGCTAAGTTTCTAGGGGCTATTATGCAGTTTAATTATGTAGCACATGTTTTTTAGAAGAGTTTTGAATAGATTTATACATGCTAAATTACAGAGATAAGTTCGCAATAAGTTTATCAGAATAAAGTCTTCAGGTAAATACTATTTTAGTGCAAATAAGACTGAAAATTTTCTGAATTTATGATTGATCTATCTGCCTAGTTATAAATGAGATTTAAGTGGTATAATTCTGCACAAAGTTGTTTCAGTTTTCTTTGAGAGTCCGATCAGATACAGTAAAAGAGTGAAATGTATGATAAAATGTTAGTTGATTTATAGTGTCAAACAAATTTCATAGCATGAAAGACATGTTTTCTAAACATTATTCAATGTAAATCTCTATCGTCTACATCAATTAGAGACTTAAGAGTAGAGCCCTTGTTATTAAATTACTCATTTAAATTTTATTTTGTATTTCTGTGTATTTAATTAATTCACAATTATAACCAATGTACAGGTAGATTATTTAACTGCAGTGTCACAGCTGTAGGTTATTATCTGTAGCGAATTAGCTGTTGGGCATGAAAGCAGACGCAAGCGGCTCCACGCTATGGCTATATTGAGCTATTCTTTTTAAGCAGAGCCATGCACAGCCCAAGTATCTAAAATGTAACTGCAGGTAAAGAAGCAACTCGTTTGATCGTATGGGATGCTGTTTAGAAGAGTGCAACTACACTAGCAGTAACCGTAAGGTACCATCGTATGTTGGTAGCGTGAATTTCACTAATAACAAGAAGCACACAGTTTTGAATTTGTTATAGAAGCTACTGGTATTCTGTTCATTTAAGCTGTGAATGCATGTCTTCTTATGTCATAAAGAGAAATGGAATTAGAATTATACATGTATATATGTGTAACATAGTAAAAACAGCGAGAGTGAAGCAAACTCTTTATGTAGACAAAAGTAACAGAGAAGTGCATCCACCAAATTGTAATGTTTGTTGTAAGTAAGTTTTATATGTATCGTGTTAGTTAATTATTAATGATACATGATTTAATTGTAAATGATTGTTAACTTACTCTAACTTTTTGTTTCTAATGTTGGAATTCTTCTACATCTACATCTACATGGATACTCTGCAAATCACATTTAAGTGCCTGGCAGAGAGTTCATCGAACCACCTTCACAATTCTCTATTAATCCGATCTCATGTAGTTCGTGGAAAGAACGAACACCTACACTACTGACCATTAAAATGCTACACCGAGAAGAAATGCAGATGATAAACGGGTATTCATTGGACAAATATATTATACTAGAACTGACATGTGATTACATTTTCACGCAATTTGGGTGCATAGATCCTAAGAAATCAGTACCCAGGACAACCACCTCTGGCCTTGATATGCCTAGGCATTGAGACAAACAGAGCTTGGATGGCATACACAGGTACAGCTGCCCATGCAGCTTCAACACAATACCACAGTTTGTCAAGAGTAGTGACTGGCGTATTGTGACGAGCCAGTTGCTCGGCCACCATTGACCAGACATTTTCAATTGGTGAGAGATCTGGAGAATGTGCTGGCCAGAGCAGCAGTCGAACATTTTCTGTATCCAGAAAGGCCCGAACAGGACCTGCAACATGCAGTCGTGGATTATCCTGCTGAAATGTCGGGTTTCATAGGGATCGAATGAAGGGTAGAGCCATGGGAATGTAACGTAGACTGTTTAAAGTGCTGTCAATGCAAACAAGAGGTGACCGAGACGTGTAACCAATGGCACACCATACCATCACACCGGGTGATACGCCAGTATGGCGATGACGAAACCACGCTTCCAATGTGTGTTCACCGCGATGTCATCAAACACAGATGCGACTATCATGATGCTGTGAACAGAACCTGGATTCATCCGAAATAATGAAGTTTTGCCATTCGTGCACCCAGGTTCGTCGTTGAGTACACCATCGCAGGCACTCCTGTCTGTGATGCAGCATCAAGGGTAACCGCAGCAATGGTCTCTGAGCTGATAGTCCATGCTGCTGCAAACGTCGTCGAACTGTTCGTGCAGATGGTTGTTGTCTTGCAAACGTCCCCATCTGTTGACTCAGGGATCATGATGTGGCTGCACAATCCGTTACAGTCATGCGGATAAGATGCCTGTCATCTTGACTGCTAGTGATACGAGGCTGTTGGGATGCAGCACGGCGTTCCGTATTACCCTCCTGAACCCACCGATTCCATATTCTGCTAACAGTTGTTGGATTCAACCAACGCGAGCAGCAATGTTGCGATATGATAAACGGCAATCGCGATAGGCTACAATCCGACCTTTATCAAAGTGGGAAACGTGATGGTAGGCATTTCTCCTCCTTACACGAGGCATCACAACAATGTTTCACCAGGCAACGCTGGTCAGCTACTGTTTGTGTATGAGAAATCGGTTGGAAACTTTCCTCATGTCAGCATGTTGTAGGTGTCACCACCGGCGCCAACATTGTGTGAATGCTCTGAAAAGCTAATCATTTCCGATTTATTTATTATTTATTTATTTATTTATTTAGCATCCAACAGATCACACATATGATATAGGATTTGTCATTTGATTACACGTAACACATAACAATACATACACATAATGACTGGACAAACATATACAAACAACAAAACAAATTACGTACACATAGTACATAAGTAGTGTACAAAAACTTATTACACAAAAACAAATGTATGTGCTTATGATAAACAATTATATATAATGAACTACGCCTTATACACAAAACGTATTACGGATATTTAACAGATTTTTCACAAGTACCATAATTAAGAAGTTGAAAACATAATTAAATTAGTTTGAATTTTTAAATAATGAGTACAGGTTTCAATCCACAGTCTGAGACAGGTATTCATTTACACTGTAGTAGCATTTTTCCATCAAGTATTTTTTTACTTCACGCTTGAAATTATTTTTGCCTTTCAATTCTTTAATTTGAGATGGAAGTGCATTTAAAAGCTTTATTCCTAAGTGGCTAACATGTTTCTGACTTCTAGTTTTTGCTACATAGGGAATGTGGAAGTCCTTACAATGCCTTGTATCGTGATCATGGTAGCTTGAGTTGGTTTGGAGATTGCAGTTATTTTTACTGATCATTTCCAGGCATTTAAAAATATATATCGATGGTATTGTCAGTATCTTTAGTTGTCTGAATAAGGGTCTACAGTGAGTTTGTGGTGGGCTGTGTGTCATGATACAAATAGCTCTTTTTTGCATAATAAAAATATCATTTAGTCTTGACCTGGTTTTTCCCCAAAAACTTATGCCATAGCTTGCAACTGATTGCAAATAACTAAAGTACACCGCTCTAATACACTCTTTGCTACATGCATTGGATATTATTCTTAAGGCAAAACATGCTGAGCTAAGTTTCTGAGTAAGATATACACTGTGTTCATTCCAGTTTAAATCTTGGTCAATTCGCATTCCCAGAAACTTTGTGGTGCACACTTTTTCTATTTGTTTGCTATCCAGCATAAGGCACATATTTTCCCCTTGACACTTGCTTCCATACTATATAAAGTTTGTTTTCTTTGTATTTCATGTCAGCTTATTTGAATAAAACCATGACTGTATGTATGAGAGCATTTTTTTCTGCTGTAGTACACAATGATTCTTTTATATGACTAATTATGATACTCGTGTCATCTGCAAATAGTAGAATTTTGGCTGAGGTGTCTGGAGCCTGTATACCATTGATATAAATTACAAAAAACAATGGGCCCAGAATGCTGCCCTGTGGAACATCTATGTCAATTTGTTTTGATTCAGATATGAGTTTAAAATTGTGAAGATTGTTGGATGACCTCAGCTCAACAACTTGTGACCTGTTTTGTAGATAACATTCAAACCATTTTTTAACAGTACCCCTGATGCCTATTGCTTCAAGTTTCCCTAGTAATATTACATGGTTCACAGTATCGAAGGCTTCGGATAAATCCAGATTAATTCCAACAACCTGTTTATTTGACTCCAAATTTCTTACTACTTCTGTTGTGTAGTCCAAAATGGCTGTTTCTGCACTGTGCCCTGTTCGAAAACCATGTTGTCTGTTATTTATTAGTTTACGTTTTTCTAGATATTTTGTAACCCTGATTTTCATTAATTCCTCAAGTATTTTGGAGAAGGCTGGGAGGAGAGATATAGGTATGTAATTTTCTATTTTATGTCTGTCACCATTTTTTTTATAGAGGTATTACTTTAGAGATTTTAAGTTTATCCGGAAATATTCCTTCACTAAGGGACAAGTTTGCTATGTGCACTATAGGTTTGACAACACATGGAGCAATTTTCTTAATTATTGATACAGGTACATCATCCAACCCAGAGGACATTTTGGATTTCAAGCATTTAATGACTTTGAAAAATTCATGCCCATCTGTTGGGATTGCCATCATGCTGACTTTGAAAAATTCATGCCCATCTGTTGGGATTGCCATCATGCTGGTATTTACCATTGGAGTCATCACTGTTCGTTGTTGCTTAAATTTACTACATCAAGTAAGGGGAATATTTACAAAATAATTGTTTACATAGTTTGCCATGGCATCTTTTTCTATGGGGATATTTCCTTATTTTTAAGATTGATTGCCTGTTCTTTAGTTTGACCCCCAGTTTCTTTTTTTATCATTTTCCACATCATTCTGGACTTGTTACTAGCCTGCCTTATTACTCTATCATTACTTAATAATTTTGCTTTTGCTATTACTTTGAGGTAAGTCTTTTTGTATGTCCTCACATACTCAACAAACTGCTGATCATGACATGTTTTTAACTTTAAACTTAGTAATTTCATGGTTTCACTTGACTTTTTAAGTCCGGGTGTAATCCAGGTCGCTTTGGATCCAGATGATCTATAACTCAAAAGCTTGTTTGGGAAACACATTTCAAAGTATGTCATAAAAGTCGAAGCAAATATATTGTAAGCACCATTTGTGTTTGTTTGTGCCAAGACCTCTGACCAAACTACATTTTTTAAATTATTTTTGAACTGATTACAATTTTCAGTAGAGAAAAATTGTTTGTACTCCTTTTTATTTTCCTCCTCCTTGGGAGTTGCAGTGTGATTAAAGGTTAGTGCATTATGATCTGATAATCCTGTATTCACATTTGTAACTGCAACTTCATGTGTGACCACATTTGAGAAGATGTTATCTATTAGGCTTTCACTGGAGTCTGTTGTTCTAGTGGGAGCTGATATAAGGGGGAACATGTTGAAGCTTTTTATTATGTCTAAAAACTTGTTTTTTACTGAACTCTGGACCCATAGATTAATATTAAAGTCACCACAAAGAATTATGGTAGAGTTCTCATTTGAGAAAATGTTGAGCATTTCTTCCAAATTCCTAAGAAAAACTTCAGTATCTCCAGATGGTGATCTGTAAATTGCTGCAACAATTATTTTCTTTCTTAAACTATATAACTGAATGGCTACTGTTTCAAAATCCTTTTCTATGATTAATAGTTTAGCCTCGTATCTTAACTTAAATTTAAGCTTGGGATTTAGATAAATGCATACACCACCACCTTTGGCATTTTGCCTACAGTACTGACTGGCAAGTTTATATTGGCTTAAGTTTATGCTGTTTAGTTCACTGTCCCTGCACCAATGTTCCATAACACATAAACAATCAATATGGTCACTATTTGCTGCTACCTCAAGTTCAAGGTACTTGTTTTTAAGACAGTGAATGTTCAGACTCATAGTTCTTAGCTGATTCGAACAATCCAACTGACCTGCGACTTTACACTCTGTTGATGCATTTTTTCTTACACTGTTACAAGATTTCATACCTTGTTGTAGATTCCTCTGCTTGCAAACATTTACCTGTTTTCCTGTTATGTGCTGTTGTTCACTGTTTTGTCCCAGCCTCAAGGGAGGCTGCCTTCTTCTGGTGTGATGGATGACTGCTCCTATTACCTCTGCTGCTGCTGTGTGCTGTTGCAGTGAAGGCCAGTGATTCTGGTTGCTTGATTATTGATGTTGGAACTATTGCTTCTGATGTTAGTTCTGCTGCTGCTAATGTTGGTTCAGTAGTAGGTTCCTCTGTTGCTACTGTTTTTTGGATGGTCCATTTGCGTGCTGCTGCTGTTTGTGCTGGTGTTTCTGCTACTGGAGATTCATACCATCCCATTTCAGTGGCTGTCACTTTGGAATTGCATTTAATTGCTTCCCTTATTAAGTTTCATAACCTGGCCTTCCCTCTTCTTCCTGTCGGTTAAATTCCGCGCCTGTAGCACATCACCTACGTGGTGTAGCAATTTTAATGGCCAGTAGTGTACGAACTGTGACCCCCTCTGACAGGAAATCAAAAATCCAGTCACATAATGCGACGATATTCCGTAAGCACGCAATTTCATTTCAAGTCACTTACTTGAAAGATAATCTGTTGCAATCCAGTATAACGTATGCTGTACGTATTTGTTCTTAATACTAGGTGATAGGAAATGTGATGGGTATTCACATTGATGGAGTATATGTTACTGGCTACTAATGCATCCAGGAGCAGTAGATTCATACTCAGTGTTGTAGATGGCCATGATATTGTCTGTGTCCTAAGGTGAGAAAGTAAGACAGCGTAAGGCGCGCGGGATTTGCCGGGCGGTTATAGGCGCTGCAGTCATGGACTGTACGGCTGGTCCCGGCGGAGGTTCGAGTCCTCCATCGGGCATGTGTGTGTGTGTTTGTCCTTAGGATAATTTAGGTTAAGTAGTGTGTAAGCTTAGGGACTGATGTCCTTAGCAGTTAAGTCCCATAAGATTTCACACACATTTGAACATTTTTTAAGACAGCGTATCCATTTAGCTTACTTGAAGGATAATTTTGATTTAGTCAGGGCTAGACAAAGTATTAATGGCCTTGTGCATCACATATTCAGACATCTAAACTGTGATCCCAGCAACACTGCGATGCCACAAAAAACAGCATACTCCCGTAATCTTCCAACTGACATAAAGCATCCTAGAAATCTAAAGGGATACTAGCCTAATGAGGAGTACCGTAAGTTAAAAGTTGTTGGAATACTATACAGCTCACGTTCTAAACAGGGTGATTATAATGACAGTTCCAGTTTCAAAATGCTGTAAAACAAGAACAGCTGCTCAGAATGATGCCAAACGCCACTGGAATATTATCGAATAAGGGGGAAATGTATGGAAAGAAAAATATTAAAGAAAATTTTCCCATTATATAGCGTTGAAAACGTCTTAATGTAAATGGGCTCTGCTACAGTTCTGTATATTGGCTTTCCTTGGAGATGAAATGGGCTTCGTCTTCCCACAAAATGTTACATGGCTGTTCATTGTCCACTTCCATTGGAGCAAGAAATTCTAGAGCAAATGTTTGTCTTACAAATGGTTGTTCTGTTGGCAGGTCAGCGTGAAGTAATTCCAGGACATGGGAAATTTCGTATGGACAGAATTGCAGAATGTTTGGTAGAATTTTATGCAGAGTGCTCACAGGCTCGTCCATAGTACAGGCGATTCTCCGTGAACTGCGAATTTACAAACCTCCATTAGACCGCTCCTCCAAAGTTGTGGCCACATCTTCTGTGCAATCGGTTCAACTGTTTTCGTCTCTCTGCTACACTTCACTTCAAAGAAGCTATCTTTTCGAATTTCTTAACAACTTTCTCCAGAGCCTTGGCCGACATCTGAAAAACGCCTTTATTCATACCTTGTACCATATTTGGAACTTCTGCAGAGCCACTGGCGTGGGGTCACCATTGTAGTAATAGACCTATTGCAGCAGTGTGTGAGCCTTCATTGAGACAGCCATGCCGAGCATCTCCCACGAGAACTGAGGAATAGACATGTACCTAACATCCTTTGTTTTGCATATTCTACCACATACAGCACCACATTTTGGTAAAATTTTCGTTGTTCTTTTTTATTTTGTTTCCACAACGAGTCCCCCAGCTGATCTTCTTTTACAGAGTTTTGAAACTGGAACCTTAATTATAATCACCCTGTTTATAACATTAGTACCACTAACAAGGAATGAATTGGGATTTTTATTTTTATTTTCATTTTAATTCAAGAAGCAAGTCGGAAGTATCACTATGTATTAAAATATTTATCTTGTGAAAATAGGGCGCAGTTTATTGGCACTGTAAATATTTCTTACTTTTCTGTATTCAAATAAATTAGATACGCAGATCATTAGCTCATGTGAGTATGAATTGTTTCTTCTTTAGAACAATAATTGGATTGAAGAGTTCCTAGATAACAGAACGCAGCATGTCATTCTCAATGGAGAGATGTCTTCTGAAGTAAGAGTGATTTCAGGTGTGCCGCAGGGAAGTGTCGTAAGACCGTTGCTATTCACAATATACATAAATGACCTTGTGGATCACATCGGAAGTTCACTGAGGCTTTTTGCGGATGATGCTGTGGTATATCGAGAGGTTGTTACAATGGAAAATTGTACTGAAATGCAGGAGGATCTGCAGCGAATTGACGCATGGTGCAGGGAATGGCAATTGAATCTCAATGTAGACAAGTGTAATGTGCTGCGAATACATAGAAAGAAAGATCCCTTCTCATTTAGCTACAATATAGCAGGTCAGCAACTGGAAGCAGTTAATTCCATAAATTATCTGGGAGTACCCATTAGGAGTGATTTAAAATGGAATGATCATATAAAGTTGATCGTCTATAAAGCAGATGCCAGACTGAGATTCATTGGAAGAATCCTAAGGAAATGCAATCCGAAAACAAAGGAAGTAGGTTACAGTACACTTGTTCGCCCACTGCTTGAATACTGCTCACCAGTGTGGGATCCGTACCAGATAGGGTTGATAGATGAGATAGAGAAGATCCAACGGTGAGCAGCGCGCTTCGTTACAGGATCATTTAGTGATCGCGAAAGCGTTACGGAGATGATAGATAAAATCTAGTGGAAGACTCTGCAGGAGAGACGCTCAGTAGCTCGGTACGGGCTTCTGTTGAAGTTTCGAGAACATACCTTCAGCGAGGAGTCAAGCAGTATATTGCTCCCTCCTACGTATATCTCGCGAAGAGACCATGAGGATGAAATCAGAGAGATTAGAGCCCACACAAGAGGCATACCCACAATCCTTCTTTCCACGAACAATACGGGACTGGAATAGAAGGGAGAACCGATAGAAGTACTCAAGGTACCCTCTTCCACACACCGTCAGGTGGCTTGCGGAGTGTGACTAGATGTAGATAATAAAATGTTGTTCGTTTAGTTTTAAAATTGTGTAAGGTATAGAGCTTTAAGTTATATATTGGGAAGTATAATAAGTAATTAAATTTCGTATCATATTTACATGATGTCGATCCTCAAGTATTAATCCTCAGAGGCAAAACTGTTTATTAATAGTTTCTAGTTTATTAAGCAATTAGATTTTTCTGTATTCTCACAAGTTTACATTACGTGACTTGTGGTGTTTTAAAAATAACCAGTTGAATTAAGAGATGAATGGCAGTGTCATGTTTGAAAAGGCTTCTGTCATCATTGATTTCCTGTTTAATGAATGTGGACAAGCTACATAAAATGGTTACTTCAGTGTGGTTGGTAAACAAACATAAGTGCCAAAGGAGACCGGATGAGCATAGAAGTTGTTAGGAAAGTGTGTTACGTGTAAAAGGAACAACAAACAATGTAATTTGTAATACTGTTAATTCAGAGTGGCTTTTCATTCTTTAGTTGAAGAAAGTATAAGAGACACGTATTCCTATTTGTCACATGGTCAGGTTATTTTCGTAACAAAGCATGATCTCCATGTAAACCTCCAATACATGAGTCAGATACTCTAATAGCTGCAAAAATAAATAAGAAAAGACAGTAACGAGGGAAGTTAAAAGCTTTCAAAGATATGTCGTATGCTAATGTCAGCAACTGCTGGGATGGGGTATGGCATATATTTGCAGCAGTGGGCGCTGGCATCAGCAGTCTGCCAAAGGCTGACACAACTGCTTGCCGTCATCAATGCGTGACAGGCGCAGTTCCTGTCAGCCTGCCTGCTGTTTATTTGCAAAGTAAAATATCAGGAAGTATAGTATATAACCTGTGGTACCCAACATGTCCGAAGACGAATACCGGTACATATGCCTGCACTGGACAGAGATCAGCAAAGATGAAGGCCCACAGCGACAGAGAGACTGGGTAGCCTGTAACACAAGTTCGAACATATGACCCACCGGATAAGAGGTCGCCAGCAGAGGATAGTCACACGGCAAGTTGTACCGTCGCAAGTTGTTCCGAGCGAACTTTCGTAACTTCGGGGGCTGACATCTAGCGGCCTAACCGGGAGACACACAAGCGTCTGTCACTGCCTGCCGTGGGAAAGCTATTCAATGTGTCTTACTGGACGCGTATATTCATGCCACCTATTAACCTAAATAAATGATATTAAATATTATTCAATCATTTTTAAAATCGGTACACTACCTTTTGTTATTCAGGAGAAGATTCTATAAAAGTTTCAACATTGTAACTATCATAGTTTCGGAGGTACAAAAATTGCTAGAAAAGTCAAAAACCGACACTTAGGAAACTAAATTCAGTTAGGAAATATAATAGTTTATCTTTTGGTACAATTGGAAAACATAAACAGAACTCGAACTGTTCGTGCAGATGGTTGTTGTCTTGCAAAAGTCCCCATCTGTTGACTCAGGGATCGAGACGTGGCTGCACGAGCCATGCAGATATGATATTTGGTCTTTTTGGATTTTATCGAAAATTTGTACCTGGTCAGTTATTTAATGCACCTTGTCTGAGGGAGCTCTTAAAGAAAAATGTACCCTATAAGTGGACTGATGAGTGTCAAAGGGCATTTGAAGAACTCAAAGAGGCACTGGTGAATAGTCAGATTTTTCCAAGCACTTTTGTCTTGGATCCGATGCCTGTGGTTATGGTCTGGGGGTAGAATTATTTCAAATTGAAACAGTAGGAGAAAATCAGGTACATAAAACAATAGCTTTTGCTAGTCGATCATTGCAACAAGCTGAAAATAATTCATTTCAGAGTTTGAAGCATTAGCAATCATTTTTGGTTTACAGAAATTTGAACAATACTTTTTGGGCCATAAAGTTTTAGTTTTCAGTGACCTTAGTGCATTAACTTACCTACAGACGTGTCAATTTAAACACAGCAGACTTCGGAGGTGGGCCATGTATATCCAGCAGTTTGATCTTCGCATAGAACACATAAGAGGCTCTGAAAACATTGTGGCGGATGCATTACCTCGATATGTAGAGGAGAACGAGCAGGATGGAGATTTAGTAGCAACACGGGATTGTGATGAAGTTTTGCTGGCGGTCATTCATAATAATAATTCAGTTACAGGAAGAAGGACCAATAAAACGTATTTGTAAAAAACTCAGGCGGGAAAAAAACCAAGACGGCAATCTTAATTTGGTAAAAAGCAGGTTAGGTCGTCCTGACTTTCCTAAGTTAACAGAGTATTACCAGATACACAAGGACATACTTTTTAGGCGAAAGAAGAACACTGGTGAAAATTGGCGTATTTGTTTCCAGAACAACACGTTGACTTTCTTATTGATTATGTACATAGGAAATATGGACATTATGGAGCCCGGAAATCTATTGCAAAGTCAAGTGAGGTAGTAATTTTCGATAATATGTGGCGAAGAGTACAGAAAAGACTAGTTTTAGGACAGCTTGCTGCATGTAACTTCGGGGGCTGACATCTAGCGGGCTAACCGGGAGACACACTGCCTGCCGTGGGAAAGCTATTCAATGTCTCTTACTGGACGCGTATATTCATGCCATTTATGAACCTAAATAAATGATATTAAATATTATTCAATCATTTTTAAAATCGGTACACTACCTTTTGTTATTCAGGAGAAGATTATATAAAAATTTTAACATTGTAACTATCACAGTTTCGGAGATAAAAAAACATAGCTAGAAAAGTCAAAAACCGACACTTAGGAAACTATATTCAGTTAGGAAATATAATAGATTATCTTTCGGTATAATTGGACAACATAAACCGAACTCTCAGTGTGTATAATTAATTAATTGAGATTTTCATATTATAACTTTAAGTATTTTTTCCTTTTCGTAATATAAGAATCAGACATAATTATTATTTGTGTCTAATATTTTTGTGGAATAACTAAGAGCTGGAATTATGTAGCCCAGTGATGAGCCATGATGTGAACCATACGTAAGCGTTGATTAAAAGTGATCGGTACTCATTTTATTCATCGGAGACAGTTATCAGGACCCCAACGTGTAGTCAGAGAAATGTTAGATAAAAAACAAATACAACCCCCATATCGAAGTGAATATATTCTCTTAAGGTTCAGGAAAGGACACCCCACACAGTGCCAAAATTGTATTTTAGTAAATTATTGAATGCTGATAAGCGACGTAATAAAATAACTATTTTTGCTTGAAGTCGAAGTGAAAGATTAAGAACTTTCTTCAGAGACGGTTGTATTTTCAAGAAAATTTAAGTGTAAATATTTTACTAATTTATTTTTGAGAAAAATGTGATTTTGGAGAAAGATGGAAATTTTCTATAAATTAATAAGGTTGTATGCTATTCAGTCCTAGCCTTTGGTATTCGATATAATTGTATACAACACTGTTAGATATTTGGTTAATTGAGGAAAACAACGTTTGATTAACAGTGTCGTGGTAGTTAAACATTCAACTTTTGGACGCAGTAAGAACCATAAAATGTAATTAAAAGAAGTTTTAGGTTCTTAGGGGTGTGTAGCGTTGCAAGTTGTTCCGGGCGAACGTTTGCTTTAGGATAGCTTGCTGCATGTAACTTCGGGGGCTGACATCTAGCGGGCTAACCGGGAGACACACTGCCTGCCGTGGGAAAGCTATTCAATGTCTCTTACTGGACGCGTATATTCATGCCATTTATGAACCTAAATAAATGATATTAAATATTATTCAATCATTTTTAAAGTCGGTACACTACCTTTTGTTATTCAGGAGAAGATTGTATAAAAATTTCAACATTGTAACTATCATAGTTTCGGAGATAAAACACATTGCTAGAGAAGTCGAAAACCGATACTTAGGAAACCAAATTCAGTTGGGAAATATAATAGTTTATCTTTTGGTATAATTGGAAAACACAAACAGAACTCTCAGTGTGCAGAATTAATTAATTGTGATTTTCATATTATCACTTTAATTATTTTTCGTTTTCGTTATATAAGAATCAGACAAAATTATTATTTGTGTCTAATATTTTTGTGGGAATAAATGTAAGTAAATGAGAGTGTGTACATGAGACATTTGTCAGATTTAAATGTTGCATGATATACCGTCTTAAGTAACCTGTATGAGTTACATAAGCCTGTTGTGGGAAATTGATCCTAGGGAATTTACCCACTTTGTTGATGACGTATGTCTAGATGCGATTGCTATTGTAACAGAACAGCCAGAAAGTCAGCTGGAGTAAAAACAGCATCTAAAGAATATTTCCAGAATCACCTTTTTTGTTTTCGTTAATTAAACATTACTTTAATATCTGTATGTCAGCATGACGTAAATGTGTCTGTGTATACGGATTGGTGTAGGCGAGTTTTGGGGCAAGTATGATCATGAGCGAGCATTCTGACTGGCAGCGAGTATGGTCAACCAGTCAGAATTACCTGATAGTTATATTGGGAGTGAGGTTGCCAGAAGGTCGTCGCACGCTAGCTTTGAACGCCGAAGGTCATGTTACTAGTGCGAGTCAAAATAATGCGTAAAATGAAGGAATATTTGGCTTCTCGCGTCCAGATTGCATGGCCATAATAGCAGTTGCATTTACGGACAGTTTTGTGAAGTTTGGAAGTTTTCGAATTGTTTTGTTGGAAAGATATTCGCGTGTGAAAATTTGGCCTTCATAGTTTCCGCGTGGCATGTTTCAGTATTCAACCACTGAGCATGCATGAGCTGTGAACTGGGAGAAAATAGCCAATAGTTTAAATGTGGACTGAATAGTACCCTTTTTTTGGCCATCAAGGACAAATTAAACATTTTTGTGTGGAAATTTCGGACATTATTTTCCAGGAGCTAATCCATTTTCTTACTGCCTGATAAAACTGAATGACAGCTTTTCTACAGATCTTTCTTTCATTATTAGAGTTGTGCAGCCTCAGTAATTGTTGATATTAGGTGGTGCTTCTTATCTACGCTGCTTTTAAGTCATCTTGTAAGTATCTACGTTGCCGAGTGAAGGGACATCGAGCAGACGCTTGTCTGAGGTAGGTGAATTTTAATGTGCAGCCTGCACAGAGAACAAAACCCCGCCCCGCCGCAAAGTGACCCAGCGAAGCGAAGGTACCAAATTATCTTAGCGCGAAGTTAACAGTTGTTGAAGATGCTGGTGTTCGATATCAAATACACACCCCAATGCTGTCATGCACAGAGAATATCGACGAGTATCTGGGAGCATCTGAGAATGAGACTTTGATTTAGGGGTACAGCTGTGAGAGCCTGCTGGTCATTATTTCTCCAAGAGGAGCACCCTCACCGTGGAAAGAATAACAAACTGTAGCAGTTGGGTATCACTATTTGGTGTTGATGACTTCATTTGTTCTGATTTTCTTGTTTAATCACCTCGTGTAGGAGCCTAGCCACAACTGTAATATGGGCCAACTTCACCCTTCAGAGGTGCTGGCTTGCTTCTTTAGCTTCCTGAATAAGCGCCCTTTCATTTGAATACAACTTTTTGAGAACCGGTGTCTGTTACTTGCCTCCCTCTGTATGATATTGTTTTGCACAGTACTACAGGAACAATTTATCGCGCCCGATGATGTCGAGGAACATTGCAGTTAACAAGTCTGCAAATAACTTATAAACTTCTAGTTTTTTTAAAAAAATAGCAATTGTTTTGCAGTGGTGTATATCGGTGTCTAGACTTCAGTTGATAGGGCAAAAATTGTGTATTCACGTTCCTCCAAGATACGTTTATCTAAACACGACGGTAGATACCGTATTATTATGAAAGACGTGGAACCTAATATCAGTGATGTAGCTAATAGGGTTGTCAGTAACATTAAAGCATATGGCTTTCTCGGAACGGATTGAGGTTCAGTTGTAATGAAACACAATGTACGCAGTTTCAGACACGTCACTCGTGTAAAAGCGAATTTTTGTTGCCTGAAGGTGGTCAAACAGTCTATGAATTCGACCATTTTAAATTCCTAGCACTTAGGGTAGATGAAGCTACCTTGGAAGTACCACGTTTAAGGTCTTGTGCAGAAACTGAATGCAGCGATATTCACTTCAAAGACAATCTCAACTGTATCTCACACTTAAACACGAATGCTTGCTCCCTTTTTATTACTTTCACTCTATTATCTCATATAGTATCATATTTTCGGTGAAGTCTGTGCACTGAACAAGAAGATTCTCAGACCTGAAAATGGTGGGCTAATTAACTTCAGTTTTGGTGGGCGAACTCTGCATAGGCCGTAAATCAGATTACTCAGATTGTAGCTCAGCCGTTCCTGTACATACATTCCATGCTGGGAATTGTTGACAGTATTGACTCTTTCATAAGAAACTGCAACCTCCATTCCGTTAACACTAAATGAAAAAACGATGTGCCCTTGCGTAACACTTCCTTAATCAACTAATTAACGATATGCCCTTCCATAACACTCCCATAATCATTGTACGGAAAGGTGTGCACTATGCAGCAGTTCTCATTTTCACCAGGCTTCCAGCAGGGCTAAAAACTGTGTGATTAAATCTCAAGTATTCATATAGAACTTGAAGATTTCCATGAGGCAAGGTCGTTTTATTCTGTACAGAAGATCCTCACAGCGGCTAAGAACTTTTCTATGTAGTGTGTTATTTGTTTGTATACTCTCTCTTTTTCGTGTCTTATTAATTCCTTAATTCTTTGTTTATAAATTTTCTAATCATCATTCTGTAAACTATATATATATATATATATATATATATATATATATATATATATATAATGTTCAACCTCTCTAAATAATGCACTGCATTGTCATTTAATGTCATCTCATGCGTGTGTCTGCAAAATACTTCCTGTCTCTGCGTCTCTCTTTCCACCTCTGCCTCGTCATAAATTTCATCTCATATGTGACCACACTACGTTAAAAACAAATATTTGCACATCCACTTCATCATCATCTACATTTAAGTCTACATACGTACTCCGCAAGTCATCATATGGCGCGTGGCAAAGAGTACTTTGTACGACTACTAGTCATTGCCTTTCCTGTTCCACTCGCAAACAGAGCGAGGGAAAAACGACTATATGATTCCAGCTCTAATTTCTCTTATCTTCGTGGTCCTTACGCGAAATGTACGTCGGTGGAATTAGAAAACCTCTGCAGACGACTGCAAATGCTGGTTTTATGAATTTTCTCAATAGCGTTTCTCGGAAAGGGCATCACCTTTCCTCCAGGGATACCCGTTTGACTTCCCAGTGGACCTCTGTGAACACTCGCACGCATGTTGACCGAACCTACCGGTAACAAATCTAACAGCCTACCTCTGACTTGCTCAAGAATGGATCGCACTAAAATGATCTATAGGCTGTCTGCTTTACACATTAACCACGCTTTTCTACAATTCTCCCAATAAACCGTATTCGACCACTGGCCTTCCCTACTACAATCCTTTCATGCTGCTTCAATCTCATACCGCTTATCAACGTTACGCTCATATAGGAACATGACTGTGTCAACGAGGACACTGCTAATGCTGTGTTTGAACATTTCAGGACTGTTTTTCCTACTCCTTTGCATTAACTTACATTTCTATATTGTACATGGTAATGGGTAATAATGGTAAAAGATTATGTTGTATTCTGCTCCCATCATTTTAACTTAGCCTCAGGCAGTGGCGTGAACAGTTACGTTAACTACCCCGCAGTACTTGTGGCCGACTCACACGCTATTATGCTGATCTAGGGACACCACGACGGTATTGCTGAGCGAGAGACCCCAACTTTCTGCCACCAACCCGCTAATGCGAGGACCGGGTGCCGTCATGTGAAGTAAGCAAGAGGATCGGCGAGGTAGCGGCCGAAGAGCGGGTCGCTCTCTGGCCTACTAGCTTCCTTAAGCCGTCGGCACACGGACCGTGCTGTCGAATGTTAACGTTGAGCGTGCCAAGTTCAACGCGCTGCTGAACGCTCAGGAACGATGCGACTTGTGCATACGGTACGTGGGCCCCCAACGTGGAATATGCGAACGCAACGCGCTCCAGCGGCAGTTGAGGGGTGTTTCTAGTTCGTAAATCACACTGTTTACTCAATGGGTACGTGCAAAATTCCCACGTTAGCTCTATTAAAACGCACGTTTTCTCCATCGTCCACGAAAAGGAAAGTACCATGTCCAATCAATAAGGGCACAGGCTTATGAAAGTTCCATTACAAACAGTACGGCACAAATTTGGAATCCTTCTCTGCATAAGATAAACATTATTTCATCATTCCCACATTTTAGTACAACCCCAAGGTCAGACTTACTTAATCACTCTTCCTACCCAGAATCTTTGCAACATGTGAATTACGAAGCGTAAAAGAAAAAGGAGCAAAATATCTTTATACAAGTAGCGCAAGCTGTCTTGTTGATTAAGCCAATCGAACAAAGTCACCCATCAAAAAAAGGTGAACTTATATTTACATTACATCAAATATTATAGTATATACTTATAAAAAACTAATAATAAAGTATCAGAACCTAATAAAAACGCGAATGTTAGGAAATAAAACTTAGTAGTGTCAAGAGGCAAACTACTGCCCCAACCAACAAACAATACTAGACAATGACGCTACTCGTTATGCTAAACCAACAATAGACGCATAGCCAGCAATCATTGTATGTTACCCATTGCAGAAATCCTTATCGTAGATATATTACAAATTAAAATTTAATTATAGTAAATTGTAGTAAGAATAATGCGTTTTGGGTGGATCTTCAGTGTGTCGCTGCCTTCAAATAGCCTACTGTCATAATACGCAAGTTACAATAATTCTTTTGCCATGAATATGATGTTTCTCATTATTTTATTGGAACGAATCACACAGTCAACAACGGTTTTCCAGTGATTCTCAATTTGCTAGTACTCAGAAACAGCATATATACATATAAGCTTGTAATGAATGCCAATATGGCACCTCACAATTGTGTACCGAAGGGAGACGGCGTGTGTGTGACGTAGGTGGCGTTGTGCCATCTCATTGGTCAACGCTCAGACGCACGCTCAGATTATCTGACATGCCAGATATTGCTCTGCACGTTCGGAAAGACTCCCGAACGTGCTATTCCACGTTATGACGTCAGAAATTCGGCATGCTCAACGCTCAACGTTCGGATGCACGGTCCGTGTGCCAACGGCTTTAAAGCTGTCGAACGTCATCGTTGAGGGTGCTGAGTACAACGTGCTGCTGAACGCTCAGGAACGATGCGACTTGTGCACACGGTACGTGGGCCCCAACGTGGTAATGCGATCCCGACGCACTCCAGCGGTAGTTGTGGGATGTTTCTATTAGTATATCACACTGTTTACTCAACGGGTGCGCGTAAAATTCTCACATTACCTCTATTAAAACGCACGTTTCCTCCATTGTCCATATCCTAGTAACGTTGTTCTATATGTAATATACACAAAAACTTCAGTATCGATGTACACGTTTTTAAGACAAAAAGGAAAGTACCATGTCCAATCAATAAGGACACAGGCTTATAAAAGTTCCATTACAAACAGTGCGACACAAATTTACAATAGGTCTCCACATAAGATAAACATTATTTTATCTTTCCCACATTTTAGTAAAACCCTTTGATCATTCTTACTTGATATCTGTTCCTATCCAGTAGCAGAATATTTAAAAGACGTGAATTACGAAAGTCAAAAGAAAAAGGAACAAAATATCTTTATACAACTAGCACAAGCTGTCTTGTAGATTAAGCCAATCGAACAAACTCACTCCTCAAAAGGTGAACTTATATTTACATAACATCAAATATGTAGAACATACTTACATTAAACTACTAACAAAGCATCAAAACCTATTAAATATGCGAATGTTAGGGAAAAAAAACATTTAAGCTTCGCGAGACACAAACCATCGTTCTACCACCAATCGGGTCATGTATCATTGACGCTATTCGCTATGCTAAAGTGACATTAATGCATCTACAGACAATTCTGACATGTTACACATGCTAAATGCTTTAATCATCGCTATGTTACTACCTGAAATTTAATTATAAGAAATTGTACCAAGAGCAATGGATTTTTTGTGGATCCTCAGTGTGTTGCTACCTTAAAATGACATACTCTCATAATACGCAAGTCAAAGTAATGCTTTTGCCACGAATAAGACGGTTCTCATTATTTTATTGCACGAATCACAGTTAATCAAGGGGTTTTCAAGTGATTCTCAATTTTCTGGGGCTCAGAAACGGCATATATACGTATAAGCGTGAACGGAATGCCAATATGGCGCCTCACAGCTCTGTGCTGAAGGGAGATGGCTTGCTTGTGACGTGGGTGGCGTTGTGCCATCTGATTGGTCAACGCTCAGACGCACGCTGAGAATATCTGACATGATAGATATTGCTCTGCATGTTCGGAAAGACTCCTGAACGTGCTGTTCTACGCTATGACGTCAGAAACTCAGCACGCTGAATGCTCAACATTCGGATGCATAGTCCGTGTGCTGACGGCTTAAGCCGTCGGCACACGGACCGTGCTGTCGAACGTTAACGTTGAGCGTGCCAAGTTCAACGTGCTGCTGAGCGCTCAGGAACGATGCGACTTGTGCATACGGTACGTGGGCCCCCAACGTGGAATATGCGATCGCAACGCACTCCAGCGGCAGTTGAGGGATGTTTCTAGTTCGTAAATCACACTGTTTACTCAATGGATGCGCGTAAAATTCTCACGTTAGCTCTATTAGAACGCACATTTCCTCCATCGTCCATGAAAAGGAAAGTATCATGTCCAATCAATAAGGGCACAGGCTTATAAAAGTTCCATTACCAACAGTGCATTACAAATTTGGAATACTTCTCCACATGAGATAAACATTATTTCATCATTCCCACATTTTAGTAAAACCCCAAGGTCAGTCTTACTTGTTCACTGTTCCTACCCAGTAGCAGAATCTTTGAAACTTGTAAATTACAAGGCGTAAAAGAAAAAGAAGCAAAATATCTTTATACAAGTAGTGCAAGCTGTCCTGTAGAAAACTCACCTCTCAAAGAAAGGTGAACTTATATTTACATAACATCAAATATTATATTATATATTTATATTAAACTAATAATAAAGTATCAGAACCTAATAAAAGCGCGAATGTTAGGAAAAAAATTCTGGCAGTGTCACGACGTGAAACACCGCCCCAATAATCAACAATTTACAGGACAGAGACGCTACTCATTGCACTAAACCAGCATCACGTCCCGCACAGTAAATCGTATTATGTTACCCTGTGCTGAACACCTTAGTCCTAGATATGTTACTAATTGAAATTTAATTATAACAAATTGTACCAAGAACAATACGTTTTGGGTGGATCTTCAGTGTGTCGCTGCCTTCAAATAGCCTACTCTCATAATACGCTACTTGCAAAAATTCTTTTGCCACGAATATGATGTTTCTCATTATTTTATTGGAACGAATAACACAGTTAACAACGGGTTTTCCAGTGATTCTCAATATGCTGGTACTCAGAAACGGCATATATACATATAGGCTTGAAATTAATGCCAATGTGGCGCCTCACAACTCTGTACTGAAGGGAGACGGCGTGCTTGTGAGGTAGGTGGCGTTGTGCCATCTCATTGGTCAATGCTCAGATGCGCGCTCAGAATATCTAACATGCCAGATATTGCTCTGCACGTTCGGAAAGACTCCCGAGCGTGCTATTCCACGCTATGACGTCAGAAACTGGGCACGCGCAATGCTCAACGTTCGGATGCACTGTCTGTGTGCCGACGGCTTTACCCTCTGGACGTGTCCACCAATTCTTCCTATTGAGGGCGAAATGGTTGCTCCGTACCAGGTGCGGTTCACTCTGCAGCTGTAGCCAGTTTTCGTGAATATTGTACCCCTTAGCGGAAGTTGTTTGGGATAAAACCCATTTTTCTCCTGAATCCTGGCATTTCTCATTTTACGTGTAGGAAAAACACCCTGGATGCCCACCTGAGCAAACGTTAAAACCTGCGAAGATCCCAGCGAGGATCCCCATACTCTACCACCCTGCGCCACTCACCTCGCCCTCACCTTTCCCCTATAGCTCACTCACAACAGGTCCTCATCTCCCCCCCATAGCTCGCTCACGAACGGGTCTTCACCCCACCCCCTATAGTGCGCTCGCAGCGGAAGACCGGAAACAAAACCTGCATTTGCGGTTTGGAGCCCGTGTGATGTTAAAGTTCCCTTTATTTACAGTAGTTGTTTTCGTTACATCTACATCTACATCTACATTTATACTCTGGAAGCCACCCAACAGTGTGTAGTAGAGGGCACTTTACGTGCTACTGTCATTACCTCCCTTTCCTGTTCTAGTCGCGTATGGTTCGCGGGAAGAACAACTGCTGGAAAGCCTCCGCGCGCGCTCGAATCTCTCTAATTTTACATTTGTGATCTCCTCGGGAGGTATAAGTAGGGGGAAGCAATATATTCGATACCTCATCCAGAAACGCACCCTCTCGAAACCTGGACAGCAAGCTACACTGTGATGCAGAGCGCCTCTCTTGCAGAGTCTGCCACTTGAGTTTGCTAAACATCTCCATAACGCTTACCAAATAACCCTGTGATGAAACGCGCTGCTCTTCTTTGGATCTTCTCTATCTCCTCCGTCAACCCGACCTGGTATGGATCCTACACTGATGGGCAATACTGAAGTATAGGTTGAACGAGGGTTTTGTAAGCCACCTCCTTTGTTGATGGACTACTCTCCCAGTAAATCTGAACCTGGCACCAGCCTTACCAACAATTAATTTTATATGATCATTCCACACTTACTGCATTCCACATTTAGTGCGGAGTGCACATGGTATTTTCGTTTTGTGCGTCACTTGTTTTTAACTCATTGTAGGTTCATATGAGCAGTTGCCAGTGGGCTCGTGCGCATGCGCAGAGCTCAATTCGCGTATGAGCAGTGCCTTCCTCCCGCTTCTGGCTACTTGAAGTGTGGCTGTTTCCCGTATGAGCAGTAGTGGCTAGTAGCCAGATGCTACCCGGAAAAATTTTTCCGGCGCACCCAAGCTGCCAGTTTGACGCATGCGCAGAACAAGCTGAATTATACAGAATGAGATTTTCACTCTGCAGTGGAGTGTGTGCTGATATGAAACTTCCTGGCAGATTAAAACTATGTGCAGGACCGAGATTTGAACTCAGGACCTTTGCCTTTCGCGGGCAAGTGCTCTACCACTGGGCTACCCAAGCACGACTCATGCCCCATCCTCACAGCTTTACTTCTGCCAGTACCTCGTCTCCTACCTTCCAAACTTTACAGAAGCTCTCCTGCGAACCTTGCGCAACTAGCATTCCTGAAAGCAAGGATATTGCGGAGAAATGGCTTAGCCACAGCCTGGGGGATATTTCCAGAATGAGATTTTCACTCTACAGCGGAGTGTGCGCTGATGTGAAACTTCCTGGCAGATTAAAACTATAGCATTAATGTGCCAGGAAGTTTCAAACTGAGTTATAGTGGGGGGGGGGGGGGGGGGGGTCCTTCCTCACATGACCCGTGTATATGTTTCGTGTTTTCGTAATATTGCTGGTCTCTTCATTTACAGCTCCTAACCCAAATGAAATCAAAACAGATTTCTGGAGCCATCAAATGAATTAATATACATTCTCATAACCATCAAAGACCAAAATAAGTTAGTAGTTTCAATTTCCTGATTTTTTATTATTTCCCCATTATTAGCAATCAACCATTAATGTCTTAATGAAGCTACTTCTGTCTATTTTACAGAGAAATCTGCTTCTATTATTTTTTTCCCACTGTGGCAGTTAGTTTTCTGGGACGAATGATATTATACCATAATAAAGAACCAAACATGGGAATACAGTACTGGACCAAGAAAATTAGTATCACGAAAACCACATGAAAAGCTGAATATCATGTGCTTCATAGTGCATCTGGACATAGAAATGTGCAATTACAGCGGAATGAAGCAGTTTAGTATGGTTTATGAAATTCCGATGCTGCTGGAGTAGTCTCTGATGTCCTGTTCCTTTTATGACACTGAAAGATCTCTTAATGCTATATACGTGTGAACATACGTAAACATTTACTTGAAGCTGACTGAGTAGGCTAATTTGGTCAGTAGTTTTGAACTAAATATTTTGTTTCAAATATGACAGCTGTAGCAGAATTTTACGAATCTGCTTTCTGTGAAAGTGTTTTTCGACCACAAGGCACTTGTCTAGTAATTCCTCTAGGCCTGAAGTTATTTCTTAATTTGTGTTTACGTCTTAAATCTATAGAATGCCATTCTATGCTAAATTGTAGACTGGCAGCATACCATGTTTTATCGTTTTAACTCCCCAAATGGCTTTATTCCTAGAGTAGAATATAAACTGTCAGTTGTACAGTTTCTTTGCCTCACAGACAACCTTGTTAATTTTTTACACATTTTGAAATAGTCATGAAATTTATTGTCCTTTATTCCGGTGTAAGATACACAAGAAACTGTTTCATACTTTTTTTTTTTGTTGCAAGAAATATGTATTCCATAGTACTAGCTTTTTGCAGTGCTGCGTAGATGTAAACCTGTTGGAAATGTTACATAACAATATTCCTGAGTACGAATTAGAAAAAAATAAAAATCTGTCAAAGTCACCCCATAGCAAAATGTAATGGTACTTCGAGCTGTGGAGTCTAATTTTGAAATCATATTTTGCCAAGAACTGCTTCCTTATTTGCATCCTTTATCTGGGTGGGATATGATACAACAATTACTATAAGCAAAACTCTGTATGACCTCTCAACATGGCGCAGGGCTACACATGGTCACGTGATGTCCCACCACGCCCGAAATTCCAACAGAAAAGGGACGAAAAGTATGAGCAGAGCAAGCACCAAATATGGGCTGCGAAAGTCATCGTAGATGCGCATGCGCAGTATAGCCTGTTGTAGGGCGCTGTCTGGTAACTGAACTGCTCAAAAGAACTGTGAGTGCGGAGGGCGCGTGGTATTTTCGTACTTTCTTCGTTGGCAGTGGTTCCTTTGTGAGTGCGTGGTACTTTAGTTTTTTGCGTCTTTTTTTTCTACTGATTGAACCTACAGTGTTGCGTTTGTGCTGCGAAAATGAGTGCTTTTAAATGCGAAATGTGAGGGAATGAGTATAATTACAGAAAGAATCTCAGTCAGCATGTTTGCAAAAAACCATCAACAGGAGCTTGCTGTTGCCACTAAAGCGCCTATAGCTTCTTATCAGTGCTACGTGTGAGACAAAATTTTTTCTCTTAAAAGTAATTTGTATCGCCACCAACGAAATATTCATGGTTTTGCAGGAAGTGTACATCGTTCCCATTTGAAAGTAGTTCAAAACGGAATTGGATAGATCATTTACAAACTGCTCATGAAATTCAAGTTAATTCCGAAGATTTGCAGTTCTCAAATGAAGATGAGTTTTTACAGTGGAATGAAGACACTGAACGCACGACACATTCAAAGTTTATTAAAACACATGGGTCTACTAGCTCTACACATTATTATGGTTGCCGTCGGTCAGATAACTTTATCTCCAAAGGTAAAGGCACAAGACATCTTAAATTAACAGGCAGCAACAAAATGAATGGAAAGTGCCCTGCAGAGATGAAAGTAACTGTACACAAAGGTGGAACATACAAAGTATATTTTGTGTCATCCCATGCTGGTCACAAAGAAGATCTGAGGCACCTGCCACTGAGTCAAAAAGAGCGGGAAACCTTAGCAACAGATATTGCAATGGAACTTCCATATGAGAAACTTCTAGATAACGTACGGACAAGTTTGCAGGATTCAGAGTTGCAAAGAATCCATTTGACTACCAAGCAAGACTTACATAACATTACAGCAAGCTATAACCTCTCCTACAAGTCGGTCATACATCAAAATGATGCAATCAGTGTCGAAGCTTGGGTAAAAGAAATAAGCGAAAGTAGGAACCCGTGTGTGTTATTCTATAAACCATAAGACTTGTCTAGTGAACATCAAGAACTGAGGAGTGAAGATTTCGTATAGGAGAAAATGAATACAGAACAACGCGAAATGTTATCAAAATATGGAGAAGACTGTATCTGTATTGATGGAGCCCATGGGCTTAACGGGTATAATTTCGAAGTGACCACTCTGTTAGTACTGGATGATCTCAGGCAAGGATTCCCATGTGCTTTTTTAATTTGTAACGGGAATAACATCAATGTTTTAAGTATATTTTTACAGTACGTAAAATCACAGGTTGGACCAATTTGCGCCAATGTATTCATGTCTGATTTGGCAGAGTCATACAGTAATGCATGGAACAGGACAATGGGTGCTCCTAAGATGAGGGTCTATTGTACCTGGCATGTGGACAGACCATGGAAAACTAATATCAAGCGGAAAATTGCAGATCTGGATAAAAGAAATGAGGTGTACTGGGTCATTAAATCAGTGTCAATGTTGAGAAATGTAAGTATGTTTCAGGAATCACTGCAAAAAGCACTGCAGAAGCTCAGTAGTGACCCTGACACATCAGAATTTGCTTCATACTTCAAGACACACTATGAGGGAAATGTGGAGTGTTGGGCCTACTGTCACAGAATGTATGCTGGTCTCAATACCAACATGCATGTGGAGAGTATGCATAGGACGTTAAAGGAGATACATGGTAATGCAAGGCAGAAAAACCACTGGACAAAGGCATATCTACACTAATGTCCCTAGTTACAGCCAAGATGTTTGACTGGCTTATAGCAAATGTAAAAGGGAAGATTACAAGCAAAGTTCAAGACATTTGTAATAATCACAAAACTAGTTTGTTAATGGACAAGGACCTCATCACTGAGGTAGATGGTGGTTGGGAAGTGCCATCCACATCATCTTCAGAGGTGTACATTGTTAAAGATAACACAGACATCTGTGGGCACAAATTAAAATGTAGTGATTGCAATGTGTGCATACATCAGTATTACTGTACATGTATGGATTACAGTATTAGATGCAATATATGTAAGCACGTTCACACTGTTTGCCATGATGACAGTGTCTGTGAAAATCTGTTGCAAAGTCCAGAGGTACTGGGTACTGAGGATGATGTTGAAGCCACCAGTGAGAGAGAAGCAATATTAGCCGAAGTAAGCACAATATCTGTTTGAAAAACACTGAAATCATTGTTAGAAGGGAGGCAGAAGCTTATTTCAGTGTTTTCCAATATTCTCAGCTGAATGATAGAGGCTGACTGCAGTTAGCTAAAAAAAAACTGTTATCCTTAAAGGCAAATGTAGGAGCTGTTCGAGCCCAAAATGGTTATTTCAGACAAACAGATAAGGGCCACAAGAGAAAGCTTATGCCACAGAGGAGGCTGTTTCCTACCAACAAGAAAACAGCATGTAATATTTCTCTGACTGTTCCAAATGCTGAAGAAAGCTGTGAAATAGTAAAATCACTTCTGAATGAGGGTATGTATCAGTTTTCAACTTATTGAGTAGTTATGTTTACGTGTTGAACCTTGGTAGAGTAAAATGTAAGTCATGGTTAATATACGAATTTATGTTCAGTACCCGTCAGTTTTGTGTGAATTTATATATGTATATTGATACCTTTCTATTCTATTTTACTGTCTGCAATATATTATAAAATTAATTTACAGGCCTGGACATGAATCACATTGTTGCTGTGCAGCATGGTTATGCCATACCAAATGTGCAACAGAGCACAACAGGTAACACTTCAACAGACCCATTATTCCGAATGTATCTCATGCTGCTCTAATGTTCTCATATCAACTAAAGATGGCAGATTAAGTAATATTTACAATGTTGCCATTCAGTAGCAATGTAGTGTGTTTGGATTCTGATTTAAAAGTTACTGGCAGAGGAGTATATGCTACCTGTTAGACCTATCAATTTTGTCAGAATAATAACACAAAAATTATTTGCAGGGCTTGACACTCACAATGAGGTCCATGTTGTGGTACAACCACACTCTATGTCATGGCAGCCAGCTGTTCATCATGGTGCATCAGATGTGTGTAAAATAAATCTAATGGAGATTACATAATCTGAGTATAATGAAATCTGAAGTTATATATGTGTACTGATACCTTTATATTCTATTTTACTATGTCTGCACTATAATATAAAATTTATTTACGGGATTGGACATGAACCACATTGTTGCTGTCCAGTGTGGTTACACCATATCAAATGTGCCTCACAGCACAGGTAACACCTGATGGGACCCATGATATCAAATGTCTGTGGTACTGCTCCAATGACCTTATATTCATCATCAATGACAGATTATGTTATAGTTAGAATGTTGCTATCAAGTAGCAGTGTAGTGTGGCTATATTCTGATTTAGAGTTTTCTTACAGTCCAGGTTACACCCCCTCAACGGCAGAATGGGAGACGGTCTCAGTTTGCAATATGTGCAACACGAGGAAAAAGAAACTCCATCCCTTGAAGCTGAGTGAGCAGCACATCAGGTATTTAACATTGTGTGTGTGTGTGTGTGTGTGTGTGTTTTAATTAAGTAATCCTATTTGTTAAAGTAATAGTGTTTCATCTGATGACTGCCTGTCTCATATGTGAAGATACCCTAATGCAAACTTTCTAATTTACTCACATTAGGCCTACACAGTTTCTAAAGTGGTAGTTGTGGAGCTGGCAGAATAGTAGTTGTAATTATATTCTTTCTAAACTGTAGAACTTCAATGCAGTGTTTACTTGCAGTCTGGATTATGCCATCTCAGGGACCAGTAAGGGAGCTCCCAAACATTTGGAGCTTGGCACTGATGTCAAGTCAGGCCCCTTAGGCTGCCTCAAGAGCAGAGGACCTGAGATCCCCAACATCTAGAGTTCAGAAGATGAGGACCGGGATCCACTCAGCCCTACCTGGCCGCCAGAAGGAGAGTGGAAAGAACCTTGGAATTCCATCACTTCAGAGGAGGCGATCCGGATCCATTCAGCTTCATCAAGCTTAGTGAATGGCAAGTCAGGTATGTAATGGTATTGCAGTTAATAGGGCACAATATAAAGATGTTTTGATACTGGTTTTCAGTACAGTATGTCATTAACTATTATGTAAATTGTTGTTATTTGAGAGCAATGTGACATATCTGAATTCTGATTAAATGCTTACTTACAGTCCGGACTATGCCATCTTGAGGACTAATGAGGGAAGTCCCAAGCATTTGGAGCTCGGCACTGATGACGAGTCAGGCCCCTCAGACTGTCTCAAGAGTGGAGGACTTTATATCCCAAACATCTGGACTTCAGGAGGTCAGGATTGTGATCCACTCAGCCTCATCAGGCCTAGTGAATGGCAAGTCAGGTGTGTAACGGTATTTCAGTTAATACGGCACAATATAAGTATTTTTTGATACTGGCTTTCAACCCAGTATAACATTAATCGTTATTCACACTTTTGTTATTTGATAGCAAAATGGCATGCCTGAATTCTAATTATATCTTTATTTACAGTCCAGAGTGTGATGCTCTGAAAGCAGATGGGAAGGACTTGAGATGTCTCCACCATTTGGAGTTCAGGATAGCATTCCACCCTGTCCTCTACAGCTGCCTCAGGATCAGATTTGAGAGGAACTGCTATATCTGATCCCAGAACTAAAGGCCACTCAGCATCTTCATGATGACTCGAGTGTGCGGCGGTCAAGGCATCTATAATAAGTAGAATTAGAGACTGAAATGCTGTTGGCATGGCCGGGTCACCACAGTAACGCTTGAAGTAAGTAACAATAATTCATGTAGTAATACGCCAGATGACAGTGCTTTTATCAAATTCCTGTAATTTCCTCTATAAAACACAAAAAGTCATAACAAGTAAACATTTGTTAAACTGATACATTCCACATAATTATAGCATCATATTCATGATCTGTGGAACAAATATTAATATAATATATAATCTGATCCGATGTGAATTTTATTTGCAGGTCCTGTCATCAAGAACTGGATTTCTACATCATCAGTAACACCCAGAGAAATACTACATGCTGATTTCTTCTTGGTAGAAAACAGCCTCCTCTGTGGCATAAGCTTTCTTTTATGGCCCTTATCTGTTTGTCTGAAATAACCATTTTGGGCTCGAACAGCTCCTACATTTGCCTTTAAGGATAACACAGTTTTTTTAGCTTACTGCAGTTCAGCCTCTATCATTCAGCTGAGAATATTGGAAAACACTGAAATAAGCTTCTGCCTCCCTTCTAACAATGATTTCAGTGTTTTTCAAACAGATATTGTGCTTACTTCGGCTAATATTGCTTCTCTCTCACTAGTGGCTTCACCATCATCATCAGTACCCAGTACCTCTCTACTTTGCAAGGGATTTTCACCGACACTGTCATCGTGGCAAACAGTGTGAACGTGCTTACATATATTGAATCTAATACAGTAATCCATACAAGTACAGTAATACTTATGTATGCACACATTGCAATCACTACATTTTAATTTGTGCTCACAGATGTCTGTGTTATCTTTAACAATGTACACCTCTGAAGATGATGTGGATGGCACTTCCCAACCACCATCTACCTCAGTGATGAGGTCCTTGTCCATTAACAAACTAGTTTTGTGATTATTACAAATGTCTTGAACTTTGCTTGTAATCTTCCCTTTTACATTTGCTATAAGCCAGTCAAACATCTTGGCTGTAACTAGGGACATTAGTGTAGATATGCCTTTGTCCAGTGGTTTTTCTGCCTTGCATTACCATGTATCTCCTTTAACATCCTATGCATACTCTCCACATGCATGTTGGTATTGAGACCAGCATACATTCTGTGACAGTAGGCCCAACACTCCACATTTCCCTCATAGTGTGTCTTGAAGTATGAAGCAAATTCTGATGTGTCAGGGTCACTACTGAGCTTCTGCAGTGCTTTTTGCAGTGATTCCTGAAACATACTTACATTTCTCAACATTGACACTGATTTAATGACCCAGTACACCTCATTTCTTTTATCCAGATCTGCAATTTTCCGCTTGATATTAGTTTTCCATGCTCTGTCCACATGCCAGGTACAATAGACCCTCATCTTAGGAGCACCCATTGTCCTGTTCCATGCATTACTGTATGACTCTGCCAAATCAGACATGAATACATTGGCGCAAATTGGTCCAACCTGTGATTTTACGTACTGTAAAAATATACTTAAAACATTGATGTTATTCCCGTTACAAATTAAAAAAGCACATGGGAATCCTTGCCTGAGATCATCCAGTACTAACAGAGTGGTCACTTCGAAATTATACCCGTTAAGCCCATGGGCTCCATCAATACAGATACAGTCTTCTCCATATTTTGATAACATTTCACGTTGTTCTGTATTCATTTTCTCCTATACGAAATCTTCACTCCTCAGTTCTTGATGTTCACTAGACAAGTCTTATGGTTTATAGAATAACACACACGGGTTCCTACTTTCGCTTATTTCTTTTACCCAAGCTTCGACACTGATTGCATCATTTTGATGTATGACCGACTTGTAGGAGAGGTTATAGCTTGCTGCAATGTTATGTAAGTCTTGCTTGGTAGTCAAATGGATTCTTTGCAACTCTGAATCCTGCAAACTTGTCCGTACGTTATCTAGAAGTTTCTCATATGGAAGTTCCATTGCAATATCTGTTGCTAAGGTTTCCCGCTCTTTTTGACTCAGTGGCAGGTGCCTCAGATCTTCTTTGTGAC
The DNA here is from genome assembly GCF_023864345.2 of Schistocerca serialis cubense. NCBI lineage: Eukaryota > Metazoa > Arthropoda > Insecta > Orthoptera > Acrididae > Schistocerca > Schistocerca serialis. Next base: position 87,696,629 of record NC_064640.1, on the reverse strand, counting down.
CAGCATGGGATGACACAAAATATACTTTGTATGTTCCACCTTTGTGTACAGTTACTTTCATCTCTGCAGGGCACTTTCCATTCATTTTGTTGCTGCCTGTTAATTTAAGATGTCTTGTGCCTTTACCTTTGGAGATAAAGTTATCTGACCGACGGCAACCATAATAATGTGTAGAGCTAGTAGACCCATGTGTTTTAATAAACTTTGAATGTGTCGTGCGTTCAGTGTCTTCATTCCACTGTAAAAACTCATCTTCATTTGAGAACTGCAAATCTTCGGAATTAACTTGAATTTCATGAGCAGTTTGTAAATGATCTATCCAATTCCGTTTTGAACTACTTTCAAATGGGCACGATGTACACTTCCTGCAAAACCATGAATATTTCGTTGGTGGCGATACAAATTACTTTTAAGAGAAAAAATTTTGTCTCACACGTAGCACTGATAAGCTATAGGCGCTTTAGTGGCAACAGCAAGCTCCTGTTGATGGTTTTTTGCAAACATGCTGACTGAGATTCTTTCTGTAATTATACTCGTTCCCACACACTTTGCATTTAAAAGCACTTGTTTGACTTACCACCATTGATTGCTGGTTTAATTCAAATACATGGAGAAAATAATTGTAGACATATGTGTAAGTGGTACTCTGAGATGAACAGATGGGAATTTGTGTCTGCCTTTCTGACAATCTCAACTCAGATGGTGGTAACATCATCATTGTGCAAGATTTCTTGTAGCATAATTCACACAATGAATGTGTCCTCTGAAACATTTTGATGTAATATAACACAGCTTTTTGAAATAGTTTGGTATTTGCCCTATCACTGCAGAAGTTGTGTTCTAATGCATGACTATTGACATAAACATAAGAATGTCCCAATTGGACACTGCTGATAGATTCTCAGGATGTTTTCCATATGCTTACTATTGCTCTTGTGACCTACACAAGCATGTTTTTAAATGTTTGAAAGAAAATATCAAAATTGCTGGAGATGAAGACAAGTAGGTACTTTCAACTCTTTAAGATTTATGTCTGTTATTTATAGTAATGTAAGACTGTTCATTCACTGTCATCATGGTTGAAGCAGGATTTCTTAAGTGCCCAATGTAATTATACTTTTTGTATGTCCACTTGTAATATGTTTCTGTAATGCTTTATTATTCATGGCATTTCATTTTGTACTAATATATCTGCAATTAAATGATTGGTTGTATATTGTCAGAGCACTCAGTAAACTTTTATTTTATACAAGGTACAATGTATGTATCATGTTATAATTTCATTGTACTGTTGGTACTGTATGTATGGAATTATTTCATAAAGTTCTAAATTGTGCAACTTTTAAATGTTAATATTGTGTACTATCCAAATAAACAGTTGAAATTGTGGCATGTAGTATAGCACAGATTGTGTATTCAAATATAGTTATCTGAATATTCAAATATAGTTTGCTACATCATTTGTATGACCAGTGAGAGAATTTTCACATTTGCGAAGTGAAAGGAATTCATTTTTGACCTTTCCAATTTATTTAATGAATAACTGTTGACATTACTGCACTCTCAAAGATAATGGTATCCCCTTGGAACATCAGATTTTGAGTCCCAGGCTAAATGCAGCTTGTTCCCCACATTTGGTTTACTCTGTTGTGTTAGTAATTTGTAGAAAGTTAATGATTCAACAAAATTATATCACTGAGCAATTTTCATTTTCATTATTGCATTGCATGTCCTACATAATTAAATGCTATTCACTGTGCTGTGGTGTCAATAAAATCTAGCCATCCTAAATATGTTATGTAACGTAAATGTGTTATGTAACATAAATGTACTGAAGGTGAAAACAAACTGAGCCTCTGAAGCAAACATCACAGGTGGTTTACAATTTTATCCCCAACACCTCACTCCATATCTCTCTACATTTAACAGAAAATCAGGCCCTAGGCTGTGAGTAAGAATTCTTCACTATCATATCAATCAATAAAGGTCTTCCTGGAAGGTCTTGGAGAGAGCCACTGGTTTGTTTGGAAAGAATAAGGGTCTTCCTGGAAGGTCTTGGAGAGAGCCACTGGTTTGTTTGGAAAGATATGGAAAGAGGTAGTAGATTATAAAAGTTTGATGACTGGCTCAATTGGCAAGAGAGCTACTCTACAAAAACTGGTGTGGTATCTGGATTCAGGTTCAGGCTGGTTCACAAATTTCATGTTTCATTAATAAGACACCATTAATCTCATTATCTTCCAGTTCCTTGGAATATATTTCTGATCAGTTTCTTGGTTTTTTTCAATGAAATCAAAGTGCTGCCACCATGTGCCACAGTACTGCTGCTTGCTTGAGTTGAGAACTGGTAACACCTAATATCATGCCAAACACATGCCGTATTGAAAAATTTGGATATTTTAATAACATGGGACATTGAGCCAGAATGGAGTCTGGTCCCTTTTTTCTCGCCAGGGTATATCACCTGTACAAGAATCTTTTCTATGTTCTGTGTGTTTACACATAATGCCTGGGGTTCTTGTTAAGATCTCTATGTCCAACAGCCAAGATGGTAACTGCATAAAAATGCAATTAATGAAACTTGTACTTCTGTGCAGAACACTTTTAAAATAAAAATAATCGGTCTCACACTACAGATAATTGATAATATTTGAAGTCTCATGGTGATATGCAAAACTGGATGATTGACTGATCTGGCCTTGTAACACTAACCAAAACGGCCTTGCTGTGCTGGTATTCCAAACAGCTGAAAGCAAGAGGAAACTACAGCCCTAATTTTTCCCGAGGGCAGCAGCTTTACTGTATGATTAAATGATGATGGCGTCCTCTTGGGTAAAATATTCCGGAGGTAAAATAGTCCCCCCATTCGGATCTCGAGGCGGGTTCTGCTCAGGAGGACGTCGTTATCAGGAGAAAGAAAACTGGTGTTCTACGGATCGGAGCGTGGGATGTCAGATCCCTTAATCGGGCAGGTAGGTTAGAAAATTTAAAAAGGGAAATGGATTGGTTAAAGTTAGATATAGTGGGAATTAGTGAAGTTCGGTGGCAGGAGCAACAAGACTTTTGGCCAGGTGAATACGGGGTTACAAATACAAAATCAAATAGGGGTAATGCAGGAGTAGGTTTAATAATGAATAAAAAAATAGGAGTGCGGATAAGCTACTACAAACAGCATAGTGAACGCATTACTGTGGCCAAGATAGACACAAAGCCCACGCCTACTAAAGTAGTACAAGTTTATATGCCAACTAGCTCTGCAGATGATGAAGAAATTGATGAAATGTATGATGAGATAAAACGAATTATTCAGGTAGTGAAGGGAGACAAAAATTTAATAGTCATGGGTGACTGGAATTTGACAGTAGGAAAAGGAAGAGAAGGAAACATAGTAGGTGAATATGGATTGGGGCTAAGAAATGAAAGAGGAAGCTGCCTGGTAGAATTTTGCACAGAGCATAACTTAATCAAGCTAACACTTGCTTCAAGAATCATGAAAGAAGGTTGTATACATGGAAGAACCCTGGAGATACTAAAAGGTTTCAGATAGATTATATAATGGTAGGACAGAGATTTAGGAACCAGGTTTTAAATTGTAAGACATTTCCAGGGGCAGATGTGGACTCTGACCACAATCTACTGATTATGAACTGTAGATTAAAACTGAAGAAGCTGCAAGAAGGTGGGAATTTAAGGAGATGGGACTTGGATAAACTGAAAGAACCAGAGGTTGTACAGAGTTTCAGGGAGAGCATAAGGGAACAATTGACAGGAATGGGTGAAAGAAATACAGTAGAAGAAGAATGGTTAGCTTTGAGGAATGAAATAGTGAAGGCAGGAGAGGACCTAGTAGATAAAAAGATGAGGGCTATTAGAAATCCTTGGGTAACAGAAGAGATATTTAATTTAATTGATGAAAGCAGAAAATATAAAAATGCAGTAAATGAAGAAGGCAAAAAGGAATACAAACGTCTCAAAAATGAGATCGACAGGAAGTGCAAAATGGCTAAGCAGGGATGGCTGGAGGACAAATGTAAGGATGTAGAGGCTTATCTCACTAGGGGTACGATAGATTCTGCCTACAGGAAAATTAAAGAGACCGTTGGAGAAAAGAGAACCACTTGCATGAATATCAAGAGCTCTGACTGAAACCCAGTTCTAAGCAAAGAAGGGAAAGCAGATAGGTGGAGGGAGTATATAGAGGGTCTGTACAGGGGTGATGTTCTTGAGGACAATATCATGGAAATGGAAGAGGATGTGGATGAAGATGAAATGGGAGACACGATACTGTGTGAAGAGTTTGACAGAGCACTGAAAGACCTAAGTCGAAACAAGGCCCTGGGAGTAGACAACATTCCATTAGAACTACAGACAGCCTTGGGAGATCCAGTACTGACAAAAAACTACCATCTGGTGAGCAAGATGTATGAGACAGGCGAAATTCCCTCAGACTTCAAGAAGAATATAATAATTCCTATCCCAAAGAAAGAAGGTGTTGACAGATGTGAAAATTACTGAACTATCAGTTTAATAAGTCACAGCTGCAAAATACTAACACGAATTCTTTAGAGACGAATGAAAAAACTGGTAGAAGCCGACCCTGGGGAAGATCAGTTTGGATTCCATAGAGAAGTTGGAACACGTGAGGCAATACTGACCCTACGACTTATCTTAGAAGAAAGATTAAGGAAAGGCAAACCTACGTTTCTAGCATTTGTAGACTTAGATAAAGCTTTTGAAAATGTTGACTGGAGTACTCTCTTTCAAATTCTGAAGGTGGCAGGGGTAAAATACAGGGAGCGAAAGGCTATTTACAATTTGTACAGAAACCAGATGGCAGTTATAAGAGTCGAGGGACATTAAAGGGAAGCAGTGGTTGGGAAGGGAGTGAGACAGAGTTGTAGCCTCTCCCTGATGCTATTTAATCCGTATATTGAGCAAGCAGTAAAGGAAACAAAAGAAAAGTTCGGAGTAGGTATTAAAATCCGTGGAGAAGAAATAAAAACTTTGAGGCTCGCCGATGACATTGTAATTCTGTCAGAAACAGCAAAGAACTTGGAAGAGCAGTTGAACGGAATGGACAGTGTCTTGAAAGGAGGGTATAAGATGAACATCAACAAAAGCAAAACAAGGATAATGGAATGTAGTCGAATTAAGTCGGGTGATGCTGAGGGAATTAGATTAGGAAATGAGACACTGAAAGTAGTAAAGGAGTTTTGCTGTTTGGGGAGCAAAATAACGGATGATGGTTGAAGTAGAGAGGATATAAAATGTAGACTGGCAATGGCAAGGAAAGCATTTCTGAAGAAGAGAAATTTGTTAACATCGAGTATTGATTTAAGTGTTAGGAAGTCGTTTCTGAAAGTATTTGTATGGAGTGTAGCCATGTATGGAAGTGAAACGTGGATGATAAATAGTTTAGACAAGAAGAGAATAGAATCTTTCAAAATGTGGTGCTACAGAAGACTGCTGAAGATTAGATGGGTAGATCACATAACTAATGAGGAAGTATTGAATAGGATTGGGGAAAAGAGAAGTTTGTGGCACAACTTGACCAGAAGAAGGGATCGGTTGGTAGGACATGTTCTGAGGCATCAAGGGATCACCAATTTAGTACTGGAGGGCAGCGTGGAGGGTAAAAATCGTAGAGGGAGACCAAGAGATGAATACACTAAGCAGATTCAGAAGGATGTAGGCTGCAGTAGGTACTGGGAGATGAAGAAGCTTGCACAGGATAGAGTAGCATATAGAGCTGCATCAAACCAGTCTCAGGACTGAAGACCACAACAATAACAACATCCTACATCATTACAAAATGTCATATTCGTAATCTATGGAACAAGTTTTTATGTATGTAAGTATAATAGAGATGGTATAGTAATACTATTTTACAAAATAAAACAGTAATATGTAATACTTATGTATGGTTAGTTTTCACCCACCCTAACACGTGGTTGGGGGATTTGGATTTAAAAAAAAAGTTCAGAGAAACGAAATTTAAACAACAACATTGAGTCATTAGATAAACTCTTGTTAAAAAGGGGAAAATAATTAAAAATATAATAGAATGATTTTGCTGCTTAGTAAATGTGAAACATATTTGGCCAACCCCAGCCACCCTCTGAACACACCAAAATCTCCCATGAAAGAAAATGACAGAGGGTCTTTAAGACAAACTTAATGAGATAATCAGACACAAACAAGAGTAGTGTCACTGAGTAATCACCAGACTAAAGTGGATTATCCACCACCTTTAGAAAATCACTAAAGCAATTCTGTTAATCGTTTTAAAAGTTATAAAACAACAATCAAAATTTAGTAACAAATATTTGCAAAAGTTGACGTGTTGAAGGAACTCATAAATTCTACTTAATCTCTCTAATTATTTTCCTCACATGAGTGTGTGCATAGACAGCCTACTGCTCCTGGTTACGGAATGGCAGATATCATTCCTCCAAGTCAGTAGACGTTTCTTTGCTAATCCAAGTTCGTGGGGATGAATGTGTGAGTAGCTTTGTGGAACATGGAAACAATGAAATGCTTTCATAATGCTGAAAGACAGCCAACTGGCTGGATACTGCCCAGTTAGCCTTTTGGGCATTCCCTCTGTCAGGTCTACTTTATCTGATGTGTGGGTTCAGTTGGGGAAGAAGTCACATACACAAAGGTTGTTACCCACTTCCTAATGTGCAGTTTCTGTCAGGATGAGCAAGCAGGGTGAGAATAGATCTATGGTAGTAGTGCTGAAGCAGGTAGCATACGATAGAATGATATCTTCAGTCTGTGTGAGACCCTCATTTTCTCAAACCCTCAGCCAGGTGCCACTCCACTCAAACTACGCTGTATGCATAAAAATCTTCTAGCAGGAGAATTATCTGTGAGGGTCTCACTGTCAAGGATCATGTGGTGGAAGACACTGCGACATTAAATAGGCATGAACCATGACAGCAACTGCCTATGCTGATGTGATTAAAGATGCAGTAAAGGCTGATACGTGTCATTGACAAAAACAGTCAGCCCACATTTTGCTCTGTGATTGGTAATGTTTTCTCTTCAGTGGAGGCTATTGTCTCCCATCACAGGAGTGTCAATGGGTTCAAAAATGTTTCTTGCAAACAGAGACACAATGGTCTTTCCAGCACTATGAGCTTCATTTCCTCTATGTGAATGCTGTAACCTATTACATGGGTGCAATTTTATCTACTTTGTTTCTGCTACCCTCCTATTGTGACAGTGGGCAACTGATCAGTGGGGTAGGACAAGCAGGACTTGCAGACACGGATGTGGAAGCATTGGTGTTGTGTGGTTTGAGGAGTATTTGGCTTTTGGGTAGCAAGCCTACCACTAGAATTTGACATTGAAACATTTTCTTCCATAGTCTTCCAGTTGCCATGACCACTACTCTTATGTCCTTATGACAAGATCACCTGCAGGTGCAGAATTTTGATCGTTTTTTGTGAGTTGGCTAGTGCATATGTTTCTGTTGATAATGTAGGCAGTGGGGAGCTGGCATGGTAATTACGATGATAAATAATCACTCGCACTCTCAGCACTTGCTATGAATACTTTTATTCTCGGAGCATATACACAATGGATGTAGCATAGACCGCGAACTAAGAAGAATTGATCTGGCAAAGATACAGTTCCTCTCGCTGCAGTACAGGGCAGTGATATTATTGGGGGGTAGAGTCAGTGGTTCTAAATCCCCACACTGTCTTCACCACTGTAACAGCACAGGCCACAAATGCTGTGATTTGGTGGACTACAATTACTCTCTGAATCCATTGAATGTGATTCCTTTCATTATTTTTACTTATTACATTCTTTCTCTGCTTGGAAAATAGGGTAATCATTTCTCCAATCTGAGAGTTATCTGAAGTAGTCGATGTACACCAATGGGGTACATGCTGCCTGCTTCATGTGTGCCTCAACATATTTGCTGTAAGATGTCTTACCCTTGTAGGTCATTACCATAAGATCCAACTAGTGATATTTAAAACATCACATGGTACTGGTGATGAATGCCCTAACCACTGGACACATTACTACCTGTGTTTACATACTGTGGTAGAATGCTAAATCATAATAAATGTAACAGTTTTTCCAGGTCTTTATTGTTCCTACTAGTGACTTGTTCTGCATCCATGATCCATTGATAAGCTGCTTCATATTTTAAAATCATGTCCGTGAGGTCTCTACATGTTACCCTTTCTACTATTTGGAGAATAGAAGCCAGCCTCACTGTTTCCTTTTCTATAAGTAGTATGTCATTAAACAGGCCCATTATTAACTTATATTGTCAAAATTCAAACAACGGAAACTCCAGGTAAGAATATTAACAATGTAGGAAAAGACACATTGCTACTTACCATAAAGTTTACATGTTAAGTTGCAATTAAAAGACACTTAAACATAAACTTTCAGCCAAAGCCTTCATCAGAAAAAGAGAAACACATAATTCATTCACACAAGCAAGCACACCTCACGCACACATGACTGCCACCTCCAGCAGCTCGGCCAAAATGGGGGAGTTGGGGAAACCTTCTCAGAAGATCCCTCCCTTCTCCCATCATCAAAACGATATCATTAGATACTTGAACCCTGATAGTTTCATCACAGCTTTCAGGATAGTTATTTAAGAACTTTGACTCATTATGACTCTTTTTCATGGAACTGAGGTACTTAATGGCTCAGGAGGACTTTTCAATATCTGCCGTTATCCATTTGTTTTGTGAGACTTTGATATGATGTAGGTACCTCTGGAAATGTCTTTTCAAAATTCAATTTAAAAATGTTGAGAATTTAGAGATTTTCACATTTACACCAGTTTCTCCATATAATTCATCTCAACTTTGGTTTGCTTGTTATTTTGAAATATCTTCTATTTTTATTTCTGATAGATGTCTTTTGCAAGCTTGCAGTTTCGGGATTTTCCCATGGCAGATTTTGCTGTTGTTGTTTGCCAGAAATGGTCTGACAGCCAAAGATATTTTTCAGCTACATCACACTTTTCCCTGTCCATGTTTGTGGCCACATTGTCAATCACCAATGGAGCCACTGCAGTAATATTTATTACACTATTGACCAACAGGGACATGCCAAAACTTTGAAGAATATTGATGAGGGTTCTACTTGTTTTGTTTTGATATTTATGTTTATGTCTCCACAGAGAGGTTTGTTTACTTTTCTGTCTGAGACTTTTAGAACTTCTGTTAATTTATTGAAAAAAGTTCCCACACTACTACTAGGAATTTGATACACAAACAATATGATTAATTTTTTATTTGTATCAAGCCCTGTTAATTCAGTAGCTGATATTTCAAAGTGTTAGTCTTCACTTATTGTAGCAAGGACACACCTTGATTTGAGCCACATTCCTTCTCTCGTATAAATGCACAATCCTCAATCCTTTTGAAGTAGCCCTGCAGTAAGGGTCTGTCCTTTTATACAATGCTAATAATACATGTTTGATTTCTGTGTTTTTACACCGGTGCTCAGTGACAGAAACTACTGTGCAGTACAAAGACTGGATCTCAACTTCAGACTGTCGTATTTTATGTTTTATTGATTGTATGACTTGATGAAGAGTTGTTAAGTATCTGGAATGTCCCATGATACTATTTCTGATGGGTTCTTGTTTTCTTATGACATGTAAAAATATCCATATTGTAAACGATTTTATCAGATTTTTTTATCTGCTTCAGATACTCTTTAGTTGGGGGAATCTGTTATCTGGATTTATCATAAAAAGAATCTACTTCTCCTATGTATGACAGCAAATATTTCACCATGCTTGGTCAAAGGTACACCCCATATAATACGATGAATCTACTGTACCAATCTTCTCTTCCTCTTCCTGCTTAGGACTAGGCTACATCTAGTGACTCACCATCTATTGATGGTACCAACTGGCATGACAGCAACATGTGTGAACTTGACTGCCATCAGTGCCTTCTGTAACCCCACATTAATCTGCCTCAAAGCTCCATATAGGTGTGGCCAATCATGGCACTGGAACAGCTCATCAAAGTGTGCATTTATGCCATGAGTCAGGGAAAGTGTCTTGTCCAGGTCACCACCTATGTCTTATCCCCCATTCCTGTCCCAACTGTTTCTCATCCCTACCCACCATCACCACATGGTCATCTTTTGAGAAATCCTTAGCTAAAGACCCCAAGTCCTCCATCACTTGACATAGCCCTGAATTTAGTTTGAATATACTCGTGACCTTGTATGCTACCCTAATTTTTTCTGTAACTGAGGCCTACATCTTGCCCATGACTACTACCTAGCAGCACCACATTTTTTCTTCCCAACTCCTTGTATACTCCTAGGCTTCCTGACATTGGTTGAAAGGTGTTGTACATTTCCTGCTCCTAGTCCTACCTGAGGCTATTCTCCACTTGACTCTGGCAGTAGTAGATACCTGTTTTTGGCGTTGATAATAAAACTATCAGATCACATTCTCTTTCTTCCTACCAGCTGCCAGTTCCCAACCGCTGTCCTCCCCTTTTACCTCTCTTGATCCTGATCAATTCCTCACTGCTTCCTTTTCTGTTCTTCAGACAAAATGTTCCAACTGCATACTCTGCATTTCCAGGAGTGAGCCTCTTCTGTTTTCCCGATGCTCTCCCCACTGCATCCCCCCCCCCCCCCCCCAAACCCCAGTGAGAATATTTTCTACAAGACTGGCAACAAATCACCGTACTCACTATTCTATAACAGCTCATGTATTTCTCACTCGTGATTGAATTCGATAGAAGAATTAAGTTCAACAGTAAATAATGTTTCAAATTTGTCAAGGACGTGATATTGGCTGTAAGTACACAAACACGATGATATATTGTTTTGTCTTGTTGCCGCTGTTTACATACTGATTTAGAGATACAGAACAATTAATTACTAATTACTTTGGTTTTAGAGAAATCACTTTATAAAGATTGTTTCGATATGTTTTTAAACGTTAGCAACTCAGAAATTGTATGCCTACATCACGTCTGTCTAACCAGTAAACAATACGAACTGCGTTGATAAAAATGAGTTAAAACGTTTAATTACACTTTTCTGTTAAGAACAGACAGAATATACACTATTGAATCTAACAGCTGCTTTGTTTTAACGAAATTTAAATTATTAAGAAAACTTAAGCAGATATTTTAGTGTCTATGTAACACAAAATTTCGGCCTACGTCGCGAGTATTGGGATTTCTAATAAACGAATTGCTTTTAAGAAAAATGATTACTTAAAACGCTAAATATTCATTTTCGTAACAGGAACGGACACTACAGCAGGTATACAAAATAAGAGCTCCTATTTCTCACGGCACTCCTACACCCACACAACATTTAAGTCACTACAGGTAAACTGAAAGTAGATCAATAAATAGTACGTAATTTTGAAGCGAATTAGTCGTTCCATTGAAGTATTTGGTAATTATAACAATAAATCATAGGTTGCAATACGCCTACTTCGAACTTTACATACAGACGCAAATACTATACCCGTAATAATGAAATACCTCATGTGTCATGTATGGAAAATACGACTGGCTTCATAACGCTTTTGTTATCAATATGATTTTTATATTCTTCATTTCTTTAGGTCCAATAAGTGAAGCTACATTTTATAAACATAAAGATTTTGAGTCAACTTAGGACATTGTAAACAAGTAGGCCTGTCTATTCTTACTAGATTATTGCTTCTATTCCGTAGCAGAATTTTTTGGAAGTTTGAGATACAGAGACTAGAAACAAGACAGTGAAGCTACCGCAAATAGTGCAAGCTGTTTGGTGGATAACGCTTACATTTATGTCTCTACTGGCATATTACAGTATTTTTACTGTGCTGTGTTACCGTTTTGATTTGTTTGTTCTGTGTCTCATAATCTGGAAAGATTTTTTTTTTTTGGATGAATAAAAGAAATAAACTCTGTTGCCGTCTGCGGCATCATAAGCTTTTAATATCGATATACGTAACATTTCCAAGCACATTATTTGCGAAGTGTAGTATATTTTATATTAGCCGGCATGGTAGCTCAGCGTGTTCGGTCAGAGAGCCGGTTGGCCTCTGTAATAAAAAACTGAGTTAATGGATCAACAACGAACTTAAACGGATGTCTTACGACGTCCGCTCCGAGCAGATGCAACGAACAGAAGTGAACAAAATGAGTACTCGCTTCGGCGGTACATATACTAAAATTGGAACGATACAGAGAAGCTTAGCATGGCCCCTGCGCTAGGATGACACGCAAAATCGCGAAGCGTACCACATTTTATATTTTTTGAACAGCCGGCACGGTAGCTCAGCGTGTTCGGTCAGAGAGCCGGTTAGCCTCTGTAATAAAAAACTGAGTGGAAGGATCAACCATCGAACTTGAACAGGATGTCTTGCGACGTCCGCAACGACCAACCACAACGAAAAAAAAAAACCGGTTCTAGGCGCTACAGTCTAGAACCGCGCGACCGCTACGGTCGCAAGTTCGAATCCTGCCTCGGGCATGGATGTGTGTGATGTCCTTACGGTAGTGAGGTTCAAGTTGTTCCAAGTTCTAGGGGACTGATGACCTCAGAAGTTAAGTCCCGTAGTGCTCAGAGCCATTTTGATTAATTTGATGGTAATTGGCCCACATTATAATTAACAGATAACACGTTTGTACTTCGCTTTCATTTATTATTTTAAATCATTCGTGATTTTTTATTCCGCTTGTTGTAAATACCATTAGGTACCGGTAATCCATTTTAAGTTATAGACACTTCTACTTCATCAATCACACACAGTTATAATCGTAGTCGTGTCTGTAAACGTTTACATCACGTTCTAACAGTCGCGACACTTCGCCTCGATTTTGTTCCCTACCACGCCAGCAGCGCCCCAGGCGGCCAGTAACTTAAACTGTGAGTTCGGCGCGATGGTGAAAGCGAATAGTGGTTGTTCATTTTGATTTCTACAGTGGTTTTTACAAGCGGTAGCGTTTGTAGCGCAATAAATTGCAGTAACAACAGGAAGAAGGCACTACAGCTGTCTTTTTTAGGTTTCCTAAGCATCCTGAGAGGTATGTACCATCATGTTACTAAACTGTATTGTCATGATTCACTTGCAAACTACGTGTGTATTAATGATTAATGTTTCGTTTTAGGAGCAGAAAATGGTTAGGTAATAGCAGACGAGAAGACCTTATGAAATAATATTACGTTTTGTTCGCTACATTTCGAACAAAACCAGTTCATGAACGCAGACAATAATAAACTCGTGTGGAATGCAGTACCCACACTGTTTTGCATCCCAAATAAGCCACTTCAACTGGCAATGAAGAGGAAACTGCCACAAAGCTTCGACAATCCATCTAAAGCTGTAAAACAGTCCTATGACGCAGAAGCAGCCAATTCAACTCTCCATGTATCAGTGCCAGATTCATGCTTTGATAATGAAGTGGTTAGATTAAGAGAAGTTATTTGTGTCTTACAAAAGCGTAATGTTTGGTATTTATTTCATTCACTTCTGTTAGTCACTTAATTTTCCTTGCTTCCTTCGCGTGATGACATTATTTTGTTAGCAACTTGTTCACTGACAGATTGTTTGAAAATTATTCAAGTATTTGGTTTTGCGTGAAATGTAATGTAATCAGCTCATTATAATGTTTTCAACATGTTTCACCCACTATTTGGCAGTTGCTTGTCCCACTTAGAATAATGTAAAGATGAAGGTTGTACTTGTGGCAACAGGTTCAAATGGCCCTGAGCACTATGGGACTTCAGTCCCCTAGAACTTAGAACTACTTAAACGTAACTAACCTAAGGACATCACACACATCCATGCCCGAGGCAGGATTCGAACCTGCGACCGTAGTGGTCGATCGGTTCCAGACAGTAGCGCCTAGAACCGCACGGCCACTCCGGCTGCCTCTATTACAACGGCATGATCAGGAAAATCACTAACGATATTCTGCAAGTCCTGTCTGAAGCGCTCTACAACTACAGATCCTGGCCCAGATGGTCTATAAAAGCATCCAATCACCCTAATACTCAGTTTTACCCAGATTAATTCACATTCGGAATCCGTGATAACCTCGCTAGATTTTATCGAATTTTTTTACTGCAATAAACACGCCGCCACCATTGGCGACTAACCTATCCTTACGATAGACATTTCAATCTGAACTTAGGATTTCGTTGTCATTGATACCTCGTTTCAACCAGCTTTCTGTTCCCAATACTATCTGTGCATTATAACCTTCAGTATATTACGTGAGGAAGCGGGCAGCCCCACACGCGCCAGCGAAGCGCAACATGTGTTCATTAATGACACGAATTGCCAAAGATGAGGGAAGCCTAACCATACGGCCAAGCGCTGCTGAGCTTCCTGTTGTAAGAAATGCCATACCGTCGCATCCGAACAGGATCGTTGTCCGCAAAGTAAGTGGCTGAATTCCGCCTAGAGGAAGGTGCCAGTAGGCAACAATAGAAATGATCAGCCAAACACGAGTACTACTCCACGAGAACTAACGTGGGTGGGCCAGGATCTACCACCCACCATCGTCCCCAATGAAATATGAGCCCTATAAAAAGGCAAGACCCACCTGAGGCGGCAAATTTACTTTTAGAGGGGAATTTCAGTGGGAAGTGTGTCAAAATTCTTGTGGATGCCGGAGCTCAGATTAGTGTTCTTTTTGTTTCTAATGATGACAAGCATGTGATAAACTACGTTATAACTGGACTTGGAGAAGAGATGATAATTCCTGCAAGCTCCTGTACAATAGACGTGCACACTTGAGGGGAAAAGTATGCCTTTGATATGGACGGGATTTTGATATCATCCTGGGGAACGATTCCCTAACATGCTATCAGACTGTGATAGATTATAGGATACACACCACTGTCCGACAGTGAGCCTGCATTTCATTCGCGAGGAACCTGTGAAGGGAGCCCTACCTCACAAGTTCCAGCTGAACTGTGTACATGGATGTTAAAAACAATCACACCTGTAACTATTAGCGGTGGAACGGGAAAAGTTCTCTGGACTGAAGTCAAAGCCCAGGTACCGCCGAGATCCGACTATGTGTTCGACCCGCTCGCCCAGAAGGACTTTCTCAACAGGCTGCAAATTCATGTTAAGAGAAGTCTAAGTACACCCGAAGTAAAAGCTAACATGTTTCTAATACCTGTGTGTTTTGACGGTCAGTGGGACGTAGAAATCCCATGTGGTAAAATACTAGCCAGTGGCGAGAAAGTTATGCAAATAGTAGTTTCGAACCAGAAACAATGTCAAGAGAAAAAACGTAAGCAGTTACCTGTGAGGAATGATTGTTCACTAGCGCCTTCGATAAGAAATTAGTTGAAAGAGAAGTTGATACATTTGACAGAGTCTGAGTAAAATCTTTCGTATGTAGTTTTAGAGGAATATGCGTGGTTATTCAAGGAGAGGCAATATTTGCCAGCAACTGACCTCGTACAACACGAAATTCCTACGGGAGACGTTACACCAATTGCGCATAAGTTGCATCGTTTACCTCATCATTTACAGTCTATTGTTGAAGACACGATTCAATAGCAATTGACTGAAGGGATAATTCAACACTCTGCAAGCCCATGGGCCAATCCAATTGCATTCTACCAAAGAAATCAATCAGTGGGGAGGAAAGCTATCGTCTTACAAGTTGATATGAGCGGTAAACAAGGTTACCACATCGGATACTTACCCTCTGCCACATATCGACGAGGCTTTAGACAGGTTAGGAAATTGCAGATACTTTACCACTCTGGACATGTGTTTCGGATATCATCAGATAACGATTGCACCGCAAGATACACCTAAACTGCTTTTGTGGTCCAATATTGACTGTATGAATTCTTACGTACGCCTTTTGGTCTAAGAAATGCTCCTGCCACTTTTGAAAGATTTGTGGACATGTTACTGAGACGTTTAAAGACTTGTGTATCTCGGCGACATTATAATTTTTGCAAAAACGAAGGAATAGCATACTGAAAGATTAAGAAATGCGAAGTGCACACTTGAGTTTAAAACAAGAAAAATGTTGTTTTACACATTCACAGGTTCAGTACGAGGGGTTCATCATTAGTTCAGATGGAGTTAAGGCAGATCCTAGGCTAAATGCAGCAGTGGATTATTTTCCAACCCCAAGAAATGTTAAAGAGTTAACAACTTTTCCTAAGTTTAGCCGATTATTGCAGGAATTTTGTGCAGGATTATGCTCCAATAGCAAAGCCATTAACAAAATTACTAAAGACAGATTCATCGTTTTGATGGAAAGATGAGTGAGAACCAGCAGTGAAGAAAATTAAAGAAATTTTGACTAGTCCACCTTGACTAATATATCTAGATTTGGAAAAACCTTTTACTCTTTTGACAGGCGGGTCAGATTACGCTGTTGGAGCTGTTGTAAGTCAGGAATATAATCACGAGGAAAGACCAATTGGTTATGCCTCCAGACAAATGAACTCAGCAGAAATTAATTACAGTACTACTGAGAAGGAGCTGCTAGCTCTCATGTTTGGGTAAATTACTCTAAGAATTATTTGTATGCACGTCAGTTCACTGTGGTCACGGACCAGGCGTTAAGCGTAAAAGACGTCAGCAGTCGCTTGACTAGATGATCATTAAATTATCAGGCTATGATTACACAGTTCGGCATAAGCCTAGCCACCTGTATAGCAATGCTGATTGCCTAAGCAGAAACGTTAGAGTTGGGCAGACAGATGATGTTTCCTTAGAAGAATTGAAAGAATCACAAGAGAGAGAGATGTAGAATGAGAATGCCACCAGTATACATCACTCTCTGATTTTGTTGCAAAAAATAGTATACTATATCGAAAGACCCCATTGGGTAACAGAGTAGTAATATCTGAAGAACTGCAATAAAGAATAATAGCACCTTGTCATGCTGCCAGAATGGCCGATGAGCCAAGAATGCAAGAATAGCTTCAAATTACTGCTGGAGACGTCGACAAATGGACTTTAAGAACTGTATAGAAAACTATCTGCCTTGTGCACAGAGAGCGCCTCCTCCAAGGACTAATGTTCCTATACAAAAATTACCACAAGCATGGAAACCGTTTCAAATTGTGGCCTTGCACATCTGCAGCCCATTCCCAAATAACACTAAGAATAATAAATATATATTGTCAGTTATTTGTAGCAGGTCTGGGTTTTGTGACACTAGATATAGAGCGTCAGTGACAGAGGGGAGCAAAGATCATTATTTTGTCAGGAATGGCGGGACGGAAAGTGACACTTTGTGGGTGGTGGAATGGGTTCTTCACTTGGCTCAGTGGGTGAGATTTGAGTGAAACATTGGTGGCTCCACTAACATTCATTTATTGACACATAAGATCCTTTGAACAAGAAGAGTAATACAATGTGTTTTAACTCGCTCAATTCCTCGTGGTACCAGAGTGGTGTGGGGTCATAGTTTGCAGATCCCAGTGACCGCTGATAGGGCAATGGCTCGTGTTGCAGCAGAGCCCTGTATTTTTCCCTTCAATACTGTACCCATCACTTGTTGCGTATTAACAAGTGGCTAACACGTGGTGCGGTGTGTTCCGTCCCAGAATCGATCCAGCATCTCTCAGGTTCGGCGCCTTCTGGTGGAGTTCATCAACTTCCAGGTTCACTGGTGATCCATTTGGTGTGGCCACAGTCCGTTTGTCCTCACCAGCCACCTGGGTAAGTACCATGCAAACTTCTTCCCGGTAACATCTAGGATGGCATCTTCTGCATTGACCTATTGGCGCAGTACCATCATCATCTTACGTCGAACAGCATAGTGGCTAAGTAGTTGCAGTGAAGTATGACGTCTGCTGACTAACCATTAGTTCGTCTGTCCACGTGACGTTTCGTCTCTTCTTTCTCCCCTCAAAGGACCACCTCATGCCCCTTTGTCAGAGGTATTTATTCGGTGTTTTTGTCGATGTCAAGAAGTTTCTAGGCAGTGACTGACTCTTTGGCCATTGATCTATGCTTCTCAGGTTTGGCAGAAATGTGACCAATGTCGACACACGTCCCGGCTTTCCTTGTTTTACCTCTATGCTGGCATGGTGGGGTATTGCCCTGTCATCTTCCTCTGCATCGCCAGATACGTCACACACCTGAGTTCAGTATGCTGACAGTTCCTGAACATTGATCGCTGATGTGCGAACTGCGCTGGTTGTTGTTCTCCTTGGGAGCATTGTCCATCTGCCTGGTCACTGATCTGTCGAAGTGCTGACTGCTGCTGTGTAAACTCCACTGTTCATCGGCTTCCTTGTTCGACTACTACCACTTCCGAATATTGTAGGTTAACACGTCAAAGTCTCTAAATTTTTCACATAACTTACAATAATTCTTTACCTATTTTTCTGCTGGATCTCTGCTTTGAACAACCATTAATAAAACAAAATTATTATACACAACCATAAATAACACATAATTATTATACACCCTACATACTGAACACTTTATCAAGGTACTTAATTTTGATACTTGTGAATATGACCACCGAAACTGTTGCTTGCGCCTTTATCAATCACTTCGTACTGCCATTCGGAAGTCTCGACGCAATACTCACTGACCAACCCTCAAATTTTATGTCGGCGCAAGTTTTCAAAATGTTATGACTAAAAAAATGGCGAACTACGCCCTTTCAGCCTGAAGCTAATCGGCGTCTAGAGCGAGTGTACATAACTTTTGTTGTAGAACCAAGTTGAACACAGTAATCTCAAAGCCACACAAATACAGCTAGAACACAGCAACAAAGGCACTACAGTGCCTCAATATAAATCCAGTGATTTCGTATTGCTCTGAAATCCCACAGTAAAAAACGGACGAACAAAGGTGTTCACTCCTTGGTACAAGGGAGCCTTCCCTCTATTGCGCATCACCTCCTCGGTTGTAGTAGGGCAATGGGGGCACCACCCGACTCTGCATTGTCATCAAATTTATTCAAGATGGCGGGTCCAAGATAGCAACCATTGATGTGGCAATATCACGATGATGTCATGGTGGGAAGTACAAATTTTGGCAGGAAAAGGGTCACTTGGGCTACCTCCACTAACCTAAGAAAATGGAGGGAATATTTTGGCGAGAAAGAAGGTCAGTTGGGCTACCTCCACTAACCTAAGTCATCTGACCACCACCTCTTCCTTGGAATTGATGGGAAAAGAACTCAGCCTGTGCTGGGCTGCTGGACAGGATGGACATAAGTCTTTATTTTGCATGCAGCCTTTAGTTAAACGATTTGAGCTGTCATAGGCAGTAACTCCATTCAGTGTGTTCACCATGAGGCTGGATTCCAGGTGACGTAGTACACAGTACTGCCACCAGAGAGCACTGTCGTCTCATGGCGGTCTGGGGAAAAATGGTGGGAAAAGGACTCAGTTTGTGTCTAGTTGCTGGACAGAGGAAGGAGTGTACTTTTTTCAGTGGGTAGTTGGAACAGTTTACTTAGGGATGGATTTCACATAGTGTATTTATTATGCTGATACAAAACACTTGTACTGGCGTGCTTGGGGTCACAGTAAATAGCCTACACACGTGAAAACTACTCATAAATTACCAAAATAATACAGCACACTGATGTGCAGACACAAAATCAACTCATAAATAGTCAAAATAATGCATGTATACCGCTCTGCAATTAATTGCAAACTGTCGAAATAATGCATTGCAAAGCCCACAGACCTGCAAACTATTCGTAAATCACCGAAATAATGCAGTACACTGATGTATAGACACGTTCACCATGCGTAAAACTGGCGAAATATTGCATGTATTACACTATGCAAACACACTCACAACGCTTACACAGCCAAAATAATGCAGTACACCGACACTCAATGCATGTAAAAATGCTTTTGGACTATCGTTAAGAAATTCGACTGCAACATATCTGAAAACTGTTCCCTACAGAGTTCCAAGGCACAATGATGACTGTGTGCATTCTTCCTAGCGATTGTAATGGGACAGCCTGCCCCACATGGGAGATGCATCTGGCCGCACATGTGGTTACGTTGGGTCCAATGCCGAGTAAGACTTTGCATAGCAGCTCACCCTCGCAGGTGCACCAAAAATGTTGTCAGTGTTATACCGATGTCACATGTCTATGTGAATAAGAGCCAAGTCTCCCACTCCGAAATTGTAAAGTGTCACAGAAATAGTTAACGGTCACTTTTGTTGTCGTTTGAGATTTCGTTAAGTCTCAGCTTTGTCTGCATGAAAATTCTTGCCCTAACAGGACCTGTTTACGAAAATAGTCCAGAGTAACACCGAATGCATTCTTCCTGGTGGTCCTAAAGAGGCATTCTGTGCTACCCTCCCTGGAAATCGTGACATCCTGCTTTCAACATACGTCCCAGAAACGGTAAACGTACTCACGACTAAAAGCCTTCATCGTGTATGTGCATGCTTGCAAAAACACCGTTAATCATAAAACCATTCTTGTTGTTTGGGAAGAGAGCACTGTCTAAGCACAGACGGGAAAATCAGAACAATTACGCAAACAGAATTCGAAGCACTGTCCTACAGAAGAGAACAATGGCCGGAATTTTCCATCTCCTACAGCTGCTGGTCTGGATGTGTCCTAATGCCACGATGGCAAATGAGGGACAGAATCCCGCCAGAGATGGATGGTCTGCTTCAATTTGTCTTTGAACACTTGAACATGTAGATACCTTGCCCCCATCTTGTTTGAACCAGTCTGTAGAGGCTCCAATATCCCTGCACAAAGGATGTCTTGTGAATGAATGGAGCATACTGATTGGCTCTTACTGAATTTACCTGCCAAATTACTGATGCTGCCAGTTTGGAAGAACTGTCTGCTTTTTTATGTTTTTTTTTTTCGTTTTACAGACAAGACTTTCAGCAGCAAAAGTATTTTGTACAGATCGCCATATTTCACTGATAGTTAAACACTGCGATAGCAGTCTACAGATCATCAAATACGAAAAGACACTTCCTCAATTACACTGCTCTGCCACTGACGACGGAAGCTTGAATATTTCAGCATGAAACCGATCTCCAACCCAGCTACATATTACCACATACTGGTATTGATGTAATAAACACACAATTCGTATCATGCACCATACAAAATCACCTCTTCTGCATCCTGCATAGCTATTGATCATCAGACACCCATATACTGTATATATCGCGAAGACAGACAGCATAAACACATGGACCGTATATAGTCTTCGCAGCACTAGATATTCCCCCGAGCTCGGTAGGTCATCCACTGCAGCCGATGGTCACAAGTCATCTGCCTCCACACACATGCTGGCCCGACACATGACCAGAGCACCCTCAGCAGATCGAGGTCACTCTCCAAACTGTTGTACAAAGACTGGGTCGGTCCCCCTCAGCACAAAGGCATTACTGTTTCTGGCCGCAAACTGCTGGCTTGATTGCTTTCTACACCCATCTCCAAACTCTGGGATTACAAGAACATATGTATTCTCACATGGTTTACCAGAATATCATACCATTTTTGCGATACTTCTCGATATCAAGCACATGGCAGTGTCGCTTGCAAAGCTGTATCGCATGCACAGTATTATTCCAAAGATATAGACTGGAAATTATTTCTCTAGAAACCCGAAAAATTAGCGAGCTGGAGCATACTGTAAGCCACTGAGTAACAAGAAACTTATCTCGTCTGTGAAGACCTTTACGTGAAAACTGGAAAAGATAGGGGAAACTGATGTTTCCACTCGCGAATACCGATGTCGGTGATATAACAGATTCCAAATCATCCTAATAATTTACAAAGTCAACTAAAGTGTTTCTCATGTCTAGAGAACCAACAAACGTAGCTTCCACCCGTCTTTCACCTGATAGATGCACACAACACACACCACAATCGATGTTCTTTCAACCAAATAAAGACGGGAAATGTACAGAAGCAGTCAACCAGACAGTTTACGCGTGAGAGAATGATGGTCCAGCGCAAACACACGTCCATATTTAATCTTCTCAAATTTCCACGGGCAACACACACAATCACGAAGACTGTCCAACAAATACTGAGTATTAGTTCGCTATTTAGCAATCTTGGGGACGACATGGTTAGGTCAGCTACATTCCTGTACCCCAACAGTCTTTACCAATCAGACAGCTCCCGCCATTAGCTGGAAACGTGAATCATTCCCACCACAGGCCACGACCACCTCGCGCCATGCACCCACAAGCAGAATTGTTCTAGGAAACTGGCTATATATATATATATATATATATATATATATATATATATATATATATATATATATATGATCGCTGTACTTACAGTTAAATATTATGATTGCGGTCTCAGTTGGACGACATTCGACAATGAGCGAAGTATCGGAAATACCCCCTGCTGACGGCTGTGGCCCTAGAAATAGAAATATCTGTACCATTCGCATGACTTGACATATGTTACCAAGTGAAAAAAACTTCCCTTCCCTTTGCTATTGCAGTATTCCACGTCAAATCCATACCTTCCTTAGGACTGGACATAGTCACTTTCTTTGCACATGTCGGTACACACACATATACTTTAGAAGCCTGGTAATCAAGGCGAACCTATCACACATCCGCTACTAGTAAGTATAACACTTCGCCAATAATTCATTGCTGGTGATAAGAAACAATACTGAACGAAAATCGGTGATGAGTGTACATGTCTCATAAGTTTTTCCTGTGAGTGGTACCATGGTGTCTTAGAAAGGGAACAGTAATCGTCTGACAAGCGCTCAGATGTTAAAAGCACGATCGCTACGACCATGTTACTATCAAAATAGGTCTTGGTTCTACAGGTGCAACAAGTATCGGTAATTGAATATAGACGGTGATCGCCGGAGTGCATATTATCAGACCAACAGTGCGGTTACACGTCGCCAACAGTGCAAGCCTGTAATAAAAGCACCAAATTTAGAAAGTGACTTGGCTAAGAAATGTGGTATGAAACCAGTATTTGCAACTCCCTCATGCTATTCTCTCTTGATGCCACATCAGAGGTTCTGCAGTATATCCACTGGGCTATAGGCCATGGTTGATTGAGAATGATCACAAACAGTACATGGTTTGCTGATTGAGATCTAAGAAATGTACACAGGCTTTTCAGATCTCTAGTGCCATGCTTTCCAGTAGAAATGGCTCAGAATGGTTCAAATGGCTCTGAGCACTATGGGACGCAACTGCTGTGGTCGTAAGTCCCCTAGAACTTAGAACTACTTAAACCTAACCTAAGGACATCACACACATCCATGCCCGAGGCAGGATTCGAACCTGCGACCGTAGCGGTCGTGCGGTTCCAGACTGTAGCGCCGTTAACCGCTAGGCCACTCCGGCCAGCAGTAGAAATGCTGTCTGTGATTTGGAATCAAGTCTTTCCATTCAACCACATACCAGCATTGGATCCTATGGAGAAGTCTTTTAATGATTACAGCCACCAATGAATCATATTTCTGGCACTCTCATATCTTGAAAGTAGTCGCCTTTTTCGAAACTATCTGCTACAGTAAAATTTTGGACAGTCCCTATGCATCTTGCAACTGCTCGTCACACTCTGCTCTGCCATATCTGCAGCTTTGCACATATGATCGTTCCAATTCAAGTCGGAACTGAGCAGAAGTCGGAGAGAGCTATATCTACCACACTCAGAGGTCCGTGTAGAAGGAGCATAAGTTGAGTTAGTGTGATAGGACTGTGTTTTGACCATTTGATGGAAATGGGAACATGTTGCCGTAGCTCCACCAACCATGTATGATGTGTAAGGTCAGCGCCAGAAAAAGTCCGCATCTGCAGCAGGATGTAGTATGAAGACAGTACGAACAGTTACGGTGGTGTTACTAATCAGGAAAATTAGGAAGACTCAACATCATACAGATACTGATGTCTGAAGCAGATCCGCATCCCTCAGGATCCATTCATGTCTATTACTCCAACATTCTATCATCGTTATTCAGTACCATCCAATAGAGAAAAATTACGAACTCTAAAAGATCCGCTAACTTCATCTGATAGAGAACTCGATTAGATTTTTACCTCACCTCTCTCCCTCTCTTCTGATATATCGAAAACAAATACCGTCTGCGTGTCGGGATCGAGCGCATTCGACGATCCAATCAAATATACAGGTATTGATTCATTGGAGCAGGCGCCAAGCGACCGACGTCGCTTGCACAGACCAGTGTAAAGTGTCAATGCCTGTACTGTAGGACGAGGAGAGTGACCGAATCCCACAGACTATACTGTTAGTCGCAAGAGAGGCTCCCTGTGTCGTTGTTTGAAACACTGTTTTTTTTTTTTTTTCCTGCTGTAACACGCTTTGTACACTGCCATACGTTCTGCTTTAACCAACAGCGTGCCAGTGGACAGACACCGTCGATGTACTGAAATACACTACTGGCCATTAAAATTGATACACCACGAAGATGACGTGCTACAGACGAGAAATTTAAGCGACAGGAAGAAGATGCTGTGATATGCAAATGATTAGCTTTTCAGAGCATTCACACGAGGTTGGCACCGGTGGCGACACCTACAACGTGCTGACACGAGGAAAGTTTCCAACCGATTTCTCATACCCAAACAGCAGTTGACCGGCGTTACCTGGTGAACCGCGCGACCGCGACGGTCGCAGGTTCGAATCCTGTCTCAGGCATGGATGTGTGTGATGTTCTTAGGTTAGTAAGGATTAAGTAGTTCTAAGTTCTAGGGGACTGATGACCCCAGATGTTAAGTCCCATAGTGCGCATAGCCATTTGAACCATTTTTGAACTTCCGGATGCCATTTCCGCGTCTGGTTCCGAAAAACATTAGATTGGTGGCCCACACCACTAGTCGCACTCCTTCCAGCAGGAGCCCCTTTCTCCACACCAGGAACCACCACCCCACTCCTCAGACGAGTGCGGCAATGTGCGTGTTTTGAGTGATTCATTGTGTGATGTTAGTGTACGAAGGATGTTATGGTCAACCCTTTTTTTTCGCTCAGACAACTGCGTGAACACAGTAAAATTCGTGTCCCTAGTGAAAACATTGTTTTCTTTTTGCCCCCCCCCCCCCCCAAACTTTATTTCAGTGACTAGAAACTGGAAATACAATGTCAACTACATGTATATTGTTTTGTTTTATAGCTTCCAGTTTTCTTTTTTATATTAATTTTCATGTTCAAGATATCCTGGTTCCCTATCGCCATGTTAGTTTGGAACAACTTCTTCTTTGTGACGCACACTATGTTACATAGTCTTCGATCACACATGTATACTTATAAAATTTATGTCTTTTTTGTGTACACTATATCTCTATATCTCACTTCTGTTGCTTGTCAATTGTCACTATGTGTACAAATTTCTTGTGTATGTGCCAATAGTTACAAAATGTTATACACAATAATATGCCACAGTTACGCGAGAGTGTTTTTGTTTGTGTATGTGAGCGGGATATCTGCAGTTAAAATTCTAGTTAGTGGTGATTGGACCATCAGTCAATCAATCACTGTGAAAAATTATCATCCTTTCTGTTCAGGGAAATGGCATGAGTGTGGTTAAATGCTTCAACCATGTAGCATAGAAATATTGTTTGTCTTTTTGGCTTCGTTCAGAAGTATGTGTGTGTTTTAGTTGGGCACCAGTAGCTAATCCTTAAATGTTACCTTAATGAGAAGCTTGCAGATCCAATAGGTCAACATTTTATTGCAGTTTCGAACTTGGCCTTCTGGCATGTGTTCGACATTTGTATGACTACGAGTATGTCCATGAATGACTGTGGGTTCCCTGAGGGTGAATCTGTGTTGCGTGTGACTTATTCGTCAATGTGAGTAAGATGTTGGCGAAGTCATACGAAAAATTCCACCTTTCATTTTATCATCAATTTCCAATTAAATCTGCCAATTTCTTGAGGCATTTTAGAAACTGTCTAGACCGATTCTTTTTGAGTGATTGACACACTACCTCTGTCAAGTGGGTCAACCACTTTCAAAAATAATCTAAACTGACTGGGGTGTAATGAGAGGTTCCATGCCCTCTTTCGCATGTCACCTCTCATTTTCATCAATTTAATTAATGTTTTGTGTCAATGCACAGTGGTAACAGGTCGAATAAGGTTATTGTAATGAGAGTATTTGTACTGGGAGCTCAAAATACTTTTCACTTGATTCCTAAGCATGTTGGGTTACTTTCCTGGGTGGCGTGTGCGAGGAGAGCACCGGATGACGCGGCGCACTGCGTTTCCGGTTGGGGGCGGCACTTCTACGAATACTGAGACGGTCCTACATCGATGGGCTAAAGCGCCTGGCGGAACCATTGATGTCGGTCGAGTTTCGCCCATTTGTATGCAGGGCGAAACGACTTGTGAGACGTCTGAGTGTCGCCGCAGTTTATGTATTTACTGTTCCGGCGAGTCCGGGACGAAGACTGCTGGCACTGACTGACTGCATTGTCCTCATGATTCTGAGAATACTTGCAGACCGTGCCCTGCTGGGGGTGACTGTCTGGCGCCGGATGGCCGGTGGTCTAGGTATGTTGTTTTCATAGCTGAACACCAAAACTTTCAACCACTCTATTGACAGCTATTGCATTCACATTCAACTTTCTATAACTCACACCGACTATAGTTCAATTCTTTTATCTTGGCGGCTCGCGCATGCCCGCCCAGACGCTGGAGATTGCTGCTTTGCCAGTTGCACACGACGCACGCGCCAATAGAAGCAGTGCCATAGTATAGCATAGTTCGCAAGCTTACGTGTAGGGGGGAGCGCGCAGTTCATGAAGTAAAGCCACCACGGCCGCATTAACTCTTTCGCTGCTACAAAGACGTGCTCCCTGCATTCCGCGCTGTGGGCGATTTTGTCACTGCACTGCTCGCCTGTGCAGACACATTGTGTTCCGACTGCTTTGACACTCTATATCACTCGATTCCACAAAAACTATTTGGCTCAAAAATTAGATTTTTACCTATCTTCTTGACTGATACCTTCCCCCCATAAATGACTTAATTTTGTTTCGCTGTTCAACGCAGTTATTATGCAGCATTAAATATAGTAAACCTTTGCACGAAATATTGAAGAGTTTGCAGAGGTAAAAGTCCATAGAGTATACTTTCCGTATGGTCGATTTTAGTTGCCACAATGTTGAGAATGAAATGTGGACAAGATACCTATATATTTCATTTAATTTAAGTACCACATAAGTGTCATATGTAATATTGAGAAATATTCCACCTTTCGCGACTGTAACAAAAGTTTTACTTACACTGGGCACGTTTGGCTTTATTTTAAAGCACTTCAATCAATCAAAAGGAAGTAGACAAAATACATTAAACAAAATTGTGGACTTACAAAAACACTAGGACTTGAATATACCGTCTGTCAGTGAAGTGCTCAGAGCTATGTCAAATATAATTTTGTGTGTGGCACACACAAACAGCATTTATTTGCTAAAACACTGATGAGCCAACACAAACGTTGAATATTGTGCTACCGCAGCACAAAACTACGAAAGGTGACTTGGCAATGGAGGACACAAAATACAGTCCTCTTATGATGCTTCAAAAGAGAGAAACGCGTCTGGTCTAAATAAGTCGCTTATTACAGTTGCAGAAGAGGGACATATTTCAATACCATTGGTAAAACTGCGACTGTGGAACAAAAACAAGAAATAGAACATGAATACCATTGTGTATGTGCCATACCTTTCACCGATGGAAGTGCTTTAAAATAAAGCCAAACGCGCCGTGTGTATATAAATCTTTTATTACAGTCGCGAAAGACGGAATTTTCTCAATATTACATACGACACCTATGTGGTACTTAAATTAAATGAGATATTGTTATACAGTAAATATTATATGAAATTTAGGTATCTTGTCCACATTTCATTCTCAATATTGTGGCAACTAAAATCGACCATACGGAAAGTATACGCTATGGACTTTTACCTCTGCAAACTCTTCAAAATTTCGTGCAATGGTTTACTACATTTAATGCTGCACATCAAAACAAAATTAAGTCGTTTATGGGGGGAAGGTATCAGGCAAGAAGACGTGTAAAAATCAAATTTTTTGGCCAAATAGTTTTTGTGAAATCGAATGATAAGTGTGTCAAAGCAGTGGGAACACCATGTGTCTGCACAGGCGAGAAGTGCAGTGATGACGAAATTGTGCACAGCGCGGAATGCGAGGAGCACGTGTCTGCAGCAGCGAAAAAGTTAATGAAGAGGCAAAGCACTAGAAATTTCATTCAAACGAATAAAATTCGTGACGTAAGGCACTCCAATATTGTTTTTAAATAAAGAAAATATTAAGCACTACACAAGGTTTGAACTCATAACCTTTCACTAGGCCGCCCAACACCTTAACCGTTCCGCTACCTCTGCTTATCGAACAGTGTAACTCCATAAGGACTCTAACACCTCACACAACTACTTATAAACACTGTTGGTATGACTATGAATTACTCACGCTTCGTCGAAGTACAATAGGAAATAAACAATTACCGCTGTTCTTTATTGTGAAAAAGCAGTTCGTGAGATTGAAACAAACACCTTTCCTTGCTATCGCCTGAATTAGGAGTCTTATTGCTTGTTTGGTTTAATTAATTAATAGAATATGAAGCAATTGGTATAAAGAATGCTTTTTCCAAACTTTCTGTAAAAGAAAGTCTGCTATCAAGACATTGCTTTTGTTCTATTACTTTATTTATGACTGAACGTTTCTAAAACTGAAGACACTCGTCCGTGCTCTGCACTGCTGTCGAGATCTGGCAACGTCGTTCTCTGTTCATTGGCTGACTGTGTTTTGTGGCGTCAGATGCGCAGAACGAACCTAAACTCGGCCGCCAAGATATATGACGCGCACTTTTTTAGCCACACACACATACGGGTATAAGGAGAACAGAAATCAACAGACGTTAATTTTCAGCACATAATTCGTTAGGTTGGCAACATGTATACAAACAAACCAAATTGGAAGAGCCAAAAGTGAAAGCATTGTAGTTATGACTTTAAATCAGTTTTCGGCAAAATGTCTACAGCTAGTGACAGAAGAATAATAGGGCTCAACACAATTAGCGCAAAGTACATGAAAATCGCGAACGTGAAAATGTGCTTATGTTCCGTAAGTTTAGCTTTAGTGCGACCTCCAGCATGTGACCAGATGAGAGGAAACGCTCCTGTCAGCGAAAAACTTGATTAACTGTAAATGATCACTTATTTTTGTAAAAAAAAAAAAAAAAAGACATGAATAGTTTCATAACCTACAAATATCGCATATCAAAATAAAACTGAATTATTCTAGACTCCACTGAAGATGCCTTAAAGTAACAGGTGAAACGAATCTGGAACAAGTGACATTCATTGCAGCAAGAAAAAAGCGTTTGTTACTTTCAAACCGAAATAATCAACAGTTGTAGATACTTGGCACTTTACATCTTATGACATACGCCCTACCAACAAATTAGTTTCGGTTTAACTTCTGTTGTTCTATATACAATATTGTAAATATTTATGTGTTCCTTATTACTGTAATTCTCATTTCACATGCCAGTAAATGCCGTTTAAAAAGTTCATCGATTGTGATAAAATCAATACGCTATATTGATATGCAAAAGATGGATTGTGGCTGCATTCCAAAGTTTTCTAACTGCGTTACGTAAAGGCGCTAAATGCTGCAGCTAAGCTAAGCTCAGCGCAGCCGCTGTGGCGTGATATCAGTGGAATGTGCTTTACTCAGCAGGATACGTCGTTAGCGAGTGAACCTCGGACGCGGGAGCGGCTCGTCCCGTACCTTTATGACGAAACAATATCCACGCAGCTGAGAAACGTTGCGAAATGTGTCCGACTCGCTGGTGATGCGGTACAAATCAAAAGCGATTTTAACACTCGATAGTTTTTTGTTATCATTACATATGAAAATCACGTAATTTACTTCAGTTAAGTTTTATGACTTAAGGATACGGCTGCAGATTCATAAGCTGGTTACGCATAGTCACTTTTAGATGCTCCGGTCCTCATACCGTGATTGCAGCTACAAAATAAATGGCTGTTCTCGTCCTAATATGAGTGAAACGTAACTGAACGTGATCAGTAATGGGCATTACTTACATCGTATCTCGTGTAGAACTTCGTGGTATTTGTATCTTAGTGTGTGATTTTTGCTTAGTTTGAGATATCTGTTAGGAGTAAGTTTGTTCGGGCAAGATTTGCCTATACTGGCATACTGTATTGTCTATCCCTCACGTAGCAAAGATTTCCACGAAAATGCATATCGTAGCGGGTCCTTGCTAAAATATGAATCTCCGTTAATTACTCCTGTTGCAGTGACAGATAGAACTGGTATCCTTGTTTTTACTCAAAACTACGTCCATTATGGTTCTGCTTCTTCAGTCACACAACGGAGTCAGGTCGTGTGAAATACTGGCAATAAATCCCTTTATCTACTGAAAGCTACTAGCATTAGCTTGCATGCTATGATTAATATGGTAGGTTGTGCAGAATGGTTTCAGATGAGCTCTGACCAGTCTAACATTGGTCTTATTCAAGCCATGAGACAAGGTTGTATCCGTTTATTTGATAATGGATCTAATGTTTTAATTTTACATTTTAATAATTCTTTGCTAAGTTGGGATACAGTAGGTGTTTTATGAAGGGAAAATATCTTCCGGTGTACTCCAGTTAGTACAGAACCGCACGTGTGCAGGTCGTAAGCGACAATATTGCACGTTGCCGGACGGTTGAGCGACAAACGACGTCAGAGCGATGGCCTTTGCTTCCCGCTACGGAAGTGGTGTGGTGGCCGGTGCACATCCTAACCTCGGCACGCGGGCAGCAATGTGGCGTCGCTCGCCATAGCGACTAAACTTTTCCGATTGTAGCTTCGTTAATATTTCCTATCAGAAGAGTGGAGAGACTTAGAGTCAATAAATGATCCTACGGCGTAGAAATCTTTACTAACACGCTCGCAGCCCAATTGCATATAAGCTGACGAAAGTTAGCTTATCTTTATCGGTTTCCTGTTTTATAATAAAATTTCCTTATTACCAGGTAATAATCAACAATCTTGAACCTAAATGGGAATCAACTGCTGCCTCAGTGTGTGAAATCTGAGTGTAAAATAACAGTAATGTTTAAAAATATAGTTCTAACTCAACTCAGATGGCTCTCAGGACCCACAGTAGACCGGAGTTAGCGTTTGAGTGTGGATCCGATGCGGGGTTTATATCCGGAGCGATGTTCAGAGGCGGATACGAACCATGCGTCACGTCCGAAGATGTGTTCTCTGTCGAAGTTAAGTCCACCAGCGGGAAGACCGGGTCCTGGGGGCCATCCGTGATACATGCACACGCACAGACACACTGAGAACAGAGCAAGCGCACTGCAACTCTGGAGTATGTCGATGGAGATGAGAGGATGCATTCGAGTATAGTGCTATACTATGCCGCCCGACCAGAAAAATAGTGCATTTACACTAGGTGTTGGCAGCTGTACTACAATTACAAGCAATTGTGGAACACGGAACGAGACGTGATGTCATGACCGCATGGATAGAAGTGACATATAATCGATAAAGTTACGAAAAATAACGGAAAATACGTATAAATATAATCCCAATCCCAATCCCAATCCCAATCCCAAAGAAAGCAGGTGTTGACAGATGTGAAAATTTCCGAACTATCAGTTTAATAAGTCACAGCTGCAAACTACTAATGCGAATTCTTTACAGACGAATGGAAAAACTAGTAGAAGCCGACCTCGGGGAAGATCAGTTTGGATTCCGTAGAAATGTTGGAACACGTGAGGCAATACTGACCCTACGACTTGTCTTAGAAGCTAGATTAAGGAAGGGCAAACCTACGTTTCTAGCATTTGTAGACTTAGAGAAAGCTTTTGACAATTTTGACTGAAATACTCTCTTTCAAATTCTAAAGGTGGCAGGGGTAAAATACAGAGAGCGAAATGCTATTTACAATTTGTACAGAAACCAGATGGCAGTTATAAGAGTCAAGGGACATGAGAGGGAAGCAGTGGTTGGGAAGGGAGTGAGACAGGGTTGTAGTCTCTCCCCGATGTTATTCAATCTGTATATTGAGCAAGCAGTGAAGGAAACAAAAGAAAAATTCGGAGTAAGTATTAAAATCCATGGAGAAGAAATAAAAACTTTGAGGTTCGCCGATGACATCGTAATTCTGTCAGATACAGCAAAGGACTTGGAAGAGCAGTTGAACGGAATGGATAGTGTCTTGAAAGGAGGATATAAGATGAACATCAACAAAAGCAAAACGAGGATAATGGAATGTAGTCGAATTAAGTTGAGTGTTGTCGAGGGAATTAGATTACGAAATGAGACACTGAAAGTAGTAAAGGAGTTTTGTTATTTGGGGAGCAAAATAACTGATGATGGTCGAAGTAGAGAGGATATAAAATGTAGACTGGCAATGGCAAGGAAAGCGTTTCTGAAGAAGAGAAATTTGTTAACGTCGAGTATAGATTTAAGTGTCAGGAAGTCATTTCTGAAAGTATTTGTATGGAGTGTAGCCATGTATGGAAGTGAAACATGGACGATTAATAGTTTGGACAAGAAGAGAATAGAAGCTTTCGAAATGTGGTGCTACAGAAGAATGCTGAAGATTAGATGGGTAGATCACATAACTAATGAGGAAGCATTGAATAGGATTGGGGAGAAGAGAAGTTTGTGGCACAACTTGACCAGAAGAAGGGATCGGTTGGTAGGACATGTTCTGAGGCATCAAGGGATCACCAATTTAGTATTGGAGGGCAGCGTGGAGGGTAAAAATCGTAGAGGGAGACCAAGAGATGACTACACTAAGCAGATTCAGAAGGATGTAGGCTGCGGTAGGTACTGGGAAATGAAGAAGCTTGCACAGGATAGAGTAGCATGGAGAGCTGCATCAAACCAATCACAGAACTGAAGACCATAACAACAACAACGTATAAATTGAGGGAAAATTCACCGAATTGCGGGGAAATTGAGAAAGTACTTGTGTGTCTTCTGGTTGGTGCAGAACATGGGAACCGGTTTGCAACAGCAAGGCGAATCCGAGAAAACATTGGCACGGAAGCGCCGGGAACCAGGGAAACAGTCACTTGTTTTACGTCGAGGCAGCATTCTACTGTATGTCTATTGAGGTAACAGTAATACACGCGAGTTGACTACTACATTTGACGCTTTCAAGGAAAACAGAGAACCATCTGCCTCTAAACTTACTTGCATCTGCGTTAAAGGATGACAGAGAGTGGATGGAGAGATCGGTTGAGATGGAGCTGTAATGAGGTAGACTGATGATGCATTCTAGAGAGGGAGAGAGATGTTGCTGCAGGTCATTTGACCATTTTTTCCATTGTTCTTTCTGGATATATCAGTTGTGTGACGTCGCCTGCGTTCCACTCGTATAGAACCACGTGTTCTATGTGTGACTTACAGCACTGTCCACTTGCGATTGTTAACAACAAAACCTCTCGGTCATCAGAGGACTTCCATCTCACGTGTGATGAAACGTGACCATCCTGTTTCGACACATTCCTCTACACGAACAAAGATTTATGTGACATACTCCATTCCCCTGTCGCATCTTGGGTATAAAATCGAGACTTCAGTTTCATGACTAAGGTAATTCTAAGTTAGCGGTAAGTGTATGTAAGGCACTGCAATCCCCGTGCATACATCTGCTTGACAGATGTCCTCTTTACAGAGCTAGTGTCGGCATGAAGTGTAATTTCACATGTCAAACGCCTCTGTTATGAGTTTATCTGTTTCCTTGTAAGAGGTATGCTTCGTTTCTAACGATCATTTTATATAGGACTGATGTGAGCATAGTATAATTTCTGAACCGTGATCGGATGTGAACAGTGGACGCTATACATCCCTGGAAAGCTACATTGTGCATCCATGACACAGAATCGATGTTTTAAAGCAGTAGTTTTCTTCATTTTACAGTTTGTTACCATAGCTTATCTTAGAGAAACCTGCAAGAAAGATATGTGTCATGCACTAGAAATATTTTTCTTACATTGGAATATTAACAGCGTTGCATTCTACACAACTAATAGGTCTGAAACTGAAGACATTTAACAATATAGCCTGTTTTAGCTGCGTGTATTTATGTGTATTTATGATCTCTCTTCCCAATACCCTCCCAGACAATAGAACAATACTTTAGAATTGATAGCATAGTTGATTTAAGTAAAATGCTTTGAACTCCATCCATCTGGAGCTCCATCACGCATAAAAACCATCCGTTTCTTGTTCTTCTTAACTGTCTGCTATTACATCACAACGCTTTCAAATCTACTACTACACCGATAAGGGGTGCTAACCTCTTCGACATGCCTGCATCTGGAGAAATCTTGTGCGCTTGGATGGGTGCGGACTCGGCAAGCTCGATTCATTCACGAGACGTGGAATGTAGCGGTATACTTCTGGTCAGCTGCAGATTAAATCGGTAACGGTGATGCAGGGTGGATTGGTCAAAGACAGTGCGAGGGTATCTTATAGTCTCCAACTTTATCCTAAGAATGCGAGAATGTCCTATGACTCCCATCCGAATAGACAAAGATCGCAAATTAAGCACTATGCTCGAGGTGTTAGAAGTATGTAGATCGCTGTCTGGTATACTTTGATGATGTATATGTTCGAGAATTAACAATGAGTGGACGTACTGCACAGTCACCTATCTACATTCTCATTGATACTCGCAAATTAGAGAAGGGGCGTTTTAGCTATGATACTGAAATTTGGAAACATGCTATCGCATCAATGGTCGGTGTTGAAATTACCGTAAAATTGCTAAAATTGTTCGCACTATCAACTGTGATGCTTATTACACTACTGGCCATTAAAACTGCTACACCAAGAAGAAATGCAGATGATAAACGGGTTTTTTATTGGACAAATATATTATACTGCAACTCACATGTGATTACATTTTCACGCAATTTGGGTGCATAGATCTTGAGAAATCAGTACCCAGAACAACCACCTCTGGCCGTAATAACGGCCTTGATACGACTGGGCATTGAGTCAAACAGAGCTTGGATGGCGTGTACATGTACAGCTGCCCATGCAGCTTCAAAACGATACCACAGTTC
This sequence comes from Schistocerca serialis cubense, assembly GCF_023864345.2. Taxonomy (NCBI): domain Eukaryota; kingdom Metazoa; phylum Arthropoda; class Insecta; order Orthoptera; family Acrididae; genus Schistocerca; species Schistocerca serialis. The sequence goes on along the minus strand of NC_064640.1, from coordinate 87,661,565 downwards.
ATCGAGAGTAGTGACTGGCGCATTGTGACGAGCCAGTTGTACGGCCACCATTGACCAGACGTTTTCAATTGGTGCGAGATCTGGAGAATGTGCTGGCCAGGGCATCCGTCAACATTTTCTGTATCCAGAAAGGTCTGTACAGGACCAGCAACATGTGGTCGTGCATTATCCTGCTGAAACGTAGGGTTTCGCAGGGATCGAATGAAGGGTAGAGCCGCGTGTCGTAACACACTGAAATGTAACGTCCACTGTTTAAAGTGCCGTCAATGCGCACAAGAGGTGACCGAGACGTGTAACCAATGGAACCCCATACCATCATGCCAGGTTTCGCCACTATGGCGATGACGAATACACGCTTCCAATGTGCATTCACCGCGATCTCGCCAAACACGGATGCGACCATCATGATGCTGCAAACAGAACCTGGATTCATCCGAAAAAATGATGTTTTGCCATTCGTGCACCCACGTTCGTCGTTGAGTACACCATCGCAGGCGCTCCTGTCTGTGATGCAGCGTCAAGGGTAACCGCAGCAATGGTCTCCGAGCTCCTGCTCCTGCAAACGTCGTCGAACTGTTCGTGCAGATGATTGTTGTCTTACAAACGTCCCCACCTGTTGACTCAGGGATCGAGACGTGGCTGCACGATCCGTTACAGCCATGCGGACAAGATGCCTGTCATCTAGACATATGTTCCCATGAACTACTCAGTTTGTATATTTTGCTTATTTTTTCACAGTTCCACACAACTTCTTCCTGTTTTCTCAATTGATCTGTGTTCAGTTTATCAAGGCCTATCCACTGTGCCAACTTATAACTAAATCTGAGGGGGGTGCGATGGGGAGGTTCACTTGTAAGAGTCGCAAGTAGCAACGTAAAAGCGCAGTTAGCAGTGCCATCTGTTGAGCTAAGTTCATACTACGCTATTCGCTACCGAGTCAAACTGCGATTTCTGTGACAAATCGCAACTAAGAGTCGCAAGTAGCAACTGAAAAACGCAGTTAACATTCTTTTCCCAGTGCCATCTGCTGACCGACGTACGTACTTCGTTATGAGAGCCTTGTGCCTCACGAGATCGATGTGCTGTGTGTGCATATGAAGGGCTTATTTCAATAGTGGTACAAGTCAATTTTTGTTCATTTTGAGATACAGAGTCGTAAAGTTAAATGAGCGCTGAAAAATCTGCAGTTGAGATACCAGAAATATTCAAGCATTGGCTTCTTGCTAGAGATGAACCTTTATTTATGTTTGTTTGGAGCATTAATTTCAGAAGCATTATAGACGGAAAAGTGGAGGTAATGGACTTGTACCACTATTGAAATAAGCCCTTCATGTTATATGACGACATGCACATTCAGCATCAGTTATGGTTGGTCAAACACAGCTGTGACTCTGAATGTATTATATTAATAAGAAGCAACATTGCCTTTTTGTCCTGAAAATATCAAGTAAAGTAACAAATGTGTTTGATTCTGCTTCCAATATGACAGTTTTGGTTAATACTCCACATGCCTTTGCAATGTTAACACAGCAGAACTCAGACATCTGTATAAGTGTAGTGAAATGAAAACAGTATTATTGAGTCATATGAATGCCTCACTTTCGTTCCGACACAGTTCAAGACTCGGGAGAAAAGTTTTACACCTGGTGTTCTACATGGCAACATCACACACAAGAACTTTTTGCCGATACTACTACCACCTACATAAGTAAGCTTTTCCTGTGTTACTTTCAAGTAATGCACTTAAGCTATTCCTGATTTAACTGGAAGATCTATACTTCCCACTTTCATATCAACAGCCTCAAAATGCATATTGTAGACTTCGGGATATGTTACAGGTCAGTGTCACACCAAGATTGTGGAGAAAGGGAGGGGGGGGGGGCGGCATGTCAGTCTCGAACAAGTGTTTACCAATAAATAAGTGGCGAAAATTACGGGTATAGGACGGCTTAACATGTGGAAAATGAGATTTTCATTATTGACTCACTGTATTTAACATTTATTATCCCTTTAAAATCGCACAACAACTTCAATAAAACACAGTTTAATCACGCATCTGCACACTTATTTCACAATTATGTCACTTTTAAACTGCAAATCCTCTAAGAGCTGTCTTGAATCTTCACGAGTCTCTCTCAACAGCCTTGATGTGGATAGATACGTACAGCAACCAGGAATCAAAGTCAGAACTGTGTCTGCAAAATCACAAGGATTATTAAACAATTTTTGCTGTCACTAATTACATGCAATATAATTGACAGTGTAGATTGCTAATATTTGCTGTTATGAAAGCCACTCAACGGGGTATGTTTCACATTTGCAAGAACGATCTCACTGAAGTAATTAACCCCATCGAAACACTTAGAAACTAACCGCTCGTCTGACGAAAACGGTCTAAAGAGCAGTGGCAATTTCTGCAGATCTGTTGACAATGATATTTTGAGTTATCACTTTACTGAGTGACTGAAATGTAGTTCGGGTGCCTGTGAACATAACAATATGTTAGAATTCATTTTCTAAACACGAACTATTACGGTACTGTATGGCTACTTACATATTAATTACACTATTAATATTTTCACAGTTGTTTCCTTAATACATAATTAAAGCCAACGGAAGAACAAACGTAAAACATAACTTACTAATTACAGGTTTGTTGAGATGCAGTTTTCTGTGTGGACAGATGTAACCTTTTTCATACGGTGGTAAGTCGCAGAAATCGCAGGAGTCACAGAAATCGCAGAAGTAGCTGGAGTCACAGAAATCGCAGAAGTCGCAGAAATCGCGGAAGTAGCAGAAATCGCAGAAATAGCAGTGGCGGAGGGATACACGACCTAGGTTCCTTAACTGCGACTCTTAACTGCGACAAATCACAGTTAAGAATAACAGATACTGAAAAGTAGCATTCACAGAAATCACTGATATCGGAAAATCGCAGTTTAGCCCATCACTAGGTAGGCGGCACGCACCTCTGAGCCCTTGGGTGGAGGGAGGGGGATGTGTCGTGACTGACAGCTGCCTCCCTCAGGCTTCTCCCTGCAGCTTGGGCCCATTTACTCCACACTGTCCACTTTGTAGCCTCAATTCTCGTCCAGCAGTCACTCGCTGTTCCCAGTACCTGCACAACACTTAAATCCTTTTATGAAGTGTGCTTCCCCAAAACTTTTTACAAATACAGCATTACAATCATCTCAGATAGTATTTTGTACATTCAATAAAAAATTAATAGAAATGAATATTTACATGAATAGAACTGTAACACTAATTAAATATAAAATGTCTTATACTCTGCTGACAATATTTTGCATAGTATTACATAAAAAGAATAGTGACTTAACCTATGGGCCCATTGTTAATACTAGTGTGTGTGTGATTATTGACTCATTAAGATAAAGAAAAGATGAAGTACGCTACCCATAACCTTAAACTACTGTATGTAATCCCAACTATGGCCTACCCGTCACTGGAGCATGCTCACAGCTACTGGTGACTATTTAACTTCAATAACTACGCTAAGTACGCTCTACAGGCGCCATTGCCCATCCCTCGCTGTCTCTGATCCCAGAGGCCTTGATGGTTTCCTGAAACTGCTGAAGACATGACGGCCGCACACAAATACACAATGAACACATATTAGACGAGATAAAATTAGCTGCAATTGCCTTAGTAATGGAAATTAATAAAAATACTATATGTAACTTATCGGCTACACCCGTTTACCATACATACGCCCCGTCCTGCCCCACTGACACAACTTGATGGATGTTGTTGCTGTCTCTGACGTGGCTGGTACGCTGAGTCCGTCGCTGCTCATCTGAGATGGAACTGGATATACTGAAACTTACGGTGGAAAATTTACACGCATTACAAAAAAAAAAAAAAAAAAAAAAAAAAAAAAAAAGACACGGCAGACTTCGCAAGTTACAATACAAATACTCCACCTCTGTAAACAAGTTCTTCTAAACTTCATCCTTTCGTACTTCACTTGTGTGCTAGGTCTGGCACCAAGACACCACCAATTACAGGACTTGTTGAGGAATTCCATACCATCTGCGTTACTCCGCTCATACGATAAATCCCGACGACCGCACACGTTCAGAGACGTGACGTACCATCGTACGAGAAACTCGCCACACTCCAGAAAGGTTACGTCCAGCAGCAGTGGCGTGAGCGGGCACAATGGCCACCTTTGTTATCCGCCTCCAAATCCTAAGAGTATGGTACAACGCGCTGAGGGGTGCCCAACACGCCAACGAAAAAAATCCTCACTGGAAATAGGTGCAACACTGCAACTGTGTGCCAATAATGCCAGTGACAAGTACCGCGAAAACAAACAAATGGTGCAACTATGAAAGGCGTGCCCAGAACACTGTCGATATGCATCCAGTAGCTCTTCTTCAACAAAGACACAATAATAGGTATAGTGTAAAGACAAAACACACATGAAGATCGAGTCCGTGTTACCATTGACTCGGAAGAGTGGTGACTCCACCATATGTAACGGAAAGACAGGAAGAGTGAGTTAGAACGACACTTCGCTTTCAGAGTTAACCAAGATCGCGCAAGATCATATGTCGCTTCGTAGCCCCTACAAGTTACACATGTACATGGTAAAGAATATCAATAAAAAATTACCACACTTAATGTCTAATGTGTACACAACAGAAAGATGTTTTCTAACCCCGTTTATTTTACAAATTTTTCTCTTTTGTTTCATACACAAGACTTATTCCACTAACGGCTTGATGTTGGATAAGTGGTGAATACCAATGGATTTTTTGACCTTCAGTGTCTGCAGTTGGTACGTGTTCTGGTGGACGATTCTTCTAACTCTGTAGGGCCCGTTGTACATTGAGAAAAACCTTTGGCATTTCTGTTTTTGTTTATTCGAAAGCCGAAAAGATTTCACCAACACTTTTTGCCCTATACAAAAACTACGTTCTCGCCCTCCTTGTATTTCAACATATGTACACGACTCTGTCCGGGTATTTGTGCGGATTTTCCGCGAGCCGAATCTGCACGGTCCTGGTTTCAATCTCGCCCTTCTTTTTCTGTTTCGGTGATAGGAACTCGGGTTAGGACCAGGTATTTCGATTGGCTCATCCCGCTGCTCATCTGAATCTCTGCGCCTCAAGCTCGTGTCGTACTGGCGGGTATCGTTTTGTCTCTGCAAGTTACTCTGCCGTCCTTAATTTTGTCTCCCATAGTCCTGCCTCCCGGATGTACCATCACGCACATTCTTCCTGTCATTGTTGTTATTGCGCGGTGCTCCATGAAAGTCGCCATTGTCATGGTTATATTGCCCTTTCCTTCCATCATGCACTGCTTCTTTTTCAAAAATTAACCCCAACTCGTGCAGAAGGCTTTTGAATGTTTTAATATTCGATCCGTACTTTCCTACAAGTGCTTGCTGGTAGTTGCTTGGCAGTTTCGCGAAACAGAGCTTAATTATTTCACCATCACTATGTGGCACATCAAGAAACTGATTCCTTTTAATTAAAGCCTCAAAGAGCTTCGTGGGGCTCTTGTATCCTCACGCCTCCAGATATGGACTCAAAATGATTTCTTGTTTTATTCGGTCTTGCATTTCGTGCGACCAATACGCTCCGAGAAACGCGTCGGTGAATTCTTGGTACGTTCGGCATGTACCGGCAACACCGCGCATTTTCTCAGTTGCCGTGCCCTCGGTAAGCCCGCAGATAAATTCTAATTTTGCTGTCAATGGCCAAGATATTGGTAGCGTGTTAGAAAATCGTGACAGCCAATTTTTGGGTGAAGTGGGTGTCCATTTTCCCGGAAATTTTGGAATTTGAGGACCGATAAAAAGTGTTTGTAATCAAACTCTGGACCCTCTTGCACATTTCTATTGGTTCTAGTATCAAACGCCCGCGTCTGTTCGAAGCGAGCTGACATCGCCTGGCCGGCCGCGGTGGTCTCGCGGTTCTAGGCGCGCAGTCCGGAACCGTGCGACTGCTACGGTCGCAGGTTCGAATCCTGCCTCGGGCATGGATGTGTGTGATGTCCTTAGGTTAGTTAGGTTTAAGTAGTTCTAAGTTCTAGGGGACTGATGATCACAGCAGTTGAGTCCCATAGTGCTCAGAGCCAATTTGACATCGCCTGGTGCGTGCTGTGACCACGTAGTCCTGCCCCATAATGATACTGGAACTGAGAATTAGTTGTACCAATTTTGCGTCCGTTCGCTCCCTGGGTTGCAGTGCGCTCTTGGAAGTCCACTACCTTGGGCCGAGCCGGTGTACGGTGGGCCGCCGTCCGGTGCCACACTTCCATGTCCGCCAGTCGTCGCGATGTACCAATTTGTACTTGGCGCTACAGGCGTGCTACACGTGTTTCTACGCTTTCGCACCTTTGGATGGTACCCGCAACGCGTTCTTCAACGCTTTCCATTCTTTGCGTTGTACTCGTAAGTGCTGCCTTTCCCTGAGCTTTTATTGCAGCAATTCCTACAGCATTGACGTGTACAGATCGCCTAGCGATTCTTGTACGATTATTAGCGATTTTTGCCAATTTTTTGGCGCCAGCTGTCTCTACCCTTGCTAACTCTGTATCCCTCTTGGCTTCGACGGCCCTTTTCTACGCCTCGACACTCGTCTTACGGACCACCGCTATTTCACTCTTGACTTCGTTCGCAATCGCAAGTACCATAATCTCTGCTTCATCCATTCTCTTTTCTAGGTTCTGCTTTATGTCCATTACCAAACCCAAAATCTCTAATAATAAATCCTTCGGCTGACTAGGCACGTCTTCACTAATTGATGTTACTCTAGACACTTGAGCGCTGTTATACTGTCGTGACCGAATTTTCCTAGGTGTGTTCTCATCTGTGGTCTTATTTATATAAACAAGAGCCTCCGCATGCCTATTTACTTCTACCTCCGATTCCTTCTCACTGATTTCCCGCTCATATCCTCCTGCTCTCGGTCTGCCTAAGATTCGCGTCTATCGTCTGTGTTCCACACCTCCCGTCCCGTGGGAAAACTCAATACTTCTTCATCTGGCTCAATCCTGTTACTACCCTGTTCCTGCTCAATCGTGTGCAGTCTATTTATTTGAGATACGTTCGACAACAGTCGCGCCCTGCTACGAGTGAACATTCATTCACGAAACATCAACAAAAAAACAAAGAAACAAAACTATAACAGCGAAAACCCCATATAAAATTAATACAAAAATTGCACTAGTCCACTCCAACTACTAAAAAAAAAAAAGAATTTAACCGACAAAAGTCAATAAGACAACCCCTCCAAAATAATTTCAACGCTGAAGCAACGCTGTCAGTTTCAACGGAATGTGATGTGGTACAGGACCCAGCCACGCAGCATTAGCCGAGCGACCTAGGGCGCTGCAGTCATGGACTGGGCGGCTGGTCCCGGCGGAGGTTCGAGTCCTCCCTCGGGCATGGGTGGTTGTGTGTGTTTGTTCTTAGGTTAAGTAGTGTGTAAGCTTAGGGACTGATGACCTTAGCAGTTAAGTCCCGTAAGATTTCACACACATTTGAACATTTGAATTTTGTACGGAACCAACACACACAAAACAAAACAAAATGAAATTAGTTAATAAGTGAACAAAATCAATGTCAATTACATGCGCACCGCAAAATATTTTTACCGCGAAATCTAATTACATCAAAGAAAATTAATTGTGGCGTTTTCTTTAATCAAGAAATGTTATCAATCAAGTGCTGACAGCATCTCAGCAGTCACAGGAAAGAACCGAGGCAAGGGTCCCCATATTATGCGAGGTGCCGAGATGGAGAAGAGTTTGTTCCTCTTTAATTCTGACGAATTTTGCATGACAACGAGACATGCACTCGACACCCTCCTTACCTACCATAAATTAATTATGAGCACACCGGTAACGAAAGGAAATGATGGTTGACCCTGATAGATGGTAAAATAAGGAGTGCACACTCACAATAATTTAATAAAAATCGTAATCTACTCACAAGGGAACCTCCCCATCGCACCCCCCTCAGATTTAGTTATAAGTTGGCACAGTGGATAGGCCTTGAAAAACTGAACACAGATCAATCGAGAAAACAGGAAGAAGTTGCGTGGAACTATGAAAAAAGTAAGCAAAATATACAAACTGAGTAGTCAACGTGCAAGATATGCAACATAAAGCACAATGAGAGATAAGGAGCGTCGTGGTCCCGTGGTTAGCGTGAGGAGCTGCAGAACAAGAGGTCCTTGGTTCAAGTCTCCCTTCCAGTGAAAAGTTTAATTTTTTTTTATTTTCAGACAATTATTATCTGTCCGTCCGATGCGAGGTAACTGCGCCGTAGTATGGGGACGTTGTATGAAAACGTTAAAAACATATGTTATGACAGAGCACAGGGAAAACTGTGCGACTGTGAAACTGTTGCATTCATTTCTTGCAGTTTATGTGACACACTGAGCGAGGTGGCGCAGTGGTTAGCACACTGGACTCGCATTCGGGAGGACGACGGTTCAATCCCGCGTCCGGCCATCCTGATTTCGGTTTGCCATGATTTAGGTTTGCCATGATTTCCCTAAATCGCTCCAGGCGAATGCCGGGATGGTTCCTTCGAGAGGGCACGGCCGACTTCCTTCCCCATCCTTTCCTAATCCGATGAGACCGATGACCTCGCTGTCTGGTCTCCTCCCCCAAAAACAGCCAACAGCCAGTTTAAGTGACAAACTCTTATGTTTTCATCACTTTTTTGGGAGTGATTATCACATCCACAAGAATACCTAAATCGGGCAAGGCAGAAGAATTTTTTTACCCATTCGCCAAGTGTGCAAGTTAGGTAGGTCGACAACATATTCCTGTCATGTGACGCACATGCCGTCACCAGTGTCGTATAGAATATATCAGACGTGTTTTCCTGTGGAGGAATCGGTTGGAATCGGTTGACCTATGACTTTGCGATCAAATGTTTTCGGTTCCCATTGGAGAGGCACGTCTTTTCGCCTACCTGCGGTGCGGTCGCAAAACACAGACACGAAAGTTATTACAGTGAACAGAGACGTCAATGAACGAAAGGACAGATCATAACTTTGCGAAAATAAAATACGGAAATTTTTCACCCGAGGGAAGACTTGAACCAAGGACCTCTCGTTCCGGAGCTTCTCACGCTAACCACGAGACCACGGCGCCCCTGAGCTGACATGATCCTTGCTGTTGCCTATCTTGCGCATGTTCTACTCAGTTTGTATATTTTGCTTATTTTTTACATAGTTCTACACAACTTCTTCCTGTTTTCTCGATTGATCTGTGTTCAGCTTTTCAAGTCTTATCCACTGTGCCAACTTATAACTAAATCTGAGGGGGGTGCGATGGGGAGATTCCCTTGTCAGAAAAAAGAGAACTTTATCATAATAAACAACAGGAAATGGGATTCTGCATATATCTACGAAATGATATGCGGATAGAATGATACACTCCTGGAAATGGAAAAAAGAACACATTGACACCGGTGTGTCAGACCCACCATACTTGCTCCGGACACTGCGAGAGGGCTGTACAAGCAATGATCACACGCACGGAACAGCGGACACACCAGGAACCGCGGTGTTGGCCGTCGAATGGCGCTAGCTGCGCAGCGTTTGTGCACCGCCGCCGTCAGTGTCAGCCAGTTTGCCGTGGCATACGGAGCTCCATCGCAGTCTTTAACACTGGTAGCATGCCGCGACAGCGTGGACGTGAACCGTATGTGCAGTTGACGGACTTTGAGCGAGGGCGTATAGTGGGCATGCGGGAGGCCGGGTGGACGTACCGCCGAATTGCTCAACACGTGGGGCGTGAGGTCTCCACAGTACATCGATGTTGTCGCCAGTGGTCGGCGGAAGGTGCACGTGCCCGTCGACCTGGGACCGGACCGCAGCGAGGCACGGATGCACGCCAAGACCGTAGGATCCTACGCAGTGCCGTAGGGGACCGCACCGCCACTTCCCAGCAAATTAGGGACACTGTTGCTCCTGGGGTATCGGCGAGGACCATTCGCAACCGTCTCCATGAAGCTGGGCTACGATCCCGCACACCGTTAGGCCGTCTTCCGCTCACGCCCCAACATCGTGCAGCCCGCCTCCAGTGGTGTCGCGACAGGCGTGAATGGAGGGACGAATGGAGACGTGTCGTCTTCAGCGATGAGAGTCGCTTCTGCCTTGGTGCCAATGATGGTCGTATGCGTGTTTGGCGCCGTGCAGGTGAGCGCCACAATCAGGACTGCATACGACCGAGGCACACAGGGCCAACACCCAGCATCATGGTGTGGGGAGCGATCTCCTACACTGGCCGTACACCACTGGTGATCGTCGAGGGGACACTGAATAGTGCACAGTACATCCAAACCGTCATCGAACCCATCGTTCTACCATTCCTAGACCGGCAAGGGAACTTGCTGTTCCAACAGGACAATGCACGTCCGCATGTATCCCGTGCCACCCAACGTGCTCTAGAAGGTGTAAGTCAACTACCCTGGCCAGCAAGATCTCCGGATCTGTCCCCCATTGAGCATGTTTGGGACTGGATGAAGCGTCGTCTCACGTGGTCTGCACGTCCAGCAGGAACGCTGGTCCAACTGAGGCGCCAGGTGGAAATGGCATGGCAAGCCGTTCCACAGGACTACATCCAGCATCTCTACGATCGTCTCCATGGGAGAATAGCAGCCTGCATTGCTGCGAAAGGTGGATATACACTGTACTAGTGCCGACATTGTGCATGCTCTGCTGCCTGTGTCTATGTGCCTGTGGTTCTGTCAGTGTGATCATGTGATGTATCTGACCCCAGGAATGTGTCAATAAAGTTTCCCCTTCCTGGGACAATGAATTCACGGTGTTCTTATTTCAATTTCCAGGAGTGTATATTAATGTTTATTATACATCAGAACATAAAGGCAGACGATTATCGACACTAACAGTAGGTTAAAGGATAGGGTATACTGAACTACTACGAGAATAAGAGTTGGCTCGAGAACAAGGGGCTCCTACTCTCTGTGATGCAATAGATTGACGATAATGACGGGAGGTCCTAATGAATCAAATATTGCTCTCCCGAGTATAGTGCCGTATCGCGATTAGTGGTGAGAGCTCAAGTGTGATCACATGGAGAAACAGGCAAGATGGACTTGTAGCAAAGCGAGCGCGCGTGCTGTTGAGGACTTCAGTATAAAACTGATAGGTCCTACAATGCTGGAGCCGCAAAATACTTTACCAATCCTGAAAGCTGTAGCAGGTCGTCGGTAGGCAGCGTTCTGATGATGTAGGCACCGACTTCTGCTGTGCAGCAACTCTGTTTTAACCCCTTGCCTCGAAGGCTGTCCGAGAATTCTAAGTTCTGCTGAAAAAGTGCGACTAAGTCGCAAGACCGTCAATCTCAGACGAAGATCAGATCCCGAATGCCCTGCGCCCGCGCAACACAAAAGCGAAGCCAACATTGCTCCACTCCCTATCCTCGAAAACCGCGAATCTGCATTCAATGCTGATTCCAAAGTTACCCCACACGGTTTCGGAACATCGTTCGCGCCAACAGCGACCATTCCCTCCAATTTCGAGCAGGACTTTATGATGCCAACTAGCCTCAATTTAAGTTGACCAATCATGCCTCTGCTAATCAGCTGAGGGCACTGAACTTGCCGTTTGACTGGCTATGAAAACAACATACCTAGAGCACTGGCCATCCGGCACCAGACAGTCGCGCCCAGCAGGGCACGGTCTGCAAGTATTCTCAGAATCATGAGGACAATGCAGTCAGTCAGTGCCAGCAGCCTTCGTTCCGGACGCGCTGGAACGGTAAACACATAAACTGTGGCGACACTCAGACGTCTCGCAGGTCGTTTCGCCCTGCATTCAATAGGCGAAACTCAGCCAACGTAAGTTGTTCCGCCATGCGCTTAAGCCCATTGATGTACAACCCTGTCAGTATTCACAGAAGTGCCGCCCCCAACCGGAAACGCAGTGCGCCGCGTCCTCCGATGCTCGCCTCGCACAGGCCACCCAGGGAAGTAACCCAACATGCATAGGAATCAAGTGAAAAGTATTTTGAGCTCTCAGTACAAATACTCTCATTACAATAACCTTATTCGGCCTGTTACCTCCGTGCAATGACATAAAACATTAATAAAATTGATGAAAATGAGAGGAGACATGTAGTAGAGGGCATGGAACCTCTCATGCTTCCAGCAGTAACTTTTGAACCTTCTTTTGCTGCAAAGCCAAGCGAAAATGTAACAACATTTTTGCAAAACGCCAGGCACATGGGATGTAAATGCACATGGCCAAACCACTTTTTGTTAAACGTCACCACGATGAGGCTTTCGGGCGATGCGTGAAGTTATGCTGAATCACTAGACGCGCTGCAGGAAGTTTCCACTTTTGATTTCTTGTAAAAGGGTTAGCAGAGCGCTACTCCGACAAGTGTGGGGTTAGCTATAGCCGTGATCGGTTGTCCACCCTAAAATAGAAAGGATGGGAGGACTTTGAAGCATTCGCAGACAGAATTAGAGCAGTATATTGTCGCACATACACCATAGGAAAGGACAATACATGTAATGAAGTATTAATTGAAGAAGCTGCAGTGAGAGCAATCAATGTATTCATACAGGAAATCAATCCAAAAATAGAGTGTGAAGTAAAGGCAGCCTCTCCCACCTTCTTGCAGGAAGCACTTACACTGGCCCTAATACGAGAAAGCAGCAACATTTGTCTCCACCTTCGCACGCACCAGCGAAGCATGATATGTGTTCATTAATGGCACGAATTGCCAAAGATGCAGGAAACCCAACCGTTCGGCCGAGCGCTGCTGGGCTCCCTGATGTAAGAAATTCCATACCTTCGGACATGAACAGGGCTGGTGTCCACAAAATAAGTGGTCGAATTCCCCCTAGAGGAAGGTGCCAGTAGGCAACAAAATAAACAATCAGCCAAACAGGGGTATCATTCCACTGGGAAACAAGCATGGGTGGGGCAGGTTCTGCCGACCACCCTCGCCCCCCAGTGAAGTATATGACCCTATAAAAGGGGAGAACCTACTGAGGTGGCAACTTTAATTTTAGAGGGAAAGTTCAGAGGGAAGTGTGTCAAAATTTTTGTGGATGCCGGAGCTCAGATTAGGGTTCTATTTGTTTTTAATAATGACAAGCGTATGCTAAAAACGCCAAGCAACAATATACCTGGACTTGGAGATGGGATGATCATTTTTGCATGCACCTGTACAATAGACCTGCTCACTGAAGGCAAAAAGTATGCCTCTGATATGGACGGGATTTTGATATAATCCTCGGGAACAATTTCCTAAGATGCTATTTGTCTGTGATAGATTATAGGAAGCAAACATTTCAGTTCAGTGATACACACCACTGTCCAACAGTGAGCCTGCGTTTCATTCGTGAGGAATCTGTGAAGGGAGTCCTACATCACAAGCCCCAGCTGAACTTGGTACATGGATGTTAAAAACTATCACACCTGTGACTATTAGCGGTGGAAAGGGAAAAGTTCTCTGGACTGAAGTCAAAGACCAGGTACCGCCGAGATCGGACTTCCTGTTCGACCCGCTCGCCCAGAATGACTTTCTTGAAAGGCTGCAAATCCATGTTAAGAGAGGTGGAAGTAGACCTGAAGCGAAAGGGAGCAGGTTTCAAATACCTGTGTGTGGTGACAGTTTTGGTCAACGGGATGTAGAATTCTCACATGGCACAATAATAGCCACTGGAGAAGAAGATGCGCAAATAGATGTTTCAAACGAGAAACAAAGTCAAGAGAGAAGATGTAAGCAGTTACCTGTAAGGATGGTTTGCACCATAGCACCTTTGGTAAGAAATCAGTTGAAAGAGTAGTTGGTACATTTGCCAGAGTCAGAGCAAAATCCTTTGTATTCAGTTTTAGAGGAATATGCGCGGCTATTCGAGGAAAGGCAATATTTGCCAGCAACTGACCTCGCAGAACACGAATTTCCTATGGGAGACGCTAGACCATTGGTGCAGAAGCTGTATGGTTTACCTCATTATTTACAATCTTTTGGTGAAGGCACTATTCAACAGTAATTGACTGCATTGATAATTCAATACTTTATAAGCCCGTGGGCCCATCCAGTTGTTATTGTGCCAAAGCAATCGATCAGTGTGGAGAAAAGCTGTCGTCTATGTGTCTATATGAGAGCAGTAAACAAGGTCACCACATCGGATACTTACCCTCTGCCACATACCCACGAGACCTTAGACAGGTTAGGACATTGCAAATACTTTACCACCATGGACATGAGTAGGGGGACAACAGGGATGCTGGTCCATTTTGTCTTCGCGGGTTGCCTATATCTTTATCTTGGGCAGGTATCCACTCAGGAGCAAACCTATTGTTCTCCTTCGATTGACAGGTACTTAACCTATTGTTCACCTTCGATTTACAGGTACTTAACCTATTGTTCTGCTAAAAGCATCCATCCTTTTGATTGACAAGCACTTAACCTATTGTTCCCCAGCCCCCTCCTCCACACCCTCAGGAAAGCTCCCCCCTCGCTGCTACAGGTACACTTTCACGTCTGAGTTATTGGAATAGCAACTCCCACTCTTATCAATTTGATTTACTCCTTAATTAAATTCATCAATTAATTAACCTTTTGACTTTAATAAAGGTGTGAACCAAGGTGATAGTCTCTCTACTGTCCTATTGAATGTAGCCCTGCATAGTGCAGTAAATAAAATCAACAAAAGAGGCATCATATTTATGAAAACTGGCCAGATATGTGCATACGCTGTTGACATTGCTGTAGTAATAAAATCCTAGAAACATACTGGGAAGTGGAAACAGAAGCCTTAAAAATTGGCCTCATAGCAAATGAAAACAAAACAAAATATATGGTAATGTCACAATCTGAGGCTAGAAGAACCCTTAAAAACCTAAACATCAATGGGAAATGCTTCAAAGGAGTGTCCTCTTTTAACCACTTGGGAGCCCTAATAACAAATGATAACAGTATTGGAATGGCTATAAGAGAAAGAATACAAGCAGGAAACAGAGCTTACTTTGCAAATATGCAGCTTTTCAAAAATAGCCTTGTTACAAGAAAAACTAAACTGCTAATACATAATTCCAATGTCTGCCCAGTTATCACATAAGGGTCAGAGATATGGACGTTGACAGAACACGATAAAAATGCACAAAGAACCATTGAGCGGTAAATACTATGCAAAATCTATAGGCCAATAAGGGAGGAAGAAGGCTGGAGAATAAGCTACAATGCCGAATTACGAGAGTTAATACAAGCCAGGGGCATAGTAAAATTTGTGAAATCACATGGAATACGATGGCTAGGACACTTGGAGAGAATGGCAGAGGATAGAATTCCAAAGAAAATGATGAAAGGTGTGATACATTCAGTTAGGCGAAAAGGGAGATCTAGAAGAAGTGGCATAAACACATCTCCAGACTAGTTGCTGTAGAGCACCGAAAATTCCCGCCATTTTTCTCTTCTGTAAGGCAATGCTTCGAATTCTGTTTGCGTAATTGTTCTTATTGCCCCCTATGTGTGTTTAGACAGTGCTCTCTTTCCAAACATAAGAATGCTTTTATGATTAATGGTGTTTTCATGAACGTGCACAGACATGATGAAGGCTTTTAGTGGTGTGAGCATTAAATGTTTCCGAGACATATGTTGACAGCAGGACGAATATTTCATGGTGATGCATCAGCCATACTGGGCACGTAAGCACGTGTGCGCGGTTGAATGCAGCTCACATGTCCTGTTAGTATCGCTAGGAACAATGTGCCCTGTGCTATTCTGGGAAGCATTGGAATAGATTTCTATAGTGCTGGACTCGCAACTCTCTGTCATCGTGCCAGAAATGGTGTGTAGTTGAACTAGTATTTCAACAAGGATTTCTCGGGTGTCAAGTATGAAAGGGATGCTGCCGCCTCATCCTTGCGGGGCCTGAACTGACACCTGCGCTTGGTTCGGCAACTGACAGCCATGTCATCACTTCATGGGGCCCGCTTGTGCATCCTGACTCCTGGGAGCATCTGCAGTAGCGTCCTGTGCAGTCCAGTCAGTGGATAAGGGATGGCAGGATGTGTCTTTACTAGCGATCTTTTGTTTCAACTATATTCCATTGATTTCATCAACCAATAAAATGCTGCGAATTAAAAGAAAACTACCCCATACATCTGAAGAATATCGATTTAATTAATTTGCATAAATTTTTTATATAAGCGTGGTGTTGGCAGTACAATAGTTAAGAGGAGGGTGTACGTGAGTGGGTGGCATGGAGCAGAACAGCAGGTTAAGTGCAGACCACTTGGTTACTTTGTTTAATTTTCATGTAAAACGCAGTACAATAAATTAAGGGGGTAGGTGACAAAGAAGAATGGTCCAGAAATGAGGTTCAAAAGCATGTGAAATTCGAAAAGTGTACCACAAAATGGTGGGAGGACGTGACTAATTACTTAATTTGGTATCAAAGGCGGTACAATAGTTAAATGAAATGGGGGTGATATGGAAAGCCACTTAACAGAACAATAGGTTAAGTGTTGACAAAGCACTGAACATTAGGTTAAGACACCCAGAGTACTGTGCAGAACGTTAGGCTATGCAACATGTTTGCTCCAGAGTTGTTTGCGTCTCTGCACATCAGTGTACTGCATTATTTACGAGTAGTTTGTAGGTCTGTGTACTATTCACCTCAAGCATGCCAGGGTGAGTGTTTTGTGTCAGTGTAATAGATATACTATGTCAAATCCATCCTTAAATAAATTGTTCCAAAATAAATAAAGTACATTCCTTACCTCTTCAGCAGCCCAGAACAGGCTAAGTCCTTTTCCTGTCTTTTTCCTCCTCCAAACCGCCATCTTGGATTATGTCACAGGAGGGATGACGGCGCCCTTCGGTGGCAGTACTGTGTACTAGGTCAGTTGGACTCCGGACCTCATGGTGAACACACTTGATAGTGGTACTGCCTCAAATTGTTTAAATAAAGACTGATAATAAAGACTTCCATTTATCCTATCCAGCACAGGCTGAGTCCTTTTCCCACCAATTCCTGGGAGGAGGTGGCGGTCAGATGACTTAGGTTAGTGGAGATAGCCCAAGTGACCTATTTTCCCATCAATTTCTTAGGTCAGTGGAGGTAGTCGTGGTGTGTTGCATTGTATTGCTGGAATTTGAACTTCCTGCCATTTTCTGGGGCAGGGGTCCGAAGGGGGAGGCGGTTAGGATAATTAATTGATCAATTTAATTAAGGAGTCAATCAAATTGATAATAGTGAGAGTTGCTACTCCAATAACTCGGACCTGAAAGTATACGTATAGCAGCGAGGGGGGAGGTTCCTCAGTGGTGGGGGGGAGGGGGCTGGGGAACAGTAGGTTAAGTGCCTGTCAATCAAAAGGATGGATCCTTTTAGCAGAACAATAGCTTAAGTACATGTCAGTCAAATGAGAACGATAGGTTAAGTACCTGTCAATCAAACTAGAACAATAGGTTTACCCCTGAGTGCATACCTGCACTTGATGTAGGCAACCCGCGATAACAAAATGGACCAGCTCTCTTGTTGCCACCCTACTGACATGCGTTCTGAATATCTTCAGATTCCGACTGCACCACAAGATTCATCTAAATTGCTTTTGTAGTCCAATTTTGACTGTACGAATTCTTATGTACATCTTTTGGTGTAAGAAATGCTCCTGCCACTTTCAATGATTTTCTGACATGTTATTGAGAGGTTTAAAGCCTACTATGTTCCTTGTGTATCTCGACAACATCATAATGTTAGCAAAAACAATGGAACAGCATGCTGAAAGATGAAGAAATGTACTGTCCAGATATCATAGTTCAAACTTGAGTTTAATACTAGAAAAATGTTGTTTTGCAGTCACTGGCTCAGTACCTGGGGCCCATCATTAGTTCAAATGGAGATAAGCCAGATCTTAGGCTAACTGAAGAAGTGGACAATTTTCCAACCCCAAGAAATACGAGGGTTGACTGAAAAGTAATGCCTCCACCTTCGTAACTCTTCAACAGTTAGCAGCATTGGTATGTGGCAGGTACTTGCTTGTTCTGTAGCCTCTTCTCCACAGCTCCAGTTGGCGGTAAGCCTTAGTATTGTACGGTTGTGTTGTTACAGTGTAAAGTATGGAACCCTGCGCAGACGGTCGGTCAATGCGATTTAAGCAACGTGCAGTCATTGAATTCTCGACAGCAGAAGGTGTCACCCCAAAGGAGATTCGTTAGAGAATGAAAGCAGTTTATGGTGATTGGGTTGATGTGTGTACTGTTGGTCGTTGGGCGAGGTGTGTACTGTGCGTCGCTGGGTGAGTAAGTTTTAAGATGTTGAGGTGGGAATATCTGACCTGCGTGACAAACAAAGAGTTGGACGCCCTGTGAGAGCAACCACCGAGTTTCACAAGCAAAAAGTTGGCAGATTGATTCAGGACCGCCGGCCGGTGTGGCCGTGCGGTTAAAGGCGCTTCAGTCTGGAACCGCGTGATCGCTACGGTCGCAGGGTCGAATCCTGCCTTGGGCATGAATGTGTGTGATGTCCTTAGGTTAGTTAGGTTTAATTAGTTCTAAGTTCTAGGCGACTGATGACCTCAGAAGTTAAGTCGCATAGTGCTCAGAGCCATTTGAACCATTTGATTCAGGACCATCGTCGTATCACTCAGAGAGAAATTCCAAGCACAATCGGCATTTCACAAGAAAATGTGTCACATTATTGCTTTGCTTGGCTATCAGAAGATCTGTGCACGATGGGTACCCCGGATGCTGACTCCTGAAATGAAAATGCACAGGCTTTATATTTGCTAGGAACTCCTTTCGCGTTACAAGAATGAAGGTGACGCCTTTCTCCATTCAATTCTGACAGGAGACGAAACGTGGGTGCTCCATTATGACTCGGAGAGGACACGTCTGCCTCTGGAATATCGGCACAAAGACTCGTCCCAGAAAAAGAAATTCAAGACTCAGCCCTCAGCTGGAAAAATCATGGCCACAGTGTTCTGGGACGCACATAGTGCTATCCATGTTGATTTCCTTGATCATGGAACAACAATAAATTCAGAGTGTTACATCACAACACTGCAAACTCTGAAACGACAGCTAACAAGGGTTAGAAAGGGAAAGGGAAATGTTTTCCTGCAGCATGACAGTTCCAAACCACACACTTCACGTGCCACCGCAGCAGAACTTCAGAGACTGAATCTCACCACAGTACGGCATCCTCCATACAGTCCAGATTTAGCACCATCTGACTTCCATCTGTTCCCGATCATGAAAGGCGATCTGTGGGGATATCATTATGCTTGTGATGAAGGCTGAGAGAGTTATGAGACTATGGTTGCGGAAACAGAGTGTCGACTTCTTCCGTGACAGCTTCAGAAAACTTGTTCATCATTGGCAGAAATGTATCCAATTGGCTAGTGATTATGTGGAAAAGTGAATATTGGTAAATTAAGATCACATTCAAAGTATTATTTCTGCTTTTGATTTATTAAAATATTCTCATCCAAACCCAGTTATCGAAGGTGGAGACATTACTTTTCATTCAACCCTCATATTAAAGAGTTACAATCTTTCCTAAGTTTAGCAAACTATTACATGCGTTTTCTCCAGGATTATGCTACAATAGCAAAGCCATTAATAATATTACTAAAGAAAGACGCAGTGTTTGAATGGGCACATGAGTGTGAACCAGCAATGAGGAAAGTTAAAGAAATTTTGACTAGTTAACATTTACTAATATATCTAGATTTTGAAAAATATTTTATTCTTTCCATGGAAGCTCTTTTAAGTCAGGAATATAATGGTGAGGAAAGACCAATTGGTTACACCTCCAGACAAACGAACTCAGCAGAAATTAATTCCAGTACTACTGAGAAGGAGCTGCTAGCTCCCATGTTTGCAGTAAATTACTTTAAGTGTTAATTGTAGTGACATCAGTTCACTGTGGCCACAGACCATGCTGATGTAGTATGGGTGTTAAACTTAAAGACTTCAGTAGTCACCTGACTAGATGGGCATTAAAATTATCGGAATATGATTACACAGTTCGGCATAAGCCTTGCCTCCTGCACAGCAATTCCAACAGCCTAAGCAGAAACATTAGAGTTGTGCAAACAGATGATGTTTCCATACCAGAGTTGAAAGAGTCACAAGAGAGAAAGGGATGTAGAATGAGAATGCCACAGGTATATGACACTCTCTGATTTTGTTACAGAAGATGTTATACTATGTTGCAAGATCCTGTTGGGTAACAGAGTAGTAATACCTAAAGAATTTCAACAACGATTAATAGCACAGTGACATGACAATTTATAAGCCTGCCATAATGGTCGACGAGCCAAGAATGCAAGAATAAAAATGGTGGAGAGGTCGATAAACCGACTTTAGGAAGTATAAACATAATTGTCTGCATTGAGTGCAAAGTGCGCCTCCTCCCAGGACTAATGTTCCTTTACAGACTTTACCAGAAGCATCAAAACCATTTCAAATTGTGGCCTTGGATGTCTGTGGCCCATTTCAACAAAGCACCAAGAATAATAAATATATATTGTCTATTATTGATCATTTTTCAAGGTACTTAATTTTGATACCACTTGTGAATATGATTGCTGAAAATCTTGCCTGCTCTTTTGTCAATCACTTGGTGCTACCGTTCAGAAGTCTCGATGTAATACTCATCAAGCAAGGCTCAAATTTAATGTTGGCGCTGTTTGCGCAAGTTTGCAAAATGTTACAGACAAAAAAAAAAAAAAAAAAAAAAACGTGAGCTACGCCCTTTCGCACTGAAGCTAATAGGCGCCTGCAGCCAGTGTACTAAACTATTGTGCAAATACTATCATGTTATGTAGGGAAGACCCAGTTAGATTGGGACAGATATGTAGGATTTATTGCCACAGCTTACAATAGTCATGTCCGTGAGGCAACAGGATCCCCCCTTATGAAGCAGCCGTATGAAGCAGTCTATGGGATACCCATGAATTCACCCTTTGAGATTGACAAATTTCCCCTAGACGTCAATACAGGCTAGGTGAAAAGGCTAGCCCGCCGCCTCAAAGCCATATGGAATCAAATTAAACGCAGTAATTTCAAAGCCACACAAAAACAGCTAGAACGCAGCAACTAAATTACTATGGTCCCTCAAAATAAACCTGGTGATTTGATCCTGCTCCGAAATCCCATGGTAAGAAAGGGACGGACTAAGGAGTTCAATCCTCGGTATGAGGGCCCCCTTCTCTCGATTGCGCACCAACTCCCTGCTGAATGCCGAAATTTATTTACCTGATCGTACTACAATGGTACAGTCTGATCGGCTAAAGTTGTATCACGGCCCATTTCTACCGCCTCAAGCAGCACTGCCTGCTTCTAGCCCTAAAGTCGCACTGATGGGTAAAGGTGTCACCACAACATAGCAGAAAAAGAAGAAAGGTTGGGTGTTACCAGTACGTCCACGCTATGCTTTAAGAAACAAGCAACCCTATGCCCTGAGGTCCAGGGACTAAATGACAAAAATGTAGCGATAAGAATGTCACAGCAAGGCAAGAAATCATTGAACTATTTGTTTGGATCTATAAAATGTACTAGCCGGACACAACTAAGTGGAACAGTGATGCATGCTGTTCCGCTGAAACAAAACAAAAGAATTTGCAAGGGTTGCTTGTGTCCTTTTATGCTTCTAGCTGTATCATGTTATAAGTCATAGCATCAGCAGCTAGAGCAGAGGAAAATGATAAAATTCGAGTAATGTGAACTAATTGATAAGCGAGCTAATTAGTAAATGCTCCTTCATTAGTGACAAATTTCTGCCAGTTACAGGAAAACGTGAAAGTGTGAGTAAGTTTATGATACAGCAGTCACAAGTTACATAAGTTAGATATTGCCTACCATTTACACTTAGGCATGAATAGAAAAGCTAAAGAGAATAAGTTGCTACGAATGCATGGTAACGCACAGCTTAACTTTATGTAATGCAGGTCCATGGAGACAAAAGACCTCCACGAGGCACATTGGAAACCTACTCAGTTAGCATAACGTCACTATAAGTGAAATAGATGTTAAATGTAGCTAAAGGCCTCTCAAACGCTTAATAGTAATCATTTCTCAGAAACACATGTGGTAGCAAATCAACGCAAGTGTTAGATACATATGAAGCTCACAAGTTAAGCTTCACTCGAGAATCAGTCAAACCACTTCTTATAATTATAACAGCTACAAAATGCAGAGTAAGTTAATTGCCATCTCACTCATTGTTACTAATACCGTTGGACAGCTGGAGACGCAAAAATCTCACGTTTGCAAGTAACAACTGTTACCAGTACACAACTGTTTTATTTCTTCCTACTGTGCTTCAGGCATAGAGCAGTTGTATCTCTTTGCAAGTATTATGAGATGTTTTTTGCAGTCAGTTATTTACATTGCCACTAGCTAATTGCTATGTATACCTACACAGAGTATCATGCAGATCTAACATTTTACCCACCGTCACTACTTTTGAAGATAACCAATGTTATTCACACGAAGATTAAATAGTTCATTAAAACAGCTAACTTCTATACAGCACTTAAAACTCACACGAGTAGAGCTAGAACCATAATTTTAAGCAAAGCCACGATTATTATTTTACACTCAGATTTCGCACACTGAGGCAGCAATTCAATCCCATTTAGGTTCAAGATGATTGATTATTATAAAAAAGGAAACTAATGAAGATAAGCTTACTTTCGTCAGCTTAGAGGCAATAGGGCCATAAGCGTGTTATTAAATATTTGTGACATAAGGATAGGGCTGGAGATTCATAAGCTGGCTAGTTATGCATTTTCACTTTTAGATGCTCAGGTTCTCATACCGTGATTGCAGCTACAAAATAAATGTCCGTTCTCGTCTTAATTTGAGTGAAACACAACGGAACGCGATCAATAATGGGCATTACTTATATCGTATCTTGTGTGTAGAACCAAACTTTGAAACAAAGCCATGACTATTACTTTACACTCAGATTTCGTACACTGAGGCAGCAATTCAATCCCACCGTAGGACCATTTATTGACTGCCTGGTAAACGTCTCTGCGCCCTTCTGATACGAAATATTAACGAAGTTACAATCTGAAAAGCTTAAGCGCTGCGGAGAGCGGCGCCACATTGTAACCCTCCCGGAGTACACCGGAAGATGATTTCCCTTCATAAAACACCCACTGTATCCCAATTTAGCAAAGAATTATTAAAACGTAAAGTGAAAACATTCAATCCATTATCAAAAAAATCTTTTACGCACTTGCCTAATTGCTTAAATAAGACCAGTGTTAGACTCCTCTAAGCTCACCTGAAACCATTCTGCACAATTAACCATATCAGTCATTGGATGGAAGATAATGCTGATAGCTTTCAGTAGATAAAGGAAAATATTGCTAGTATTTCACACAACCTGACTCCCTTGTGTGACTGAAGAACCAGAACCATAATGGACGTAGTTTTGAGTAAACACAAGTACACCAGTCCCATAGGAATTTCAGTCAACACTTACCAGCAAATTTGGCCGTCCTATCTGTCACTGCAACAGGAGTGATTAACGGAGATTCATATTTTAGCAAGGGCCCGCTACGATATGCATTTTCGTGGAAATCTTTGCCACGTGAGAGATAAACAATACAGTATGCCAGTATAGTCAAATCTTGCCCGAACAAACTTACTCCTAGCAGAGATCTCAAACTAAGCAAAATCGCACACTAAGATACAAATACCGCGAAATTCTACACAAGATACAGTGTAAGTAATGCCCATTAATGATCACGTTTAGTTACGTTTCACTCATATTAGGACGAGAAGTGCCATTTATTTTGTAGCTACAATCACAGTATGAGGACCTGAGCATCTAAAAAGGCTATGCGTAACCAGCTTATGAATCTGCAGTCGTATCCTTACGTCATAAAACGTAACTCAAGTTAATTACGTGATTTTCATATGTAACGATAACAAAAACCTGTCGAGTGTTACAAATCGATATTGATTGTACCACATCACCAACGAGTCGGACACATTTCGTAACGTTTCGCAGCCGCGTGGATATTGTTTCGTCATAAAGGTACCGGACGAGCCGCTCCCACATCGGAGGTATACTCGCTAGCTACGCAACCTCGGATCCTGCTGAGTACAGCACATGCCACTGATATCACGCCACAGCGACTCCGCTGAGCTTCACGTAGCTACGGCATCCAGCACCTTTACATAGCGCAGTTAGAAAACTTTGGAATGCAGCCACAGTTTCCCTTTTGCACATCAATATAGCGTATTGATTTTATCGCACACAGTTATTCGTGTCCTCGCAAAATAAATATAAAAAAGAAACGCACTTCAAGCTACTTTCTATGATTTACCATGCTGACTTACGGTTTTCAGATTTCAAGGTATGTTCGTCGCTGGAAAATCAACTATCGCCATCTGCGGGAATCTCAATGATAACTAACAGTAATAACGAGTACAGGTACAAAGAAACAAAACACGTAATACTACCGCAGTCTGCATTTCTGATGCATCGTAACAGTTCATAGCATACTGATGATAGGCTGAGTAAATCCCTGTAAAGGCCATCAATGCTGACTAACGAAAATAACGAGTACAGGCACAAACAAACAAAACGCTTAGTGATACAAAATCATCATTGAATATATAACCCAGTATTAAAGCATTTGAGAGAGCCAAAAGTGTTAGCAAGATCATGTCTTAGCAACAAGTAAAAGTAATATTGGAATTCATGACGCACAATAAGGTACAGGGAGAATCGTTAGGTGCACATCGTCCAATACTTTCAGGTGGAACATGTCAACCTACAAACAGAAGTACATGAGAACAGAGATAACGAGAGAAAAGTTATCGCAATATCCCCTGCTCTTGCTACTAAAAAAATATGTGAAAATGTTTATTGCGTTTAGCGTAAGATATTGGATCTCCGCCTGCATGCCTTTGTATTTTATTACGTATTTATGCATTTTATCTGACAGTCTATCCCCTCTCTGCGAGCTTGCCCCCTCCCCCCCCCCCCCCCACTTTGAAGTGTATTTTCGTTTTCATTTTATTTTGTCATATACGAAAATCTTCAGTACGGTTAAGAGGACGCTCAAACTGAGCTTTTGGGAAATAGTAGATATAGATACCTAATATTATTGCAGCTTTGTTCATTTGAAAATAATAATCGAGGGAAAATTCCAATTAAGAGGACATACCTCCCTATCTAAATATTGTAACTAATTATTTGCTCTCACTGAGTGACGTGAATGCGGTGCACTTTACGCAGCAACTCTGATAATCTCGCCGTTTACGCCCGTGATCACCAAACACTAAACACACCATACCAGACACAACAAACAGTTTACGTGCTGAATCCAAGCACAGTGTGCGCGCCATGACGCATGTCACCCTAATAATTTAGGTTTAGTAGCAATCAGACAGAGTATTAGGGAACGATTGACAAGAACAGAGGAAAGAAATGCAGTAGAAGAAGAATGGGTCGTTTTGCGAGATGCAATAGTGAAGGCAGCAGAGGACAAGTAGGTAAAAAAACGAGGGCTAGTAGAAATCCTTGGTTAACAGAAGAGATATTGGCTTTAATTGATGAAAGGAGAAAATATTAAAATACAGTAAATGAAGCAGGCAAAAAGGAATACAAATGTCTCAAAAACGAGATCGACAGGAAGTACAAATCGCTAAGCAGGGATGGCTAGAGGACAAATGTAAGGATGTAGAGGCGTGTATCACTAGGGGTAAGATAGACACTGCCTACAGGAAAATTAAAGAGACCTTTGGATAAAAGAAAACCACTTGTATGAATATCAAGAGCTCAAATGGAAAACCAGTTCTAAGCAACAAAGGGAAAGCAGAAAGGTGGAAGGAGTATGTAGAGCGTATATACAAGGGCGATGTACTTGAGGGCAATATTATGGAAATGGAAGAGGACGTAGATGAAGATGAAATGGGAGAGATGATATTGCGTGAAGAATTCGACAGAAGGCTGGAAGACCTAAGTCGAAACAAGGAACCGGGAGAAGACAACATTCCATTAGAACTACTGATAGCGTTGGGAGAGCCAGCCCTGAAAAAACTCTACCATGTGGTGAGCAAGATGTATCAGACAGGTGAGATACCCTCAGACTTCAAGATGAATATGATAATTCCAATCCCAAACATAGCAGGTGTTGACAGGTGTGATAATTACCGAACTATCAATTTATTAAGTCACGGCTGCTAAATACTAACACTAATTCTTTACAGGCGAATGGAAAAACTGGTAGAAGACGACTTCAGGGAAGATCAGTTTGGATTCCATAGAAAGGTTGGAACAGGTGAGGCAATACTGACCCTACGAATTATCTTAGAAGATAAATTAAGGAAAGGCAAACCTACATTTCTAGCATTTGTAGACTTAGAGAAAGCTATTGACAGTGTTGAGTGGAATACTCTCTTTCACATTCTGAAGGTGGCAGGGGTAAAATACACGGAGTAAATAAATGTCGTGTGTCTAGGGCCTGCCGTCGGGTAGACCGTTCGCAAGGTGAAGTCTTTCGATTTGACGCCACTCCGGCGACTTGCGCGTCGATGGGGATGAAATGATGATGGTTAGGACAACACAATACCGAGTCCCTGAGCGGAGAAAATCTCTGACCCATCCGGGAATCGAATCCGGGTGCTTAGGATTAAGCCGGCCGGTGTGGCCGAGCGGTTCTAGGCGCTTCAGTCTGGAACCGCGCGACCGCTACGTCGCAGGTTCGAATTCTGCCTCGAGCACGGATGTGTGTGATGTCCTTAGGTTAGTTAGGTTTAAGAAGTTCTAAGTTCTGGGGGACTGATGACCTCAGTTGTTAAGTCCCATAGTGCTCAGAGCCATTTGAACCTTAGGATTGACAGTCTGTCGCACTGACCACACAGCTACCGGGGACGGACAATATGGGAAGTGAAAGGCTATGTACAATTTGTACAGAAACCATATGTCAGTTATAAGAGGCGAGGGACATGAAAGGGAAGCAGTGGTTGGGAAGGGAGTGAGACAGGGTTGTAGCCTCTCCCCGATGTTATTCACTCTGTATATTGAGCAAGCAGTAAAGGAAACAAAAGAAAAATTTAGAGTAGGAATTAAAATCCATGGAGAAGACATAAAAACTTTGAAGTTTGCCGATAACATTGTAATTCTGTCGGAGACAGCAAAGAATCTGAAAGAGTAGTTGATCGGAATGGGCAGTGTCTTGAAAGGAGGATATAAGTTGAACACCAACAAAAGCAAAACGAGGGTAATGGAATGTAGTCAAATTAAATCTGGTGATGCTGAGGGCATTAGATTAGAAAATGAGACACTAAAGTAGTGAATGAGTTTTGCCATTTGGGAAGCAAAATAACTGATGATGGTCGAAGTTGATAGGATATAAAATGTAGATTGGCAATAGCAATGAAAACGTTTCTGAAGACGAGAAATTCGTTAACATTGAGTATAAATTTAAGGGTAAGGGAGTCTTTTCTGAAAGTATTTGCATGGAGTGTAGCCATGTATGGATGTGAAACATAGACGATTAATAGTTTAGACAAGAAGAGAATAGGATCTTTTGTAACGCGGTGCTACAGAAGAATGCTGTAAGTTCGATGGGTAGATCACGTAACTAATGAGGAGGTACTGAACAGAATTGGGGAGAAGAGGAATTTGTGGCACAATTTGACTAGAAGAAGGGAACGGGTGGTAGTACATGTTCTGGGGCATCAAAGGATCACCAATTTAGTATCGGAGGGCGGTGTTGAGGGTAAAAATCGTAGAGGGAGACCATGAGATGAATAGACTAAGCAGAGTCAGAAGGATGTAGGCTGCAGTAGAGGGAGACCATGAGATGAATAGACTAAGCAGAGTCAGAAGGATGTAGGCTGCAGTAGTTACTTGGAGATGAAGAAGCACGCACAGGATAGAGTAGCATGGAGAGCTGCACCAAACCAGTCTCTGGACTGAAGACCACAACAACAGCAATCCCTAGTAGAACGGAAGGTAGGAAAAGATTAGTGCATGAAAACAGGTAGTAGTTACCTGCACTAACATACATTCAGAATCATTGCCACTAACAGCGACTCTACAAGCTTTATCAAATGGTTCAAATGGCTCTGAGCACTATGGGACTTAACATCTGAAGTCATCAGTCCCCTAGAACTTAAAACTACTTAAACCTAACTACCCTAAGGACATCACACACATCCATGCCCTAGGCAGGATTCGAACCTGCGACCATAGCAGTCGCGCGGTTCCGGACTGAAGCGCCTAGAACCGCTCGGCCATCACGACCGGCTCTTAGTATGGATTTTGTATAAATATGGCTACTGTAAATCCCGCGAGCCACCACCACAGTTTGTACCAGATTCCCAGCCAGAACGTGGATACCGTGAGTAATGCCCCATGAGCTACATTAGTTCGGCATGGCCCTTCCAGTAGGTTGAGCTATAGAGTTTTCTAGAACTGTCTACTCAACTTTTATGCAAGTTTGTTAAAAACAATTTTATGGAAAAGTAGTTTTCATATACCAGGAGTAAAAACAATTTGTAATGAAAAAGTTTGATAGTTGTTTTCTACAATTGCCAATTACGCCTCTTACAGATTCCTTCTGTATTCGTATCCATCACTTATTATTAGTTCACCCCCTGTTTATTTTCAGTCACTTGAGTTTCCATTGACGCAATTCCCGCCTGCGAGTGTTGCAGTCGCCTGTGCTCGACACGCTCTCATTCGGCCAGCCGTCCTCTAACCACCTCGACTCCGGGTTCGTGGCGCCCGGGTGATCATGCACTTCGGCTCAGCTGCAGACCAGCTGGTCGCCGCCACTATGCCCACCACTGCCTTGGCCTCACGCACGTAGTCGACTACCGGCTGCTGCACTGACTACGACGGCTTCGCAAAGTGTGTAAAAAAAGATATTATATTAACTGAGACTTCAATTATGGACGATTCAAGTGACACCAATCGATAATGATATTGTAAAGTAAAAACACAAACTTTGTATCCTCTCCCTTATTTCATAGCGAGTGGTTCTAGGCGCTACAGTCTGGAACCGCGTGACCGCTACGGTCGCAGGTTCGAATCCTGCCTCGGGCATGAATGTATGTGATGTCCTTAGGTTAGTTAGGTTTAAGTAGTTCTAAGTTCTAGAGGACTGATGACCTTAGAAGTTAAGTCCCATTGTGCTGAGAGCCATTTGAACCATATTTCATATATCATAATCAATTATTTAAAATGAAAATTCAGCCCTGCATTAGTTTTAAGACCGCTCTTTTAAATTAAAAACACTGAATCTCTTCGCCTTCATTGTGCGTCAAAAGAACTTTTTGTGTTTTGAATTGGTCATTAAGAATAATTCGTGTAGGCCGTTGTAACAATCACAAGCCCGTAACTGGCTCTCGTGAAAGGCGGAAGGAACTGCACGTTGTAATGGGTAATAACGGTAAACTTTTTTATGGTATTCTGCTTCCATCATGTTAACTTTAGCCTCAGCAGTGGCGTGAACAGTTACGTAAACTACCCCTCAATACTTGTGACTGGCTCTCATGCTATTGCGCTGATCTAGGGACGCCACCTTCGTTACTGCTGAGTGAGAGACGCCAACTCTCTGCCACAAACCCGCCAATAGCAGCCGGGAGCCGTCACGTGAGGCATGCAAGAGGCTCGGCAAGGTAGCGGCCGCAACAGCGGGCCACTCTCTTGCCTGCCAGCTTCCTTATCCTCAGGACGTCTCCACCAGTTCTTGCTACTGAGGGCGAAATGCTCTCTCCCTACCATCTGCGATTCACTCCGCGCCTGTAGCCAGTTTTCGTGAATATTGTACCCCTTAGTGGAACTTCTTGGGAATAAAAACAGTTTTTCTCTGAATCCTGGGATTTCTCATTTTACGTGTAGGAATGCCCACCTGAGATCCTGATACTAGAATGATACATACACTACATTTACAGTTAGCTGCCAATTCGACTAAATACCTAGGAATTACAATTACGAGCAACTTTAATTGGAAAGACCACATGGATAATATTGTGGGGAAGGCGAACCGAAAACTGCGCTTTGTTGGCAGAACACTTAGAAGATGCGACAAACCCACTAAAGAGACAGCCTACATTACATTTTTCCGTCCTCTGCTGGAATATTTCTGCACGGTGTGGGATCCTTACCAGGTAGGATTGACGGAGGACATCGAAAAAGTGCAAAGAAGGGCGGCTCGTTTCGTGTTATCGCGCAATAGGGGAGAGAGTATCACTGACATGATACGCGAGTTGGGGTGGCAGTCACTGAAACAAAGGTTGTTCTCTTTGCGGCGAGATATATTTACGAAATTTCAGTCACCAACTTTCTCTTCCGAATGCGAAAATATTTTGTTGACACCCACATACGTAGGAAGAAATGATCATCATAATAAAATAAGAGAAATCAGAGCTCGAACGGAAAGATTTAGGTGTTCCTTTTTCCCACGCGCCATTCGAGAGTGGAATGGTAGAGAAGTAGTATGAAAATGGTTCGATGAAGCCTCTGATAGGCACTCAAGTGTGAATTGCAGAGTAATCATGTAGATGTAGATGTAGATTCATCACACCAACTAGAATTTTTGTCTAAGTCATCTTGTATCCTTCTACAGTAATTCAATGATGACATTTTGCCATACACCACAGCACCATCTGCAAACAGCCGCAGTTTGCTATTCAATGTGCCCATGGGATCATTTATGTATTTGGAGGATAAAGCGTCCTGTCACACTTCTCTGAAGCGTTTCTGATAATACGCCTGTCTCTGATGATCACTCGCCATCGAGGACAACATACTGGTTTCTGTTACTTAAGAAGTCTTCGAGCCACTCACATACATAGGAACCTGTTCTATATTCTCGTATTGTCATTAACAGTCTGCAATGTTTCACCGTGTCGATCGTTTTCTGGAAATTTGTGAATATGATATCTGCTTGTACCCCATCATCCATGCTTCGCAGGATGTTGTGTGGCAAAAGTTTTCATGTAAGCAATGCTTTCGAAATACATGCTGATCTGTGGACAGAAGCATTTCCGTCTCAAGGAAATGTATTATATTCCAGCAGGGGATATATTCAAGAAATCTGGGCAAATTGAGGTAAAGGATATAGATCTGTAATTTTGTGGGTTTGTTCTTTTACCCTTCTTGTATACAGGAGTCACCTATGCTTTATTCAAGTCTCTTGGAACTTTGCGTTGGAAGAGAGATTTGCGATAAGTGCAAACTAAGTAACGGGCTAAAGCGATACAGTTCAATATGTAAAGCCGAATTGCGATCCCACGCAGACCTGAAAACATATTTGTTTTCAACTCTCTCAGTTGCTTGTGTACACAAAGGATGCCTGTTATTGTGTCCTCGTTACAGGAGTCCGTGCAATGGTCAAATGATGGTGCTTTGTACACTCCTTCTGCACGAAATATTTCTTAAATGCGAAATTTAAAACATCAGCATTCCTTTCGCTGTCTTCCGTTGCCACACCAGACTGGTCAATGAGTGATTGAGGGATTGATAGGGTCATAAAAAACAAAAAAAATACTATAGATATAAATTTTATTATCAGAGTGTTTCATACAGTAAATCACAGTGAACTTTGACTTATAGCAAAAAATGTTTAAAATTTTGTACACATGGTGGAAACGTATTAAGTTAATGTAATTGCACTTCATTTTCAATATTTTTTAGAATATCATCTATTGAAAATTGTAGGTTTTTCAGGCAGGAGCTCATATTTGAGTCATCTCCATTAGACAGCCAATTTTTGACTGCTTTATTTGCCTGAATAAAATCAAAATGGCTCTGAACTGCATTTTGTGGGCAACTTGTATACAGTTTAAATAATATATTCTTAATGTAACAGTCGACCAGTTTGTTATACGGAAACACACACTGCCCAGGGTAATAAATACATTCATACCCATTGCACTCGTTAAAAACAACTGTGTTCAGAATCAGCACAGCACTCTCTCATTAGCAAGTGTATTACCTTCGCAAGCACTTCTGAAAAAGCATTTAGATTACAACCAAAACTAATTACTTTATATGTGTTAACTAAACACTCTTACAAATTAAACAAAGAGCCATACCTGCATGACTCTTTAGGTACAGGAAGAGACATAGAGTTATACAGTTTTTTTCTACTAGTCACATACGAAAAAAACACATATAACTATTTTCGAAACTGACTTTGTCATGTGGTTCACTCTTCCACGATAAATCGTAGACGTGGTCCCATTGTTGAAAAGGTAAAATTTACTAGCACTTCTTTCAGATGAACCAGCACCATCACTCCAAATTTGGTGTTGACACATCTCACACTCAATATTAGGTAGCACCGTCCCTTCTCCAACACAGATTGTATGTTGATACATTATCTCGCTTCTAGAGACGCCCAGATGCTTCAAGTTCTGTAACATTCAATCCGAACAATCCATGCTTTTTTGTATTACAGCAAGTAACTGACAAGCAAAATGTGTTGATTCTATTAGTAGTATGTGGTACATACTGTACCAGATTCTATTATTAGTATGTGGTACATATTGTACTTTCATACTTCGAAGAAAGCAATAAATGATGATGTTGGCTACAATGATGATTATGTTGCTTATGATCCAGCAATAACTAGTCACAGCGAGTCTTCTAGCTTTTACACACACTATCACACTGAGTCAGTAACGTCAGATAGGCAAAAAATGTGGTTAGACAGCATTAGTCAGCAAGTCATGTTTTGTTAATGGAAGTACAACATTTCAGGTTTCTCTCAGTCACAACGAATATGACCTAGGAAGAATGCAAGCTCCGAGATAACCACATAATCAAGGAAGCACAGTCTCCGATGTGCGTGTTGAATACCTGTAATGGGGAAGAGATATGCATATTGAAGGAATTCCGATTCTCTGTCAGTGATTGTGGTGAAAAAGTATTTTTTCGTTCTTTAATGCCGCATGTAATAATCCAAAATGCCGCTTGTCCTTTGTTCTACAGCACTTGTCAGCAGTTGCCCGTCTCCTTAAGGTTGACGTCCCAGCTGGACACTGCACACCGCAATCCGTTAAACATCCAGGTGGGGACATGTGATATTGACGTTAGAATTCAATTCTCCTGTGAGATCGAATATAATCCCTAGTTCTCATAACCCGAAACTAATACAAATATCACATAGACCGCGAAGTTCTCTCTGTAAATTGTCCTTGTGTGCAATCCATAATGTTCTGTATATACACGTATGTGCCACTTGCCTGGGATTAGTTATGGCAAATCGATGCAAGCAGTTGAAAACTCCAAGGATGTAGCTTTGATATATTTGATACGCACTGTGAATTAGGGGATTTTTTTTCTTCTGTGCTACCGTCAGATTACTCTGAAATTAGAGCAGTACAGTCGTGCCCTTCTTTTATATTACCTGTCGAATCCAAGATCGATTAATTATTGAGGTTTCTTCACTGTTAGTATAGTTCTTTACATGACACACCAACTCAAATTCATCCTTTTTCGATACCTACATTAGTAATTCAACATAACAAAACTATGGACCTTTGTAAATCTTGTTCACTGTAATAGGTCTGTACCTTCTTGCTCCGTTCTGTAACAACCTCTTTTAGCCTTAATCGTAGCTTTAGATACAAGAGGCTGTAACACCATAGCATAAAGATTAGAGCAATTTCCAGTGGAGTGGAATTCAAACAGACGCAATCGGTATTCAGAGTATTTTAATATTTTCCTCCTAATCCACTCATAAATACTTTCGATTTATGCTGATTGGTAGTGCCTAAAGTTATTGCCTAAAGTGAACAATACTGACACAAAAGCACTCGCCCTCTATGGTTTATGGAGACTGATGACCGTTGTACTATATACAGTCACTTCCTGCAAGAAGTTTTATCAACTGCATGATGCCATCTGGCTATATTACCTTCTGCTGGCAATGTGATTCTATGGCAGTGTGGAGAGCCCTAGGTATCTACATATAGACTCCACATGCCATAATACAATCAATGGCACAGTCTGTTTCATATAATTAGGCCTACTAGCGAACTCCTGTCCTACTGTATTCGTGAAAGGAAATGAGACCTAGTGACTGCAAGTATGTGGCGGTATGCACTACAATATCTCTTATCACATTGTCATGATGAACATTACAAGAGATACTAGACTGATTGTACAATCTTTCTCATATAACAGTATACTTAATTTATACAACAGAGATTCTAAAAAACATAGTCACCATTCTTTCAGACATTACCTTTTAAATTTCTTGAAAATTGTGGTTACACTTTTTATTGGCTGTACTGACTTCTCACGCTCGGACCTACATGTCTCTGAATTTACTCAAAGTCTACTGTCATGCATACTTGATATGAATTTCAAACACCAAATCAAAGCCGGCCGGTGTGGCCGAGCGGTTCTAGGCGCTTCAGTCTGGAACCGCGTGACCGCTACGGTCGTAGGTTCGAATCCAGCCTCGGGCATGGATGTGTGTGATGTCCTTAGGTTAGTTAGTTTTAAGTAGTTCTAAGTTCTAGGGGACGGATGACCTCGGATGTTAAGTCCCATAGTGCTCAGAGCCATTTGAACCATTTGAACCAAATCAAAACTGGTTTGTACTGATATCTCACATGAACCTTTCTTCAACATACTGTTTCACACCCCTCCAAATAAATCAGTCTTCCATTTGCCTTCCCTACTACTAATTTCAAGTATTCAACCTATTTCATATGTTTATATCGCTTCATAGCTTACCACTGACATTATAAGCTGATAATACTGGGCTGTTTATTTTGTTTTAATCATATGGCACCACTGCTCGACGAAATCGACATCCGCTACCAATCTATAACAGAAACAGTTAACAAGTGTTTATCTTTACAGAAATTGTTATCTTTGCTTTTCTGTTTTCCTGTATGGCGTGCTGTATGCTTCAGGGTAAGGTACGTGTAATCACGTCAATAAAGTATTATAAGGGGGTTAGTCTATGTTGTTGCCCCGGATGATGATTACACGAATATTTTGTCAGGATTTGTAAGCGGTGGGTCCTTGAGGTACGGCAATACGCGAACACGAGAAGTAAGTTTAACAGTTTTATTAGCAAAGGCGGATTATAAAACACGCACGCTACGCGCACTTATCATCACTGTGTCTGACATCCTAACACCGGCTAATTACGGTCGTATCGAAAGGCTCCATGGTGAGCTAAGAAAAGAGACATATTCGCGCTAGTTAATACTGCCGCTGGGGACGGCGGTCAGTCGCGGATTCCCCGTCGCAGTGCGGCCGGACGCGCGTCTACTGACCAAGCAAATCGTCAGCATTCCAGACAGGTCGGCTGGCGAGAGCGTGTTAACGCACCGTATGGCTGCGCGCAATCTGTAGACCCTTACATCACTCTTCCCAGAGAAAAAGAGCAACCATAGGTGGCTCAAAACGACCTCCTGGGCGTTATGAATCTATTTCGCCATTTGTGGCATCAGAAGGCATTGCAACATGTATTTCATTTGCAGACACAGTAACAATCGGTACAGAGAAGCGTGCCTTCAAGATGACAATTTCATACATGAAAAATGCTGTTGATAAAAGACAAATTAATAAAAGCAAGAAAAACACAATATTGACAATCAAGTATGCATTAACATTACTGGAGGAATTGAAGGACTTAATTCTATTTGCTGCTTCAATGAAATTTAACTCATTATTTGAAGAGATAACATTTTCATGGATGTCATTAATCAAATTATTGTCTTCAGAAAAACTTGACAAGGAATGCTTTCCATATGTTAATATGTATGTATCATTGTAATAAACAGATAACATCCTAGTTAATGGCAAATGTACAGTTGCATGAAATGTAGTTGACAACACACTAGGCATATCAAATAGTGCACATGATTAATCACAATGTGTGGCATTCAAGATTAATCCACTATTGTTCAATTTTAGTGTAAAGGGTAGCTAAGGTGTATCATAGTTTTTACATGTAAATGTGACATCAAGGGTGGACTTAAATGAGAAAATTATACCTTCAGAACATTGTTTAAGAAATGGATGATACAGATGCGTTAAAATTCTAGGGCAATCATATCTTGGGGGATGATTCATAAACAACTCTTTCTCACAGCTGCACACTCTACTGTCTAAGAATATTGCCGATTAAGAGTAAATTAACTTATAACTACGTTTACACATATGTAAATCATTTTCATTTAGGGACACAAAATATCTTCGATCCTTGCTTATCGGCAGATAATCATTCAGTACATACTTTACATGAATACCTGCCTGTCTTCATTTCACAAGGTAAGTATAAATCTTATACGTTTCAAAATTATGCTTTGCTCTACCAGTGGGAATAGAAACAATAACAGTTAATTCATTTTCAATCATTAAGGAGTGTGTGGTCGTTAACTTATAGTAAGCATATAAATTGTAAGAGTTATCAAGGTAAATCATGGTATATGTTGCATCTAGCTTTCGTTCCGTTGATAGTAGGATCTGTAAAAATTGTTCTGGATGTAGTAGTACACTTCTCAGACAATCATTTGAACTACTTTCTAAGGCTGTTCTTAAGTTAAGGGCATAAATTCTAGCATTTGATGAACTATCAGTAATCCATAACAAAAGAGTGTTTAAATCTAAGTGTGCACTCACAGCATTTAATCCTTGGAATAGTTATTGGATATTTACGCTCGTTTCGTTACGAAGTACGTGGAAATGTGAGATAAATTGCTTTACAATCTGTTCAATGAAAACTGTGTGATTACTAATGGTTCTTTGCATATTCTTTAATACGATAATTTCATTAGAGAGGTTAGTTGAATCTGTACTGGACTGTTGTTCAAGAGCTAATATTTTGCCTTTAGCTTCCAGTAGATCTCGACTAGTTAAAGTACCAAATACAGTACGAAGGATACATCCTCCAAAATCAAACCAGGCTCGTTTATGCCTAATTAAAGTTTTATGTGGCAAAAGCTTTAAAAAACAGTAAATGTTTTGTTAATAATTAGCAAGTCTAGACTCTACCTGCATTTTGGCTGCGATCCAGTTATTATACCAAGATGTACCCATTTCCAAAATTGTATCATTACCCTTAACAGAACAAATTAGGTGAATTTGCTTCTTTACAGAATTGAACTGTTGCTGGATTTCACTCAGATTGTGCTTGAGGACAAGTTTTGTATTACTTGTTGAAACTACCATGTCTGATCGTGGTTCAAACAGAACAGCTGTTCTCTGTGGTACTATTACTACAGCATTAGTAGAATACGCTATCATAGCAAGCATTAGAATAAAAATGAACATGGTTAATTAGTTCTAAATACTAGAGTTAACAGTGAGCATAAAATAAATGAGTCTCTTGGGGTAACCTGTGGAATAAAAGGTTTAGTTTCACTTGTGCACTCGTGTAATAGCTTCAATACTAAATTTTCACAACACATTCACATAAGCACATGGCTGAAATAAACACACGCATTGCACTCTCACACGCTACGCACGTTTACGCAGATTGTTGGGGTGTCTGGAACAGGATCGCTCGGAACGTGGCGATGCCTCGGCCTCGAAGTCTGGATTGCGGCCTCTCGATTCTCGCTTCCTGGGTTTGAGAATAGCAGGTCTGCCTCTCTGTCGGCCCTCGCCGTCTTACGATACTACAGGAAATCTACCCAGAAATGGCTTTACACGATTGACATGAACGATAATCGAACGAAAGGACAGTTGGAGCTTAAGAGTGACTGGCGACAATACCTCCAAGATTGGATATGGTCCTTTCCAAAACTTCTTAAACTTCTTGACTTGACTCTTCTTTAACACGAAGTTGCTCAGATACACAAGATCTCCAACTCCATACTTTGGCACTGCTGCTTGGCGGTCGTGTTATCTTGCTTGCTGAAGAAAGGATTGATGATTTCGCTGTTTCACTCCCCTCCCCTCCAAAATTATTACATCATCAAGGTAAACAAGTGCTTGTGTTGAGGTGAGCCCTCGTAAAACCCGAATCCATCAGGCGATGAAATGTAGCTGGAGCATTACGAAGTCCAAACGGCATACGAAGATACTTGTGTACTCCTGTTGCTGTCACAAATGAAGTTTTTGCTTGACCATCTGGATGCGCGGTTAACTGGTGATAACCACTTGTTAAATCACATACTGAAAAAAATCGAGTAATCCAAGGTTTCCACTAAATTTGGTAAGGGATAAATGTCGGGTGTGGTCACAGCATTCAAAGATCGGTAATCAACACAAAAACGGAACTTTGGTTCTCCAGAAATTTATTTCTTCCTTACAATTACAACAGACGAACACCACGGTGTGTCTGAAGGATCTCTTGGTTTTATAAGTCCGGTTTCTAATTGTTCTTTAACCGTGTCTTCTACCAACTCTCTTTGACTAAATGGTATTCGGTAAGGTTTGTGTGTGATTGGGGCAGCATTCCGTGTATGGGTACGATGCTGAACTAAATGAGTGACAGGTAAATTTGCACGTTCTCGGAATAAATCTGCATACTCCAGCAAAACGGGCGCTAAAATCTTCTGTTCATCAACTGACAAATGTTCTATCTTTTCCCAAATCTTGCACTTCAGTTCATTATTAACTTCGTCTCCTCGTTGCAATTTTGCGGTACTGTTACAAAAATCTGTGTTTATAACTGCAGCATTTGTTACCTCATCTGGAATCTGTATTACGTCATTTTTACTTACGCCTGACACTTCAGCAACTTTCGTTCCTCGTGGCAAAACAACATCCTCATTGTTCATATTCGTTATTGTAACCGGGACTTTTGCTACATTCTGTCTCACCATTGTAGCGACACCTATACTTCTAGCAACATAACAATGCATTGTATCCAATAATTCACTTTCCTCGGATCGCTCAATTAATAACAAAGTTCCTTCCTTGCATCGGGGTGACTTTAACTTCAACGTAGATTGTCTTTCCCGCTCCCTTGGGAATTTGCTGAGGCTGATCAATTTGAACATCGACTCGGACGGTTTGAAATGATGCATCGTTTGGGCGGTCCATTCCCACGACGTCAGTTCAAATGGTTCAAATGGCTTTGAGCACTATGGGACTTAACATCTGAGGTCATCAGTCCCCTAGAACTTAGAACTACTTAAACCTAACTAACCTAAAGACATCACACACATACATGCCCGAGGCAGGATTCGAACCTGCGATCGTAGCGGTCACGCGGTTCCAGACTGAAGCGCCTAGAACCGCTCGGGCACTACGGCCGACACGACGTCAGTATTGCTGCTCCTTTGACTACGATCTGAATAACGATTTCCTAGGTTGTAGTTACTACGCCCTAGTCTGATCTTTCTTCCTGCGACAAATATCTCATCCTCGTTAGCGGACAAGAAATCAAATCCAAGTACACAGTCATAACGCGTTTCGTTATTTGAAACAACTTGCACCCTTACTGTGTATTTATCTTTATTTTCACCTTCATCTTGGCCTTGGCCAAGAATTAATTCTACGTCATCTTCTCCATAGTTACGTAGCTTTCCTCGGTTTAATCCTCGCACTTTTAATAGCGGCGGTTTCAATTTATCCCACAGAGATGGGGCCCCTCCACGCCCGCACCAACGTGGTGACCAAACCAAAAGTTCTACTGTCACCTCCGTAAACATGTTAGTTGTCTAGTATGTGGATCACAGGATGCTGGGCTGTGATGTTGTCCGTGCGTCTGGGTAAGGCTACGCATTAACACGGTCCATCAGGTGATAGATAGTGGACGAAACGCGAGTGAGGGTAGCGATTTGAAGAGCAGAGGAAAAAAAGTGCCATGGCTCGTGCCGTGGGAAAAAAACCTCTGCGACAGTGGGATGGGTAGTAAGAGCAGTAGTGGCTTACTAGCTGCGATAGTTCATGCAAGGTTGGATTTGTTAGTATAGGTATCATGCATCATTACCATGACAAGCGATGGCGATGTGTCCCAGTTGTTGCTGCTGCTGCAATTCCTGGAACAATCAAGATCATTATACAGTAGTGGGAGATCGGCCATAGATCATCTCACTGTGTGGGACAATTTATCCCGTTTATCTATGCGACACCACATTAATGAGGTCTGTGCTCCTGTGTCAATAAGTAGCTTGATGTTTCTCCCACGATATACAGCACCTATCACGAAGTCATTTTTGGTCTGATTTTCGCTGGAACTAACAGGAATTACTGTCTCTGGCAAGGGGCGGACGGAGTGGTGGGCCGTACGTCACCGTACTTGTTTAAAGCTCTGGCAGATTGTCTTTTCTTCGCATTACCTTTCTTCTTGTTGCGACAATCTCTCGAAACGTGACCCTGCATCCCGCAATGATAGCAGATTCGATTCTCTTTACGATCCTTACGCTTGTGGCCCAGCTTATTGCATCTGTAGCGTTGTGCTGTTGTGTTGAAAACTCTGCGCTCTTGTTTCTGCATCTCATTCGGCTGTCTTAGTGCTTCAACGAAACCAACAGCTGATTCTACTGCTTCCTGAAACGTTTTACATCGCGCCAATCTAACAGCTTTGTTTACCTCCTCTCCGTGCAACTCATGAATGAATGTGTCCAAGGCTCTCTGGTTGGCTTCGAGCATTTGAATTCGATTTTCATTTTCATCTTCTACTAACTCGTACGTTTGAGCGTTGATGTTTCGAATTCTGTCTGCAAACTGCATGATAGATTCGTCTCGTCGCATTCGCTAACTGTGAAGCTGCTCTCAGTAAAATCTGATCGCGTTTTTACGTTTAAATCTCTAAACAACAATCGTTCTAAACTCTGTTTTCACGCAAGTAGGCTCCGCGCTAATGAAATCTTGTGCTGTTCCCTGAATTCTTAATTTGGTAACCACTAGCTTATCGGAATCTGTCCATGATCCTAACAGGGCGGCACCTTCAAGTTTACGAAAAAACACTTTCACATCATCTTCGGGTTTCCCACTAAGCACTGATACTGATGGCAATAATGAAAAATTCTTTATTGTAGTTGTACTTGTACTGCATGAACTATCATTTGACAAGTCCCTCGGAATGTTACGCTCGCTTCTTTCTGCTTTTAACGGCCGAACCTCTTCTTGCAGTTCATTAATAACAGTTTGTAGATGGACAACGTTACTCAGTCTGGATTGCGACATTTCGTCTAATTTAACGCCAATGAGTCACTCAAATGTAAAATAAAAATCCATCACTGCCTTTCGTATTCTAGCCAAACTGGAGTAGACCAACGTGAATTCCAGCGTCGGATGTCCCCGCGTAGTCGGAAGATGTTCAAGCTGCTGCTGCTGCTGCTCGAAGTTCACGTTGTACTGCACCTCTCAGGACTGTAGATTTTCCATAATAATCCCCATGTTGACACCACTTATATAAGGGGGTCAGTCTGTGTTGTTGACCCTTATGATGATTACACGAATATTTTGTCAGGATTTGTAAGCGGTGGGTCCTTGAGGTACGGCAATACGCGAACACGAGAAGTAAGTTTAACAGTTTTACTAACAAAGGCGGATTATAAAACACGCACGCTACGCGCACCCATCATCACTGTGTCTGACATCCTAACACCGGCTAATTACGGTCGTATCGAAAGGCTCCATGGTGAGCTAAGAACCGAGGCCGCGCTAGTTAATACTGCCGCTTGGAACGGGCGTCAGTCGCGTACTCCCCGTCTCAGTGTGGCCGGACGCGCGTCTACTGACCGAGCAAATTGTCATCACTCCAGAGAGGTCGGCTGGCGAGTGCGTGTTAACGCACCGTACGGCTGAGCGCTATCCGTAGAGCCTTACAGTATGTAATCTGTGGCAACGTTATCTGAATATCATTCTACTTAGTTGTTGACACTGGGTATTGGTAATGAGGTCAAGACACACATATGCTTTGCAATATGTGCGATTTATTCTTAAAATTGAGACCCTCATCTACACACATTGGAGTCAGAGAGCAGACTAAACAGTCAGCGATGGTGCTGCATTATGCCTTCACTCCAGAGGTGTTAGTGTTGCACTAGGGCAGAGTCGGTACAGAGCCCTGCCCCCTTCCCCCACCCTAGGAATGCACAGCAAGTGGAGTGCTGGGCATAGGGTGCGCTAATACAATGTATATAATAGTGTCATTCGATGAGGATGAGTTGGCCTCCAGTGGTGTTGAGATGGAAGTGGTGTGGTGGTGTCTGAAAATGGAGGGAGTGTCATTGAGTTGGAGTAGTGAGGTGATGGATGGTTTGTCGACCTCAGGAGGGACCCTAACATCATCAAACGGATGAGTTAGCGGAAGGTTGTCAGATGGTGGTGCACTCACTATGACACAGCCTTTATCCAATGGCCGGCCGATGTGACCGAGCGGTTCTAGCCGCTTCAGTCTGGAACCGCGCGACTGCTACGGTCGCAGGTTCGAATCCTGCCTTGGGCATGGATGTGTGTGATGTCCTTAGGTTAGTTAGGTTTAAGTAGTTCTA
This sequence comes from Schistocerca serialis cubense, assembly GCF_023864345.2. Taxonomy (NCBI): domain Eukaryota; kingdom Metazoa; phylum Arthropoda; class Insecta; order Orthoptera; family Acrididae; genus Schistocerca; species Schistocerca serialis. Next base: position 87,619,175 of record NC_064640.1, on the reverse strand, counting down.
AGTTCTAGGGGACTGATGACCTCAGATGTTAAGTCCCATAGTGCTCCGAGCCATTTGAACCTTTATCCAATAAGACAGAGACTGACAGGGGCATGTGCCCTTCTGAGCTGAGAATGACGCTCTGTGGGGGAGTCAGCCTTTGAAGGTTCCTCACTTTTCTCTCCATCAGCCTCAGTGTGATCAAATATTCAGCTGGCATGTGGATGTTTTCACATTAGGTGAGATTGTCTAATGATGCATTTAGGTACTTCTTGAATGCCGTATGGATGCCTAGTAAAACCCATAGGAGAGTGCAGCTTTCAGTGTATGATCCCAGCGTTCCGCTAAATCGTTGCTTTGGGGGTGGTAGGCAGTGTTGTGAAAACGCTGGACACCACACATGTGGCACTACTCAATGAAGAAGCCAGCTTCGAACTGTTGCCTCTGGACTGTGGTGATGGCAGTGTGGCAGCCAAAGTGCGCTATCGAAGTGTCTAAGAAGGCTCAGCCATGGTTTCCATCATATCACTAATAGGCATGGCCTCCACCCATCTCATAACCCAGTCAGTGATGTACAATATCTAGCAAGACCCTTTGGAAGTGGGTAAGGGTCCTACCAAGTCCACATGCACGTGTAAAATGCGTCCCTTTCGAACATCAAACTTGTCTGAAGGTGGGGGGAGGTGGTGCAGAGGGGAGTGTAGTGTCTAATCTTGGCTTTTTGGCATGGCGTCCACGCCTTGGGTAATAGTTTACAGTCCCATTTTATCCCATGTCAGACAAAGCGCTCTATGCGAAGTTTGATGGTAGTGCATACGGCTGGGTGTGCAAGGCCATGTAACTTGTTGAAGAGCAGTGTCACAAATTACATCATACCAGAGGGCATATCCCACCAGTAGAAACGTTGCAGAGAAGATTTGGTGCCATGCAGTTGTTGACCCAAGGTATTAAGACTAAAAATCGCGTCCAAGATGAGGGTTTGCAGTTCTGATAGGTGAGTTGCACCTGTGCCATCACAGCGAAGTCAAGTCAGATAATTTGCGACAAGGTTGTCAGTTCCAATCACATGGCGAATGTTGGTGGGGAATTGAGAAAAAAGCCTAAATGTCTGAACCTCTGCGGTGATAAGCAGTGGTGGAGGAGGGGGTTTTGGCAGCCGACTCTGCCAGTGGATGATGATCGGTGAAGAAGGTTAGTGGTCGTCCTTATCCATCTTTTTGCAAGAACTGGATGTCCTCATAGGCCAGCAGGTGCTCCCAGTCATATGCTGACCATTTCTGAGACTCCTGAAATTTTTTCAAGAAGAAACGGAGCGGAAAAGAGCTCCATGAACTTGTTGCTAGAGAACGGCTCTAAGGGCAGTGTCGCTCACATCAGATGTAATAATAAGGTGCACCTGAGGATCCGGTAATGTGAGAGAGACAGCTTGTTGGAATAACTGTTTCAAGCCATCTAAGGTGCACAGCATGTGGGGTGTCCATCTGACTGTCTTTTTCCAGATTTGTTTGTGCCTACCAGAGCCTGAATTAGCGGATGCTGAATGTCAGCTGTATGTGGGAAGGATCTGTGATAGAAATCTAACATCCACAAGAACCTACAGCGTTCTTGGTACGTATGAGGAGATGGCAGCGAACTGACAAGGGCAGTGCAATCTTTAGTTTAGTTGTAACCGTCTGCACTGACGAAGTGTCCAAGGAAAGTCACTGTAGGTTTGTGCAACTGACACTTCTCTTTGTTAACATTTATTCCCGTTCAGTTCAAATCCTCAAAATCTAGTCTGAGGCGTAGTTCGTGTTCATCTGGGCAAGCTGAAAACACTAGTGTATCGTCCAAGTAGGCATAACACTGGTCATTGGTGTGAAGTACAATATCAATGAACCTCTGCCAGTTCTGAACAGCCTTTTTTAAACTATAGGGCATTAATAAAGATTCAAAAACGCTGAATGGTGTAGTTATAGAAGTCTTGGAGATATCCTCAGGATGCATCAGTATTTGTAGGTATGTCATCCGGTAGTCCTTTACACTAAAAATGGTAGCACATGCCAAGAGATGAGCGAAGTCTTGGATATTTAAAACCAGGCAAGAGTCAGGAATGGTCTGTACATTAATACACCTGTAATTCCCACACAGCTGGAAAGCATCCGCAAGACCGCTACGGTCGCAGGTTCGAATCCTGCCTCGGGCATGGATGTTTGTGATGTCCTTACGTTAGTTAGGTTTAACTACACTCCTGGAAATTGAAATAAGAACACCGTGAATTCATTGTCCCAGGAAGGGGAAACTTTATTGACACATTCCTGGGGTCAGATATTTCACATGATCACACTGACAGAACCACAGGCACATAGACACAGGCAACAGAGCATGCACAATGTCGGCACTAGTACAGTGTACATCCACCTTTCGCAGCAATGCAGGCTGCTATTCTCCCATGGAGACGATCGTAGAGATGCTGGATGTAGTCCTGTGGAACGGCTTGCCATGCCATTTCCACCTGGCGCCTCAGTTGGACCAGCGTTCGTGCTGGACGTGCAGACCGCGTGAGACGACGCTTCATCCAGTCCCAAACATGCTCAATGGGGGACAGATCTGGAGATCTTGCTGGCCAGGGTAGTTGACTTACACCTTCTAGAGCACGTTGGGTGGCACGGGATACATGCGGACGTGCATTGTCCTGTTGGAACAGCAAGTTCCCTTGCCGGTCTAGGAATGGTAGAACGATGGGTTCGATGACGGTTTGGATGTACCGTGCACTATTCAGTGTTCCCTCGACGATCACCAGTGGTGTACGGCCAGTGTAGGAGATCGCTCCCCACACCATGATGCCGGGTGTTGGCCCTGTGTGCCTCGGTCGTATGCAGTCCTGATTGTGGCGCTCACCTGCACGGCACCAAACACGCATACGACCATCATTGGCACCAAGGCAGAAGCGACTCTCATCGCTGAAGACGACACGTCTCCATTCGTCCCTCCATTCACGCCTGTCGCGACACCACTGGAGGCGGGCTGCACGATGTTGGGGCGTGAGCGGAAGACGGCCTAACGGTGTGCGGGACCGTAGCCCAGCTTCATGGAGACGGTTGCGAATGGTCCTCGCCGATACCCCAGGAGCAACAGTGTCCCTAATTTGCTGGGAAGTGGCGGTGCGGTCCCTTACGGCACTGCGTAGGATCCTACGGTCTTGGCGCGCATCCGTGCGTCGCTGCGGTCCGGTCCCAGGTCGACGGGCACATGCACCTTCCGCCGACCACTGGCGACAACATCGATGTACTGTGGAGACCTCACGCCCCACGTGTTGAGCAATTCGGCGGTACGTCCACCCGGCCTCCCGCATGCCCACTATACGCCCTCGCTCAAAGTCCGTCCACTGCACATACGGTTCACGTCCACGCTGTCGCGGCATGCTACCAGTGTTAAAGACTGCGATGGAGCTCCGTATGCCACGGCAAACTGGCTGACACTGACGGCGGCGGTGCACAAATGCTGCGCAGCTAGCGCCAATCGACGGCCAACACCGCGGTTCCTGGTGTGTCCGCTGTGCCGTGCGTGTGATCATTGCTTGTACAGCCCTCTCGCAGTGTCCGGAGCAAGTATGGTGGGTCTGACACACCGGTGTCAATGTGTTCTTTTTTCCATTTCCAGGAGTGTAGTTCCAAGTTCTAGGGGACTAATGACCTCAGCAGTTGAGTCCCATAGTGCTCAGAGCCATTTGAACCATTTGGAAAGCATCATCCTTTTTAGGTACCAGATGGATTGGAGATGCCCAGGGTCTGTCAGACTGGCGGATTACTGGAGCAGTTAACATTTTGTCCACTATATTTTTGGCGGCTCTACGGAAACGATGAGCCAAGCGGCGCACTTTCCGCTGAGCAGGAAGCCTGGTAGTTGTTATAAGACAGTGAAGTGCATTATTATTAATAGTACTGTTATTAAAAGCGTTGTTAAGTGGTATGGATGCGAAGGAGATAGATTTTCACATGCAGCCAGTGCAGCGACATCCTCTATACTGAATACTGTAACAATTTCTGTCCAAGTAAGTGTGGGTGTGCGTGTAGCAGTGTCAGTGGAGAGGTAGCTTGCAATGACGTCAAGTGCAGCAGTGAGATAGGCTTCCATTGTAGCTACTTGATTACTCAGGGTTTTATTCTCCTGTTTCAAGCGAATGGTGTCAGCCAGGTTATCCATGCATAATTGTTCAAAGAATTGCAAGTGGAGTAACAAATCCACTGATTCTGTCAGCATATGTACACATGAAGAAAGTGAATCCACAGCAGGGTTTGTGGGTGGCGAAATAGCAGGTGGTGTTTGAGCGCCCGTAGGAGGCAGAGTACCTGGATAATTAATGATAATTGATCTGGTGGTGATGTGCATGCCCATGCACTGGGTGAGGTCAGGAACCAACCACATGGTGATCCATAAAGTGAGCTCCATCGAACGCTTCAGCGACTGTGACACACAGGAGGTCACAGTGCAGTTCTGCATTGGCTACCAAGTCGATAGTGGCAGTTGTAGATCTGTGAATCTCGATCATGGAATCATTAGTGTCTCATAGGGCAGTCATCAGTACGCCAGAAGATGGAGAAGCCAATGTATGAGGAAATACACTCACATCAGAACTGTGTCCATGAAATAAGGCTTTCCTGTTGTGTAGTCCTGCGTGAGGCAGGCAAGCGAGTCACATACAAGGTAGTGGCTCAAGCAACGGAGTTTGGGCATCTTTCTGCTTCACAACAGTCTGGTGCATTCTCTTGAAGCTGGTATATCAGCGTAGGAACTGACACAGTTGCTTGCAATTACGAGCTTGTGCACTGAAACATGTGTGAAACCAGCAGTGGCACGCGGATGATGGAGTGCTTCTTGCACTGTCAGTTGGTCCAATTTGCACATCACTGCCGAACGTGGCAGTCTGCTGGTTGGATGCAGACTGAGAGACCTTCAGAGGTAGTCGGCTGTGGTCAGCTGCATTTGGCAAAGGTGCTGGTAAGAATAGTTGATTGGCAGCTAGTGCCATGTGCAGCACTGCACTGTGTGTGCCTTGCCTGTAAACAATGGCGTCTTTGAAGAATGACAGCTTGTTTATACTGTTGTTGTGTGTCCTGATTCTTTGAATCTTATCATGACAGTGACGCTTTCAGTCATGGGGGTATCTTCACAGACCTAGAGTGATGACTGGATGTGCAGTGGGAGCTTAAGTAGCCAGAAAGACCGTAAAACTTGGTTAGACAGTACAGTATGGTTGACGATTTCTCGGAGGCTGTTTCACAATTGTGATGATGTCCATGAGCCTGGGCCTTCGTAACAGATTACCTATGTCAGCTGCTGTTCTATTGAAAGAAACAGGCACTCTAAACGGAGCATTTCACTGTTGTCACAAGGTGCAGGGTGGAGAATGATATCGTTGCTTCAGTCGCCATTGCAGCTTAGGTGTGCAGTCAGTGTCACAAAATCCACCTGATGATCAAGGACCCCATTATGTTGCATTACTGGCTCTGCTGTGGTGAACCACGCCGTGACGTGGAAGGGGTAGAATACCGGTAGCTAGATTCTGTGGAGATGAAGAGGTGTATATTAGCATTCACATTGTAGAATTGTGGCATATAATACTAAAGTCTGGTACTATGAGACGGTTCTGGGGTTTTGTTCATGTAAAGACATAGAAGCAGCTTCAGCGAGGTGAATCATAGTGCTATGTTCTTCATCAGAGGGCAGGTCCTGCTTTGTTATAGGTCAGGCTTAGTTATAAGTTGGCACAGTGGATAGGCCTTGAAAAACCGAACACAGATAAACCGAGAAAACAGGAAGAAGTTGTGTGGAACTATGAAAAAAATAAGCAAAATATACAAACTGAGTAGTCCATGTGCAAGATAAGCAACATGAAGGACAGTTTCAGCTGAGGAGCGCCGTGGTCTCGTGGTTAGCGTGAGTAGCTGCGGAGTGAAAGGTCCTAGGTTCAAGTATTCCCTCGAGCGGGAAGTTTAATTTTTTATTTTCAGACAATTATCAAAGTTCAGGCACTCACACATAATTAACTTCGCTCTCCAAAATTCCAGGACATGTTGAGATATGCTTGGACATATGCAGGATTTGATGGTCTACACACGGAAAAATTTGTAAACGTTAAAAACATATGTTTTGACAGAGCACAGAGAAAACTGTGCGACTGTGAAACTGTTCCATTCATTTGTTGCAGTTTATGTGACAAACTCTTATGCACTTTTTTTGGGAGTGATTACCACATCCACAAGAAAACCTAAATCGGGCAAGGTAGAAGAATCTTTTTACCCATTCGCCAAGTGTACAAGTTAGGTGGTTCGACAACATATTCCTGTCACGTGGCGCACATGCCGTCACCAGTGTCGTATAGAATATATCAGACGTGTTTTTCTGTGGAGGAATCGGTTGACCTATGACCTTGCGATCAAATGTTTTCGGTTCCCATTGGAGAGGCACGTCCTTTCGTCTACTAATCGCCAAAACACCCTCAACTTATTACAGTGAACAGAGACGTCAATGAACGAACGGACAGATCATGACTTAGCGAAAATAAAGAAAGGAAATTTTTCACTCGAGGAAGACTTGAACCAAGGACCTCTCGTTCCGCAGCTGCTCACGGTAACCACGGGACCACGGCGCTCCTGAGCTCATTTTGTCCTTGATGTTGCGTATCTTGCGCATGGACTACTCAGATTGTATATTTTGCTTATTTTTTTCATAATTCCACACAACTTCTTCCTGTTTTCTCGTTTGATCTGTGTTCAGTTTTTCAAGGCGTATCCATTGAGCCAACTTATAACTAAATCTGAGGGGGGTGCGATGGGGAGGTTCCCTTGTTAGTTGCTGTTATTAGTTAACAGCATATATTTAAAAATCTGGAACATATCTCATCAGCTTGCTGTGGCATGGGTGCCTAGAGCGGTGGTTGTGGGGGCAGACATCAAATACACACGCAAGCGGTGTGCACTGCCATGCAAAACACCACTTGTGGCTACACAAGAGATAGCAGAAGTAACTGTGGCCGCTGCAGTGCCGGCTCCCACATCATCGTATACCCTATGGCGTCTGTGAGTGGTTCAGTCAGAGGACAAAGAAGAGCAACGATCTCCCGCCCCCCTCCCCCCCCCCCCCCAAAGCTGGCATGGCGAAGGCTCCAGCTTGCAGCAGAATCAACAGCGTCCTCTTCACAGGCTGGGTGCTCTCACAGGACATCACTGCCGCCACCTCCTCCTACTCCGGCTCCGACTGTTTGTCCTCACTGGCAGCTAAAGGTATCTGTGCCTCGGCGCGTATCCCTCACCCCAGAAGGTGCCTCTTCCCCAACGCCGTCATCCACTCGGTGGACACAGTTGTAGGCTTCCCCTAGATATAGTTTCAATGATTTTGTTACTGATAATGAACCTGTGGCCAGCGATAATGCTCTCTACCATCCTGATAGTGAAGTACATCACATTAGCGGCGTCATGACCCCATTAGAATACATGGTGGCTGCTAGGGTCCTTGATGGGCATATCTCGTTCACTAGAATTGAGAATCTGGCCTGGGGGTGTCGCGACCCAGTCACGTTTCAAGAAGTATGCCTCCCGGTGCTGGAAGCAGAGCTCCTCAAAGCCCTAGATGCTCCAAGACATAACAGCATCAAACGCAGTAGTCTGCTGCGAGTTGACTCATCCTCCCAAACAGCAGGATGCTGCTGAGGAGAAAAGCCTGCAATATATTTGGGCTTATAATGGCGTTATATCTCAGAGTACATGAATTGCCGAGTGATATAATTAATCCAGTTTTCCGAGATGGAAGTAACAGGATCAGCTAAAACACTGGTTCAAATACAACACCTTGACATCCATATTCATGTCTATGAACTATTAAATGGAGGGTCCAGTTATATCAAACTCCCTGAGGATATTAAGAACAAGCGGGTCTGTATTAATGTCCAAAATAAAAAGGATAATGCTTGTTTTGCAGGGTTAATCCTGGCTTGCGAAAGAAAAACTAAACAGAATCCAGAGTGCACATCTCGACAAGGAACAGGCCTTCACAGTCGTGGATGCTATAACTTCGACAGTGTCGAGTTCCCCATAAAGATTCAGGACATACCTAAATTTGAGACACAAAATCCCGGAATATCTTCACGTTAATGGCCTGAACAAGCAGAAAAGCAACTCAGATGAGCAGGACGAGAAAACTCTACTGTCCGGCCTCTTTTGCTGCCAATTGTTATACGGGTAGAATTCTGAATTCAAGTTGATTCTAGCATTGGTGAAATTAAAGTTGTCAAATACGGTGAACTCATTTGCTAAATTCCCCCTTCTATTGGTCTGAAACGCAAGTATGATGAATCACGGTGTTTAACGCCACATGGAGATTTTAATAGCCCATGTTTATCTGCTCTCTATCGGTAACACTGGATACTCAAAAACCTCCCATGAGCAGAAAGTTAATAGTAGATATGTACCGGTATTTAGAACTTTTAAAAGCTTCAAACGCTCCTCATCTGCCACACTGACGTGTGGCATTTTCCTTATATTTTTATTTATTATGATCTACGTCTCCTCTTAAGCTCCCTGAATGTATGAGTTGCTATCCACAGCACACCATACCATAGCATTCATAATAATTCGCTTCATGTCGTCAAACTACCCCATAAACATTTTTAGAGATATACACGCAGTAAATCACTGGTACTCTTCTGCAGTTCTGCCTACGGGCTCGTCTATGAACCATCCTCCATTTTCTAAACCATTCAGATCTGAGAATGATGACGAGACATATGTTTTAAGGGGTGATGCTATGCCTACATTACGAATACGACAATCTCTACCCCATTAAATTCATATCGTATTTCCTGATCCCACTGTATGACTACCATCCTTTTTTCTTAAATGATCCAGCCAAATAAATGAAAATCATGCATGCAAGAGTTAAAGCGTCTTGGTGCTGGATGACAATCCTAATTTCATCATTCTTGTTAGATGTCGTTGAAGCATATGGTTTATGTGAGAAGTATTCGTGGCATATGACTCGCTCATTATATTCCACTGCGTGAGATTTATTGAGCGATAACGTCATTGTGAGGTTTCAAGCCTACTGATATAAGAAACTCTTAGTTTGCACGTGTTATCACCTTGCGGTTGTGCCTAGAAGTGCTGTGAATTGTGTTGTGTGCGCTGGTTTTATTCCTTACGTCCATCCTTTCTTAGATGTAGTCGTACAATGATATCCTGACCACGAAAGTCAACAGGTTGGCTATTCTGGTCCAAAATACGCAGCTCCAGGTAGTCCAATGTCTAGACTGTAGCTGGAAGGTATATAGCATTGATACAAGTCTCAACAATCTTATGCCCTGTTCCAACTGATGAGAAGAATCCGTAAATTGAATGAATCAATCTATCGTTGAGATATGAGTTCGTTGTAATGTTACACTCAACACGGATTGTACTGACAGGGAAAATATCCACTGTCTCATCAAATTTGTAGAATTTACTGGGATCCGTCTTCAAAACCTGTCCCTTTGTAAAACCCATAACCTTTCTGTTTAAAGTCAATCGATGCATTCACCGTCCTTATTTTAGATTTAAGCGTACCGATGTTTGCACGGAGCTCAATCCCTTTGCCAGAGTGTTTTAAAACTTCGTTTAAATCGTCAGTATAGTATGCACCATGTTCAATTTTCACAATTTCGCTTTTACCATTAATTTCCGGCTACAGTTTATTGTTAGCGTCTGTGATTTTTGGGATGGTGTTGTATGTCTCCAGTCCAATCAGCGCGATACGCCAATCTCCAATGCTTAAATCAATTGATGGGAAGTAATTCGCACGTAATACAGACGGTCGTTCATTTAAAGTCGTACGACATTGTATCTAAACATCAACTGGTGAATGGATGCTTAATGCCCGTCCTCATATATCATTCGTGAACTTCAGGAGGAACATGATGCATAGATGACCACACATGAAAGTATTAAAGTCTTGGTAGCGTCGAAAATTGTAGGATACATGACTTCTGCTGTTGAAGTACCCTTGTAATTCTTCTGGACGTTGCAGGTCACCGAATGAGTCGAAATAGTAGACGTTATTTGTATTTCTTTTTTTAACATGTGCTACCCAGTGAGTTCCAAGTCCTACTGCTGCAACTAGATTCACAATTCCGCATTCACCTCATTTCCACATAGTCTTCGGTAATGTATCCCACATAAACACACCTCGGAATATTGAATTTCTTCTTAACAAACTTAAGCAGATCTGTGTTTGTGAGCGCCATGTCTGGTAGGACTGCTAGGTCGCTTTTCTTGTTTTGTTTATGAAGAGACCTACTCCTTTCTTGTATGGTTTCAACTGTAGTCCTTTACTGATGGCTGCTGTCTCCATTATGCGGTTATGTCTTAGTTCCTCTTACAGTTGCTCCTGAGAGTCTTGTGCATTCTTGACTATCCTGGAAATAGTCACAGCACCCCAAGACAGTGAACCCACCGCCGACATACCGGCTAATACAGGAATGAGGAGGGGAATGATTTCACCCTAGGTGGTTTAATAGATCTTCTTTCTCTCGCTTCTTTCTGCTTCAGGGCGCTTTTAGCTGCACACTTCGCTGTAAAGATGCAGTTTTTCATGTGCTCTTTGGTTGTCTTCTTATTTCTTAGAGCTCAACGTGCAGTTGGATGAACTTCTTCACACCCAAGCCCAACTTAATTTTACAACGCACGGTTTTTTCACCTTCATATGAACTATACCAATATTCCTTCTCGCACGTATTGCCTTATCTTTATCAGCTAAAATTCGATCGCCGGTGTGACGATCTTTATTTGCTACGTATGCGATGTCGTGTTCCATGCACGCTTCATCGAGCATATTTATCCCCTTATCAGAGCGTGCCAATTGTTTCTGAAGTTTTCTTCCAGGTCCATAGTAGTTATATCCAGGAATGTGCAATTCGGCTGGTAGTTTGTCTAGAATACCACCTCCTCCTCTAATGCGTCTCCTGTCATGCATGTTGTATTGCTGAGGTGGTTGTGACCTGCACACCCCATTATATAGCAAGTCACCAGCGTCGATCCAGCTGTTATGTGATAAAGGAAAACCAAGCCATTTTACTAAAGCTCTGTTCCCTCGACGCCGTATAACCCTCTCTATGAGATCTACATCTGGTTCTCTTCAGTGTAAAAGCATACTGCAGTTTCAGTACCACTCCTGTCCTTTAAGAGGTGGGTTCTGGGATTCATACTCTGCACTTTGGAAACTGTGAATATCTCGGTTGACCAATTAGACATGTATGACTTCTCAAATGCCGTCTGGTGTTTTGAAATACGTGCTAAATCATTTACATAAAATTGATGTTTGCGTGACAATGTTGAGTGTTTATGGAAAAAGTTCAAGGCAATCGTAAAATGCGTTTTAGACAGGTACGTGCCGAGTAAAACTGTGAGGGACGGGAAAAACCCACCGTGGTACAACAACAAAGTTAGGAAACTACTGCGAAAGCAAAGAGAGCTTCACTCCAAGTTTAAACGCAGCCAAAACCTCTCAGACAAACAGAAGCTAAACGATGTCAAAGTTAGCGTAAGGAGGAGTATGCGTGAAGCGTTCAGTGAATTCGAAAGTAAAATTCTATGTACTGACTTGACAGAAAATCCTAGGAAGTTCTGGTCTTACGTTAAATCAGTAAGTGGCTCGAAACAGCATATCCAGACACTACGGGATGATGATGGCATTGAAACAGAGGATGACACGCGTAAAGCTGAAATACTAAACACCTTTTTCCAAAGCTGTTTCACAGAGGAAGACCGCACTGCAGTTCCTTCTCTAAATCCTCGCACAAACGAAAAAATGGCTGACATCGAAATAAGTGTCCAAGGAATAGAAAAGCAACTGGAATCACTCAATAGAGGAAAGTCCACTGGACCTGACGGGATACCAATTCGATTCTACACAGAGTACGCGAAAGAACTTGCCCCCCTTCTAACAGCCGTGTACCGCAAGTCTCTAGAGGAACGGAGGGTTCCAAATGATTGGAAAAGAGCACAGATAGTCCCAGTCTTCAAGAAGGGTCGTCGAGCAGATGCGCAAAACTATAGACCTATATCTCTGACGTCGATCTGTTGTAGAATTTTAGAACATGTTTTTTGCTCGAGTATCATGTCGTTTTTGGAAACCCAGAATCTACTATGTAGGAATCAACATGGATTCCGGAAACAGCGATCGTGTGAGACCCAACTCGCTTTATTTGTTCATGAGACCCAGAAAATATTAGATACAGGCTCCCAGGTAGATGCTATTTTTCTTGACTTCCGGAAGGCGTTCGATACAGTTCCGCACTGTCGCCTGATAAACAAAGTAAGAGCCTACAGAATATCAGACCAGCTGTGTGGCTGGATTGAAGAGTTTTTAGCAAACAGAACACAGCATGTTGTTATCAATGGAGAGACGTCTACAGCCGTTAAAGTAACCTCTGGCGTGCCACAGGGGAGTGTTATGGGACCATTCCTTTTCACAATATATATAAATGACCTAGTAGATAGTGTCGGAAGTTCCACGCGGCTTTTCGCGGATGATGCTGTAGTATACAGAGAAGTTGCAGCATTAGAAAATTGTAGCGAAATGCAGGAAGATCTGCAGCGGATAGGCACTTGGTGCAGGGAGTGGCAACTGTCCCTTAACATAGACAAATGCAATGTATTGCGAATACATAGAAAGAAGGATCCTTTATTGTATGATTGTATGATAGCGGAACAAACACTGGTAGCAGTTACTTCTGTAAAATATCTGGGAGTATGCGTGCGGAACGATTTGAAGTGGAATGATCATATAAAATTAATTGTTGGTAAGGCGGGTACCAGGTTGAGATTCATTGGGAGAGTGCTTAGAAAATGTAGTCCATCAACAAAGGAGGTGGCTTACAAAACACTCGTTCGACCTATACTTGAGTATTGCTCATCAGTGTGGGATCCGTACCAGATCGGTCTGACGGAGGAGATAGAGAAGATCCAAAGAAGAGCGGCGCGTTTCGTCACAGGGTTATTTGGTAACCGTGATAGCGTTACGGAGATGTTTAATAAACTCAAGTGGCAGACTCTGCAAGAGAGGCGCTCTGCATCGCGGTGTAGCTTGCTCGCCAGGTTTCGAGAGGGTGCGTTTCTGGATGGGGTATCGAATATATTGCTTCCCCCTACTTATACCTCCCGAGGAGATCACGAATGTAAAATTAGAGAGATTAGAGCGCGCACGGAGGCTTTCAGACAGTCGTTCTTCCCGCGAACCATACGCGACTGGAACAGGAAAGGGAGGTAATGACAGTGGCACGTAAAGTGCCCTCCGCCACACACCGTTGGGTGGCTTGCGGAGTATAAATGTAGATGTAGATGTAGATCTAGCATTTGAATACGATTGTATACTGTATCTAGAAGTATGTTATCACGAACTTCGATTGGTCTCATTTTTATTGTGCGTTGTTTGGCTCGATTATACTGAGCAATTATTTCTGAAAGGATATCTAGCGATTTGCATCAGCCACAAACATTAATACGCATCCACATTTGACCTTTTCTTGTTACGTTTTGCGTACTGGTTTGTGCAGTTCTCGAACTACTGTCTCCATACTTATTCGATGATACCTCTCTCTCTAAGCTCAGAAATTATTGTAACAACGTCATTCGAATGAGCTGTATTACCAGCGGCAGCTGATACCATGATCAGTCATAGGCGCTCAATTAGCTCATTGGCGTCGTCATAATATATACACTACTGGCCATTAAAATTTCTACACCAAGAAGAAATGCAGATGACAAACGGATATTCATTGGAAAAACATATTATACACTCCTGGAAATTGAAATAAGAACACCGTGAATTCATTGTCCCAGGAAGGGGAAACTTTATTGACACATTCCTGGGGTCAGATACATCACATGATCACACTGACAGAACCACAGGCACATAGACACAGACAACAGAGCATGCACAATGTCGGCACTAGTACAGTGTATATCCACCTTTCGCAGCAATGCAGGCTGCTATTCTCCCATGGAGACGATCGTAGAGATGCTGGATGTAGTCCTGTGGAACGGCTTGCCATGCCATTTCCACCTGGCGCCTCAGTTGGACCAGCGTTCGTGCTGGACGTGCAGACCGCGTGAGACGACGCTTCATCCAGTCCCAAACATGCTCAATGGGGGACAGATCCGGAGATCTTGCTGGCCAGGGTAGTTGACTTACACCTTCTAGAGCACGTTGGGTGGCACGGGATACATGCGGACGTGCATTGTCCTGTTGGAACAGCAAGTTCCCTTGCCGGTCTAGGAATGGTAGAACGTTTGGTTCGATGACGGTTTGGATGTACCGTGCACTATTCAGTGTCCCCTCGACGATCACCAGTGGTGTACGGCCAGTGTAGGAGATCGCTCCCCACACCATGATGCCGGGTGTTGGCCCTGTGTGCCTCGGTCGTATGCAGTCCTGATTGTGGCGCTCACCTGCACGGCGCCAAACACGCATACGACCATCATTGGCACCAAGGTAGAAGCGACTCTCATAGCTGAAGACGACACGTCTCCATTCGTCCCTCCATTCACGCCTGTCGCGACACCACTGGAGGCGGGCTGCACGATGTTGGGGCGTGAGCGGAAGACGGCCTAACGGTGTGCGGGACCGTAGCCCAACTTCATGGAGACGGTTGCGAATGGTCCTCGCCGATACCCCAGGAGCAACAGTGTCCCTAATTTGCTGGGAAGTGGCGGTGCGGTCCCCTACGGCACAGCGTAGGATCCTACGGTCTTGGCGTGCATCCGTGCGTCGCTGCGGTCCGGTCCCAGGTCGACGGGCACGTGCACCTTCCGCCGACCACTGGCGACAACATCGGTGTACTGTGGAGACCTCACGCCCCACGTGTTGAGCAATTCGGCGGTACGTCCACCCGGCCTCCCGCATGCCCACTATACGCCCTCGCTCAAAGTCCGTCAACTGCACATTCGGTTCACGTCCACGCTGTCGCGGCATGCTACCAGTGTTAAAGACTGCGATGGAGCTCCGTATGCCACGGCAAACTGGCTGACACTGACGGCGGCGGTGCACAAATGCTGCGCAGCTAGCGCCATTCGACGGCCAACACCGCGGTTCCTGGTGTGTCCGCTGTGCCGTGCGTGTGATCATTGCTTGTACAGCCCTCTCGCAGTGTCCGGAGCAAGTATGGTGGGTCTGACACACCGGTGTCAATGTGTTCTTTTTTCCATTTCCAGGAGTGTACTACAACTGACATGTGATTACATTTTCACGCAATTTTGGTGCATAGATCCTGAGAAATCAGTACCCAGAACAACCACCTCTGGCCGTAATAACGGCCTTGATACGCCTGGGCATTGAGTCAAACATAGCTTGGATGGCGTGTACAGGTACAGCTACCCATGCAGCTTCAACACGATACCACAGTTCATCAAGAGTAGTAACTGGCATTTTGTGACGAGCCAGTTGCTCGGCCACCATTGACCAGACGTTTTCAATTGGTGACAGATCTGGAGAATGTGCTGGCCAGGGCAGCAGTCGAACATTTTCAGTATCCAGAAAGGCCCGTACAGGACCTGCAACATGCGGTCGTGCATTATCCTGCTGAAATGTAGGGTTTCACAGGGATCGAATGAAGTGTAGAGCCATGGGTCGCAACACATCTGAAATGTAACGTCCACTGTTCAAAGTACCGCCAATGCGAACAAGAGGTGACCGAGACGTGTAACCAATGGCACCCCATACCATCACGCCGGGTGATACGCCAGTATGGCGGTGACGAATACACGCTTCCAATGTGCGTTCACCGCGATGTCGCCAAACACGGATGCAACCATCATGATGCTGTATATAGAACCGGGATTCATCCGAAAAAATGACGTTTTGCCGTTCGTGCACCCGGGTTCGTCGTTGAGTACACCATCGCAGGCGCTCCTGTCTGTGATGCAGCGTCAAGGGTAACCGCAGCCATGGTCTTCGAGCTGATAGTCCATGCTGCTGCAAACGTCGTCGAGCTGTTCGTGCAGATGGTTGTTGTCTTGCAAACGTCCCCATCTGTTGACTCAGGAATCGAGACGTGGCTGCACGATCCGTTACAGCCATGCGGATAAGATGCTTTTCATCTCGACTGCTAGTGATACGAGGCCGTTGGGATCCAGCACGGCGTTCCGTATTCCCCCCTGAACCCACCGATTCCATATTCTGCTAACAGTCATTGAATCTCGACCAACGCGAGCAGCAATGTCGCGATACGATAAACCGCAATCGCGATAGGCTACAATCCGACCTTTATCAAAGTCGGAAACGTGATGGTACGCATTTCTCCTCCTTACACGAGGCATCACAACAACGTTTCACCAGGCAACGCCGGTCAACTGCTATTTGTGTATGAGAAATCGGTTGGAAACTTTGCTCATGTCAGTACGTTGTAGGTGTCGCCACCGGCGCCAGCCTTATGTGAATGCTCTGAAAAGCTAATCATTTGCGTATCACAGCATCTTCCTCCTGTCGGTTAAATGTTGCATCTGTAGCACGTTATACTTATACTTATAGGCTGTGTACCGAGCATGTATGATTTTACTCTGCTGACATCGAATACTTTGTCTATCCTAGCATCACTGTGATGCTTAATGAAATCGACAATGACATCGTCGTCATCGCGTAATTCTGCCAGATAGTGACTGAGATATTCTGTAACCAGCTTAAAGGTTTCTCTTAGTGTTTGCTCCCACTTCAAATGCCCTATCCTGAGCAGCCATAATTTCTCTCAAATGGCCTTCCGTGCCTCGATGACTTTATGCTTAGTCGACATCTCGTGTTATACTAATCGGACTTCCGCGCAGGGTGAGGTTTTATTCATCCGTTCTTCTTCTTATGCTGCTACGCCTTCTCTATAACAGCTATTTCCTTTCAGTTAAGTCGTCTACTTTCTTTTCAATTGCATTAACCCGTTCATACAATGTCGCCTTCTCAATAATAACCATTTCCCCTTCAGTTAAGTCGTTTACTTCCTTTTCGATTGCATTAACCTGATCGTTCAATGTATTGTTCAGTCTCAGAAGAGTATGACAAAACATCTCTAGTTCCTTGCGTACACGTCCAACTTCACGTTTGAGAGTTTGAATTTTCGCGTCCATGTGCAAGATGTTTCGTCTATACAAACCCATCCTAGCAGACTGAGCTCGCAGCATGCATGCGACTTTATCCATGGTGATGCGTATACTGATGCACCCACCTCTTTCCATGGCTGTATATATAGGAATTCCTGCAAGTTCCGTCTATACCTGCCATCATTCAGTTTTCTTGTTTTATCAGTAACGAGAAACCCATACTGTGAGCTATTCCAGCAATTTACACGTATCTTTACAAAATCATTGAACGACATATCGATCTACATCAGCCTGGTAAATTTGTTTTAAATTCAGATTGTTCTGCTTGAATGTTATAATTAAGTTTGCTTTGTCCATCACCAACTGTTTCGGGATTCTGGGGTATGTCTGACTCAGATGAACTACAGCCATATGGCGACCAAAACAGAAATATCGTCGCGTTTGATCGTGGTTTTCCACAGCAACATCGTCAAATATGAAAACCATGTTTGGCTTTACTTTTTCCAGTGGAGGGATATCACTACTCTCACTGAATGTCGTGTATGTCACACCATCTACACCCTGCAATATCTGCTGTAGTAATTGGTATTTGGGCTGAAACAGTGTTGTTGAAAATACATATATGTGCCCAAAGTCGTGGGAACATTTGTTCTGCCACAGTTGGACTGACCTACAATTATTGCACGTTTGTTGTCGAGAAGGAGTACACCATTCTTCTTCCAGTCTTCTTGCATGCCGTCACGGATCCAGTCGCTTACAAGTCTTGATACTTCACCCAAGCCTTACTGGCTTGCAATGAGTTTTTATAGAAAATAATGAACGCTATACCCTGCCATGACACCGACTGTGTCAGCTACTGGCGTGCAGTGGGTTTTTACAGAGAATTTAGTTAAATGCTATTATTTTCTGCTGTAGTATGATTGCAGTGAAAATACTGGTGGCAATAGCTTTAGTACTTGCAATATAATGAGAGGTAAGAAATAAAACACATACATGGTTATATACATTTTTATTCAGTAATCATTCACGGGATGCACCACATCGATAGGTTCTTTCTTTATCTTAACATCAATACGGAATACAGAAAATAAAACTTTGATGAAAACATAGAAGTCAGCGTTTATTTCCCTCAAACTTATTGGCAGTACACTAGTTTCCGTTGGAACCATATTGACCCACTGTTCAAAGTCATCTAAGTACACATTGTTCATATGGAGATACTCTGCAATGTCCCTATACTCAGCTTTGACACAAGGCACCCATCTGTTCAGTCTTTCGAATACAACGGATAGCACCATCTGTAAACCAAATAAGTTTGTAACGGTGGAGTGCTGTAGATAAATGGATGTGACACTTGTTTCCACACGGAGTGCAGTGTCATTGTACGCTGTTGTAATGGACACAGCTAGAGCAGCACAGTAAATGTCCAGAGGAGGGTGGCTCAGATGATACTCGGCAATCAACTGCTGCTTGATGAAGGCTTTTGCACGATACAGTTCATCCCATTCCACCTCCGTAAACTCCGCTTTAACGCTTTTAGCTGCATTCTCAATCTCTATCACAATACGCCAGTCTCTGTCTGCGGATACCTGTATACCAATATGTAAACACTGAGAACCCACTATCGGTTAAATTATATACTGAAGCGAACAGTAGTGATGCAAAGGGCGTAACTGGTATCTTATCATCCATTATATCCTCACTTTGTCCATGCAGTATCACTGGAATATTCTGCAATGGCGCATATGATGAGGTCCAGTAATGACCTGCGTCGTCCTGATGAGGACCGTCAGTGCGCCTCTTCGAGTCAGAGGTTGGCTGGGTCTCTTCAACCGACAATAACAGCTCATTGTCCTGCTGTGACAGTTGACCAGAGTGCGACAGGATCCAAGGATGCTGCCATTGTTGCAAGTCCTGACAGGCTGGAACACGTCGCTGCTGCAAACCCCGACAGGCTGAAGGACGTTGTAACCACCGATGAGCAAAGAAAAAAAACCGTTTCAAGCGATAATAGCAGCACAAAGACTTCATCTTTCTCACATATCAGTAAACACAGGCATTAAGCAAGAGGTACTCACTCTCCCACGGCTTCTTCCTGTTATGTTGCTGCTGTGACTGGGCAGCACTGGACAGTCTCGGCCGGTGCTTCATGCTGACTGGCTGACTGACTGCAGCTGAGGCTGCAGAGTTGCTTGGCCCACCTAATATCCTCGACATGATCGAATGCTGCGTTCTATTGGCTACTGTCAGTTTCCTCAAGTGCCTCTGGTGGCATAATTGTGAACTAGACCAGCTGCTTGTCCCTCTGAATCGGTGACAGACATCTTTAGTGAGGTGGAAAAGTGACTATGAATTTCGAGAAGGGCAAGCAGTTGCAACAACAGCGCCGGTTTGCATGACTTGCAGACTGCATCTTGGTACCATTCTGCTGCATAGCCAATATCTGATGGATGCTATTCCTCCTCTTCTTCAGGCACTCATTCAGCACAACGTCTTTCCATTCTGCATGTGGGAGGCTATGAGTGCAGTCCTCGGATGTGTGCTTACAGGCAACATGGGAGTTAAACTCCTCCCAGTGAGAGAAAAGGAACCCTTCAATAGAACAAATTCTGCACAGCAGTGAGGATGGCGAGTGACTGATGATGAGATGAGGGGATGGGCTGGTGGAGGGGGAAGTGGAAGGGGGTTGAGCAGGTGAAGCTCTTCAGTGGTATATCTTCATATACGAACGTGCTTCCACTGAAGTGAATTACCATCAACTGTCCGCCTATTCCATTTTGGAAGAGTGAATGCTTCATGTGGAACATCTTGGCACTTTGAGCATGTACCTGAGCATGTATTGGTTGCAATATGCATCTTGGCTCCATCCCTCAGTAGTGCCACAATCTGCTGAACAGAATTGTTCTGCTTCTTTCTCCTACAGTCTTCCATTATCATCGTCTTCCATCCCCCTATAGTGAACTGTGGCTGCAGACCTCCCTCAAACAAGTACATGTAATACAGCAATTGAAAGCCACCGTATCCTTCACATTCAACCCGTTTGATCGGACGCATCACAATGCTTTCACAATGACAGGTTAGCATAGACTGAACCTCTTCCACCAATTCTGGTCACATGAGCAGAGAAAAAAAAATTCCCACCCATATTTGAATTTCCTGCCAGTTTCTGTGGGAGGGGGTGGGGGTGGGGTGTCAGCACAGCTCTGGGACAAAGAAATTCCCGTCATTTTTTAATTTCCCGCCAATACTCGAAATTCCCACCAAAAAGGTAGGTGAGGAGGGGGAGGGATGGGGAGGGGGTGGGGTGGCGACTCACTTGCCGGATGACGTCAGCTGGAGATGGTGTGGAGTGGATGGGGGTCATTAATTGATCAATTTAATTAATTTGCATATCAATTTGATATCAAAAGTGCACCCATGCCGCCATCACTTTATTACTGCCATTGGCCCAAGCTGCAGTTCCTAGTGGAAGCAGTATGTCTGACGTTGCATTCTGGCTGAAGCAAATGGATCTTGACATGGAACGAAAGTAATGTTCGATGTGAACCAGATTTAACATAGTCCGATAATAGAGGTTGACGTCGGTGTTATTAAGATGTACACTGCACAAGATTCATCACGATAAACACTTGCAAGTAGCTAATGTTTGCACACTCACTGAAGAAGAAATTTTCCATTGTGTTTGCAACGTTTTGCTAGTAATTTTCTGCATCGATACTGCTGTGATACAATAACCAGTCCCAACCAGGTGGCATTGTTGGGTAGAATCAGAAACACATAAAATGCATTGAAGTTCTGTGGTCGTGAAAACTTGTTAGGGAAGCAAAGTCTTGGTCACTAAATCAAGGGACAGGTCCTTTGCGTACAATCCAACGATTTGGAAACAGTCAATAAAGACATGCTGTAGTACTTCCCATTCACTATGAACTGGACAGCCATCGTTTTGGTATCATAGGTTCCTCATAGTTTGCAGATGAACGTCTTCCAGCGTCTGTGCTAAATAGTCTGTTAGGGGGCTGAGATACGTTTGTGCGTTCAGTGTTCTGTCTATGAAAAACGGGGCTATGAGCTGATGGTTCACTATCTCACGCAACATCTTTACACTCCATGGATGCTGATATTCCACCTGATGTAGCAAGTGGGGATTGTCAGTTGATCACTAGTGTACGTTTCAGTAGGTTACCTGGCCTTGATTTGTAAATGCGGCTTCATCTCTAAACAAGATACATGAAACATCTGGAATATTCTGTCTTAATATCCATGTATGGGAGCTAACATGATTCTCATAATAGTTTCCATGCAGCTCTTGATGGAGAGAGATGTGACAGGGATGGAACCTCTGTCGATGGAGAATGTGTAAGACACTGTATGTACATGGGCAGGGAAGGGGGAAAGATTGTTGGATTCTGCTTACGACAATGTACAAGAATTCGAGCGGTCAAGATATGTAAGTGGACATCCAGGGCTGCTGTTAAATGAGAGAACAGGAAATTAGGTGAAATTGAGAGAATATATTTCAGTGTGCAGAATACAAAGGGCACACCTAGAGTCGGAAATTACGAGGTTTTGGCCAGTCTAGGAGGTCGAACAAATAATTAAGTGGGCAACAGAAGGGGAGGCGGTTCATGTTAATTGAAGTTGGTGGCCGGTCATGGAATGCAGAACCAGAGGCTCTGCCTTCCAGAAAAACGTCTGTTCTGCTCACGGTCTAGATCATAAGAGAGAGGCCACTGTGTTCCGCACTGCAGAATCCTCCAGAGTCCACACACGTGACCAGTATCCCACGCTCACTATTGGTTAAAACCAATGCCGTGAATTCGCTAGCGATCTCAGCAGAGGGCTGAGAGCGTCTCTTGTCAGCAGTTTTAACTGGACAGAACTGCCTCGGTTCTGACAGACAGGCAACTTATGTCATGTAGGCACAGAGGAAGTTGCGCTGAGAGAAAACTTTTAAAGATTTGATGGGGCCTTTGAAATAAAATGTTTTAAACCAATTCCCTAAAATATTCCTTGACTGTCTGCCATCATGTACAGACACCTGCCTGACTCATTCCACTTCCTCATGTGATTGCGCAGGAGCTAACATATGGATCAACTACAACAGCAGCAAGAACATTAATTTCCCTCTCTTCTGTCGTCGCTTGTTTCGTTCTGTTACGTTGTATAGGTGTTACACTATCACTTTCACATAATTGTTTGAAGTGGTTGATAAATAATTGTCAAGTGGTTGACTTCTGTTGGGATATCTTGTTACATACACCATACAAGAACGAACTACATTCTTCCTAAACTCTCTATACACCATGAGCAAGTCGGTTTCTTCTGCATTGCTAAATCTCATTGTCCACTCACGACCTACTGCTTAGACTGTCACACAGCAAGTGACTAGTAAGTCGCTGTGCACTCAAGGAACACACAAAAATGCTGTCAACAAACATAACAACATCGTACCTAGCAACTACGCGGATTGAATGACACAAACAGGTGTCAGTGTAGAAACGTTTCAAAATATGATATATCGTCAATATCTCGAACTAGAATCCTACAACAAACACCACTGCACTGACATTCTAATTTACCCTACTTTCAGTCTGTTAATGTCAGTAGGCATTGTTGCATTTAAAAAAATACATGATTGCACAAAAACACTTTCTAAGTATTATTACAATCTGTTTATTGGCTAACAATACGAGACCATGACTACCAGTCCATTCTGTGAAAATTGCACATCAATAGCACTTTATATTCCTGCAATATTTGCGGTGCAAATTATAGGTGATCCACTCTAGATATGCTGTTCTGAATAGTCTTTACAGTTGGGTGATGTTACAGTGTCTACTACTAACTACTACAGCTCTGTCCAAACAGGTCTCGGAAGACCCAACATACTGACCGACCATGGTGTCATCCTCAGCCTATAGGCATCACTGGATGGGGATATAGAGGGGCATGTGGTCAGCACACCTCTCTCCCGGCCATTGTCAGTTTTCGTAACCAGAGTCACAGTATCTACTGGTATCCAATTTTTAGAGAGTGTTGAAACCTATGATGTGAAAAAATACAAGGCGATGTCAACACAGGGTACATTTTAGATGTTGATGTCGAACAGTCTGGGAGTATTCACAACTTCCAGGCGGATTTGTCCTCATGTCCAGAAAAAAAGTCATAACCATATAATAGTAAGAAGCCAAAGAGATTATATTCGATGTTGTACAATACGAAAAACTATTTTAATCATTGTAGGTATCTGAAACAATGTTTGTAACATAAATTGATTTAAAAAAAGATTCATCACGTTTTATCATTTAGGTAAGCTCTCTGTATGAAGTCGTGTATTGAGATTAACACATGAAAACACGTGAGTTGGAGCAATGATTTCCAAAAGAGCTTTTTCAATCTGATGAATAATAATGAATTTGGAAAAACCAGCAATTTGTGTTACAAATGGGAAACATAAGACTATCGGAGTTCTGGGAAGGCTGACATGGAGCAGCTGCATTAATTGCTAAACCAGTTTTAAAAGGAGTATCATTTTTAACGAAGATTTAATTGCCACTGAACTGAATAGACTTAATATATTCTTTGATAAACGCACTGCAGTAGGAATGGTCATTTTAGATATTTCGAAAACTCTTCCTACCGACTTCCATTATAGATACAAATTTTAAAAAAATAACAGCAATCATGTAAAACTGTGCTGCACAGCACCAGCAGTTTAATCTACTATATTCCAACTCCAAATATGTACAAGGATGTCCATACAAGCTTTGATACCGCACTTCATGTTTAGGAAAAAATTTAAATGGCAGTGACAGTGGCTGTTACGAAAGAACAGAATTTCAATAGAGATCTCTGAAAACGCGCGGGAGGTAAAAGTTGTGGTGAAGGGGGCTGCACTAGTGTATGGAAGATATGGCTATTGTGACAGAAGGTGGATCAGTAGCTGTCTTTTGAAACCTGAAAGGAATTTAATTTCGCTAATATTTTTAGGAAGATTGTTCTAAAGTCGGGTTCCTGGTAAGGAAATGATTTAGAGAACATGGCAGTGTAACGTAATGGCACAGAGAGGATTGTTGAGAATCGATATTGCTGCCATGTTGTTCACTTGATAGCGTAAGAATTGAAGATAACTATGAAGAATTGCAATGACTGAGAAGACGATAGAAGAAGTATACAGTATTATAGTGTCTACTCTTATTGGCTGGTAGCCTTGAAATCGTTCATAGGCCAGAGCGATATGGTGGAAATAGTATACATCAGAAATGTATCGCACGCAAACACTCCTGACCAGTTCCAGCAATGTGACCTTTCCTATAAAAGTCCTTAGAGAATAGCATCACCATAACGAAGTGTAGGATGAATGAGTGACTCTATGAGCGTCGTATTAAAGTCTAGAGGAAATACTCTTTTCATATTTCGTTAATGAATGACATGACGTTGAACCCTCTTACAGGCTGCAGTTGTGTGTTCACTTCAGTTTATTTGATGGTCCAGTATTATCGTCAAGTTCTTTAAAGAAGAAGAAAAGATTGTTTCTGTGCCATTTACAATTAAATGTAGAAAAGGTTCTTTGAACTGATGGCTAATAAGTCTTTCATGAGCGACAAAGACTGGTTATGCTTTAGATGGTTCAAGTTTCATTACTGTTCTGTACCCATTTTGGTAAGGAAAGTAAATCAGCATTCACCTGCCAGATACCTGTGCACGGGTTTGTTTGACCTGCGCTGAGATATAACCGAAGATCATCAGTGTGCCACTAATGTTTTCAGTGGGAGAAAATAGCTGACACATCATTAACATGCAATGAGAAAAATAATGGCCCCAATATCGATCCTTGTAGGACCCCTGAAAATATGTCCTTCCACTCGGTCAAAAAGTTCCTTCTTGGATATGGTTTTAGGAGCCTTTGCTTCCAGGCTGCTGAGAAGATGCTGGCAGTCTGAGAAAGGATAAAAATGTCTGTCATTTTGGCCATTAGGGATTGATAAAAAATGCATCATTCACACTGTAATTTTACCGTGCATTGCAGCTGCTGAATGATTTCGTCCACTTTATTTGATGATCATGTTAGGCAAAGACTAGTACATTCAGCTTGAGGCCATTACCACATGAAAAATGACGATGATCGATGTTGGGGTGTCCATGAGATCGACCGATGGACTAAGATCCGTCCTAAGTGTTGTGTGAATTGATATCTTTCTCTGAGTACACTTTTACTTGTGGTCTTGCAAAGTCATATGTTACTAGCAATCTATTCAAAGTGTATAACCTTTCAGTAAATTATTATTATGTTGTAACATAGATAATTTTCTCATTTGTAATTAGGTTAACACTAAAGCATCAGCCATACAAGTAGTATATGAGTGCTAAGGAGAAAAGAACTGCAGGGCGTGACACATCACGACGTCACTGACGTCATGATCAGTGATATCATCGATGATTCATGGAATTTCGCTGTCCCCACCCCTCCTCGCACAGACAAATGACAATTACCCTATGTATAAAATGGCAAGAAATTCAAATTTCGGCGGGAATTCCAAATTTTGACAGGAAATTCCAAAATAGCCTAATTTTGCTAGTGTGTTTCCTGGGGAGCTTGATCTGTTGCCCTAAGTATAAATTGGAAGGATATTCTGGCTGACTTGAAATAATGGCCCTAGCTCTATGACGTCACAATTTGAGACTTGGAGTACGGGCACAGCCATAGTATAACATTAGAATCCAAGATGGCTGATCTAGATTGCAATATGGCGCTCGAACACAGCGACAAAGGCATGCTGGCACAGCTCTATCATGCCACAGTCCAATTCACACAAGTTGGGCTATTTATAACAGTGTGGAATTCCGGCATACTGGCATACAATGGAGATACTGGGGCATACTGGTGCAGAGCAAGAATACAGGCCCTGGCTCAGTGACATCACAATCCAGCTCAGACCTGTTGGACTATTCTTATAAAAATGTAGAATTCTGGTCTAGGCTTGAAACACTGGTTCAGCCCCAATATAAGCTACTGTTCACTCATAGATGTATGGTAGCTGCGCACTCAAAGTTTAGACGCATCTTTGTTTAAACGATCACTGGTGATGGCTCTCCACCCCTGCCACACACACCATCCTTGCCGCAGCCGTACCACCGGGCACGCCAGTGTTACTGCTGCCACCCTGTGGTCAATGTGCACCATGCCAGTTGGCATCTCATCTGCTAGTCGCTCTGCAGAGCTAGTGCTAAGTCCACTCCTCTGTCTATCCGTCTGTCTGATGTTTAGGTATTAGTGTTCATATTTCAGCAGTTTTAATGCGTCCTTCCTTAAAGAAAGGATATGTGGAATAAAAATGTCACTGCCTGTTGTAAAAGAATTGAAGTGTAAATGTGTCCATTCCTAGAGAAAAGACATGTATGATGCAGATGTAATTGCACATTGTAAACAATTATATACACAGAAGCAGGGTAGAATGCGAAAAAAGGAATGAGTAGGATTGAACAAGTAGATTTATTTGCTTGACAGAATAAATACCATGTAATGCTTTGTTTTCTTGCAAAAGAAGTTCAAATGGCTCTGAGCACTATGGGACTTAAATGGTTGAAATGGCTCTGAGCACTATGGGACTTAACATCTGAGGTCAGACTGAAGCGCCTAGAACCACTCGGCCACATCAGCCGGCTGTGGGACTTAACATCTGAGTTCATCAGTCCCCTAGAACTTAGAACTACTTAAACCTAACTAACCTAAGGACATCACACACATCCATACCCAAGGTAGGATTCGAACCTGCAATCGTAGCAATCGCGCGGTTCCATACTGAAGCACCTAGGACTGCTCAGCCACAACGGCTGGCGCAAAAGAAGTATGACCCACACATTGGGCTATTTCATTTGATTCACATAGTTATATGTTTGTTTTGAGCAAAGAAATGTGATCAAAATAAACTGAGAATTCTATCCTTTCTCAGAAAAATATTGAAATATTCCACTAATTTTCAGCATAGATAAATAATATGCCTCGCATTTATATAATATGCAGGAAACAACGAGAAAAACTGTATACGGTATTTGGAATAGCAATTTAACAATTAATAGGAATATATATATACATACATATATATATATATATATATATATATATATATATATATGTCAGAACATATCTTTTGTGTGTGTATATATATATATATATATATATATATATATATATATATATATATATATATATACAAAAGATATGTCTGACAGATTACGTTTTCAGATAGCTTCCACAGTTACAAACAATCAATGGACTTTTACTCTTTGAGCAGCTTGGTATACTCATT
Organism: Schistocerca serialis cubense; assembly: GCF_023864345.2. Classification (NCBI taxonomy): domain Eukaryota; kingdom Metazoa; phylum Arthropoda; class Insecta; order Orthoptera; family Acrididae; genus Schistocerca; species Schistocerca serialis. Next base: position 87,591,793 of record NC_064640.1, on the reverse strand, counting down.
ACACACAGACTTATACATTTTAACCACACCTGACATAATAGAAATACTCGTGGCACTATTGACAGACTTGTACATTTTTAGCTGGGCGTAAGTATGGAATATTTATTTACAGCTCTCCTCTGTGGGACACAACACTAAACAAAAATGCATTTTCTTTTGGTATGGCCAGCAGCAGTGAACCTTACCCTACTATAGAGATAATACAGATACAGTGTGCAGAAAACATAATTTGCACATAAATTATGGTGTGCAGAAAACTATGTCTCCTACAAGTGAAGTTCAAAAAGCTGATTAACTCATTACCAAACTATTTAGCATTTGAGATGCCCTGTGTTATTTCGCCACTGTTACCTTACATATGGTCGAAATGTTCTTTTTGTGCTGTCTATGTCATTCTTAAAATTATAACTTTTTTCAGGTTGCCATGGATTCAATAAAATCTTATACTTTTGGCAATTGTCAATATCCTTTTTTTCAATATAATTTCCGACATCGGGAATACTGACCAGGATACTACTACCCTTTTCATCAACGCACATGAAGCCAGCAGAGGTACTGGCTTCGTCTTTATTTTCTCCATCAGCACAGCTACCGGAATTTTTAATAGTGATGGTTGCGTTTGACTCACCCTTTTACTGTGATACCTCATCATAGACAGTATCTTCTTCGACACCTCCACTTTCATTTGTAGTTTTCATTCGCTTGTGAGGTACAAAAAACTTACGTATATTGGTCATTTTGCCACTGTATACACTGCGCTTTTACATTCACTACGCACAAACTTCTATGCAAACCACAATCATGCACCACTGTCCACTTACAACTGACAATGAATTTACACTACCCTTAACGCGATGCGATGCCCAACCGAGCTGAGCGATGACTAAAGTACAGAAGCTGAAATCGTATCACAGTGGTGGGACGGAGGGAGGGGCTTTGGTTCAACAATGAAACAGCGCGGTGTCCATTAGACCGCAAGCCAGCGACTTTGAGTTTCGCGCGATCGTTTGGAGCGGCTTCTTGCGATGGATATGGAAATATTTATACGATATGTTCCTATTAGAACATAGCAAGACTCATCTAGAACGTTCCGGAAATGAAGGTAGCTCACGCCACACCCTGCTAGATCACGTTCGTTGACAGTAGTTGCAATGAGGAACATTGCCTACTTCTGCAGACAAGTAGCGATATTAGTGGCCACACAGCACCCTCTAACACTTCTTCAGCAAACGAAAAGGAACATAATACAATACGCTAATTTAAATTAGCGTCTGACAATTGTTAACCATTATTTGAAATTTGAAAGAATAAAATTTTGCCGATTGTGTTTTGTTGTGCAACTCTATTGTGTTGCCAGTTCAGGTTTATCAAGAGGTTTGTACCTAGTGAGGTGGGAACAGAGAGGGTGACATTTTAGTACCCTATAAGTCAACATTTTCGAGATGGAACTCTCACCATGGGTACCATTCTTAATGGGACCACGTACACATTTAGTAGTTTGTCGATCGGCAGATTCGCTTTATTTTATTATAGCTTATTAGTAATGCCCAGAGTTTGTTAATATGTAAACGGTCTTTCCTTATCAGATATGCATTGTTTACAGTTACTAAAATCTCGAATATTCCGGCTATAGATATCTATCTTTAATTTTGTATTTTTCGTCATATAGATAGTGTATCGTAGATTATTTTTCAAGGAAGGTCTCAACAGTTTATGATTGGTCCATTTCCAAATGCCCTAACTTCAGCAATCGAAGTTTCTCTTAAACAGCCTGATGTCCTTCAATGACTTTAGTTCTCGTAACATGTTTTTATAAACTAAGCAGACTTTGAAATGCTTTGAAACTTACATACATTCCAATTTGCCTTCTTTTCAATTACATCAAGCAGTGCAGTTAACTCGTCTTCTTTTCAGTTACATCAGCACTTGGAGTTAGTTCATCGATCAACCTAAGAATGGTGTGAGAATGATTACTTAACTCCTTTATACTTTTGCATAGTGCTTCAAGTCTAGTAGAACTGAGCATCTCAGTTTTCATGTCAACATACACATGTATGTTCTTCCTACCCCTCTCAGACTAATTACAGGTCATGATCTCGCAAAATTATCCGTGTTGTAAAGGGTAATGATGCAATTACCCTGTTGTTTCACAATGTATGCGCACACACTCCCTCACCTTTCAAAAACATCATAAAAATTCCGGCAGTTTTGGCCTTCAGACAACTGTTTCGTTTTATCGATTACTATAAAGCAGTGCTGCAAATGATCCCAACGATCCGCACATGAATTTGTAAATTAACTGAATGTCCTTTCATTTCCTACATGTTCCCAGTAAATGTGTTTTAAATTCGTATTATCCTGTTTGAATGCAATAATAGGGTTTGCATCATCCCTTGTCAGTTGCTTTGAAACCCTTGACTATGTCTGGCCCAGGTAAAGACATAAAGACCTCTATGATGACCAAAACAGGAATATGTGCGCATTTGATCCTGATTTTTCACTATAGAGTCGTCGAACATGAATACAGTCTTAGGTTGTACTTCTTCAGGTGGTGGGACCTCATCACTTTGTGTGAAAGTCTTATATGTAATACGATCAACACCTGAAAATATTTCCTCAAGTAGCTGGTACTCGGGTTGAAAGAGTTTTTCTGAACATATATATACATTATCATACTTGACACCATCTGGATACTTTACCAGGGACATTAAGACGTTTGTTTTCCCACACTACAATGGGCCAGCAAAAAATGGTTCAAATGGCTCTAAGCATTATGGGACTTAACATCTGAGGTTATCAATTCCCTGGACTTTGAACTACTTAAACCTAACTAACCTAAGGACATCACACAAATCCATGCCCGAGGCAGGATTCGAACCTGGCGCGCGGTTCCGGACTGAAGCGTCTAGAACCGCTCGGCCACAGCAGCCGGCGATGGGCCAGCAACAACCGACCTAATGCTACTAGGCAGTAGTGTCCCATTCTTGTTATTCTGTTTTTATAAAGTATTCTCAGACCAATCAGTCACAATGAAATCCTTGTGGAGAAGATGCTTCCTCCAGCTTCATATGCAGAATACTACATGACATCATTATCATACACCCAGGTTTTATGGAGTACAATAAGAACATAGATATCATGAACACGCATCATTTATTTCTATAGATAGCTGGGTACATATATACCTACTCAAATACGATCGCAGTTCTATGACTACATCAAGTGCTGTAAATTCATATACATTTCCGCATACTGAAGTGCAACGTGCGTCGAAATAATGAGCTACGTCTTCTTTCATGGGACTCAGAGTTTCCCGCAAAAGTTTCTCTAAATTGATCCATAGTTTTTCGTAGAAACTGTAAACATAAGGCTCTCAGCTTACCGGCATTGATCTAGTGATCACCCAGTAGCACTGTAGGTGTTGTTTGAGTATTTCGAGTAAACATGGCTGCAATGGCTATGGAGTTGCCCCACAATTTGCATCACTCTGTAGGGTTTAATATTACTTTTGTACCACGATAACGTGGACTTTTAAAACTAACTAAGGTGTTGAATTCGCGATCAGAGAATATTCCAATGCTAACATGTTTACATCCACTTGAATTTAGCATGAAAGACGTATAAAAAATGGATATCTACTCGTAATTAGACGTTTTTGCTGGAGTATACTCCACAACACCATATGGAAACGGGAAAATAAAACGAGTTAAACCACAGACCACAGTGCACTACACCTGTACATATACGCAAGAACATTGACGATGCTTACATAATATTGACTGTTTAGATGGAGCCTGACGTTTGATGATAGTGGTGTTACCTTGCCTGTTGCGCATTGAAAACTAAAATCATTACGTATGGACTGTATATACATTTATTTCGCAATGCAATAATGGTAACTTCTTTTAAAAAAGTGTGTGATCACTGTGTAGCAGCTGTATACATGGGGGAGAAACCTAATATTAGAATGACAGAAGTTTGTGTGTGTGTTGAATGGACATTTTACCGTAATTCTATGTGGAATCAATGACTAAACCAGTTATGCTACACTAATCACATGACCTGAACTACTATTCAGGTGGGTGATGTTCTAACAGAAATGCTATTATTGTACGATTATCATCTTCAGGCTTCTTTATCCACTGATTGAGTTCTATCAGCTTAGCTTTGAATTAATGTATTCTTCGATCAGCACATCTGAATATTCAGGACGAATTATCATCTTGCTCTGATACCCCCAGAATTTATCAATCATGTGGAATATTTGTTTGGATTCCAAAGAAGTGATATTTTTGGAGGATCTGCTCAGATGGCGCTGAAATTCCTGTCGAGTGAATAATATGTGAGGGAAAAGCACATCAAGTACACACACACACACACACACACACACACACACACACACACACGCACACACAGTGTGATCATTGTATTGCAGCTGTATACACACAGACAGGAATATACTGTCTAATGTTAGAATGTTTAATGTTTGCCATGATAGCAGTTTGTGTGTACGTTGAATGGACATTTTACCATAATTCTGTGTGGAATCGATGACTAAACCCATTACACTACACCAGTCACACGACTTGAAACATTTGTAAAGTGGATGATGTTCAAAGAGAAATGCTATTAATGTATGATTACAATCTTCAAGCTTCTTTATCAACTGATTGAATTCTACCAGCCTTGAATCAATGTATTCTTCAATCAGCAGGTCTGAATGTTCAGGACGAATTATTGTCTTGCACTGATACTGCCAGAATTTGTCAATCATGTGCAATATTAGTTTGGATTCCAAAGAAGTGATACACTCCTGGAAATGGAAAAAAGAACAATATATATATATATATATATATATATATATATATATATATATATATATATGTGTGTGTGTGTGTGTGTGTGTGTGTCTGTGTGTGCCTATGTGTGCGTCTGCATGTGTGTGTGTGTGTGTGTGTGTGTGTGTGTATCTGGGGTTGGGTACTGCATAAATAACAGACTGCAGAGTGAGAATTCATGGCAGTAGCTACCAGGTTTGCACGAACATCCTATGTCTTGGCACCTAACTATAAATGGGGTGAAAGCCAAGTAGACAGGTTAAGACACGCCAGACTTTCCAGTCACATGAATACCTGTCATGTTACCCATGCATCCTGCTTGGTGTAGCATGGTATTGAAGGCTACAGTAACAGGAACAGTCGGCAATTTCTGCGAGTGAAATGATGTCATCTGACGGCTAGCGCTTGTGGTGTCTTCACACAGCAGCTGCAGATGACCAGCATGTGTGGTTGGTGAGGAGGAGGCTATTTGTATAACGTCATGTGGCACATCAGTGGAGGACTACTCAGCCTACCTGCAGTCAGGAGACCAGCCCGCTGTGAGTGCAGCTCACATGGGGTGGAAATGGCTGCATGACGATAGTGTCACAGCAGGGGAAGTGGCACCCACATGAAGCACTCAGTCAGCTTTGAGCTATGGGCTGAGTGGCCCACAATGGCTGTGCATACTGACAGCAGGGTGGCACTGATAGCTTTGGCATGGGGGCTGTGGAATGGGGGTGGTGGGGTGGTTGCAGTAGTGGGGACAGAGAGCCCTCAATAGTGTTTGTTTAAATGAAGATGCAACCAAACTTAGAGTATGCTGTGACCATACACCTCTCAGTGAATAGTATCTTATACTAGGACTGAGTCATGACAATGCATCATCTTGAATTTCCCATCAATTTATGCTTAGTACAACAGTCCTACTTCCACAGGAAACACACTAGCCCAACTGGGCTATTTTTTTAGTTTCCTGTCATTTTATACATAGGACAATTGACCTTTGTCAGAGAGGGGAGGGTTAGGGGTGAGGTAATCCCATGACTCGTGATGATGCCATCAATAACCACATCAATGATGTCAGTGGTGAGACACACTGTGCTCGTACTATTCTTACTATACTTCTCCTGTATTGGCGAAAAACTGAATAGAACATGCAAAAACTTCAATAATGGAGTCAGCATCATCACTGTCATCAAGGATGAAGGCGCCATCGACGTCAGTTACTACAAAACTTTGAGAAGAAAAATGCATCATTCTCTTCATAAACAATTTTCTACTTGTCATGTTGCCTGTGCTGGTTCATTGGCCCACATGAAGATTTCTGTGGCACATTCAACTGATCAAAAAGTCCCATTCTTCTGCAGATAAGGACTGCACATATATGTGGTACTTGAGAAGCAACATGTTTCTCCCAATACAGTATCTGTAACAGGTGAACTATGTGCCATGTTCAATGACTGTGTAACACATAGTGCGGTAATAATAACTAAAGTGGAATCATCGAAAATTTTTGATATCCCTATTGGCGAGAATTTAAACTTGAAAAAACACATTTTCATTTGCACTTCTAATAATTACAAACATTGTAGAAAGACAAATCAGTAAGTTGTCAGATTTTGCGCATTTTCGTTAGATAACTTCATATGGGATAATGTTCTGGGCTAACCAGCTTTAAGAAAGAAAATGTCCATTGCACAAAAAGGTGGTGTGAGAATAATGTGTGGTGCTTACCTACGATATCTTATAGACATCCTACGATATCTTATAGACATCCTATGATATCTTATAGACATCTGTTTGAAAAGTTAGGGTTTTTGACTACTGTTTCACAGTATACTTATTCCCTCAACAGGTTCGTTGTAAATAATCCGCTGCAGCTCAAAAGGAACAGTGATCTACATAATTATAATACGAGAAGAAAAAACGATATTCATTAGCACACATGAAGGTTTTCTTTAGAAGAAAAAGGGATGTACAATGCTGCCATCAGAATTTTTGATCATTTACTCAGTGATATAAAATGTCTGACAGACAGCAAAGTTAAATTTGAATATAAACTGATAAAGTTACTCCTTGGCATCTCTTCGTGTTCCATAAAGGGATGTCTAATCTTTCAATATGTAAGAGGTGACACAGTATTTAAAAAAAATGTAGATGATTTGCACATAGCCATATTCACATAAGAATGTGTAACGTGAATGAAAAGCGACTCATGACTTTATCATTACAGTTAATTGAAGAAATGATGTATAGAACATGAAACTAACACTGAATGGAAAAAGCATTGTGCTGGTATGTAAAAACACTCAAAGTAAAAGTATTGTATGAAAATGAATAAAATGTTTCCGGACTTCTTGCTGTGTCAGTTCAGGATAAAACCTCGAGCTTTCGATTATTACTTCCATATTCTTCGTCAGGAGCAACTGAGTGTCTAAATTGCTACTGTGGTGGTCTCATATAGCCCACAGACAGCTTTTGATTGGTCGGTAATTAAGTAATGCTGGCACAGATGGTGTCAAAGTCTGCACTTGTGGCGCCACCGCTCCCTTAGTAGCTTAAACATTGTGACGAAAATTTCTCCGTCTTTCCTGCATTGAAAGCTACCTTCCATGTACCACTACGATTACATCCATTGTCCCAGATGAAGTTCTTCTCTCACATTCTAATTTCTACAGCTTCCTTAATTACAGAATGTACAAGTCTCAGGCAAAACTCATTCATCAAACAGTATTTTGTATTTGTTTTTAAGGCAGTGTTCAGAATCTGCATAATTCTCCAGATCTCGATTTTTAATATGCCATTTGTGTTATGTACTGTGGTCAGAAACTCTACAGATGATCAATCGATGTAATTGCTTCTGCACTCAAAAGCGACGTTATAAATCCGAGGGATATTGAAGGCAAGACTGTCCTTAAAAGGGCTCAGCTTTTCCTTAATCTTCTTAGGAGGTCGGAAAAAATGTCTTATACCTTGTCCTCCACCTATTTTGCTGCATGTAGCGTCGCAGAAAGGAAGGTATACAGACGACAGCTTATCACATGAATGTTCAACATTTTTACGTTTCCTTTTCTTGGAGAATGCTGACTTCGTATATCGTGAACAAGAGACTTTTTTTCAGAACACATACATCAGATGGTTAATTTCGGAATACAAGTGGTCCTCGTCAGAAACAGTTTTTGCTTTGTATTCCAATGTATTTAAAATTGCTCTGTTCTGGACTTCGTGATGAAAACTATGGGTGCTGGAACAGATACTACCGTCATATATAGTTTAGAAATATGGTTTCCCGGCCATTGACCTTCTTGTGCGAACGCACACGCTATGCCCGAACTCGTACGGGACTTGGTAGATTAATCTGCCACGAGTACTGAGTATGATGGGCAAACATCTATTAGGCGCACTACGAATGTAGTGGTGTGGACATGTTGGGAATGTGGATCTCACGGGGAGCGTGCAAGGGATAAGTACCTGCAGACGCACTGTCGTCTGTGCTCGCGGTGGTTCAGTTGGATAGAGCGTCTGCCATGTAAGCAGGAGATCCCGGGTTCGAGTCCCGGTCGGGGCACACATTTTCAACATGTCCCCAATGAAGTACATCAACGCCTGTTTGCAGCTAGGGTGTCCATTTAATTATCATTTCATTTCTAGCAAAGCTGCATGGTCATCCACGGTAACTGTTCCTTCTGGAACAGATACTACCGTCATATATAGATTAAATGTAAATACATCGATAGCAACCACCAGTATCGACACATATAACAATGGGCAGGTCTGTCTCTTTAGAAATTTCTGTCATTGTTGTCCTGCCCACTATTGTTCTCGTACCTCATACTATGGTGTAAAGTGTACTCTGATTACATTGTGTGTACAAAAGTTAATAAAGTGTTAAAGTATATAATTTGTGGCATCAGTACTTTAATATCATTTGTACTCACCACCAACTGAATTTTACATTCGTGTCTCGAGACAATGATCTGTTTTGTGTGACTCAGGGAATATGCCTTGAGGCTTATCATCGAGGCAATGGATATCGAAGGGCATCTGAAGCTATAATGGCCTTTTACCAGCGAAGATTCCACAGTACACTCAACTATATGGAACCACTTGAGCCTGGAAATGCGAGTGTAATTGACTATCAGGTATTTCCCACATGTATTCTTGCACAGGCTGATGCTACGTGTCAACATTCAGTGGAATCTGGCTTGACAGACTTTTCTTCTATGGAAGAACATCAGAGGTTTAAGCCCACTTGTGACACAGAACCTGTCACGATACTTAAAAAAAAAAAAAAAAAATAGTATACGGGCGCGACAGCAGCTCCTTGCTGCTCTCATTGTGTCATCCTGCTGGACATTCAAGTAACTACTCTACATTTAACCATCAGCGGTGCTCGGCTGGCCAAGTTACACCAGAAGATTTCTGTGATTGCTATTGCTTCACAGCCAGTCAATGGCGTTCAGCTGGCTGATACGCTCGTACCAACAACGTTGGCGTTTTACAGACGCATTCCCAACAATTGTTCTGCTCAATGCACTCCTCTGAAGTTTATACAGTTCTCATCAGATCAACCTTATACTTCGTTTGCGATCATCAAATCATTGCTCGCTCCTAAGAACATTTTCGATGATGCTTCAAAGTACACCTCTTTACTGTGCCACATAGGTGAGCACGCACCTACCATCAGTGATGCCATTCTCTCATCATCACCATTCAACAAGTTTGAAACAGCCAAGGCTGCATTGCTTCAGAGACTTGGTAAATTACCTGAACAACAAGTCCAACGGGCTATCTACTCTCAACAACTGAATGGTAGAACGCCCTCACAATTTTGGTGCCACTTATGAACGTTTGTAGTCCATATATTCAAGTTACGTCAAGCTATGCAGTTAAGTCACTTATCTTCTTTTCAGTTACCTCAGTTCTAGGAGTTAATTCGTTGATCAGCCTCATAATCGTTTGAGAATAAGTACTTAACTTCTTGATACTTATGTTGAGTGCTTCAAATCTAGCAGTATGACGTCTAATACTGTCATTGAGCGCTTCAGTTTTCATGTCAACATACAGACAAATGTTTTGCCTACCTACCCCTCTCACACTGAGAATGGGTGGATGATCTCGCAAACTTATCCATGACATACAGCGTAATAATATAATTACCCTTTTGTTTCACTACATATACAGCCACACACACCCTCATCTTTTAAAAACATCCTGAAAATTCCGGCAGTATTTGCCTTCAATCAACTGTTTCGTTTTATCGATTACTACAAAGCTACCCTGAGAATGATCCCAACAAACTCTACATAAATATCACTTCCTACATTTTCCTGGTAAATGTGTTTTAAATTGATATTATCCCGTTTTTCTAGGCAACAACAAGGTTTGCATTATCCATATCAGCTGCTTTGGCATCCTTGAACGAACATTGGTGTACCCTATATTACTGCCCGACCTTACACTGTGAACAATATGGACAGGCAAATAGCCTCGTGAAATTCAAACATTTTTATATGCAACAAAGGACTCCCAGAGAAAATTAAGTTACTGTTAATTGCACTCAGTACCCAGCATCCATTAACAGTATTTACACTTGGCAGGCATTCTGCACGTCGACACAGCTGACAACTACGCAACACACTGAGTCACTTCCGATGCTTACTGACACGACATTCACGGAGTAACGGTAGCTATCTGGTCCTTTCCTGCAGCTAGCATCGCTCAAACAGTGCTAGGCATGGCTGAAAACACCTAACACTACCAATACAGGTTATTGTCCTCCAGTGGCCAAGATACACCATGGCCAGCTGACAACAAGCCATCAGTCATGGCCCACCTCTTGAGTATGGAAAACGGCTAATAGATTGTGCACAGTTGTTGGTTCCATGCAAGCTTTGGCAATGCCGCACTCAAGGGCTTGCGAACATCCTAATGCTGCCCACGACCTTCACTAGGCATCAGAGGTCATGACACTACTAATGTACACTATAGAGCCACCAGTGTGAACCAACGAGTATGCGAACCATCCCCCGTCGGCAGTGTCTGACTCTATTTATGCGACTGACATACCAACTACAGATAACCAATAATGTGTACTGTGCCAACCGAGAAGATCATATCACGGGCGACACACTCAACTAACAGATATCAAATATCGCATCCTATCACTTTTACCTCCACCCGCTGCCAACGAGAAGAGCCCAACTTCACAGGATTTCAACCTCAAGGACATTCAAAGTAACGTTGAGGATTGACAAATCAGACTATAGAAATTCATGTATAAACCTCGCAATAACAATGAGCATGCTTACCTGGCCGAGTTGCTGATCCATACACGATTCGATAGACACTTCTAACAATATGAAGATTTGCTGCTTCTGGCGAGAGACTGTGAACACGATTCAAGTCTGCATAAAGGTATTAGAATCATAGCAGACTACTCCGCACTCCCATTTCAACTACCTTCTTCCTGCACCTATGAATCAAACACAATTTAGTGACAGTGAAATTTGTGACAGTGCAATGAGTGACAGTGACTCAAAACGGTTAAAATGGCTCCAAGCACTATGGGACTTAACATCTGAGGTCATCAGTCCCCTAGACTTCCAAATACTTAAACCTAACTAACCTAAGGACATCACACACATCCATGCCTGAGGCAGGGTTCGAACCTGCGACCGTAGCAGCCGCGTGGTTCCGGACTGAAGCGCCTAGAACTGCTCGGCCACCACGGCCGGCGACAGTGACTCATCCACATGCATATTTACTGTGTCTCACCACAGAATTAAGGGCAGAATGGTCCAACAAACTTAAACTACAGAGGAATCTTTACAAGGCATGGCTTAATTCTCCAGACAAGTTACTGATCCCTAAAGCAGCTGTAGCTGAAGTGCTAACCAAGGACATTATCATCTACTTGAACAGCTCTTTGTTTTCACCAATCCATTTGGCCTCCAAAAAGGACAACGCATTTCGCATGTGTGGTGACTGTAGGGCCCTCGATGCCAGAATCTTCCGTGATTGATATCCGCTACCAAACATCCAAGATTTTTCCCATTCACTACTGAGTGCTTCCATTTTCAGTGACCTGGACAGCAAAAAGACATTCATACAAATACCAGCGACCACAGAGGACATTTCTAAAATTACTCTTATTACCCCTTTCTGGTTATTTGAATTTTTATACATGCAATTCAAACTGAAAAATATGACAGAGGTTCACTGACTCTATACTGTGCAAACTCCCATTTTACTTTCATACCTGGATGATCTACTAATGCTTTCTTCTTCACCACATGAGCACTAAGATCGCCGTAATCAGGTTTAGGCGTAGCAGTGAACACCAAAAACAATTTATGATCAGAGAAAGTAACATTTCTAGGTCACTGTGTTCCTTCAGAGGGAATCAGACCAATGAAGGAAAGGACTGAATTCTCAACTTACAAGAAACTTCATAGATATTTGGCACTATCTATTTATATTGGCGTCACAATCCACAGGAAGTAGCTATCCAAGCACCTCTCACCAGTGCCCTTTCCTGTATGAACACTAAGGGAAACTGAACTGTTCCGTGGTCGGAGGATATGTTATGAGCTTTTGAATCTATTAAACAGTACCTACTGAAAGCTGTGATGCTGGCTCACCCACTGCCCACGGCCTACATGTCTATCACTGCTGCCACTAGCGACACGGCCATTGGCTCAGTTTTATAGGAGCTAGTGAATGGTATCCAGCAGCCACTATGTTTTTTCTCCCACAAGTTAAAAGGATCCCATCAGCTGTAGTCAGCATACAACCACGAATTACTAGTGCTTTACAAGGTGGTGAAATACTTCAGGAAAGACATCGAGGACCAAGCCCTCACACTTTTCATGGATCGCCATCCATTGGTTCAAGCTACCTGCAACCCTAATAGGAAAGTTTCTCCCCACTGCTTCCAGCATCTCGATTTTATTGCTCAATGTTCAACAAACTTCCACCACGTGAATAGAGGAGACAACGTGGTGGCGGACTGTATGTCTAGCATTAATGCCTTCACCACTCTCACTGATTTCAGTGATATGGCTCCAGCACAAGAACAAGATCAACAGTTATGACGTTTCTTAGAGGAGCATTATGCCTGGCTATATAGTACAGTTATGGCGTGACACATCAGAAGGCAAACCACAGCCCTTGGTTCCATTGTTGTTCAGGAAAACGATCTTTGACAACTTACACACTCTGTCCCATCCATTGGTTTGCCCTACCACGAGAATGATTACCGAATGCTTTCTCTTCCTAGAAATTAAGGCAGACTGCAGGTAATGATGGCATGCCTGCATTCCTTGCCAATGCCACAAAACCAGGTGCCATACATTCTTACCATATGATACCTTTAAAGTACCAAAAGGGTGTTTCCATTGAGTTCACCTGGATTTAGTCAGACATTTGCCAGAATCCAATGGCTATAAACACATTCTATTGGCTATCAACTTTACGACTCATTAGGTAGAGGCTGCTCCATTACAGGATACAGTTGCAGAATCTATGGCACAGGCGTTCATAGGCTTGGGAATATCTCGGTTTGGATGCCTGTTGTCCATTATGACTGACCAAGGAGGACAATTTGAGCTACTCCTCTTTGGAGAACTAGGCAAATTGTGTGGTGTGCAATGCTTTCATACAACTGCTTACCACCCGTGAAGCAATGGGTTGGTGGAAAGAACGCAGCAAGTTATTACGAGATAACATTCGTTGCAGTAAAGCAAGCAGTCGTAAAGTACGGTGGCTGCAGGATGGCTTTGTTTTTTTTCCGCTTTGCTCACAGCACAGTTGACGCTGCCTGCCGTGAGAACTGCGTAGCGTAACATTTAGTCGATACGAAGATTCATACCCTCTACGAATCTAAATAATCCATATTAGTTATTATCGAATTTTGTTCAAATTTGGTACACAGCATTTTGTTATTAATGGAATGATGCTTGCAAAAGTTAAGATTTTTATTTATTATAGTTTTGGAGATAAAGAGAATTACCTAAAACTCCTAAAATCTACGCTTGTTTTTAAAACCAAGTTAGGAACAATAACAGATTGACTTTCATTATCATTTGAGGCCATTACAAAGTTATCAGTGAATAAAAACCAATTAATTAGAATTTTCTTTTTAAAACTTTAGTCACTGTGCATTACATAATACAAAAATCGGTCAAAATTATTATTTGATTATATTTTGCCGTGTGAGTGCGTGAGAATGATTGAGATAGTGTATGTGGGACAAATGTTAAAATTTAATATTTCATTTTACGTAAAACCTTGTACAAACAAACCGTGGGAAAGTTATGTTGCAACAACGATTCAGGTGACGTACGTCGGTGTGTGCTTGCTTTTGTATAAAAGTAGCCAGAATGGAAGTTTATTTATCAACTTGAAGAATATTTCGCACTTCGTTTATTTTGATTAAAAAATACAAGAATTTGAAGTTTTACTGACATTAGTTACTATCAAATTAGTGATTGAATAAGGCAAGATTTGCCGCGAGAATGATCTGGAAGGGACGTTGTGATTGGTCGTTTACATCAACAGCTAATCAGAATTAAGCTGTTCCTACGTGAAAAGAGGAGTGGGCATCTAGGAGAGTCTCAAGAGGAGTCGCTTGCTAGCCGGTCTACGGATAACACGATGTCAGATCGCTCCTTAAAAATACTCTGTAAGATGAGGAAATGGTGAGCTAATTTCGGTTCGAACATGTCGTGACTGAAGCGACTGGAGTTGCGAACATTTTAATGAAAGTTTCGTGTTTCTAAATTAAATAGTTTGAGAGATATGAGCGGGTGAACTTATTGGTCGTAGCAACAACTACACGTGGCGTGTTTCGTGCTCTGTATGGAATATTTTGGCGGGCACATCTTACGAAGAAGACCACTGAAACGACCGAATGTTTAACTCGCGAATAATTGTGGGCCTGTGACTGGTACAATGTGAAAATTAGTCGGGTCGGACTTATTAAATTCTGGCTGCTTTTCCAGTGAATATTTGTTATATAGACAGTGAACTGTGAATGATAACATTTTACCATATTAAATACAGACTTCATAGACATTTCATGTGTTTCAATATGAATAAAAAACAGAGTTAGTCTAATTTTAAACGCTTTTCTGCAAGTAGACTGAAGATCCCGTACGCCCGATTTTTTAATCATTTAATCATCATTTTTTAATCATGAACGACTTCATCAACTCTATCCTATCGAGGTAGGTGGATTGAACGATAGCGTTAACAAAAACGCACCCGATCGACCCCGCCCCGCTGCACTCATCTACATCTACATCTACATTTATACTCTGCAAGCCACCCAACGGTGTGTGGCGGAGGGCACTTTACGTGCCACTGTCATTACCTCCCTTTCCTATTCCAGTCGCGTATGGTTCGCTGGAAGAACGACTGCCGGAAAGCCTCCGTGCGCGCTCGAATCTCTCTAATTCTACATTCGTGATCTCCTCGGGAGGTATAAGTAGGGGGAAGCAATATATTTGGTAACTGATCCAGAAACGTACCCTCTCGAAACCTGGCAGGCGTTTTATATAGTGGTTGCTTAACATTGCTGGCAGACTTCCTCTTACTTTCAGTCTCAGTGCCCACATTAGACTTGCCGTCCTTGGTGCACAAAGTTAAATGGCTCATCACAACCATCCACATCCCCCCCCCCTTTCAAATAGTGTAATGCAAATTTTTGTGCACAGAATGATATGCTAGACGATGACAATTTGAGCAGCAACCATATTCTGGAACCTACAGAGTAATCCAACTTGGAGACTAGGCATTTTCAATCCTAAAACCATCGACTGTATCAGTGCAGTGCCTCGATCTTGCCCAGGTGTTAGGCAGCAACGATGATGATTTGCCTCTTTCTGCTCTACAGAACCTGTATCTCATTCCAACACCATCAGCGTGAATCATCACGCTGATATTGCTGCTTTAGCACCAGAGTTCGGCATCCAACAGCCATCCCCAGGTGATGCTGCTGACAGCCACCCTTGCTCAACGAACAAGTGGAAATTATTTTCTTTGTTGTCGTGTCCAGGCAACGGCCTTGCTGCAGTGGATACACCGGTTCTACATCTACATCTACATCTACATTTATACTCCGCAAGCCACCCAACGGTGTGTGGCGGAGGGCACTTTACGTGCCACTGTCATTACCTCCCTTTCCTGTTCCAGTCGCGTATGGTTCGGGGGAAGAACGACTGTCTGAAAGCCTCCGTGCGCGTTCTAATCTCTCTAATTTTACATTCGTGATCTCCTCGGGGGGTATAAGTAGGGGGAAGCAATATATTCGATACCTCATCCAGAAACGCACCCTCTCGAAACCTGGACAGCAAGCTACACCGCGATGCAGAGCGCCTCTCTTGCAGAGTCTGCCACTTGAGTTTATTAAACATCTCCGTAACGCTATCACGGTTACCAAATAACCCTGTGACGAAACGCGCCGCTCTTCTTTGAATCTTCTCTATCGCCTCCGTCAGACCGATCTGGTACGGATCCCACACTGATGAGCAATACTCAAGTATAGGTCGAACGAGTGTTTTGTAAGCCACCTCCTTTGTTGATGGTCTACATTTTCTAAGCACTCTCCCAATGAATCTCAACCTGGTACCCGCCTTACCAACAATTAATTTTATATGATCATTCCACTTCAAATCGTTCCGCACGCATACTCCCAGATATTTTACAGAAGTAACTGCTACCAGTGTTTGTTCCGCTATCATATAATCATACAATAAAGGATCCTTCTTTCTATGTATTCGCAATACATTACATTTGTCTATGTTAAGGGTCAGTTGCCACTCCCTGCACCAAGTGCCTATCCGCTGCAGACCTTCCTGCATTTCGCTACAATTTTCTAATGCTGCAACTTCTCTGTATACTACAGCATCATCCGCGAAAAGCCGCATGGAACTTCCGACACTATCTACTAGGTCATTTATATATATTGTGAAGCAATGGTCCCATAACACTCCCCTGTCGCACGCCAGAGGTTACTTTAACGTCTGTAGACTAGAGATGGGGGACCCGCTCCTGAACCGATTCATAGTGTTGAATCTTTCAAAGGAGTGAACAATCAGTGATTCAGAAAAAAAGAACGGTAGCTCCAAACGTTTCCCACAGCAGAGAGAGAGACAGAGAGAGAGAGAGAGAGAGAGAGCATATCAGCGGGGCCTCTGCTGGTCACAGCGCACTACACGGCACACAACACAGCCAGCGCCGGCCTCTGCCCTGCTTCTGTCTTGGCTGCCTTGCATTGTGCAGTGCCCCATT
Source organism: Schistocerca serialis cubense (assembly GCF_023864345.2). Classification (NCBI taxonomy): domain Eukaryota; kingdom Metazoa; phylum Arthropoda; class Insecta; order Orthoptera; family Acrididae; genus Schistocerca; species Schistocerca serialis. The sequence goes on along the minus strand of NC_064640.1, from coordinate 87,574,679 downwards.
GGATTTTGTGTTTCACATATGCCGTGCCGTCTCTGTGCTTCCTCTGCCGCGTGCAGTGTCTGGCGCACCTAAAACTTAGCATCGCACTCCGTCCGCGATCGTTTCAGTCGCACGTCCTGCCCTGTGGGCAGTTGATGCGAGCAACAGGACAGAGAGCCTCCTAGCGGAGAACATAAGAACTACTTGCAACAACCTGCTCGCAAGAGAGCGGACGATTTGTCTCGGAGCGGGTGACTGGTGGCCGTTCACCGCTCCCCCCACCCTCGGAGCTCGCCCGCTCAACGCTCACCCCACCGCTCTCGACTCTAGCCAGAGCGTTGAGCAAAGCAACTCAGGTGTCACTCTGGTCTCTGCGGTCTTAGCTCACGCAGTAATACAGCTCGCCGCTCGACCAGCTTGACTCAGCGCCTCTGCATCGGAGTTCGTCTATACTGGATATTATTCTTCGTACTAATACCGATGTGTATATTACATAATTATGTTATGTATACATCATTTGTTTTTATTTTATTTTTATTTGTTTAAACTGATCAGATGAGGTTCCTGATGACTCCTCTTACTATAGGATTTTTTATTATGGACACTCGAATTTACGCTTTAATTACGAGTGAACCGATAAATGTATCACAAAATGTGATACACCAATATTTTCCTTGTTTTATTCTGCGTAAGGCTATATGCAGCACTTTGGTCTTACAGTCAAATTTATATATTTTTTCTAATTGTAGTACGGATATTGCGATTTTGGGCGTCTTCGGAAGGAAACGTTCACTTTAAAAATATGTATTTGTACGAGGTTAATGAAATTTTAATACATTATAGCCAAATATTTTGTTAATGTAAATGCCAAGTTACAACATTTTCCGATCACCCAAAAAACCACGATAGTGCAAATTAAATCGATAATCAAAAACTTTGTCATATCATGGAAATTTCAGTAAACAATACAAAATTCTTACTCATTATCTGTGTTAATTCAAAATAGGATCAAATAAGATCAAAATACAGGTATAGTACTGGAATAAACCAAGTTTAAAGGGCAATGTGCCTTACATTTATTTTCTATTGTGAATGAGTGGTGAGTCATGAAAAAGACCTAGTTCACTTCGGGGAGTGAACGGTTCTGATCCGATCTCTGAAAAGAACAGTTTTGCCCATCTCTACTGTAGACGTCTCTCCATTGATAACAACATGCTGTGTTCTGTTTGCTAAAAACTCTTCAATCCAGCCACACAGCTGGTCTGATATTCCGTAGGCTCTTACTTTGTTTATCAGGCGACAGTGCGGAACTGTATCGAACGCCTTCCAGAAGTCAAGAAAAATAGCATCTACCTGGGAGCCTGTATCTAATATTTTCTGGGTCTCATGAACAAATAAAGCGCTGTTGGGCGTGGCCGGCACTTGGATGGGTGACCATCCAGCCGCCATGCACTGTTGCCATTTTTCGGAGTGCACTCACCCTCGTGATGCCAATTGAGGACCTACTCGACCGAATAGTAGCGGCTTTGGTCAAGAATACCATCATAACGACCGGGAGAGCGGTGTGCTGACCCCACGCCCGTCCTATCCACATTCTCCTCTGAGGATGACATGGAAGTCGGATGGTCCCAGTAGGCCACTCGTGGCCTGAAGACGGAGTGCGGAGTTGTCCTGTCCGCTGTTGTTCTTGTGTTTCATGCAATGGTGTAAAGTGTACTCTGATTACACAGTGTGTACAAGAGTTGAAGAAGCCTTAATGTGTTAAGTCATGGCTTCAGTACATGAACATTATTTGTACTCAAAGTCATGGCTTCAGTACATGAACATTATTTGTACTTACTGCTGTCCAAATTACTACACATTGTGTGTAAAAACCCTGAATGTGAAAACATTGTACAATAAAAAATATTACATACAGATAATTTTTGTTTGAGATTACCCCCTCCCCCCCCTCCCTCCATTTCCTCTGTAATATATTGGTTGTGCTTCTTGCATGAGAGGTGGATTAGCAAGCTGCCATGTGTCGTCTCTCTTAGCAGGCCAGCTTGGACTGTGTTTTCGAAATCTCTGGGTGCTGAGACATCATTCATTTGCTTTGGTATCTGTAAGGTCTGTCTCTTCCATGAAGTGGCTGAACTGGTATCCACAACATGTTTTTCAGAGATGTGTACATATGTGTGTTACTAATGACGGAAGTCAAGTATTTATATTTTTTGAACATGGCAAAAATAGTTGAGACTTATCGAGTTTATATTTTTCTCACAGTGCAATGGGTGTCAACTACTTGAGATATGACAGTTAGAGGGCGATGTTAGCTACTGGGGGACATCAGCCACTGGGGATGTTAGCTACTATCGATGTCAGCTACTGGGAGGATGTCAGGTACTGGTCTAGGCATCAGGTAATGGGGAGTGTCAGCTATCAGTGAAAACTGTATTCCTTTCATTATTGCCTTGTTAAAATAAGCATTTAAGAGAGATAGGAAGTTTACAGAGATGTATAAAGCAGAGAGATAATGATGATGAGACAGATGTGGGAATATTTTGTACACACACATGAGAGATGAAATATGATTACAAGACTGAGGTGGAAAGAGAGAGAAAGAAATGTAATTTCTTGTGCGGTATAAATCATGGAAATGATAATGATGAGGAACATGTGGAAATTTTTAGTGCACTTGCGTGAGATGATAATTAATGACTGTATTTGCAGAGGCAGAGCTTGACACAGTGCGTGTGTGCATAATTCAGAGTCAAATATATTTGAAAATGACACTATTTTGCATAAATTTCTTTGAACAGGAGGTCAGTTCAAGGGAAACTTACGTAACTTTTTCCAAGCTACTTCATATTTTCAAACTTGGTGCTGATGCAAATGAAGATTGCATAATTTCACAGCTACATTCTGATTGTCCACCTCATTTTAGTACTTTGCTGAGATAGTCTGGAGAGGTGGAGGAGACACAGGGAGGGTGGTGGAGAAAGTGAGAGTGTGGCTTGTCACATGATGATGATGATACAATTGATATGGCGGCAGAGCTTACTATATCTTATATTGTTACATCATTGGCCTTTCATGTAGGCAACCCACAATAAGACTTACACTTGAAGTCAGAGCTATCACAAGGTTCAACACAGCATTTAAGTGCAAAGTGCACAGGAGTCGCCACAGATATACTGCTGTGGTGCTGTAGTGGAACTTCCTACATCTTCAAAAGCATAAAACTTTTCTTTTGCTGCTAATGTAATACCATTGTCTGCCACAGTTTCACTCCACCATAACACCACTAGAACAGCAACAAAAGAATCATATACTCCAGTCACAATCATAACAATCCTTATGCATCGGCTGCTCCTCAGTTTCACCAAACACATCCTCATCAGCATTTGTGTCATTAGCTTCAACAGCATCAACTGACCCCACTACAGGTAAGATATTTCATAAACCTAAGTGATAGAACTGTCACCACCATTAGACCTACCACAGCACCAACATCAACATCATCAACAGAAGCACGTAAGTTCTATGATGAACATCATGTAAGCCAACAATTAGTCATCAAATTTACCTTATTTTATAATATCTGTCATTTTATCCCCTAAATTTATTAAAGAGAATCCATGGCTTATTAATGCTGTTATTCAACTTCAGATCCTCTATCAGTGCACCATATACCCAAGTATAATGATAATAATATTAAATCACCATAAACACTAAATTTAAATCTGTGTACAATATATTTGTATGGGCAGTTCATTGTAATTAGTTAGCATGTTACAAAGAGCAACTGCTAGTTTGAACAGAACTGGTAACATGGTACTGCCTGCTGGCTATTTAAACTGCAACTCCACAGTCAGTAGCAAATAACATAACTGTACTTATTGTGCATACACAGTGTAGTGTTGTTGTAGTCTTCATTCCAAAGACTAATTTGAAGCTACTCTCCACACTAACCTATCCAATACAAGAATTTTAATTTCTGCACAGCTGTTACAACCTACGTCCATTTCAGCCTGGTTCATGTCTTATCAACTGATTACTTCTTTCAGTGAAGTTGCACCATAAATTTCTTTCCTCCCTAATTCAAGTCAGTATCTCCTCATTAATTACCGGGGCTATTCATCTAATCTTCAGCATTCTTCTGTACCACCACATTTCAAAACCTTCAGTTCTCTTCTTGTATGAACTATCTATTGTCTTCATTTCACTTCAGCACTTGGCAATAGTCTAGAGAAGTATCTCCAGAAAAGACATAAATATTTCAATTCATATTGGAAGTTAACAAAAATCTCTTTTCCATAAATGTTTTTGCTGTTAGTGTGCATAGTTATGTAACAGATACACACACATCTAACCATCACTGAGTCAATGGTACAGTGAGAACGATGTTTCAGATATCATAAAGGAACTCTTCTCAGTTTCTGATTCTCATCATAAAAAATAACAAATCCATAAAAATAGCACTACAGAATAATGGCCACAGAATTATGATGCATACTGCTTGAATGTAATGTTCATGTGAATTTAGTTTCAAATAAGCAATCAACTCTATGTTAAGCTCCAAGGGTAATCAGCAATTCATTCAGCCACTCAGTTCTACTGCTAGTGTATTATTGTGTGTGTGTGTGTGTGTGTGTGTGTGTGTGTGTGTGTGTGTGTGTGTGTGTTTAGAGCTTATGGGCACTTAATGACGAGGTTATTAGTGCCCCTGGCGTATTATTCTATGTTGCAATATAGAATGATCTTTTGGGGAAACTCATCTTGCAGGAGAGGTGTCATCAGAATCAAACTAAAACAGTTAGTATAGCATGTATCTGAGACAAAATGATATGTGCATACATCATTTCAGGATATATGGCTTTAGGACTCCTTCATTTGATCTCATGAGAACCATGCATTTTGTCTCCACATCCTTCCAACATGCCATGCAAGTTAACTCCCTATCACTGTTGGATGGATCTAAAAGACAAGGAAATTTACTACTTATGGCTCATTAAATTTTGTTAAATTATCATAGGTGACACTTGTAATTCTGTGTTCTTAACACATTTAGCACACTTTCCTGTTGCTGTATTTGTGTTGTAGAGTATTCTAACCATCCTGTGTGAAGAAAATGGCTGAAAAATTGTTTTCTAAATGTTTTGCCATAATGTACATAACTCTGTGGATCAATTACTTCCTATAGCATTTACCAGGCTTTACTTTTTTCCTTTTCCTTTCTTTCTTAGCCAATGTACCTGTAACCTGGTAGTCAAGTGCATATATGTCAGACTACAATTCTAAAGATTTGGATTTCCATATTCTGTAATTTCAACAATTTTTTCTGTCATCTATCACTTTGTTAATCTATACCAATGAGTCATATACATACATCAAGAAAGGTTTGCACCACCGCAGTTCCAAGAGTTCCAGAACCTGTACAGAAAATTGGAATACAGATCAATATAAACGTCATTTCTGCCTTTTTTATTGCTCATGAAAAGCACACTTTGCATGTTGTACCACCATACAGTGAGACCTTCAGAGGTGGTGGTTAACATTCTTGTACACACCGGTACCTCTAATACCAAGTAGCAAATCCTTTTCCATTGATGCATGCCTGTATTCATCGTGGTATACCACCCACACGTTCATCAAGGCACTTTTGGTCCAAATTGTCTGACTCTTCAATGGTGATTCAGCGTAGATCCCCCAGAGTGATTGGTGGGTCACGTCATCCACAAACAGCCCTTTCCAATGTATCCCAGGCATGTTCAATAGGGTTCATGTCTGGAGAACATGCTGGCCACTCTAGTTGAGCAATGTCGTTATCATGAAAAAAGTCATTCACAAGATGTGCACGATGGGGCCTCAAATTGTCGTCCATGAAGATGAATGCCTCACCAATATGCTGCCAATATGGTTGAACGATCTGTCAGAGGATGGCATTCACGTATCTTACAGCCATTATGGCACCTTCCATGACCACCAGCAGTGTACGTTGGCCCCACATAATGCCACCCAAATATAACAGGGAACCTCCACCTTGCTGCACTTGCTGGACAGTGTGTCTAAGGCGTTCAACCTGACTGGGTTGCCTCCAAACACGTCTACGACAATTGTCTGGTTGAAGGCATATATGATAATCATTGGTGAAGAGAAAGTGATGCCAATCCTGAGCCCTCCATTCAGCATGTTGTTGGGCTCATCTGTACCTCACTGCATGGTGTCATGTCTGCAAAGATGGACCTCGCCATGGACGTCAGGAATGAAAATGCGCATCATGCTGCCTATTGCGCACAGTCTGAGTCATAACACGATATCCTGTGGCTGCACACATAGCATTATTCAACATGGTGGCATTGCTGTCAGGGGTATTGACCATCTAGGCATGGGTGAACTACAGACAACACGAGCCATGTAACTCCTTCCTGGTGGAATGACTGGAACTGATTGGCTGTCGGACCCCCTTTGTCTAATAGGCACTGCTCATGCATGGTTGTGTACGTCTTTGGGCACGTTTAGTGACATCTCTGAACAGTCAAAGGGACTGTGTCTGTGATACAATATCCACAGTCAACATCTGTCTTCAGGAGTTCTGGGAACCGGGGTGCTGCAAAACTTTTTTTGATGTGTGTATGTAAAGAAGTCCACATTGCACCAACTTTTGGAGTCCAAGTTAAGCTGTTAAGTCCCTCTACAATGGCTGATTACATCAGTTGAAAGATAAGAGGCGGGTTAGTGCACATTACCTTGAATAGGACTTTGACTGGTAAAGCACAGCAGTATTCAATTCAGTCATTTAGTGGAGGATGGGTTTTGTTAAAAACCATACTTCCATTTCACATCACAACGCATAAAGGCACAAGTGAATTTGCGCCACAATAACCTTGAAAGCGAAATAAGAATGCTTGGTTACATTCAGTTTACACATTTAATCTGTGATCCCATACACTGGTATCATATCCCACTACAGATACAAGTAAACAATCAAATTCACTTATCTGAATAGTTCTTAGCAAAAGAAAGATTTTTATTTATTACATTCCTACCCCTGGTTACAGCTGCTTCTATTCAAGTTCAGAAATAACCAAATTCAACTAGGTTCAGTCTACAACTACATCTACAACCCTACACCACAAGCCATCATATGGTGCATGATGGGAGCTATCTTGTTGCACCACTAGCCATTTCCTTTCCTGTTCCATTTGCAGTTACAGCAAGGGAAAAATAACTGTCTGTATGTCACCACAAAAGCCTTAATTTTTTTATCTTATTTTCATGACCCTTATGCAAAACGTATATTGCTGTTCTGCAGTCAGCTTCAAATGCCAGTTCTCTAAAGTTTTTCAAGAGTATTTAACAAAAAGAACATCATCTTCCCTCCAGGAATTCCCATTTGTTTTCATGAAGCATCTCTGCAAAACTCACACATTGATCAAACCTAATGTGTAGCAGCTCGCCTCTGACTTATTTAAAGATATTCCTTTATTCCAACCTGGTGGCAATCCCAGAGGTTTGAGCAGTACTCAAGAATGGGTCACACTAGTGTCCTGTGAGCGATCTCCCTTACAGATGAACCACACTTTCCTAAAAATCTCACAACAAACCGAAGTTCACCATTTGCCTTCCCTACTATAACCCTTATATGCTCATTCTGGTTCATATTGCTTTGCTACATTACATCTAGATATTTTATCAGCATAACTGTCTCAAGCAGCGCACCACTAATCCTGTATTGAAACATTATGAATTTGATTTTTGTACTCATCTGCATTAACTTAAATTTTTCTACAGTTTGAGATAGTTGCCATTCATCGCACCAACTAGAAATTTTGTCTAGGTCAACTTGTATCCTCCTACAGTCACTCAAGGATGACACCTCCCGTACACCACAGCATCATCACCAAATTGCTACAGATTGCTGCTCACCCTATCTGCCAGCTCATTTGCGTATTAGTAATAGTAGTCCTGTTTCACATCCCTGGAGCACTCCTGGCAATACACTTGTCTTTGATCAACATTTGCCATCAATGACAATGTACTGGGTTCTGTCACTTAAGAAGTCTTTGAGTCACTCACATATCTGGGAACATAAATCATACGCTCGGACATTCGTTAACAGTCTGCTGTGAGGCACTGTGTCGAATGCTTTCCGAAATCTAGGCATATTGAATCTGCCTGTTGTAGTCCTAGGTAAGTACGGCCAGTTTACCAGTGAACATAATATATTTCATTATTATTGGAAGTTTATGGGTCACTATTCTTGTTAGGAATGTACAAATTAATGTATGTTTGCCTGTAGCAAGTTTTACAAAACTGCATCTATCTGTTGTGATTTTCTTAACTGTATAAGGTCATGTTCCTGTAGAGAGTTTGGTTAATCCTTTGTACCAAAAGAAGCCAATTGTCAGCACAGACATTGATAACTAACAGTCGTTGCATCTTTAATTGCACATTAAGCAGTAGTACGTTTAGGTACATACTCTAGAACAGTCCACCAAGAGTATCCTTTAGTTATTATCATACCAATTTTTCATTTGGACATGTAAAAGTTACCTCTCCATTCCTGGAATAATTTAATAGATATCCGTGTATACGCCAAGAAAATTAGTGAGCCTCGGCTTGGTAAACATTGGTAACAACTACATAACATCAGCCTGCCCTGCTAGCCGCGTGGTCTAACGCACTGCTTTCTGAGTGGGCAGGCATGCCAGTCCCAGGCATGAATCCACCTGGTGGATTAGTGTCCAGGTCCAGTGTGTCGGCCAGCCTGTGCATGATTTTTCCATCTGCCTTGGCAAATGCAGGCTGGTTCACCATATTCTGCCTCAGTTACACTGCGTGGCCGGTTGCTGCACAAACACTGTCTCCACACCATAATTACTCTACCACGCAAACATTTGGGATTACACTCATCTGGTATGAGACGTTTCTTGGGGGTCCACTGGGTGGCAAACTGCACAATAACCCTGGGTTAGGTGTGGGGAGGCAGTGGGCTGAGTGGACTGCTGTAGCCTGTTCTGGGGTTGTAAACTACGGAGGGCTATGGCAGAGACGAAGGCTCTCTGTCGTTTCTAGATCCCCTGTTCAATACAAATACATACTACATAACATCAGGGCTTCTGGAGACATCCAAGCGTTAAATGGGGCAGCATAAATTGTGTGCTCTGTGGACTATCTGCTGTGAAAGCCCAACAGGGGGCTTAAAATGAGTAGTGTTATTTGAGTGTTTCATTTGACTGCAGAGAAATTTCTTCAACATATTACCAGTTGCACATTGCAGACAGATTGGCTAACAAAACTTTATTTCAATCACATATTTGTAAGTGCCTCACAATTTAATTACCTCTGCAAGTTTCCATGAAAGCATAAACCTACACTGAGTGATGTACTTGATAAAAACCCTGCACAACAACAAAGTTGTTTATGGATGTCAAAATTTCAATGCACTAGAGAAACCTCACTGAGTTCCAGATTTTTTTTCTTTTTTTAGTTTGGTCATCTTACAAAACATGGTAGTTCTTTTGCAGCTACTATACACTATGTGATCAAAAGTATCTGGACGCCTGGCTGAAAATAACTTACAAGTTCATGGCGCCCTCCATCAGTAATGCTGCAATTCAATATGGTGTTGGTCCAACCTTAGCCTTGATGACAGCTTCCACTCTCACAGGCATAGGTTCAATCAGGTGATGGAAGGTTTCTCAGGGAATGGCGACCCATTCTTCACGGAGTGCTGCACTGAGGAGTGGTATCCATGTTGGTCAGTGAGGCCTGGCACGAAGTTGGTGTTCCAAAACATCCCAAAGGTGTTCTATAGGATTCAGGTCAACTCTGTGCAGGCCAGCCCATTACAGGGATGTTATTGTCATGTAACCACTCTGCCACAGGCTGTGGATTATGAACAGGTGCTCGATCATGTTGAAAGATGCAATCGCCATCCCCAGATTGCTCTTCAACAGTGGGAAGCAAGAATGTGCTTAAAACATCAATGTAGGCCTGTCCTATAATAATGCCACCCAAAATAATAAGGGGTGCAAGCCCCCTCAATGAAAAACATGACCACACCATAACACCACTGCCTCCGAATTTTACTGTTGGCACTACACACGCTGGCAGATGACTTCACCGAGCATTCGCCATACCCACACCTTGCCATCGGATAGCCACATTGTGTACCATGATCCGTCACTGCACACAACATTTTTCCACTGTTCAGTCATCCAATGTTTATGCCCCTTACACCAAGCAAGGTGTCATTTGGCATTTACCAGCGTGATGTGTGGCTTATGAGCAGCTGCTCGACCATGAAATCCAACTTTTCTCACCTCCCACCTACTTGTCATAGTACTAGATATGGATCCTGATGCAGTTTGCAATTCCTGTGTGATGGTCTGGAGAGATGTCTGCCTATTACACAAAACGACCCTCTTCAACTGTCGGCAATCTCTGTCAGTCAACAGGCGAGGTCGGTCTGTACGCTTTTGTGCTGTACTTGTCCTTTCACATTTACACTTCACTATCACACCAGAAACAATGAACCTAGGGATGTTTAGGTGCATGGAAATCACAAATAGAGACGTATGACACAAGTGACACCCAATCACTTGACCACATTCAAAGTCCTTGAGTTCCACGGAGCACCTCATTTTGCTTTCTCACGATGTCTGATGACTACTGAGAATGCTGATATGGAGTACCTGGCAGTAGGTGGCATCACAATGAACCTAATATGAAAAACATATGTTTTTGGCTGTGTCCGGGTACTTTTGATCACATAGTGTACATTATGTTCCAAGCTTCAGTTGTAATTTACTTCTTCTATTGCATCCAAAATTACCCAATGATACAAGTTTACCCTTCAACATTGTCATTTATCCTTGGCATGAGTGGAGGAGCAGTTTAGTAGGTCTAAGTTGTTTTATTAAAACTAAATTTTGTGGCATGACATCTACACCAGTTTTTGAGTGCACTTCAACCACCATTGTTTGCACAGATGACATTCATCATCCACATCATTCCCCTGCTCCATCTGGCTGGGCTCGATTGAGTTCATGCTATTTTCATTACTTGTCCATTAAATTTCCATCTCTTAGCTCCAGCCGTCACTGACTTTCAGTTAGGCAAGGTTGCATTGTTTATCATGCATTACTATAGCTTGGAGGATACTGGTTATCCACAAGAGCACTACTTCTACAGTCTGGAAAAAAGTAAGTGTATCTTCCTTTACTGCTTTCCTATATTCAGCCCAAACTTTCATGTCCATAATTTTAGGCGTATTGAAACTACACTCCTGGAAATTGAAATAAGAACACCGTGAATTCATTTTCCCAGGAAGGGGAAACTTTATTGACACATTCCTGGGGTCAGATACATCACATGATCACACTGACAGAACCACAGGCACATAGACACAGGCAACAGAGCATGCACAATGTCGGCACTAGTACAGTGTATATCCACCTTTCGCAGCAATGCAGGCTGCTATTCTCCCATGGAGACGATTGTAGAGATGCTGGATGTAGTCCTGTGGAACGGCTTGCCATGCCATTTCCACCTGGCGCCTCAGTTGGACCAGCGTTCGTGCTGGACGTGCAGACCGCGTGAGACGACGCTTCATCCAGTCCCAAACATGCTCAATGGGGGACAGATCCGGAGATCTTGCTGGCCAGGGTAGTTGACTCACACCTTCTAGAGCACGTTGGGTGGCACGGGATACATGCGGACGTGCATTGTCCTGTTGGAACAGCAAGTTCCCTTGCCGGTCTAGGAATGGTAGAATGATGGGTTTGATGACGGTTTTGATGTACCGTGCGCTATTCAGTGTCCCCTCGACGATCACCAGAGGTGTACGGCCAGTGTAGGAGATCGCTCCCCACACCATGATGCCGGGTGTTGGCGCTGTGTGCCTCGGTCGTATGCAGTCCTGATTGTGGCACTCACCTGCACGGCGCCAAACACGCATACGACCATCATTGGCACCAAGGCAGAAGCGACTCTCATCGCTGAAGACGACACGTCTCCATTCGTCCCTCCATTCACGCCTGTCGCGACACCACTGGAGGCGGGCTGCACGATGTTGGGGCGTGAGCGGAAGACGGCCTAACGGTGTGCGGGACCGTAGCCCAGCTTCATGGAGACGGTTGCGAATGGTCCTTGCCGATACCCCAGGAGCAACAGTGTCCCTAATTTGCTGGGAAGTGGCGGTGCGGTCCCCTACGGCACTGCGTAGGATCCTACGGTCTTGGCGTGCATCCGTGCATCGCTGCGGTCCGGTCCCAGGTCGACGGGCACGTGCACCTTCCGCCGACCACTGGCGACAACATCGATGTACTGTGGAGACCTCACGCCCCACGTGTTGAGCAATTCGGCGGTACGTCCACCCGGCCTCCCGCATGCCCACTATACGCCCTCGCTCAAAGTCCGTCAACTGCACATACGGTTCACGTCCACGCTGTCGCGGCATGCTACCAGTGTTAAAGACTGCGATGGAACTCCGTATGCCACGGCAAACTGGCTGACACTGTCGGCGGCAGTGCACAAATGCTGCGCAGCTAGCGCCATTCGACGGCCAACACCGCGGTTCCTGGTTTGTCCGCTGTGCCGTGCGTGTGATCATTGCTTGTACAGCCCTCTCGCAGTGTCCGGAGCAAGTATGGTGGGTCTGACACACCGGTGTCAATGTGTTCTTTTTTCCATTTCCAGGAGTGTAATTACAGTGCATTTGCTATTTACCTAGAATAAGTGCCCATGAAAAGTAAATATTCCGTATACTTTTAATTTGTGGAATAAATGTCGAAGATAAAAATAACCTAAGACAGAGTTTAGTAGAGATCCTAATGCATGGCTGGAATGGTTCCCTGAGCTGATTGATAAATATCCTGACAGTGAGACTGCTGATGAGAATTTTGTACATGAAAGTGGTCATGATATAGGAACAGAACAAGAAGTGCCAGAAAATGATGAACATGAATCACAGCAAGAATTAATTCAAGAGCATGTATTTCTTTTAGGATAGGATGGATTAGCTAAATGATGGAAAAGTTGATATCCTATCAATGTTAGAACAAGATCTTGTAATATAATATTTACATCAGTTAAGTTTGTGGTAACTTTTCTGGGGAAAGGAATGCTAAAGAAACAGATGTCATGGTGGTCATAGCTTTCTTTAGTATCTGTATGGTTCTCTGAGGTGTTCTAGAAAGAGTTTATCAGAGTTGTGGGATAACTCAAATGGCAATGGACTTGAATCATGCTACTTATGCATGACAGAAAACCAATTCAAGTTGCACTTGAGGTGTCTGGGGTTTGATAGAATCCATGATAGAGGTGTTCACAGAGCACATGATGAGTTGTCTGCTATCAGAGAGGTACTGGAGTTATTTTACAAACAACTTCCAAAAATATTTATAACCTAATGTGTACATTACCGTATTTGTGTATTAAGTGTATTACATTTAGATTTAAATAAAACACTCATGACATCATTCATATGCACCATTCAAAGTATCGAAATATACCATTTATGCTGTGGGTGACAGCTGCCATCCATGTGAGTGACTGTATCAGGAATTATTACACAGGTAATGGACAGTTAAGTATCATTATTTCTACCATATGAGACTGAATAAAAATGAGAAAGGTACTTAGAGACTGATGGTTATCATCGAAACTGGATGTTTCAGTCAACATAGGTAAATATTTCAAGAATTTAACAGATCTGCTTTACACCACAAAAAGACAAATGTATTTTTTTGTCAGAGTCCTCTCCAGCCAGCACCAAGCCAAGGCAATATGTTGTAAAGGTATTCTGGAATCAACTGAATCATGCAACTGAAACTTAAGTTACTTTTACAACATATTATATTTTATTCATAATTTACATAATGAACAAATGGAATTATATTTTTAATTCACTCTGAATAAACAATGTGTAGCTGATTTTCTTATGCAGTACGTAATATCAGATGGATCCCTGATTTGGTAAAGACCGGTTCACTGATCTCACCTACTTTAAGTGAAAATGCACTGTTTTCAAATGCTTTCTCCATAACACCTCGACGAAAGATCCCCAGGTAACCACCAGTCTTTGCTGAATGGCAGTCTGAATATTTTTGTGCCATTTCTGAGAATGATGCCTTTCCTAATTGAATACATTGACGTAAGTACTTTATTAAACATAGAGCCTCCTCTCTGGAGCGTGTAATTGGCTCCTGCTTCCAAGAAACTGGCCTTCTTGAGCACTTATGTTTCACAAGTAAATGAGAGCACTGTATTTCATGTGGGCCTTTGCCTGGTACCCGGGGAGCACATCTGCTTGGATGAACCCACTGGCTCTCCCTGGTATAAACATTAAAATAATAATGCCGGCTATATCTCTTGCTCTCATACTTTCCCCATCCTCGTGGTAGTTTTCTCTCTGCCATAATGGATCTTAAAGGTAGTTAAAACCTTTGTGGACTGGAGCTGTACATCTGAAACATAGAAAACAACAGCATGTTGAGTAATCACTACACTCATAAGCAATTACATATATGGGAAGATATTAAGAAAAGTATAGAATATAGGACAATATGTTTGATACTTAATTTGGTAAAAATTGCACTGACAACAAAGAACAGATGTTTTCAACCTATTGTTGAGAGCAAACTGGATGAAAAACAGTTCAGATTCAGAAGGGGCAGAGGTACAAGAGATGCAATTGGACTGTTACAAGCAACTGAGGCAGGTAGACGTTTTTGATAACTTGGAAGAAACCTTTGATAGAGTTTGATGCTACTTAGGTATTGTGAAGAAGTTTGAAGCTAACTGGAAAGAAAGGAGACTGATAAGTAATCTGTATATGATGCAACAAGTAAAAGTAACGCTAGGATATGAGATAACAGAAGAAATCAAAATTGATAGAGGGGTTACACAAGGCTGCAATCATTCATCCATTCTGCTTAACAACTGTATAGGTCATTTAGTAGTAGAAGTAGTAGTAGTGGCATTCATCCATGCATGAATTTTACATATACATATACCATATACTGACATTTACATACTTACAAGCCTATGGCCTCATGGTAGGAACCATCCTGGCATTTGCCTGATATAACCTAGAGAACCAACAGAAAACTAAAACTGGGATATCTGGATGGAGATTGGAACTTGCATCCTCCAAAATATCTCATTTGGTTTATCTCCAGTATACAATATTGTTTGGTAAAAAAATTATTTAATAATGTAAAAAGCTAGAGCTACATTAGTCATTAATTTCTCAGTGACAATTGCTGCACGTGGCATAGATACAACATTTCATAATGTAACACTACACACTCTATCGGCTGACATCAGGACAACAGCAATGGTGTTTATTTAGCATTTTGTGTACTACACCATTTGCTTGCCTGAAAAATTGAGTAAGCATTCTCTCATAGTGAGTGATATGTTGTGATCAGAGAGAGAATAAGGTGCTAGTATTATATACTGCAAAATAAGGTTTCCCAGAACAAAGAAAATAAGGAAATAGGAGGGAAAAAATTGTAATGCAAAAGTGTGATGTGAGATGACAGAGAACATAAAAAATATGTTGGAAAAAAATAGAACACCACCTGTGAGGAATATGAAATGAAAATAAATGTGGAGAGACTTTGGTGATGGTTTTTACAAGGCAATCAAGGACCATAAGACCGATGATTTGAGATGAGTTAGTAGCAAAACTTGAATTCAGGTTACATCCAGTCAAGAAATGAAAATAAAGAGATTGGTTGTAAAAGAAATATTTAACAACATGGACACTGTGATGGAAAAACAATAAATGCTTTGGATACTTTTGAGATATAAATTTCAAGAAGAATGGGAGGTGTGAAGTGGAGAGATAAAGTAAGAAATTAGATTGTGTGGCACAGAGTGAAGGAGGAAGGAAAACTATCAAAAACAATAAGACACCAAAAATGAATAACCTAAGACGCTGGATTAGGGGATCCTGTAGACAAATGACGCACTAAAAGGAATAATGACTGGAAAGAGGACCAGAGGACGAAAAAGAGAGCAGATAATTAATGACATCATGATGTATATACCATATACAGCTACAAAATGGATGGCAGAAAACTGGGGGAATTGGAGAATTCTTATCTTTCAGTAGTGGACTTGTCTAATGGGCAGAACACATCAGCATCATCATCGTTTTAAGTGTATCCCTCAGCACAACAATTATAATATTTGAACTAGAATGTCAGTTTTTATTGTTCACTAAAAACAAAATGCATAACAGTAAGTTTCTGGGTGCTCTGCTAAGTAGTTTCCATTTTATACAAAATATTCTGATGACCAACCCAAACTTCTTCGTCAGGTACTATGAGTTTTACTGTTATGTATAGTTACTGCCTGAGATTTTATAAATTGAGAGTGGGACCCCAAGCATTATTAAAATGGAAATTCCATCAATATTTATGAGCTTCCCTGACATCTTAATTTCAATAGACTCCTTACTACCCCTGAAACTTGGCATTTGCACCATGATACAGGTCTGATTCTATTTTGTTTCATGATTATATTCAAAGACAGTAGTCAGTAACAACTGATTTACTTGGTTGTTTTATACAGGCATGTTGATATTCCTTGCATCTTTCCTTAACTGTTCTGATGGTCTGCCCCAAATAACACATGCCACATTTACATGGAGTGTGATAAACACCTGGCTTTCAGAGACCTAGCTCATCTCTAACATTAAAAAGAATACTTCTTATCTTAGTTGAAGGTGAGACGAGCAAGTTGGACTCTAATCCATCTGCTATGTTTCTTGCTCTCACGAACAACTTTTTTTTTTCATTGTCTTTCTAACGCAGTTATACACGTAATAGGTAATATGTACAGATTATGCCAAATTGTTATTTATGCCAAATCTCAATTAAACTTACATTTCAGTTCCTTATATTTACATTCCTGATCACACTGTTGCACTTGGTTTTATTAGAAGCATCAGTTATTTAAACTTATGGATAACTGAAGTTATGATGATGGCATATAATTGAAAAATATTTTGAGCAAACCAACAGCATAAGAGGTGTTGTTACCACTCATTCACCACCATCTGCCTATTTTTCTTTGATAACTGCAAGATTCTAAATGTTGACAGTTTAATTTTATTGTTGTATTTTTTCTGGATAAGGTAACATTTCTCACTAATTAATTCAGTTAGTAATTAAGAATTTGAATAAGTTTGGATCACAAAATAACTATTTCATGACGGATGCCATACTCATGAATACGAGATTTCAGATGATGTGTAATAATAATGTTCCATGCATTATTGTGGGTTACTAACATAATTTTTCTTATGAACCAAACAATAGTGAAGTCTTAGAATCTGCCAGAACAGTAAAATCTAACCTATCCAAATTTCAAAGCATTATGTAGCTCCAGAATTTACATCATGTTATTATGTTAGTCTATAAATAGTCACCCCTTCCTCAAAATCTGCACCTATAAATCATACTGCTAACATCTTTATGTCAGATCATATTAGAGCTAATGGCTGATGGGTACACGTATAACAACTATATGTCAGTTTGCATTAAAGTCTACTTATTGCTAGCCTCATTGTCACAATTCTGTGTCAGTTAAGATGAAATTCTGTGCCTTAATGTAACATGTGCAACAAGTGTGTTTGTAAAGAGTATGAAGCTGTTTAATATCTTTGTGTGTTAAAATCTTGGGTGAACTAGTAAATATTAAACTTAGAGGAGCTAATGATCTACAAACTCCAGTTATGGAATGAAGTTATAAATTCTGTTGAGTATACTATAAACTGTGTCATGTATCTGCCACTGTACATCATGCCACTATGAACTTTCACCGATACTGCAATGGTATTTAATGATTACATGACTCTTCTTCCACATTGTTTCCAATGAGAGAGATGCATATACCTTTCCCCGCATAAACTGTGACTTGTGAAACTGTAGGTAGCTGGTATTGGTGGTAAAATGCAGTTAAAATGTGATGAACCATTTTTAAAGTTAATTTCTTGTTTGGTCTTCCTCATTTGGCACTATCCCTCTTAACATTAATTTCCAGGGTATCTTTTCAGTATTAGATACGAGACTTCAAGACTCATCAACACTGAGTGCAACATCAAACAGCAGGTAAGTGGACCTTCACAAAGAGGACTGAAATACACTGGATACCATTACTCCATAGGAATGTACCAGTCTTTCCTGATATTAGGACAGCATAAGGTATGTAAGCGATTTTTGGCTTCTGTTCCCTGATTTCAGTCTACACCTCTGTCTCAGGCGTTCTTCATTTTGACTGCAACACCTGTTCAGTCTGATGATCTAAGTGCCCATTCCTTTGGAACACTTCTTTTAGGTGTTGTGGTTCTTTGATGAGGCTATCCTTTTCTGGATGTGTTTGAGCTCTGCAGACCAGAGTCCATAGTACTGACTTTCTTTGTGACAGATTGTGATGGCTTAAGGTATGGAGATAGATATCAGCGTATGTTGGTTTTTGACATATTCTGGGATCTGTCCAGTCTTCTCCTAAGTAACATGTTGAGGAAAGGTTGCCGGCCCTCTTTTTGAAGTTCCATCATGAACTTCATATTATGATGGATTGAGTTTAAATATCCCAGGAGCTCTTGAAGCTTCTCTGGTCCATGTGGTCACACTAAAAATGTTTCATCCATGTAGTGATAGAAACACATTAGTGTCAAGTTGGTGGATTATAGTGCCTTTGCTTCTAAACATTCCATGTATAGGCTCGCGACAATATGTCATAATAGTCTACCCATTTCCATGCGAGTGGTTTCTTCAAAATATTTTCCATTTAATAGCAAATAAGTAGATGTCAGAATGTATCTAAGTGTTATGTGAAATGATTGTTGAACTTCTAGGCTATTAGTTCAAAGAAATCAGAAAGTGGAACTGTCATAAAGAGGGGGACTACATCAAAACTGACCATAACATCCATATCCCAGAGCCACAATAAACTGAAGCAGTGTAGAAAGACAGCAGATTTGTGGATGTGGTGTTCACACTTCCCCACTTATTTGATGAGAATGTGTTTCACATATTTTGCCTGCTTGCATGTATGTGTACCAAGGTTACTAACTATTGGTCTTCAAGGATTTATTTCCTTCTGTACCTTAGGAAGGCTATATAGTCTTGATGGCACTGTTGCTTGTGTTTTTATGTTTTAAGATGCACAATGGTGTTATGTGGCAAACCTGACTCAATGAGAAGAGTCATCACATTCCTCTTGATTTTATTCATAGGCTAGATATCAATCTGTCCGTATGCAATGTCATTCAAGAGACTGAAAATCTTGTTGTTATAGTCCACAATTAGACCCATGGCACATGAATAAGATGATTATGTCAGTCATCAACATACTGTGCATACAATGGAAACAACTCGGCAGAACACCTAGAAGTACACTATTAATAAATCACACTCAGGAAACCTGAGAGATCAAAATGCATAAATACTCCACCTTAAGATTCTTGATTAATTGAAATACATTATTATTATTGAACTTGACCATAAGGATTCTAATAAAGTACATCTCAGTAATGACTACTCTGTTTCAAAATAATTCTAGAGTAAGTTTTCCTGTTAAGCTAACACACTGAAAATAAGAGGGAAACAGAAAAGCAAAACAACTCCGACAATTCACCCAGGCACACACGAATGTGCGCGCATGGGCAGACACACACACACACACACACACACACACACACACACACACACACATAACACCCCCCCCTCCCACACACGCACATCCATCCACACACTCACTCACACACACACACACACACACACACACACACACACACACATACACACACATTTGTATTCTTTTAAAAGAAATGATACAATGATAAATCAAAACAGAGGCAAAAACCAACTTCCAAACACAAGAGTATCTTCAGAGCAGAACTGACAGATGTACTAATAAAAAAGTTGATCTTTAATTACAAGCTCTCAAAACATTAAAAAAGAAGCTTCTTAATTAGAAGGAGTATGTAGATAGGTTTCTGAAATAGTTGATGAGAAGGAGCACTTCTGAACCACGGAAAGTGATGTGACATTCAAAGCCAAATGTTATCTGTAATGAAGCACTATCTGAAAAAAGCTCCACACATATTCTTTCAGATCTCGATAAGATTTCAAAGTGGTGCAAACTTGCTTTAAATGTTCATAAATGTAAAATCACTCATTTCATCAAATGAAAAAAAAAAAAAACAAGAAAAGAAACCTAGTCATAGGACTACAATATCAATGAGGTACAACTGGAATTGGTCAACTCGTACAAATACCTGGCTGTAACACTTCTTAGGGATATGAAACAGAACTATATCAACAGCTCAGTTGCAGACAGAGTAGGTGGAAGACTTCAATTTATTGATAAAATACTAGGAAAATGCAATCCATCCACAAAGGAGCTTGTTTGCAAATCACTCGAGTGAGCCATTCTAGAGTATTGTTCATAGGTTTGTTTGACCCATGGGAAAGTGTCAAAGAAGTGCTCGAGAAACTAAACTGGCAGACACTTGAAGATAGATGCAAACAATACAGAGAAGGCCTACTTACAAAGTTTTGAGAACCAGCTTTAAATGATGTATTTAGGAGTATACCACAACCCCCTATGTATCACCCCCATTGGAATTGTGAGGAAAAAATTAAATTACAGCATGCCCAGAGGAATTTAAATTGTCATTCCTCCTGCTCTCCATTTGGGAATGGGCTGGGAGGAAGCCCTAATAACTGGTACAATGGGAAGTACCATCTGCCTCCCACTTTAAAGTAATTTGTAGAATATGGATGTAGACAGAAGACTTTACATATCTGGAACTTGCAGGTATGGACTCAAAGGGGGAGGGGCATTTTGGTTATGGGGGTCATTCTATATCTACATGTACACAGTCCAGTCACATTAAGGTGACTACAGCCTATGTTCTACACCAACATGTAATAACCACTCACAAGTGGCAGGTGGCTCCACTGGCAGTAGAGGGTATATAAAGTGTGTTGGGGGATGCGGAAAACAGTGCACCCAATGTTGTAATGGGGAAACAGAACGATTTATCTGACCTCGAAAAGGGCATGAACACTGGCTTTCAGTCCAATGGTGGAAGCACTTCTGAAATGACTAAGTTTGTAAACTGTTCATGTGCCACTATGGTTAAAGGATCTCATGCATGGTAAAATGATGCTATCCGAAACCTGCACTGAGGCAACTGTGGTGCACCACAGGCTATCGATGCCAGTGGTGAATGACCGCTGTGGAGGTGTGTACGAGTGCATAGACGTGTAACTCTTGAGCAGCTGACCATCCAGATGAACCAAGAGACTACGGACACTGTCTCCTTAATGATTGTTCAGTCAACATTGCCACATATGGGCCTCCACAGCAGGTGCTTGGTCCATGCACACATGCTGACTGTTGTTCATTGGCAACAAAGCTTCAGGTTTGCACACCAGTACTGCAACTGGATGTCCAATGAGTGTCACCAGATGGCCTTTCAAGATGAATAATGTTTTATGCTCCATCAAACAGATAGTTGTTGGAGTGTATGGCATGAAAGCAAACAACCTGCAACAATCTTCAGAAAGGCCCAGGCTGGAGGAGGGAGTGTTATGGTCTGGGAATGTTTTTGTTTCATTCCCTGGCTGCACTTGCCGTTCTTGAAGGCACACTGTATCAATACAAGTAGGCATCTATCCTTGGGAACCATGTTCACCTATACAAGCAATTCATTTTTCCTCAGCATGATGGCATCCACCACAAAACAATGCAACATGTAACACAAGTTACAGTGTATGTCCATGATTTGAAAGAGCACCAGTATGAGTTTACCATACTCCCCTGGCGACCAAACATCCTGGATTTAAACCCAATCAAGAATCTATGGGACCACCTCAATCAAGTTGTTTACACCACGGATCCTAAACGAAAAACCTAGAACACCTGGTCGTGGAACTGGAGTTGGCACATCTCCAAATCTCTGTCTGTACCACCAGAACCTCACTGACTCTGTAAATGCTGTAAAATGTGGTTATTCATGCTTCTGAATCGTGGTCATGTGAATGTGACTGGACAGTGTGTAAATTTTAAAATTTCGCAGCTAACTCTTGGAGGATAAAATAGCATGAAAACTAAGAGTCTCGAAAATGAAGAGGACTTATGTAACTTAGAAGCTATGTTTAATGCAACATACATCAGGGGCTTACATGAGAGCAGGTTGATGTATGGGGTTGTGGTTTTCCTTGTAACATTCCAACCAGGTAAGGAGCATATGCACAGCCTGACCTACCTGCTGTCATAAAAAATCCAGCACAGTTCAGTTCATAAATCCACAGGTCATACTGGCAGAAAATGGATAAATGACTAACAACAGACAGAAGAGGAAAAAACCTCCACTGAAGAAAGAAAAAAAAATGGATGTATGTTTTGCAAAGGCTATGCTTTTCTGAACTGTAACTTCTTGTATGTTGTGCTAAAGCACTGTACTACTCCTTTATGTAAACAAATTATTATTATTATTTCACTGAAACACCTTATGATATAGGTGGCAATCAAAAAGTTTCCATATGAAAGCATTACTGCAGCATATATGCAACTTAGCACAATTCCAATGAGGGTTCATAAGCACTGACATGTGGGGGAGGGATTAGTGTGTTATTCTTTCCTACTTGTGTACAGTAACCACAGAAACATGAACTATGGTGATGTTATTACCAATTGCATCCAAACAGGAGCAACGTGCTGTTATTCTTTTCTTGGCTGCCAAAGAACAAACAGCGATAGGCATCCGTCAGAGAATGCACAAATCATATGGAGCAGGATGACTGTCAAAACCCACTGTTGTAGAACAGTGCTACAAGGGGCACCACTGATTCATGATAATGCTTGTTCCCACGTGGCAAATGTCATGACACAGAAGTTACACCAACTCATGTGGGAGACACTTGAGCACCCACCCTATTGTTCTGATCTCTCCCCACATGATTATCACGCCTTTCTTTTTCTTTCTTTTTTCTTTTGCTACCGCCTTTATCCCACATTTGGCGCAGGGTCGGCAGGGTTAAGTATGGAATTGGCATGGTTAATTTTGAGGGGTGGCCGGATGCCCTTCCTGCCACCACCCCATACCCCCATACCCCAGCTGTCTGCATCTAGTGTAAATCGTGAAATAGTGTGAATGTGTTACAAATGTCTGCGCGTCACGTAACTGAGGCGGGATGTGGGGACCAGCCCAGTATTCACCCAGGAGGATGTGGAAAACTGCCTAAAAGCCACATCCAGGCTGGCCGGCACACCGGCTGTCATCGTTAATCCGCTGGGCGGATTTGATCTGGGGCCGGCCGCGCCTTCCCCGAATCCAGGAAGCAGCGCTTTAGCACTCTCGGCTGTCCTGGCGGGTCATGATTATCACAAAAGGTCTTGAATGGTCAATGATTCGTATCAGACATGTACCATATTTTACGGACTATAAGATGCTATGGACTATAAGGCACACCTTAATTTTTCAGCAATTTTTTAAAAAAAATAACAGTTTTACTGTTTTTATTATTAGAATGCAAGGCCAGACTGAAAAAGAAATTCTTAGTTTATAAAACCAGACTGATCCTTAAAATCCTTTAAAATCATCATCTGAACTTTCTTCTTCTTCTTCCTCTTCGTCATCATCGCTGTCCTCTTCATATATAAGATGGTCTGAACTGCCATCAAAAACATTACTTATGCCACGATTCTTGAAAGATTTAACAATAATGTCTTCTCTCACTCTAGACCACAACTGTTTTATCCACTGACGCAGTTGTTTGGTTGTATGTCACATTAACACTTTGGAGTGATTCAAGTCAGATCCATCATCCATTTGTTCCATTTCACTCTAATATACACTTTAAATGGTTTATTTATTGAGACATGAAGAGATTGCAATTGTGAAGTAAGTCCTCCCTGAATAACAGCAAGCTCTGTATTTCCCTGTCTCAATTTCTGTTTCACAAAATTTTTCAAATTACTACTAAACTGATCTAGCACAAGAAGAGAACTCATCTTCAACAAAGCACCTTTCCTTCTCTCCCACACTCTGTTCATCCGTAATTTCATACCAGCCTCAGCCATTCAACCCTTGTCATGAATGTGAACAACAACATTTGGCAGTATTTCAGAAGGTTTTTGCATTGTTTTGTGCTTGCTCATTGGATTAAGTTTAGTACCATCAGCATAACATGAAAGGACAAAAGTGTAGTGTATTTTTTTCATGTCCACTTGTTTTTCTAATTATAGGTTTAGCATCTTTCATGGAAACAGTTCTGTTGCTCAGCACATCAAATGTCACAGAGGTTTCATCTATATTCGCTGTTTGGCTTAGTTCCACACTGGTTTTCTTTCGATGTTGGATAGTAAAGTGATGGAAAAATAAAATTTTCTCTCCATGCTCTTGTGTCATTACTCAGATATTTTGATTTTGGTTGGCATAGTGAGTCCGTGACACTTCATAAACCTTTAGCATCAACCAATTCCACACTTGAAGTCTTAAGTTCCACTGTAGCACTAGCTTACGGGCATTTATTTGAATCATTTTTGTATTAATTCCAGTGCCATTTTGATGGTGTCCTTGAATCTGCTTCAATAGGTCCTTTTCTAGTTTTGACCATTTTGCATTCAGTCCACTATTTGCACATTTACTCTTTCTCATTTTTTTCAGTTCTTCTTTAGTAGCCCACCAATCATGAATAGTTTTTTCTGTTAGTGGAAGGCCAAAATACCACTCAGCTGCTCTGTTTCCATGTTCTTCTGCATATGCTATTATTTTTAATTTATAGCCCACATCATATGAATACCTTTTATTTTTTTCCATTACAAAACTTGCTACTAACAGAAATATTGTACTGTTACTTATAACACTAATCACTTTAGAAATAGAAATAGTTCACTGGCACCATTTACTGCAGTGACACATCATAGGCTAGAGAAAGTTCTGGGTTTGTGATGTCAGGGAAGAAGAGAGACAGTTTCCGCAATTGTGTGAATCCCCACAACTCATGCTCCTAGCATTGGTGCAGTGCTTGCTGCTGGCAGTTGAATCCAATGTTGCCAAGTAGAGGTAGGTTTCCCACAGCATCGAATATATGGCTGTTTTTATGACTGGGTGGAATTTTAAATCAAACAAGGGACCTTTTTATGTTAATTTTGATTATAAGATGCACCTGATCTTATATATTTTGTTGTTATCATAATTAAAATCTTGACTGTCTCTGCCATATTAAATATGGAGGTGGTGACAAGTTTTATTTTGCACGTGTGTAGGGGGGGGGGGGGGATGGGGGAGAGGAGGCAAGAACTAAACTCTGGATCCACACATGGTAACACCTGAACCTGTCTCTTTTCCCATCTTGCAAAATACACACACACACAAATATGCTCAAAATAGGAGAACTTAAAACTGTTCTCAGACGCACATGGCTGGCTAATCACTGGCATAGAAAATGGAGAAAGATGTATCTATTCTGATATATACAGAAATTACATTCTGAAGTTTAAGGATGAAGCCTGAGGCTTCATCAAATTTTAAAATGGGCACTATACTTTTTTCACCATTGCCTAAAATAGAGAGCAAGCCTGCCACTAATTAAAGAAAAGTTATTGGCACAAAAGATGTTTTCAGCCATAAAATTCTGTTTGTTGTGATCTTTAGTCTGACGGCTGGTTTGATGCTTCTCTTCATGCTACTCTATCCTGTGTGAGTCTCTTAATCTCATCATAACTGCTGCATATTACATCCATTTGAACCTGCTTACTGTAGTCAAATCTTGATCACCATCTAAAAATTTTATCCTCCACAGCTAGTTTCATTAACAAATTATCTATTCCTAGATGCCTCAGGGGCTTTCTTGACAAACTATTCCTTCTTTTGGTCAATGTTTTTCATAAAGACTTTTTATTCCTGATTCAATTCAGCACCCATCTAATCTTGAGCAGTCTCTGACAATACCAATTTGTATTAATTTATTGAGACTCCATCTCCTAAATCCTTACATTTATGCAATCAGTCTGAAAGCTTCTATTGTCTTCACGTCACTTCCATTGCTCCATCTTTCACAATTGTTTAAAATATGGTATTCCAAGAGTGATATATTGGAAGCATTGCTTACTTGTATTACTGTCAGTGGAGGAGGAACATGTGTCAATGAGAGTACAATGCAGTATACATAGAATAGAATAGAATAGTATAAAACAGAAACTTGCCTGTTACATAACATGTCACATACAACCAAAAGATTGGGACATAGGTGACTCATCAGTTTAAAGCTGCTTTCTAACTGTAAGTATACAGCATAATTTACAGCTGTTTTGTAATTTTAAGTACCAGAAAATGTACTCAGCAAGCCACTGTAGAGTGTACTGTGGAG
Source organism: Schistocerca serialis cubense (assembly GCF_023864345.2). Classification (NCBI taxonomy): domain Eukaryota; kingdom Metazoa; phylum Arthropoda; class Insecta; order Orthoptera; family Acrididae; genus Schistocerca; species Schistocerca serialis. Next base: position 87,548,307 of record NC_064640.1, on the reverse strand, counting down.
GGTACTCCAAATCAATATCAGAGATTTTCTCTCCTATTCCATTCTTGTACTGGGCAAAGGAAAAATGACTGCCTATGTGTTACATTACATAAACTAGTACCAATAACAGACACATGATATCAGAAGCAGAATTATCTGTCTTCTTGGAATGTATGTTGTCTACATGTACACAAAGGGGTTTTGTGAGAGCAATAACACAGTTTCTCCATGTGACCACACTCAGTTATTGTGGTATTTTAATGTAATACAGACAGATTACATCATGAGCAGCTGCCCAAGGATTACATATGCTCCTTTTCCTATTACCCTAGCAGTTGTTCTGATATCCTCATTAAGCACTTAGATGAGCGTCTTAAGATACAAAGCTCACACTGGATGTACGCAATTAATCTGTAACTCAAGTTGCCCCAACAAAACTCTTATAAAATTGCAATAGATATGATCTGACTACACACACATTTTACTCCATGCCCATCCTAGTTACGCTCATTCAGACATTACAAATATTTTAGCACAATAACCATTAAAAACAGACACATATACTTTTTTCTTATGGTGGTATGAAGCCTGTTTTCTTCACTCATTCCTCCAAACCACCGAGTATTGATGGCAGTTGATAGGCAGTTGTTACCTCAAACTATAAGATAAAGAGAACATCAAACTGTCATTTAAAAGCAGCAAATGGCTGCAAGTGATGCATATAAGTCTCCCCTAAGGAATGACATTCACCTTTGAGAGAATGATTCTCAAGTAAATAAACAAAGTAATGGTTTAGAATGGAGGGTGTCACTAAGATAAATGTTGGAAAATACCTTATACATACAACTGGCGTGTAATATCGTGCTTCTGAGTAGGGCTAGATGCTTCATTCAAGTAATATTCTTGGTGCGGGTTCTCTTTAGTTCTCTATACTCAATCTGTGTCTGATTGTAACATTGACAATTGGGCACTAACCCTAATTTTCTTTGCTTCTACACTCAAAACTTAATTTTCTTTATTTTTCCCAATGAGTATTCCCTTTGTTTCCAAATCTCCTTGGGTTTTACAAAAGTGCAATAGTGAAGTACTGGTAGTAAAGAAATGTTTTATGGAAGTGATTACATATTCTGTTAAAGTCATTCACTTTCATCATGTATTTCATGATATAAACAGTTTGGTTGTCATATGTAATGTTAGAGACAAAATCTTGAAATGATAATCACATAAACATGCTGCTGACCGTCTGTTAGAAGCATGGTGAGCAGTAAGTACATGCAAAATGGTATGTTGCGTACATCAGACTGAGTCATATTAAGCAGATGATGGCATGGACATATCAGAAGAAAGAATAAGTATATTCTGCAAATTTTTTTAATGCAAAACAGTCTGATCATAAATCTGGAAGAACACTGTTACAGGTGTCATGTTCACCACCCAGAATAAGACACCACCTAATCCTTACATCAAAATGTTTGAAAAACAGAAAGTACAAAATTTCTCAGTATATGGGCACAACAGAACATAAAATGGGATACACATGTAGACTACATAAACAGAAAACTGAGAGAAACATGTTTCATGAAATGAGTACTGAGAAACTGTACATCATATGACGATCTCAGGCCTATAGCATATATTTTGCTTTTGTTCACTAGGTATTGAAATATGGTGTAATGTTATCCCCATTGACATGCAAGTCAACTAAAAAGACTTGGACCAGGTGACCGGTCTACCTGATGGGAAGACCTAGCTACACAACATTTTATTTTATTGGGAAAACTGTGGAACAAGTTTGATATCACTTAGATTATGGGAAAACCTTATTATTCTAATGGAATAGATAGACTAAAGATCATCATGCAGGCAAATGTTTAAAAAAAATCCCAGCACTTCCATGTCTTTACATACTAGAAAATGTAATTTTTATCAACTCAAAGTCTTAAGTTCCATCTGGACAGGCCTGAGAAGACGCAATGGTACTGACCAACTGCTGTTTCATCCTTAGCCTATAGGCATTACCAGATGCAGGTATAGAGGAGGGGCATGTGGTCAACACACTGCTCTCCAGCCATTGTCAGTTTTCATGACTGGAGCTACTACTTCTCAATCAAGTAGCTCCTCAATTTGCCTCACAAGGGATGAGTGCACCCTGCTTGGCAACAGTGTTTGGCAGAAGGGATAGTCACCTATCCAAGTGCTAGCCAAGCTCAACAGTACTTGACTTCGGTGATCTTACAGTAATGGTGTTACCACTGTGGCAAGGCTGTTGCTATAATTATTATTACAAAAGAAAAATTAAATAGTAACACTCCCTACACACAAGACAAACAAATGAGGTACATGTATGCCAGAGAATTACAGTCCAGAACTGTGCGACTGCTACGGTCGCAGGTTCGAATCCTGCCTCGGGCATGGATGTGTGTGATGTCTTTAGGTTAGTTAGGTTTAAGCAGTTCTAAGTTCTAGGGGACTGATGACCACAGCTGTTAAGTCCCATAGTGCTCAGGGGCATTTGAACCATTTTGAAGAGAATTACAGCACTATTACAGAAACGCATACTTCATCCTTGCATCAGACTGTAAAATGCATTACCCCAGTCAACAAAAACAATAATGGAGAGAAACAATTTCAAAACAAATGTGAAAGATTACTTAATCAAGCACTGCTTCTATGCAGTGAGGGAGCATCTAGAAAAACAAAACTATAGCACCAATTAAGAATGTACAGGGTTATTACAAATGATTGAAGCGATTTCACAGCTCTACAATAACTTTACTATTTGAGATATTTTCACAATGCCTTGCACGCACATACAAAAACTCAAAAAGTTTTTTTAGGCATTCACAAATGTCCGATATGTGCCCCTTTAGTGATTCAGCAGACATCAAGCCAATAATCAAGTTCCTCCCACACTCGGCGCAGCATGTCCCCATCAATGAGTTCGAAAGCATCGTTGATGCGAGCTCGCAGTTCTGGCATGTTTCTTGGTAGAAGAGGTTTAAACACTGAATCTTTCACATAACCCCACAGAAAGAAATCGCATGGGGTTAAGTCGGGAGAGTGTGGAGGCCATGACATGAATTGCTGATCATGATCTCCACCATGACAGATCCATCGGTTTTCCAATCTCCTGTTTAAGAAATGCCGAACATCATGATGGAAGTGCGGTGGAGCACCATCCTGTTGAAAGATGAAGTCAGTGCTGTCGGTCTCCAGTTGTGGCATGAGCCAATTTTCCAGCATGTCCAGATACACGTGTCCTGTAATGTTTTTTTCGCAGAAGAAAAAGGGGCCGTAAACTTTAAACCGTGAGGTTGCACAAAACACGTTAACTTTTGGTGAATTGCGAATTTGCTGCACGAATGCGTGAGGATTCTCTACTGCCCAGATTCGCACATTGTGTCTGTTCACTTCACCACTAAGAAAAAATGTTGCTTCATCACTGAAAACAAGTTTCGCACTGAACGCATCCTCTTCCATGAGCTGTTGCAACCGCGCCAAAAATTCAAAGCGTTTGACTTTGTCATCGGGTGTCAGGGCTTGTAGCAATTGTAAACCGTAAGGCTTCTGCTTTAGCCTTTTCCGTAAGATTTTCGGCTGTGGTACGTTTAGCTCCCTGCTTGCTTTATTCGTCGACTTCCGCGGGCTACGCGTGAAACTTGCCCGCACGCGTTCAACCGTTTCTTCGCTCACTGCAGGCCGACCCGTTGATTTCCCCTTACAGAGGCATCCAGAAGCTTTAAACTGCACATACCATCGCCAAATGGAGTTAGCACTTGGTGGATCTTTATTGAACTTCGTCCTGAAGTGTCGTTGCACTGTTATGACTGACTGATGTGAGTGCATTTCAAGCATGACATACGCTTTCTCGGCTCCTGTCGCCATTTTGTCTCACTGCGCTCTCGAGCGCTCTGGCGGCAGAAACCTGAAGTGTGGCTTCAGCCAAACAAAACTTTATGAGTTTTTCTACGTATCTGTAGTGTGTCATGACCATATGTCAATGAATGGAGCTACAGTGAATTTATGAAATTGCTTCAATCATTTGTAATAGCCCTGTATTTTTAAACTGTACAGCTTAATAATATATTGTGTTACATTACTTCTTGTTAAAAATATGTGTAAAAGTCCAGGAAATGTATCTGTCATTAAAGATTGATCAAATATCTTTTCTTACACTGTACAGCTCTAGATTCACAGGACAAAAAAAATAAAAATAAATAAATAAAACATTGACTGTGAGAAAGCTTTGTGTGACACTAAGTCCAGCTACAGTGCTCAAAGGCAGTGGCCATGTGTGTGTGTGTGTGTGTGTGTGTGTGTGTGTGTGTGTGTGTGTGTGTGTGTGTGAGCATGTAAGTTGTGCCTGTGTGAATGTATTTGTGTGTTTTCTGCATCAGAAGAGGCATGTTCTATCATGGAAAGATCTGGGAATATTGCTGTCCATGGGAGTATCTCAACATCATGCAGACAGTTCATAATACTCTTACCAAGTGTAGATGAGTACATTCAGATATAACAGTGTTTCCTGTAAAGCATACGGTCAGTGTTTCTGGAACGTGAAAAGTATTCTCTACATTGATTAACTTGGGAATAATAAACTAGTAACTGGTAAATACTATACATGTCTTTTAAATCAGCTGGACAGAAAAATATTCACGAAAAAAATTGTCTCATGTTACCAGCAGTGTGGTTAAAATCTACAAGCTTTGAACAGACCACTCCCCAGCCATTGTAAAGTAGTGACTGGTGTGTTTGCTGCTGCTGTCCTTACATAGCAGTACCAACCACCTGTAACATTACTGGTGCCCAGTCCAGCACTATACAGGATAATTTTTCGGTCAAATGACTGCTGTGCCCCCTTCAGCCTTCCAATGGTTGGGTCCCAAGCTGTGCTTAATTGCAGACAACCTTCTTTTTTTATGGTACGTACAGATATTTTAAGCTTGATTGTTTCTTTTGTCCTTTTAATAGCAGACATTCCAGTAAATATAATTCAGTGTCTGTTTTCAAGATCTTGCTCTGCTATAACTGATTTCTCAGGATACCTTAAGCAGAATACCTCTCGCATTCTATACTCTGCTGTTCAATAGTGTGCACACTTTGTCCAACATAAAACTGTCCACACAGTATCATGATATACAGTGAAAAAATTCTCATGGGCTTCCAGACACAGTAAGTGATTTTAAAATCCATGAGCTTATGACCAAGTACTCCTCAGCCATTGTCAAATGGCTGCCGTCCTTATATAGTGGTGCTACCACCTTTGACATCACTGGTACCAAGTCCAGCACCATATTATGTAATATTTTTCTGCACAAGCATCAACCTTCCGATGTCCGAATCCCAATCTGTGCCTTTTTAGAAATTTCTTAACTCATGATGGAAGTCTCAGAACAGAACAATGGTGTCACAGTACTGTCACTTGAGGTGTAACATATGAGGATGCGGGATGTCTGTGATGCACCACTGTACCATCAGAGTTCCCTTAATCAATTCCAGGCATGACTGGAAGCCTCTCCCCAGATTACTGCCACACTCATCGACTATGGTCATCCAGGATAGTGCAGAATGGCAATTCGTTTATGAACACAGTGGGCTGCCATCCATTAGCAGTCAATATTTCCCAGTCATGGTACCACTCCAAACACAGCTGTTTAGGTTGTGATGATAACAGCAGCCTGCATATGGAAAGGTAATTACATAGCCCAATAGCTGCTAGCCTCTTACAAATAGTGTGGGATGACACAGAATGTTGTAGAATCCATCACTTGTTCTTGGATGGTGGGCAGAAATATAAAGGGATCACGGTGTTCTTGTTGCACAATGTGGTTATTGTCCCTTCTGTGGGTCAGACAAGGTCAACCAGAAGCAGTATAACTGCAGGCTGCTGTCACATCCTAATGCCCCACAAATCAGGATATTATGTGATTCAACCAGCAGTCAAATGGAGACCCGTAATGAATTTTTCCCTAGTGAGAAGATCTGAAAGGAGGTCTACTTATCCCTGTGACACCAACTCAAAAGCTGTTTGAATATAAAAGCAACAAAACTGATGCACATGCCACCAAAGTAGTGTTATGTAGAAAGGCTTGTATCAGGCTATGTGGCACATGATGTGAATTTATTAGCAGCAAATGCATCAGCAATTATTTTTCATGTTAGACAGCAAGATGCTTGACATATTATGGCTACATATCTTATTCTTTGGAAGATCCAAGACAGATATATATACAATGAAAGGGAAGAAGTAAACACAAAACAAAACTCAGTTTCATGACAATCAAATGTTGCCTGGAATTGTTGTTTGACAATATTTTTTGATCACTGTAATTTTGAAACACTTATTCAGATTGTGTTGTTGTTATTATTGTTGTTGTGATCTTCATTCCAAAGACTGGTCTGACAGAGCTCTCCATGGTGATCTATCCTGCACATGCCTCTTCATCTCTGAATAACTACTACAACCTATATCAGTTTTAACCTACTTACCATAACGTAGCTGTGGCCTCATTCTACAGCTTTTACCTCCACACTTCCTTCCATTACCACACTGTGTATTCCAAGAGGCTTCACTCAGTTGCTTCTTTTACTAAAGTTGTGCCACATATTTCTTTTTCCGCATTTTGATTTAGTACATTCTTATTAGTTACTCAATCTGCCCATCTGATTTTCAACATTTTTATGTAGCACCATATTTCAAAAGCTTTTATTTTCTGCCTGTCCAAATTGTTTATCATCCACCTTTCACTCTCATTTCCATGTAAGACAACACTGCATCCAAATACCATCAGAAAAGGTGTACTAATACTTAAATTAATACTCAATGTTTACGATTTCCTCATTTTCAGAAATTTTTTCTTATTATTGTCGGTGTACATTTTATGCCCTCTCTATTTTGATCACTGTCTGTTATTTTTCTCCCAAGTAGCATAACTCATTGACTACTTTTTGTGTCTCATTACCTAATCTCTTTCTATCAGCATCACTTGCTGTAATTTTTGTTAGTTTTCATCTACTCAAGACATTATCCATTCCGATCAACTGCTCTTTCAAGTCCTTTGCCATCTCTGACAGAATTGCAATGTCATCAGCAAACCACAAAGTTTTTATTTCTTCTTCCTGAACTTTAATTCCCTTTCCAACATTTTCCTTGGGTTCCGTATTGCCTGCTCATTGTGTAGATTTAGCAGTACCAGGGAGAAACTACAGTCCTGTCTCACTCACTTCTCAACCATTGCTTCCTTTTGTGACCTTCAACTTTTATAGCTGCATTCTATCAGTATGATGACGGTCTTGTCACGGTCCTCACAGACAGTCCCTTACCTCCCTATCCAGCCCAAAAACACAAATCCTATTCCATATTTGGTTACCCTCTACACACTCCTCCCCTGCCTCATACAGACACACACTATACATCCACAAAGACATTTTCATTTTATTATACTCTTTCACTTCAAACTGGAATAGATCTATATGACTTACTGTGGCTGTGAATAAATACATGGGCCCTATATCACCCCAAAACCTTTTCTGCTCTTCTATTAGTAATAAGCAGCTTCCCACAAAATTATGTATCCATTCTCTTTCTACTACACACTTTATTGCTTACATTATACTGCTTTGAAGTTGGCATGAACCAAGTGTACACTCATACAAGTGACTTATATATTATAAGTAGAACTAGCTTGACCATCCCAAGTACAGGTCATTTTGTTCAGTACAACATGAAACATTCAATCAAACAAAACCCATGCTCCAACATGCTAGCTTCCATTTCTCCCATGATGCTAATTCCCTTAGCATTTATTATCATTCTAAAATCTTATATGGTATTGCAACATACTGATTACAATTTCCACTAGTCTTTTTGTCAACCTACCTTTGTCTCATTCTGAATCACTTCTCTTATTTTCATTTCTCATCCTCCCACAGCTCTTAAACTAAACTCTGTCCATAAAGTCCTTGGAAGGCCCAACAGTACCGACTGGCCGCCAGGTCATCCTCAGCTCACAGGCGTCACTGGATGCAGATACAGGGGGGGGGGGGGGGGGGGGCATGTGGTCAGCTCACCGCTCTCCCAGCCGTATGTCAGTTTACGAGACCAGAGCCACTACTCTCAATCAAGTAGCTTCTCAGTTTGCCTCACAAGAGCTGAGTGCTCCCCACCTGCCAACAGTGCTCAGCAGGCAGGATGGTCACCCATTCAAGTGCTAGCCCTGCCTGACAGTACTTAACTTTGGTGATATGACAGGAACCGGTGTTACCACTGCAGCAAGGCCATTCCCACAGCTCTTAGTACCTTCATATTTACCCTTTGCTCTTTATTTAGTGGTTTTTAGTCTCACCACACTCTTTCTCTTCCTGCAGTCTATCTACCTTCCTTTCACAGAATTTTCTGAACATATCCTCACTAGCACTTGTAGATGTCCTTGTCTATGTATTCTGACCTTCTACCTTCTGACTCACTTTTCTGATGTATGACATCCTTTCGAACCCTCCTCACTCTGATATTCAGGTTGTATCAAAAAGAATCATCCAATTTAAAGAAAATCATAACTATTATGTTATTTGAGATATGTGCATGAACAGCATACCATTGGAAAGAGCAAACTCTCCAGTTTTACATGGTTCCCACTAGGCAGCAGCAGTGTGCACCCACTTCAGTTCTGGTAAAAATGTTTTCACAACAACAGAAAGAATTTTGTGATCTACATTTTGCGTAATGTGGGTCAGTAATAACTATTCAACAGGCCTCTCATGTTAGGTATGGTGTGGATCCTCCCACAGTACAGAGCAATAGACAATGGCATGAATAATTCTGAGAAACAGGTTGTTTGTGTAAAGGCAAATCGCCGAGCCCTCTCCGAGTGTCTGACACAGATGTCAACCACATTTGCCATAGTTTCACAAGGAGTCAGCAGAAATCCACTTGCCATGCAGCTCAACAGCTCATCATGCCCCCGATGTCTGTCTGGATTGTGTTGTATTGAATGCTTGGAGAGAATTCAAAATAAAAAGACAATACTGTTTTTGAAAGAGGCCTAGTTTAAATATTCGCACAGAATTATGAAACTAGAACAGCAAGTGGGTACACAGCATGTCTCCTGTTTCTCATTTGGAATACTTGAGTCAGCTGAAACCAAGTATTATCAGACAGAAGTCTGTAGAGGCTAGTATTCTATGCCTGTCTAATGGATAGTCTATCCATCAAGGAAGCTACTGATGTTAACTGCAGTACTCGGACTAACACACGAATTTTAATTTTTTTGCAGATCATTCTCAGTTTGCAAGAAAGTCTAAGTGAAAGTGCCAAATATTAGTTTGTTTCTTCACTTGACACAAAACATTATTTCTTAAATAATGTGCTAAAGTCATGGCTCTTCATAAAAAAAAGGCATCTGAGAGAAACACCATTCAATCTCATCACTCTTATCTGTTTCCAAAGTAATAAGAAAATGGAAAAGACTCAAAACTTAATATTTTTGTGCAAACAATAGGCTGGTTTCCATCCCAAAAAAACACACAGAATAAGCAACAGCTCAAAATATAAATGGTTTTATGGGCACTGGAAAAAGGAGATCATACACAGAAGAACCAAAGTAACTGGTAGACCTGCCTAATATCTTCTGGGGCCCCTGCGAGCATGCAGAAGTGACGTAGCATGACGTGGCATGGGCTCAACTAATGTCTGACATAGTGCTGGATGGAACTGACAGCATGAATCCTGCAGGGCTGTCCATAATTCCATAAGAGTGCAAGGGGGGGAGATCTCTTCTGAACAGCATGTGGCAAGGCATCCAAGATATGCTCAGTAATTTTCATGTCTGTGGAGTTTGGTGGCCAGCGTAAGTTTTTAAACTCAGATGAGTGTTCCTGGAGCCACTCTGTAGCAATTCTTGATGTGTGGGGTGTCGCATAGTCCTGCTGGAATTGCCCAAGTCTGTCGGAATGCACAATGGACATTAATGGATGCAGGTGATCAGACAGGTTGCTTACGTTCATGCCACCTGTCAGAGTCATACCTAGATGTATCAGGGGTCCCATATCACTCCAACTCCACATGCCCTACACCATTACAGAGCCTCCATCAGCTTGAACAGTTCAACTGACATGCAGAGTCCATGGATTCATGAGGTTGTCTCCATACCCGTACACATCCATCACTTGATACAATTTGAAACAAGACTTGTCCAACCAGGCAAGTTTCCACTCATCAAGAGTCCAATGTCACTGCCGATGGGCCCAGGCAAGGGGGAAAGCTTTTTGTCATGCAGTCATAAAGGCTACACGAGTGGGCCTTTGGCTTCAAAAGCCCATAATGATGATGTCTAGTTGAATGGCTCGCTTGTTGACACTTGTTGATGGCCCAGCATTGAAATCTGCAGCAATTTGCGCAAGGGTTGCACTTCTGTCAAATTGAACATTTTCTCTTCAGTCATCATTGGTCCCACACTTGCAGAATCTTTTTCTGGCCACAGCAATGTCAGAGATTTGGTGTTTTACCAGATTCCTGACATTCACGGTACACTCATGAAATGATCATACTGGAAAATACTCACTTCATTGCTACCTTGGAATGCTGTGTCCCATCACTCGTGTGACAACTACAACATCACATTCAACATCACTTAAATCTTGATAATATGCCATCCTAGCAGCAGTAACCAATCCAACAACAGCGCCAGGCACTTGTTATCTTAGATAGGTGTTGCCAACCACAGCAGCATATTCTTCCTGTTTACATATATCTATATTTGAATATGCATGCCTATACCAGATTCTTTGGTGCTTCAGTATATGACCGCCTATGTAGCTCAGTGGCTAGCATATCTGACTCTTATACCCAGGTTCGATTGCCAGTACTGCCAAGTATTTTTTCTTGGTGGGAGAACTGGAACGGGGTACGCTCAACCTCATGATGCCAACTGAGGAGCTACTTGAGTCAGAAGTTGTGACTCAAAGGTCAAGAAAGCTGACAATAACCGGGAGAGCAGTGTGCTGGGTATGCCCCTCCATACATCAGCTGAATGATGCCACTGGCACAGGATGACTCGATGGTCAGCCAATCTTGATTGGCCCGCCTGGGCCAGAATATGGAGCTGTGCTTGCTTTGCTAATGTTTTCATTGCCGTATAGTTACGACTGTGAAGCTATTTTCAAATTTATGTGAAAATAGGCTACAATTTATCGAAATGGTCATACTTAGGTCCATGTTCAAGGACTCATCAATCCACAGACGTACTACTGGTAGCATATTCATAGCAATTCTTCCACATAATCAGACTTCACAGTCAAAGGCATGGCAACAGGATGACAATGCTGATGGCATATGCACTTAAAATTAAAGGGGGGCCATCCTAACAACACGTGCTGTAAAATGAATGACCTCTTTATTTTTTATATTCTGATATAAGTTAACTGCAAACAAGTCACATAACAAGATATAGTTTCTGACAAGAATAATGAAATTGTCACATTAAAACTTAAATAAGGGAAAGGATTGCTCCTTGAGAATTCTTCCCTTGGGATACTTTCCATAAAAAATAGAGCACTCTAGTGGCAACTCTAAGAACTATGAAATCACACTGGCAGACCTTTTTTCAGAGAGCATAGGAAGCCGTGTTGTATTTAGATGATGTTTGCAGCCTGAGGAGTAATTTTACAGATTTTCATGTTTCAATGTACAATTTAGCTATCATCCATAGAAGATATAAATAAAATGTAAGCATCACTATTGATATTTCTTAAATATAGTTTTGTATGGAATTGTTTAATTAAGCTATTGATGCCCTAAGTGATAAACATATAATTGTGTATTAGAATTGTGTTTTAGAATGCTGTTTTCTTTTATTGTGTACTTGGTTTTACATTGGGTCTCTATTCTGGTTGCATACTGGGACATGTCCCAAAATACAACCATATGTTTCATCTAAAGTTCACTTATGTTCAGTTTTCTTTTCAGATCAGCAGAAGTAAGGCGAGAAGAAAAAGAGAGAAACCAGTTGCAGAATGTACAGGGGCAGCTGCCAGTGAGGTTACCATGTGAAAATGATCTGTACAAGAAGCAGCTGAAGTGAGTGTCAAAAAGTACTCTCACTAGGCACATCGAAAAACACAAATTGTCTGGTTAAAATCATTTCAAATATGTAGGCACCAATGCTACACAAAAAGTCTTCACCATTGAACAAGAGAAAGAACATCTTTCTTATGCAGTAAGGACAACAGAATGGAACTTTGGTGTGAATGTGGATGATTTGAAGAAGTTAGCCTCCTAATCAGGGTCATGGGAGGAACAGGAATTGGCTGGAAGACAATGGTATAGAACCTTTCAGATGTCTTACAAGAACATAATTTCCCTAAGGAAACTGGAGTCAACTGGTCCAGGCTGAATGGTATCTTTCAAAAAATGCAATATATCAATTTTTTAAAAGAAACTTCAAGAAGTTTATTCCAGGTATGGTCTACAACCTCAAAAAGTGTGGAATCTTGATGAAACAGGGTTTTCTGCAGTATACAAACCATTGCATGTAATTGGCAATATAAAAGCCAAACAAATTGGAGCAGCTACTTCAGGGGAAGAAGGAAGTAATGTTACAATGATAGCCTGCATGGGTGCTGCATGATCATTTATTCCACCAGCCATTATATTTCCAAGGGTTCATTACAAGGATCAGATGTTAAATAATGCACCACCTGGCACTCTTGGTATGGCTGCTTCTCGTAGATGGTCCAATGCCAAACTTTCTATGAAATTTCTAAAACATTTCATTTCCATAGTGAAACTCTCTCTGGGCACTGAGGTACTGCTTATTATGGACAACCATGAAAGTCATCTCTCACCGGAAGCAATAAATCTGGCTAAGGAAACTGGTATCATCATTTTGACTTTCCCTCCCCATACCAGCCACAAATTACAGCCATTGGATAGGACCGCCTTTGACCCCATGAAGACACACTATAATAACGCATGCAGGGACTGGATGCTCAGTAGTCCTAGAAAGACAGTTTCTATTTATGATGTTTCTGCACTAATGGGCAGGGCATTTCCTTTGGTTTTCACTACAAACAATAAAACTGCTGGTTTCAGGTTTACTGGCAGCTGGCCATTCAATGAAGAGGTGTTCAGAGAAGATGAATTCTCACCTGCAGAAATGACAAAGAAGCCATATCCTGGAAGAGCTGGTGAAATCCAGTCACCAGAATGAAAATAACAGAGAAGAGACAAGAGAAGAAATGTCTTTTCTAAGCGGTCCTTCATTGCAACCGTCTGTCTCTGTTACTCCAGAACACATCTGTTCACTCCCAAGAGCACTTCCCATGAAAACTTGTGGTAGAAGAAGAAAACATGGAAGGCATATGATTGTCACTGATACATCAGAGAAACAAAGAATTGAAGAGGAGAAAAATAAGAAAAAGAAGTCTTACTCGAAGAAAGAAGCCCTAAAATGGCAAAGCAGGTTTATCTTCCTTTTCTTCTTCTTCTGATGGTGATGATGATGATGAAAAAAATTTCTTAGCTTAGCAGTAGCTCTGGAGGTAAAATGTTTGATTCCTCTTTCAAAGAAGAGGATTTCTCATCTTCCTTTTTATCTGAAGGATCAACACTTGGGCCATTACTGTTTATAATATTTATAAATGACCTGCCCAGCAATATGCCATGCAAATCTGTATTTTACACAGATGATACAACTTTCATCAATTCAGAGAAGGACATAAATAAACTGAAGGAGCAAAGTAAAGATTTTCTCAGATTATCCAATATGTGGTTCAAAGCCAATGAGTTAGCAATTAACTATGAAAAGACTGTAAATATATCCTTCAGCTTATCCAATGCTGATATTGAGTACACTTCTACCAAACTTCTTCGCATATACTTAGATACGAAATTAACCTGGCAGAGTCACATAGGCAACATATCTCGAAAGCTTTCACGAGTTATCTATCTAAAGAAAAAATTATGCACCTGTGTTTCTGAAAGCCTGCTGATTAATTCCTATTACGCATTCTTTCATTGCCATATTAGCTATGATATTCTTCTATGGGGTAATTCTCCATGGTCCAGGAAAATTTTTATTTGGCAGATGAAAGCCATCAGGACTATCTCTGGGATTACCAAAAACAACATATCATGTAGGCCATACTTCAAAGAATTACAGATAATGACAGTCCCTTCTCTTTTTATATACAGCTGCCTTTTGTACATAAAAGAAAACTTTAACAGTTACAACCTTAGGCAGTCCATTCATAATCATAACCATCGTCAAACATTTAAGATAGACATACCAACAACTCGACTCAAGAAAACACAAGACAGTTATGAATACATGGGAATAAGGCTTTTCAACACATTACCTGTGCAGGAACATTGTGTCTCTCTTAACATATTTAAAAGTAAGACTAAAAAATGGCTGAAAGACAAAGCTTTTTACAGTGTTAAAGAATTTGAAAACTCTTCAAAAATAGACCTGACTTACGAAACAACTTTCAACTCTGTTTGTACCTCTTCCTAAGCTTTTTTTGTCTCTGTAGTTCCACATTTAACTGTTAAACATGTGGAGAAATCCTTATGTATGAAATGTATTCTTTTACTATGCACATTCTTTAAAATGCACACTATAGTTATGTGGGATATCTTTGTATATCAAATGTATTCCTTTATTATGTATGTTCTTTTAAAATGTACACTTTAGCTTTGTGTGATACCTCACAATAGTTAAATTTCTTAATATGTAAATTGTGCATTACTCATGACGACATCGATTGCATGTAAATGCTTAAAGATGGATAAATAAATAAATACTCTCTTGTTCTCAAAGCAGTTGGGTCCTATTCATGTTTGACATCAGTGACAGATCTTATGTTTACTATGCTGGAATAGTTTTAGAAAATACAGAACAAGATTAACAGTGAAGTTCTTAATAAAATGAATGGTCCATTTTATATTCCCTAAAGTTGAGGACATCAGCACTGTTAATCGTAATAACATAGTGAAGGAACTACTAATAAAAACTATTGAAAGCCTGATAACTGAAATCCACAACGTTTTTGAAAGGAAACTGACCATCTGTGCAATACTCATAGACTTAAGCAAAGCATTTGATTCAGTATCACATGAAACAATTGTTAAAAAATTAGACTATTATGGTACTCCAGGCAAAACACTTAATTTGATTAAGTCATACCTAAATAACAGGCAACAGTCAGTATATGTGAACAATGAAAGGTCAGATTTAATGAAAATTAAGAGAGGAATTCCACAGGGCTCAGTTCTTGGACCCTTCCTCTTTATTATCCATGTTAATGACTTCTCAAACTATATAGCCTGCAAAAATGTTTTATATGCTGATGATAAGACCATGATCTCCACAGGTGAGAGTATGCAAGAGGTGGTAAACAAAAATAATGAACTTTTTGAAAAATGTACGGTATGGTCTATTGCTAACGAGTTATGTATAAACAACACAAAAACAGAGGAAATTTATTTTAATCTGAAGGTATGGAAAGCAGAGAATCACAGTGTCAAACTACTGGGACTAAAAATAAACCAAAGGTTCTCATGGGATGACCATGTAAGCTATCTGACACGCAAAGTTGCACGCGTAATATTCCTGCTGTATATAGTAAGAAATTCTGTCAGCAAAAGTTTATTGATGCTTTGCTACTATGCATGCTTTCAGTCATGGCTACAATATGGGATGCTGTTATGGGGTAATTCACAAGGCACAAACTGTGTATTCAAATGGCAAAGAAAAAGCAATTAGATGTTTACAAGGCTTGGGTCCAAGAGAAAGCGGTAAGGAGCACTTCAGTATATTAAACATAATTACACTCCCAAGTCTCTATACGTATAACTGCTTAATATACGTAAAAGAAAATATACAACAATTTACACAGAGAAAGAATTTACATTTGCACAGCACTCGCAACAATTGCATGCTTGATATACCATATTTTAGGCTGTCACAGACACGCAACAGTCACAAACACCTAAGTCTAAAGTTATATAATAAACTGCCACAATAGGTCAAACCCTCACCCACCTTAAATTTAAGGAGGTATTAGGCGCATGGCTCAAAAATAAAGCACATTACTCAATTGAAGAAGATCTTGGAAGTAATCTGAAAGGATTGTATAGACAATGAAATAATGTAACTATCATTAACTAAATGTGTAAAATCATATAATTAATTCATGAACATAAACTGTATAATGGTTATTGCTGAAACTGTCTGATTACCAAGAAGTTTATGTATTTATATGTATTTGTGTATATGTAAAATGATGATGTGAGTAAAATGTACAAATTACTAACTACTAAAAGATGTATGTATATGTATGCATACTGTCTAATGTAAAAATTAGTAATAACTCTACTTATATGAAATATGTAAAATGTATTTTGACGAAGCCAGTTGCGTGGTAAACATGCTGAACGACTAATAAATAAACATATAATTCCACTGGTGTGTTGCGGGTTTCATTCACTCAATATTTTACTCCCACGATCTCTTGTTTGAAGGTAAAATAACTTTTGTGTTTGGACCTAATCAAGAAACATGTACTATCTAATTTCAATATTATTCTTTCATTCATAAAACAAAGAAATTGAAAAATATTATTGTGTGCCATTGTAGAACCACCATTGTCCCAAGGTGAAAGTATTGGTTGCACCTTGGCACAAGTATCACTGAATTCTTTATTGGTGAGTAATGACGTAATTATTGGAGTTAGCCTAACTGTTGCTCAACATTATCTACAATGGCTGCCTGTGAGGGGGTAAATTTTCAAATTTCTTATAAACAATGTACATAGTATAAAAAAATAAAAATGTAAAATCATCACAAGGTACAATCCTTTCCCCTCCAATACTCAGAGAGCAAGCAAATACTGACATGAAGGATCTATAAAATGCATTATGGCAGTACTCTATAAAACATCATAAGAGGTAAAACATCAGAAGAGACCACAAGACGAATATCACTGAAACCAAGAACAGTTAGCTGCTGGTATTTCTTACAACTATCTGTAACAAGTACTCACTGGTATACTACAACTGCTGCTAGTTCGTGTGAAAAACGAATTCTGGTATGAAATAATTGTATATAAATGCCGGAGACTGTAACAGATATCTCTCGTAAGGTATGCTTTGGCCTACGTCATTAATATGTCTACCAGTTAAGACCGAAAATTAATCAACTTTTGCTGCCATCTTAACTTACTGGTACCGTATATAACGCAGCTTCTGCGCTGATCGTAGTTTACGACCTTTACCCGTCCACGTTAGTTCTTCGAGTGTGCAGAGTATTTGTGGCAGTCACTGCGCAATGGAAGAGTTCATATAATCCGGGTGCGTTCAGAAATGATTTTATGATGCTCATTTCAGTTTCGAGATGCTTCTCTTTCCTCTTAACTTCTAGAGGTTAACTGATTTTCCCTATACCTGTGTAATAATGATAGTCTAAAAGGACAATTTTCGTTATTTGTCTTTCAAAAACAATGTTTTCATAGACTTGTTGCATATAGTTCAGGAATTTCAGCAGCATCATGCATTTCAGAATTTGCATGCAATGAGCTCTTACCAACTATTTTTTATAAGCAGTAGAAAATAAAGCCAAGGAGAAGTTGAACGATGTTATTCATTGGTGGGATAAGGTTGTGGTGTCACGAAGTACGACCAGCTTCACCTTTCAGTGATTTAGCAAAATGTGGCACCACTGTACGTGCTCTTATTCTCTCGGATACATTCCATTCCAAACGTAAGTCATGACAGTGCAATCAACCAATGAGAACCAAGTTTCTATCAGCCAATGAAAACGCGCGGCGCGAATAGACTGAAAATTAAGTTCTGACGTTTAGAAAACATTTGTATGTCAGTAAATGATTAGAGAAACGAAAGGAATATTCGCCACGAAACGTCTGGGAGCTGCAAAAGCCACAAAACGTACCAATTCAGCAAACCATGAAACTTTGTGTGTTGCCTCCTTTTATCCCTACAAAACCATGATACACTTTGATGTTTAATATTTCGTGTTTTTTAAAGTTTTAGTGTGGAATTAATTGAATATGTGAATATGAAGTCTATGGCAGCGTAAACGTTGTGCACCAGTGAAATACGAAATGAGTATTCATAACACCACAAAACCAAGATTCGCAATGAAATTTTATATTTTGTGTATGTAGACCTAATTTGTACTGTGGACGTCATTAAAACCTTGGATACAGAATGCTTGCAGTGTAGCGTGTGTTTTCTGCTTAACTTGAACTGAAACTTTTGAATTTGTGTCCTCTGTGGCGTTGGCGAATATTGTGCAAGGTTAATGGTGAGAAAAATCGTGGAATGATGTTTCGTTAATTACAACTGGTAATGAAAGGTGTGTTAATACTAGAAATTACCAGCTGTTTAGCTAATTAATACCAAACTATTACTAACAAAATTCCGACCACAGCACAATCATGATTTGATTTGATTTATTGATCCATCTTTAAGCATTTTCCATGCAACTGATGTCATACATAGCTACATAATAAGTCACACCGTTTTAACATGTTCAAGGAATATGTATGGTTTATACTAGACACATTCAGTAATCATTAAATATAAACGCGTCATGCAAAGTGACAAAAGGAGAAACTGTATGTGTAACACACCACACATGCTGAGAAAAACACTTTAACAAATGTAAATGAGATATAGATGTTACTCATTATGAAAATAAAACGCAACAGTATGATATAATAACATTTTCGGAATAGCTCAAGATAATGTAGCGATCACATCTTAACAGCAGCTTTAGTAGATTATATCATTTTTATTACATATTTTAAATTCTTCCATCGTATAGAAGGCGTTTTGTTGAAGCCACCTTTTTGTAATGTTTCTGAAGACATTCTGTAATGAACTGTGTGCTGTAGGTGGTAACATATTAAGTAATTGTATCCCTGTTGTTGTTGTTGTGGTCTTGAGTCCAGAAACTGGTTTGATGCATTTCATTTCATTTATTATCATCCTTTTCATCATCTACATGATATAGGATTTGTCATAATATTGTCCAGAATATGCACAGCAGCTCTCCATGCTACTCTATCCTGTGCAAGCTTCATCTCCCAGTACCTACTGCAACCTACATCCTTCTGAATCTGCATAGTGTATTCATCTCTTGGTCCCCCTCTACGATTTTTACCCTCCACACTGCCCCCCAATACTAAATTGGTGATCCCTTGAAGCCTCAGAACATGTCCTACCAACCGATCCCTTTTTCTAGTCAAGATGTGCCACAAATTTCTCTTCTCCCCAGTTATATTCAGTACCTCCTTATTAGTTATGTGATCAACCCATCTAATCTTCAGCATTCTTCTGTAGCACCACATTTCGAAAACTTCTATTCTCTTCATGTCCAAACTATTTACTGTGCACGTTTCACTTCTGTACATGGCTACCTCCATAAGAATACTTTCAGAAACGACTTCCTGACACTTAAATCTATACTCGATGTTAACAAATTTCTTTTCTTCAGAAACGCTTCCTTGCCATTGCCAGTCTACATTTTATATCCTCTCTACTTCAACCATCAGCAGTTATTTTGCTCCCCAAATAGCAAAACTCATTTACTACTTTAAGTGTCTCATTACCTAATCTAATTCCCTCAGCATCACCCAACTTAATTCGACTACATTCCATTATTCTCGTTTTGCTTTTGTTCATGTTCATCTTACGTCCTCCTTTCAAGACACTGCCCATTCCGTTCAACTGCTCTTCCAGGTCTTTTGCTGTCTCTGACAGAACTACGGTGTCATCAGCGAACCTCAAAGTTTTTATTTCTTCTCCATGGATTTTAATTCTTACTCCAAATTTTTCTTTTGTTTCCTTAACTGCTTGCTCAATGTACAGATTGAATAACATCGGGGATAGGCTACAACCCTGTCTCACTCCCTTCCCAACCACTGCTTCCCTTTCATGCCTCTCGACTCTTATAACTGCCATCTGGTTTCTGTACAAATTGTAAATAGCCTTTCGCTCCCTGTATTTTGCCCCTGCCACCTTCAGAATTTGAAAGAGAGTATTCCAGCCAACATTGTCAAAAGCTTTCTCTAAGTCTACAAATGCTAGAAACGTAAGTTTGCCTTTCCTTAATCTATCTTCTAAGATAAGTCTTAGGGCCAGTATTGCCTCACGTGTTGCAACATTTCTACGGAATCCAAACTGATCTTCCCCAAGGTCGGCTTCTATCAGTTTTTCCATTCTTCTGTAAAGAATTCACATTAGTATTTTGTAACCATTACTTAAAACAGATAGTTCGGTAAATTTCACATCTGTCAACACCTGTTTTCTTTGGGATTGGAATTATTATATTCTTCTTAAAGTCTGAGGGTATTTTGACTGTCTCATACATCTTGCTCACCAGATGGTAGAGTTTTGTCAGGGCTGCCTCTCCCAAGGCCGTCAGTAATTCTAATGGAATGTTGTCTACTCCGGGGGCCTTGTTTCGACTCAGATCTTTCAGTGCTCTGTCAAACCCTTCACACAGTATCATATCTCCCATTTCATCTTCATCTACATTCTCTTCCATTTCCATAATACTGTCCTCAAGTAAATCGCCCTTGTATAGACCCTCTATATACTCCTTCCACCTTTCTGCTTTCCCTTCTTTGCTTAGAATTGGGTTCCCATCTGAACTCTTGATATTCATACAAGTGGTTCTCTTTTCTCCAAAGGTCTCTTTAACTTTCCTGTAGGCAGTATCTATCTTACCCCTAGTGAGATATGCCTCTATGTCCTTACATTGGTCCTCCAGCCATCCCTATTTAGCCATTTTGCACTTTCATTTTTAAGACGTTTGTATTCTTTTTTGCCTGCTTCATTTACTGCAATTTTGTATTTTCTCCTTTCATCAATTAAACTCAATATATCTTCTGTTACCCAAAGATTTCTAATAGCCCTCGTCTTTTTACCTAATTGATTCTCTGCTGCCTTCACTATTTCATGCCTCAAAGCTCCCCATTCTTCTTCCACTGTATTTCTTTCCCCCATACCTGTCAATCGTTCCATAATGTTCTCCCTGAAACTCTGTACAACCTCTGGTTCTTTAAGTTTATCCAAGTACCATCTCCTTAAATTACCACTTTTTTTCAGTTTCTTCAGTTTTAATCTACAGTTCATAACCAATAGATTGTGGTCAGAGTCCACATCTGCCCCTGGAAATGTCTTACAATTTAAAACCTGGTTCCTAAATATCTGTCTTACCAGTATGTAATCTATCTGATACCTTCTAGTATTTCCAGGCTTCTTCCATGTATATAACCTTCTTTCATGATTCTTGAACCAAGTGTTAGCTATGATTAAGTTATGCTCTGTGTAAAAGTCTACCAGACGGCTTCCTCTTTCATTTCTTACCCCCATTCCATATTCACCTACTACGTTTCCTTCTCTTCCGTTTCCTACTATCTAATTCCAGTCACCCATGACTGTTAAATTTTGGTCTCCCTTCACTATTTGAATAATTTCTTTTATCTCATCATACATTTCATCAATCTCTTCATCATCTGCAGAGCTCGTTGCCATATAAACTTGCACTACTGTGGTAGGCGTGGGCTTCATGTCTATCTTGGCCACAATAATGCATTCACTATGCTGTTTGTAGTAGCTTACCTGCACTCCTATTTTTTTATTCATTATTAAACCTACTCCTGCATTACCCCTATCTGATTGTGTATTTCTAACCATGTATTCACCTGACCAGAAGTTGTGTTCCTCCTGCTACCAAACTTCACTAATTCACACTATATCTAACTTTAACCTATCCATTTCCCTTTTTAAATTTTCTAACCTACCTGCCCAATTAAGGGATCTGGTATTCCATGCTTCGATCTGTAGAATGTCAGTTTTCTTTCTCCTGATAATGACGTCCTCCTGAGTAGTCCCCACCCGGAGATCCATGTCGCTGAGGCAAGCAAGCCTCCCCACCAATGGCAAGGTCCATGGTTCATGGGGGGGGGGGGGGGGGGGGACTGTATCCCTATGTATGTGTAACTATTTTGGGTTTCTTTAAGTGCAGTAACTGGAATGTCCATCATATGCATTTGACATGTGTCATGGTTATGTACAGACTCTCATAATTTATAGCTATCTAAAGTATTCTCTTCATGATACATGGATTCTTACTCCAGCAATGCACCTATTGGCCTTTTTCTGCCAAATAAAAATTCTTTTTGCTCCAGTGTAGTTGCCCCATAACAGCACTGTGTATGTGAAGTGGCTGTGAGAAAAGACACACAAGTCCTCAGTTTAGTTAGATAGGTGACTCAGACTATATTTTACATACATAGTTAGTGTGAGTTTCCCAAATTAATTCTGGATCTAGACGAATGCCAAGAAGCTTAAGTGAGGCACTACAGTTGTCATTGTTACATAGACTGAAAAGAATATTTACATTTTTAGAATGGTTAATTTGTAATTCATTTGCTCTGAACCATATATTGGATATTCTGAGTTTTTCTATACTTTTCTGTTTGAGTGTGTCCAAGGCACTATCAACTGTGACAAAGCTGGTGTCGTTTGCATACAGTATGGAGTTACATGGTATCTTATTGGGCAAATCATTTACATAAATTACGAAAAGCAAGGGTCGAAGCACAGAATCTTGTGGGACACCTCATGTTATGCCCAGAGTGTCTGATTTGTTTTTGTTAAAATGTAAAATTTGTCTTTTCTCACTCATATAAGATGTAATCAGAGACAGAACTTTGCTTTAAAACCATGAGTATGTCTTTTTTTAATAGACTTCTGAGGTTGACAGAGTTGAAAGCTTTACTCAGGTCTACTAGTGTCGCACTAGCAGAAAGTTTGGATTCGAATGCAGACAAACAAAGAAATAATATTTTCCTCTGCTTTCACAGTTGAAAATCCAGTTCTGAATCCATATTGAGAATCACTAAGAATGTTGTCGGTAGATAGATGCTTATGGATTTGGAGTTGTGTGCAGTGCTATACTACATCTGATAGAATGGGTATTAGAGAAATTAGTTGATAATTACTTGGACATGACTTATATCTCAATTTTTGTGTAGTGTTGTAACCACTTAGTTTTAAACAAGCTGGGAAAGAGCCACTAGCAAGTATCCAATTTACAATTAAGCAGAGTGGGGTCCGGTATGCTATTATGTCTCCCTTTTTTTCTTTAATAACAAAATTAGATAAACCATTTCTGCTTTTGAGCTGCTAAATTTTTCAGCTGAATTCATGATATCACTAATGTACCTCTTTCCATTCACATGTAGAATAAATGTGTGCAGAATGTTATAGGAAAGAGATAGCTTCCTTTAGTTCTTGTCCATATTTGTTATTCGACTCAGTTGCAATAGAGGAACTTGTTGCAAGCATTCACAAAATAGGCACAGAATTCATCTGGTGTGATATTAACATTACAATCATCACTTTTATAATTTTTGTTTCTCCCCAGTACAGTCTTTACAACATTCCAAGCACCTTTACACTTATGTAAGTCTGCAGGCTTTTGCAGCTCTTGTCACTAAAGTTAAAATCTTTTGGGGTGTTAGGCCGCATCATATTTCCTCTAAAATAATCAACATTTCGACCCATCTGCCGGGATCTTCTTCAGGATCTTCTGGTGTCCACTACTGCTACAACAAAGTGTTCTAGCAATGGTGGACACTGGAAGATCCTGAAGAAGATTCCAGCAGAGGGGTCAAAATGTCGATTACTCTAAAGGAAATATGATGCAGCCTAACACCGCAGAAGATATTAACTTTATCTTTACACTTGCTGTGGGACTTACTAATGTAATTTTCACTTGCTTTACACTTTGCTAACCTAATTTCTGATCTGTATTTACTTTTTAACTCAATGTAACTAGCTTTGTCTGCATCATAATTTTTATATTTATCGTAATAAACCATAACTATTGCTCTAAGCCTCTGCAGAGTGGGTGTGAACCACTCAAATATTGAGTCATGTTTTCGGGCTGTTGTAGTATTTCTTTTCAGAACCTTTGGGGAACAGGTGTTAAAAATGTCTTTAGTACATTGATAAAAACTGCAAATGCATCCTCACTGTTTTCACTTTCAAGCACGATGTAACGCCATCTATTCTTCTTCAACTGTATCCTGTAGCTGGCAATATTTTGGCCATACAGTAGCCTAAAATGCTATGTTTTGTGGCAGTCAGATATGGGCTTAGTGATCCTTAATTTTAACCATATACCTTCACTGTCTGAAAAGAAGTAAGTATTGAACAACCCTAACTCATACATATCTTTTTCAACATTGGTGGTGGCATCAAGACTGGACGATGCCTTGCTGGATTGTTGTTAATGCAATATAGATCATGTGATCTTAACATATTCTGTAGATAAAGCTGTTTTGATGTCTATAGCCTTATATCAGTGTTTATATCTCCAAAGATTAGTATTCTGTGTTTGCTTAGTTTTTCAAAAGGGGAAAATCATTTTTCCTAAGACCTGTGTAAATAATTCATTGTCACTGTCTGCAGAATGGTATACTGATGTTATTATGAGTTTTAGTGTTGGAAGTAGCATTGCAGTTACTTCAAGCACATTTTCTATGCAGTAATCATCAATGTTAAGGACACTGTATTTCAGATCTAGGTCACCACTTTTATATAATGAAGATCATCATGCTGTTGTGTTTTTCTACAGAGGCCTATACTAATTCAAAGCCAGGTGGTACATACAAATCCAACTGACCTTCACTTAATCACTGTTCTTAACGCATAATATGATGGTTTTGTTCTTTCGTAAAAGAAATGACATCAAGATACAGACAGAAGAACGGGGGAGGGGGGGTGGCAGAAACACAGAGAAAAAAAGCATTATATAAACAAATAGGAAATAAGTGAAAACATAATATTTAAATTAGCCTTACTTGAACATGTGTGCTACCTACTCATTACTGGAAGGGGCATTACAAATCTCTAAAACAAATAAATGTGCAGCTAACATTTGTCCAGAGAAAGCTGCAGAGTTCATTGGAGGCATGACATCTACAACACTTGGAATACTTTTATGTACTTCTGATAGGGTTAGCATAGTGTGGAACCACATAATAAGGACACCTGCAACAGGATGATCACCCCGCTTTTAGGATGTCTCTAGTCTGGACCTCAATAAAAGGATAGAATAAGGCAAAGATTGCTGACATCATATCATGTATAGCAGTTCTAAAAAGGTGCATTTTTTAAATAAAGAAGTCTGACTATCATACCTCTTATCTGTAGCATAGCACAGGTAATCGGCACTAGTTACTTTTAAAATTGGTAAGGAAGTAAGGTTGCTGCAAAACAGTGACTGTGTTGTTCCTATTGAGATCCAGACTAAACCAGTTAGCACTGGGAAATGGAGCATTGTTAGTTCAATGGCTATATATATGTCATATCGCTATATTAGACATGAAACAAACAAAATAAAAATGTTACAGCCTACACATCACATATACCTACTCTACTTCAGATCCCATATCCCTTGTGTATTTTTCACAGGACTGAATCTTGTTTAAAAGTTCCTTTTGTTGACACAAGTAAAATTTTACCATTTTACGCATTCAACTGTCGGTCTAGTTCCCTCCTTTGTCCACTGTGGTTGTATTAAGGAGAACAACCTCCCAACACAAGCACTATGGGTTGGCACTTCAAAGAAAAAAAATGCACAATTATAATTAATTCAGTAAATAGTTCTTCAGTACTAGACGACTCAACGTACTTCCACCATTTCTTCTTGCTTGGTCCAAATTTTCCACCATAAGTGGCCATGATTTCTTTTTCAAATATGAAAATTGATCAAAACAATTTTCATCATAAATTTCAATATTTTTATCAAACAAAGATTTGATAGATTCTTCCACATAAGATCATGGTGATGTAATTCAATAACTGAAGTTAAAAGCATACAATTGTTGATGAGATATGATGAAAATCAAAATCAAATAATCCTAATTCCCAAAACTAAAAAAAATTGACATTTGGAAAAAAACCTAAAAATGCATGTGGATGCTACATTAAATGTAAAAAATGTGTACATGTCCACATAAATCCAGATGAATGCCAACTTCTGATGTAGCAACACATTTATAAAGATTTGATGTAGCACTAGGGGCAACAATGAACTTATTTATGTAGTTTTGTGTTTCTACATCTATCTACATCTACATCCATACTCCGCAAGCCACCTGTTGGTGTGTGACGGAGGGTGCTTTGAGTACCTCTATCGGTTCTCCCTTCTATTCCAGTCTCGTATTGTTCGTGGAAAGAAAGATTGTCGGTATGCCTCTGTGTGTGCTCTAATCTCTCTGATTTTATCCTCATGGTCTCTTCGTGAGCTGTATGTAGGAGGGAGCAATATACTGCTTGACTGTTCGGTGAATGTATGTTCTCGAAACTTCAACAAAAGCCCGTACCAAGCTAAAATTTTTCAGCTAAAAGTTTTCAGCAGCAGTATCTATCACTGGTACACCCAGTTATTGCATTTCAGTCTTGTGTACTCCTCTCCCTGTTTTATAAATCTGATCAATAACAGAACCTCTAGTGTTTGCTATTGTATGCAAAACAAGAAGTGTTTGTAAGGGATAACAGTTGATGACTGTATGACTTTAGACTAGTGAGATTTGCTATTTTAGGCCTAAACCTCTCCTGCAGATGTAACCAAGTGAAGGCAGCAGTCACTAAACAGTGACTGTATTACTTATATATCACAAAGTATGATCAGTATGCCTATAACCACTGTTCCAAAATCTGTGCCATTCAACTTCAGATAACTTTATCTGTGCTGTGTCATGTTATCTTCTTTAGAACAGCCTGAATCATATGAAACATGTGGATTACTTTCTTTTATAGATCACACCCTCAGTCACCTACTTTGAGGTTTGATGTAAGAAAGGAAAAAGAAAAATTGATTTTACAGTACTTGCAGCACGGACAACTTCAGTCAATGTTTCTGTGCTGCCTTCTTGCAGCCTGTAATCCTGTTTCTGCTTTTGACACACAAACACATAGCTTCATGTTTCAATCTAGGTGTTTATGTGTAAAAGTCATCTAGAGCGTACATGCTACAAAGAAATCTATAACTCAATAACCTGAGACATCAGATCTTTTTTATGTGTACCTGTGCACCACAGATCACATACCCATAGATGAACAACTGCCTGTCTTCTGTTTTTGTTTTTGTTGTCAGGTTCTTGTAATTTGTAGTTGGTTGCAAATTTAGGTAATAGGCTAAGAACTGACAATCACCATATATGTGTAGAAGAATAAGGATGAGTTGGTGGCAAGTGTGATTAGAGGAGACGCAGGGATGATGACTGCTTTCAAATACTTGAGGTCATAGTATTTTCTGTTGGAAGTGAGTTATCACTTGACAGCAGACTCATATGTAGGACAAAACTCCTCATGGAATCAAATGCAATGAATATTCATGTGTGTCAGAAGGTGTATGCAGCTGCAAGATTTCATGGAATTGTAGGGTGTCACTCCTTTGCTGTTGTGTTTGTTTGATACCATGTGGCTCAGTTGGAGAGATCATGTAATGTACAATTGTTTTGTCAGTTGAAATGGAAAGGTTGCTAATCACAGGTTACATATTATACCAAAAGCCAGACATTGATGACACATAGTTTTCAGTGGCTGAGGATCCTGCCATTTAAACATTGATTTAGAAGCAAGAATGAACCTCTGCCAGATGCCAAAAGCCTGATGTTTAGACCATAAAGAATGAACTCATGCCATATTTGGTGTTTAATATAGTCATATTGTTCTTTTGAAAGTACCCTGCTATTTAAATGAAAGTTTTATAGATTACAGTGTATGGTTTCGTAATATGTCTGTGTTGTGGGAGCATTCAGCAAGTAAAAGCACATAGGTTATAAATATTTGGCTGGGAATTACTGTATCCTTCACATCAAAAATGTCTGAGAAGGCTTTTTAAGTTTTTTTCCTTGTATTGGGAAACAGTTACTGATAAGTGTGTTGTTCAAATTTTGTAGCAGTATAGCTAAGTAAAATCCCTTCTGAGGCAAATAAACTGATGAGTAACTCAGGTACAGTACATGAAAAATGCCAGCAGTTGAATAGTCTGAACGGACAGATGTATCAGAATATTCTACAATTGCAGAAAATTATCTTACCATACAAAATGATTGTTAGTTTATTCTACAACAAGATAGCCCGTTATATGCTGTTACTCACAAAATAAATCTGAAATTGTTGAGGTTGTCAATTGCAAAGCATGTCAACTACCCATGGTAATTGTATAGATGTTCTCACTGCATATCAAAGATCAGTCTATGCAAACATCTACAAGAAGGCTGTCACATGATAATACAAAGTGTTCCTCCAAAGGTTCAAAGTATGAAAATAGTAAGTATTTTGTTTTCAGGAGTGAGACTACCATATGAAAGCTACAGAAGTGTAATAGGTGAACAAAGGGACACAATTCAGTAATTCACACATTTGTTATAAAACCACAAGATTACAAATAGTCAGGAAAGTGATTTGCTATATATACAGGACTAAACAAGGGCATGTTGATATATTACTTGGTATCTCCATATGCAGAAAAAGGATAAAACTAAAATTAATGGTGTACTACCATATGAAAGCTACAGAAGTGTAATAGGTGAACAAAGGGACACAATTCAGTAATTCACACATTTGTTATAAAACCACAAGATTACAAATAGTCAGGAAAGTGATTTGCTATATATACAGGACTAAACAAGGGCATGTTGATATATTACTTGGTATCTCCATATGCAGAAAAAGGATAAAACTAAAATTAATGGTGTACATTATAACTAGGTGATGACATGGTGTTGCTCTCACCTACTCACACACACACACACACACACACACACACACACACACACAGAGAGAGAGAGAGAGAGAGAGAGAGTTAGGAAGGTGAATGATTTTTACACCAGAACAAGGCATGGGAAAATGTCTTGCGGATTCAGTTTCTTCTACAAGACTGTGCAGTTGTATACATCTTATCCCAACAGTATCTTCTAGTGTACATAGTGTGTCAGAAATTTCTTTCAGTGTTTCAGAGTTGTGCTTATGTACAGCTCCTTTCACATCTGCATCCCTAAGGGTGTCTTACTCCCAAAGATTGTTTTTCCAATTAGGAAGTGATATACTGATGAAGCTGACTAAAATACCCCCAAATAGTGCTCCAGAAGCATGAATACATTGTGATGATTGTGATGGTGTCTACATGCATTATCTGTTAAGCTCTCTGACACCAGACAATCAAAATATCATAGAATAACTGTAAACTGATCTATAGGAACTGTGCAAATGATGTACATAACACAATTTCCAAGTAACATGGTTTTTTCTATATTTATTACCAACAAAAACACTATGATGAACAAATTTGATTGCAAATCAAATGTTTTATGCAAGGACACAGCCTCAGTCTCCTATGAAACCATACCACAGTTGCAAATACAGTCACTGTCTGAAGTTACTGTCCTTTCTAGATGTAATGTTTTCATTACACAGTTTGTCTCATAGCAGCATGCTTTGTGTAGCAAACTCTTACTACAGTTTGAAAGCATTCTTTATTAGGTACTTCATGCAAGGTTTTTGTTCAGTAATAGCCCCCATTTCAAATATTATATTGCTTTCAATTGGTGAGTAAATAGAAGTGGTACCAACTTCCACACATGCATTTTTCCTGAACTCATCTCTAACTTTTTGTTATGGAAATATATGAAGCGTATTGTGTATTCAATACCAATAAGAACAGTAGTTGGGCTTTTCAAATGGAGGTATGCCTCTTTCATAAACCTCTTCTATATTGAAACATAATACTTTTAGCAACCCTCATAAGGTGTTACTAATGTTTTATTAGGATTTGATGGCATTATTAGCTTTATATTTCAACATACTGATAGCATATGAAGACTGATAACCACCATTCACTATTATGAGTGGACCATTCTTTGCTGCAAAATGTTCTCATTGGATACGTGTTATCAGCGGAACATTATTCCCAATGTTTGCTACAACATTCAAATCACTTTTGATTCTTAACTGTAGGATGATCATTTCTCTATATCTGAATGAAGCAAGGAGGTGCATAATATTTATTTAGCACAAACACAGTTCACCAACAGCTTGAAAACTTCTTTATGAAATAACAAGAACTGATTTTCACATTCTATACAAGACTTGTCACATTTATTGCACCAATAATTGTACATGCAACAATTCCATTACAATACATAATTTTAATGTGAAGACTGATGAAACACAGACTCTGTCCAAAGGTATCAACATTTTTGTTTTTTAATTTCAGTTTTTTGCATATACAATTATTACTTTATTTCTACCTGAGACACTGCCTGACTTCTACCAACTGCATTATTATAACATGAAACATGATAGTTTTAACATTAGCAATACTTCTAACAAGCCTAATCACCCATAGTTTGATGCATGGAGCAATCCCAACATAAAATAATTTCAAGTTTTCTTAAAAATAACAGATTAATATTTCATAGTATTAATTACGTGTCCATAAATGTTTCAAATAATAGCATCTCAGCACTGGGTTATACAATACATAATAAGTGTTCTGAATACCTATGATACAAGGTGTTTTTCGTGGAGAATGCCAGGAATTTCTTTTGATTTGGCTTCTGTTGGAGTAAGAGGCACAAAATTTGAAACTGCTTCCCCCTGGCACTTGCCCACATATTGTCAGGAAAGTGCCACCTTTAAAAAAGCAACAACAGGATGACATCTGGCATCTCTCTTGCACCTCAGTTATACTGCAATGCAACACCTTGAGGACATCTTCAGGTTGACAACTACAGCAGGTTGATAAAAGCAGTGGGTCAGTGAGAACAACAAGTCGCTGAGAGAATGGAGGTGGCAATAGGAACTCCATACTCTTCAGGATCTTATGATGGTGATCATGTTTATATGCAACAGACTGTACAACACATATTAGTTTCAGGTCACAATAAGCAACAATAAGGTCCTGGAAACATTCACAGGCCCATAAATTCATATTACACTAGCTTGAAAAATATAGGGACAAAAGAAAGTTCTGCATGATGTGTCACTGCCAAGTAACACAGCTCGATGAAACTATACATAGAAATAACTACTTGAATACAGTACAGAAGGTAACGAAAAGAAATGCATTATGACATAAACAGAAATGATGCTTTCATTCAAAGACAACCTACTTCGACATCTACATGGATACTCTGCAAATCACATTTAAGTGCCTGGCAGAGGATTTTATTTTTATTTATTTATTTGGTACTGTTGATTACATATTACACAGTCAGTGTACAAGTAATATAGGACAAATCAATTGATACAATTACAGTAGTACATGAACATTTATACATCACATTGCACAGACATTTGTTTATTTAACAAGAACAATTACTTGCATGCAATATAAAAGACTGCATTAAGCCAAAAACAGTTTAAGTGACTGTTTAAAATAGTAGAATAAGTGATAGTGCATATTTTTTTGCTACTGACATATATAAGTAGGTAAATCTGCTTCATGGTCGTGGTTTGGATTGAATACAAATTTCAACTGCATTCCTTAAGAAGAGGTTTAAGCGAATGCTCAGGAGTGTGGGATACATGGGAGTTCACATTTTCTCGTAATGGCATAGATAAATTTACATTTCAGCACCAGAATTCCAGTTAAACTACAAGTAACAGCATCACACTTTATCTTTAAGGGAGTGCTTTTCTTAGGCAGTTTCGCCACTCTTATACCTTATAACTCTTAAGTGTTCATTCATTTTATATAAAGTTTGTTCGATGAGGAATAATTTTAGTTTCCTTTTGAAAACCTGTATATTATTTATTTTCTTTTTTATATTGATAGGGAGCTTATTGAAGACCTTTATACCTGACTCAGTAACTCCCCTATGTACTTTAGTAAGAGTTGCAGAGCCTTGGTGAAAATTTTTCACCTATCTTGTGTCATGGTTGTGGATGTCACAATTTTTCTGAAACAATTCCCTGTTGTTGGCTGCAAATAACATCGGTGAGAATATATACTGACCTGTGATGGTAAGTATCCTGAGAGATTTGAAGAGACCTCTGCAAGTTGCCCCATTAGGGACCCCACACATTAGCCTCACTACTTGTTTTTGTATTCCGAAGACTTTTTCAACACCTGCAGCATTTCCCCAGAAGATTATGCCATAGGAGAGAACAGAATGGAAATATGCAAAATATGACAACAACATTATTTATCTGTCTACTAACTGATGGAGAGCTCTTAGTGCAAAGTATGATGAGCTAAGTTTCTTGACCAGTTGATCATTTTGTTCTTTCCATCTTAGGTGACCGTCTATCTGAATACCTAGGAATTTTGCATGTGTGGTTTCATTAATTTTGTGATTGTTAACATGTATTTCAGGAGCTTTATTTTTTTTATTTTTTGTCAGAAACTGTATCATATTGGTTTTTGAAAGATTTGAGGTTAGGCTATTCACAGTGAACCATTTGTGTACTTGAATAGAGACTGTCATGGCTGTATCCTGCATTGTGAAGTTGGGTCCTTTTATGAGGATACTTGTATCATCGGCAAACATTACTATTTTTGCTCTGTTATTAATTGTGATTGATAGATCATTAATGTAGATCAGGAAAATTAGTGGCCCAAGAATCGAGTCTTTCAGGACTCCATACTTTAGATTTCCCCAGTCTGATTTTAATGCTGTACCTGTCCCCCTTAAGACAACCCTTTGCTTCCTGTTCTGTAAGTATGATTCTATCCAAGTCAAAAGATTTGTCTTTAATGCCATAATGTGGAAGCTTTTTTAAAGAGTGTGTTGTGATCTACACAATCAAATGCCTTGGCAAGGTCACAAAATATCCCCATTGGATACCTTTTGTAATTTAGTTCACCTAAAATTTAATCTGTTAGGTTAAGGGGGGTAGGACGTCAAACGAGCCGACTTGGAGCAGGAGAGGCACCACAGGACATTTTATTTTCTACTGTCTATACTTTTACAAATAAATTCATAAATTTTTGTCAGCATGACCAGGAAGGATTCAGGATTCACACTCATAGCAGTGGAAGTGCAAAGACATAACAAAATAAATTTTTTTAGATATGAAATTTCATCATTTTTTCACATGTAAAAAAAAAATATTTTGTTATGTTTTTGAACTTCCGCTGCTATGAGTGTGAATCCAGAATCCTTCCTGGCCATGCTGACAAAGTTTTATGAATTTACTTCTAAAAGTATAGACAGTGGATATTAAAATGTCCTGTGGTGCCTCTCCTGCTCCAAGTCGGCCCGTTCCGTTTGACGTCCTACTTCCCTTAAATGTAACTCTGTCTGTGGAGGAGCCCCTATGAAGGCCGAACTGTGTAGGAGCCAGTAAGCCATTTTGTGTAGTGTGACTATAAATCCTATCATACACTATTCTCTCAAATACCTTTGAGAATACTGGCAGCAGGGAGATGGGCTGACAGTTGGATATTTCATCCCTTGCTCCACTTTTGTGGATTGGCATCACTACCGCATGTTTGAATCTATCTGGGAAGACACCAGTTTCCATAGACTGGTTACACAAATAGCACAATATATAACTGATTAAGTCTGCACATGATTTTAAAATCCTACTTGATATGCCACCGTATCCACAGGAATCTGAGTTTTTGAGTAATTTTATGGTTTTTTCAATTTCTTTTAGGGTTGTACTTCTGAAACGAAGTGCTACTTTAGGTGTTATTTGCAAGTGGTTAAGTAGTTCAATAGCTTTTGTGTGAGACTGTTTATTATGGTTCGCTGCTTTTCAGCTATAGTGAGAAAAAAAATTGTTGAAATCGGAGGCTGCAACTTTGTGTTTATTATTGTCAGGTTTTATGTCCCTATTTGTCTTACTTTTTATGATATGCCATATGGTTATTATTTTATTGTTTGAGTTGCTAATTTTTTGTGCATAGTGTAACTGTTTGGCCTTCTTGATTACACTTGTTAGAATTTTACAGTATTTCTTGTAATGTAACTTTACTGCTGGGTCTGTACTAGTCCTCTGTTGTACATACAGATCTCTTCTTCTTACATGATATTTTTATGCCAGTAGTTAGCCACTCTTTCCTTTTACTACAGGTTGGTTTGATTTTAATCTGTCTTTATAGGAAAGAAGCTTCAAAATGATTAAGGAATAAGTTCAGGAAAGAGTTGAACTTCTCATTCACTGTGTCAGCCTGGTATGCTTCCTCCCATTGTTAATGGCATAAACTATTTCTGAACAAGCAAGTAGATTCAACATTTATTATTCTAACATGTTTGACTTGGCTAGAATGGCCATGTGCTGTTTTTCTGCTGGCAAGTTATGGGGTTGTCATTTGACCATCGTGATCAGACAGACCATTTGTTACTGCCCGTGTCATCACTTCATTGTAATTTGTGGTATCTAGGAACAGATTATCAATTAGGGTCTTGTGCCCATATACTCTTGTTGGGAATGAGATCATGGGGAGCAGATTGAAGGTTAACAGTAGTGATTATAATAGTTTCTTATTGTTATTTTTTGTGAGTAAGTTTATGTTAGTCACCACATACGATGACATTACCATTGTTTCTATAAAGTTCTGTAAGAACTGTTTCTAGCTGAGAGAGAAATTTTTGAATGTTTCCCATAGGTGCCGTGTAAACTGTTACTATGATCAGGAACTGTATTTCAAGCTCTAATTTGACTGCATAACATTCAAATTGCTGTTCAATACAGTACTTAGATACATCTATAACTTGTGACTTAATAGTATTGTGTGTGTAAATTGCCACTCCGCCTTCTCTTAAATTGCTCCGACAGTAGGAAGAACCAATTTAATAATTATTTAAATGTAGCTGATTAATTTCTGTGGCTTGCAAGTGATGTTCAGGTAAGCAGAGAACATTAGGAATAATTCCGTCTGTGTAAGCTGTTTCTTGCAGAGAAAGCAGCAGCTCTTCTTTTTTATTCGAAAGACTTCTTATATTCTGAAAAAGGTCTTACTGGAGTGTTGACTATTACTGGAATGTGTTGATGTGGAAAAAAATCACTATTTATCTTTTCTGTGGTTGGCGATGAAACAAATTTTGTCATTAATGTTGAATTTGTAGTAGAACTATTGCCTGTGCTTCTTTCAATTAGTTCTTGTGCTTGCAACCTTTTCCCAAGGCTGTTCAAATGAAACCCATGTGAGGTATGGAATCTTTGACCAACACCACTTACATCTAGAACATTTACATTTTTAAAATGTTTACATATGTTTGAAAGCTGTTCATTTGCAAGTTTGATCTCTCTGTTCACACAAGACCACTGATGTAAGTCGTACCTCTGTGGAATGTTTACATATATTACATTTGTGTGTCGTAGATAACACAAGCACCTCTTTAGTTCTTGGCCTGCTACCAATGTTTCATTACGGTACACGTCATTAGAGCCATTTAGTAGTATAAGAAATCCTTGGACGACAACTTACCGATTTCTTCTGAAAGTAATACAAAACGTGCTGCCCGTCTTTCAACATTTTCCAAGTAAATCTTGTGAGGACAGGTTATGTGTCGTGAATGGGTAGCTCAGATGGTAGAGCACTTGCCCGCGAAAAGCAAAGGTCCCAAGTTCGAGTCTCGGTCTGGCACACAGTTTTAGTCTCCCAGGAAGTTTTAAGTCAGCACACACTCCGCTGCAGAGTGACAATCTCATTCTGGATTCTCCATGTACTCTGTCAATCGTATCTGGTAAGGATCCCGCACCGTGCAGCAGTATCCTAAAAGAGGATGGACAAGCACAGTTCAGACAGTCTCTTTAGTACCTCTGTTACATTTTCTAAGTGTTCTGCCAATAAAACGCAGCCTTCTTTAGCCTTCCCTACAACATTTTCTACGTGTTCCTTCCAATTTAAGTTGATCGTAGTTGTAATCCCATGTATTTACATTTGAGTGGTTTATCGTGTAACCCAAGTTTAACGGATTCCTTTTAGCACTCATGTGGATTACCACACACATTTCGTTATTTATGGTCAATTGTCAATTTTTGCATCATACAGATATCTTTTC
Organism: Schistocerca serialis cubense; assembly: GCF_023864345.2. Taxonomy (NCBI): domain Eukaryota; kingdom Metazoa; phylum Arthropoda; class Insecta; order Orthoptera; family Acrididae; genus Schistocerca; species Schistocerca serialis. The sequence goes on along the minus strand of NC_064640.1, from coordinate 87,512,262 downwards.
TAAATCGTTTTGCAATTTTTTTTTTTTGATATTCTGATGATTTCACTAGTCGATAAACGACAGCATCATCTGCAAACAACCTAAGATGGGCTCAGATTGTCTCCCAAATCGTTAATATAGATAAGGAACAGAAAAGTGCCTATAACACTACTACCTTGGGGAACGCCAGAAATTACATCTATTTTACTCTTTGTCTTTCCGTCTGTTACTATAAATTGTGACCTCTCTGACAGGAAATCACGAATCCAGGCACCTAACTGAGACGATATTCCATACGCACGCAATTTCCCTACAAGCCACTTGTGTGGTACAGTGTCAAAACCCTTCTGGAAATTAGAAATACGGAATGAATTCGAAATCCCCTGCCAATAGCACTCAGCACTTCATGTGAGTAAACAGCTAGTTGTATTTCATAAGAAAGATGATTTCTAAATTCGTGTTGACTATGTGTCAATAGACCGTTCTCTTCGAGGTAATTCATAATGTTCGAACACACTATATGTGTTCCAAAATCCTGCTGCATATCAACGTTAATGATATGGGCCTGTAATTTAGTGGACTACTACTACTACCTTTCTTGAATATTGGTGTGACATGTGCAACTTTCCAGTCTTTGGATATGGGTCTTTCGTCGAGCGAATGGTTGTATATGGTTGTTAAGTATAGAGCTATTGCAATTGTAACTGTAATTTTATTAATCCTGTAGATCATACATTGTGTGCACAGAAGCACATGATGATATAGGACAAGTAAAAATGGAGATGAGATAATATATAATTAAAATGATTATGGCAGTGATTTTATAATGATACAAGTGTTCATATAAGGAGGTGAGAAGCCAAGGTGTGTAAGTGACATTTTCGGAAAAAATGAGTTAAGTGCAAAAATGGGTTCCTAATATATGGTGGCCAAGAGGTACAAGTGTATCTCTGTCTGGTGCTGCAATCTGGCGGCAGAAAATTTAACTACTTGCAGAAATGGGTGTATTGTCTGGCGGCCAAGGGGTATATGTGAAGCGGCAATAAAGGTGGTGCGTGCGTTTGAATGCAGTGTTACTGTTACGAAGTGAAGTTCGTTGTTTCATTGCATATAAGTGATGAAACAAACTTCATTTACTGTCTTTCATCAATAAATACGAATATTAATGTTATTTTTATTGTAAATTGGAAATAAAATACGAGAGAGAACAGTAAAGGTGCGATTCCGAACACGATCGCAGACCGCAGACTGCACCGACCGGCTGCAGGCGGCACCACTGGTTGCCATTGTTTGCAATGTGAGACGTGCTGAACGCGGCGGCAGCGCGTCTCCCTGCTTCGGCGGCAGGCCGCACATCCGGTCAAGGACCAGTAGTGCCGCTGCCGCCGAACCGCATAGCGACCGGAGACTGCTTTTACTGGCCGAATATACCCACATTTGTGCCTGGCAAACATTTTGGTGGAGGTATATTAAACTCCTTTGCGGCTATTTTCTTGCCCATAGCCGATTTCTGAAATATACCGTTATCAGACTCTTTTTCCGTAAGCGCCGACATCAACGCTAATGAATTTACAATTTGCGTCCACAGTAGCCAGCAGATCAATTGAAAAAAAAATCTTTGTAATTAAAAAATAAGAGATCCACTTTTCTCTGGTGCCCTTATGCGAACATGGTTTCCATCTATAGCGCCTACACAATTAGGTATATTGCATTTAAGCCAAAATTCTTCTTCAATAAGTCTGAAATCTGATTCAGTAGAAGGTGGCATCAACATGGGCAGCAGCCTAATTCTTAATATCTTCAAAACATTTGTAACAACTCTTGATATGTAAGATGGTGATATACGATAGGCAAATGATAAAGACCGGTAACTTTTGCCTGTGGCCAAGAATCTGAAACAAACGAAAACATACAGCTAATATAATTTCCATTTACAGGTGATGACTGTAAGAAGAAGTGGAAATTTTTAAGGGACGGTTACCAGAGGTTCAAGAAGAAAAGCAAATTAGGAAAGGGCTCTCCTGCCTCAAAAAATTCAAAAACAATAAGACACAAGCAGCTATCGTACCTTCACAGTGTTGCAGAATACAGATCTGGAGGAACAAATATTACATTGAGATCATCACAGACAACAATGCAAGAAAGCCAAGAAGACAGTGGAGATCGAACTCGTCAACTGGACCTTTCGGCATCACAGGAAGAAGATACGGCAGAAACACATACAATAGGAAATAGTGGTGAAACATCCGTGGTAACAAACGATGAACGTTATGTGGCAGCACAGAAAAGGCAACCCAGTAAAGTTCGTAGTAATGATGATACAATATTACAAATGTGGAAAGAAAGGCACGAAATTAGGCAAAATTTACTAAAAACATTTATGGAACACAAAGATGATGATATTGACTTATTTTTCCGTCACATCAGCACAGTTGTAAGGGGTTTACCTCCAGTTTATAAGGCAGAAGCCAAAAGAAAAATTAGTATGATCGTTTCTGATTATGAAATAATGGCTGCACAGTGCAACACACATCAGCCAAGTGATAACAGCAGCCCTTCAAACTCCACAACTCTCTCACAAAGTCTTGGAACTGCAGCACAATCTAATAATGTATAACATTTTGTGGACTTACCTCAGCGTCAAATATAATTTTTCTTCTGCACTTATTGCGTTTCTTAGGCGCTGTGGCATTATGTCATCTTTAATAAAACTGAGCACGAAATTAAACTGTCTTTTATTCAAACGACAGTAGCTCCCGAAGATATTTTCATCACCTAACAAATGTCTTTTTATCAATGCTGAGTAACTACCTTCTGCAGTTCTACTTTTATATAAAGGCATTACCAGCTTTCATCTTTTCCTGGAATGCAACAATAAAATGTCATCGTCTTCCTCTTCCAACAACAGCGCAATTACAGCGGTGGTGTTAACAGACATCTCGCCTCGCGCAGTTGTTCCCGGCAACTGCGTTAACTTGTCTGTCGCTGCGTTCCGCAACGAACCTACTGCAGGCGGCAGCGTTGCCATCTGTCTTCTGCAGCCGCGGTAAGTCGCTGTCGCCGTGTTCGGAATCGCACCTTAACTATGACATCTCCAGAAGGGGACTTTTCTGACAGCTCCGAATGTGAGTAATTAAGTACACCATTAATATTATTGTCTCATGGTTACATAAAACACTCCAAAAATACGTATATTTTATATTTAAAGTGAAAAGCTGTTGATATTATTCGCTAGAATGACCTTTTTTTCGCTACAGACCAGACAGATGATGATGGTATTTCGTATGAACCAGAGGTAGATAGTGTAGATACTGACTCCAGGGAGAACTCTAGTGATGAAGGTAATTTTCTATAATTGATGCAATATGAGCAGTAAACTAAGTTACAGTTTGTAGAAATTTTCCTAGCAGAGTAGCTTCTTTCTTCTGATCGATAGTTCTCGATGGAAGTCAGAGTGCATTGTGCTGTTTTCTGCTTGCAGACGCTACCAAACGTAGTAAGCAAGTGCTACGAAAGATTTACTAATTAATTCCACATTCATTAACACTTCTTAGAACTACATTACTTTGACAGTGAATATCTGTATAATATTATGCTTTCATGAAGCATTGTTACTACCGTGCATCGTCAATTTCTACCATAGTGAATTATTAATGTGAAGTTAACAGTACTACACAGAATTGTCTCCCCTCCTCTTTCCTCACTCCACAGCCATGTTGGTGCATTTTCTTGTTCTAATTTTCGCCTTGCTGCTCAGAAAAGTTTTATAAGCTGTGTATTTACCATCAATTAACAAATAATAAGAAATAAAAATAACTTTCATTACCTGAAAAAGTAAAACTAACCAGGTTAACGTACTGCTCTATGCTTCTTCATTTCAGACGAAAATGAGGGGTCTGATGAAATTGAGGTAAACAGTGGAGGGCACAAAGCTTCTAAGACAGTAAAGCATGTGGGAAAAAAAAAACACGAAGGACTCATTTATGGAAAAGAGTAGTATCATCTACAAAACGTAATGAAGGCAAAGAATATGTGGATCGCAAAGGAAAGTTGCACAAAGAAAGAAAGGTAAGAGTGTACAATCATAACTGCCGATTCAAGTGCAATCAAAACATCAGTCAACAAACAAGACAGGAAGTATTTAAAGAATATTGGAGTCTTGGTAACTGGGACTTGCAGACCTCCTTCTTATACTCTTCTGTTACTGTCAGTGAGCCAAATAGAAGGAAAGGAACTGCTACAGAAAGAAAATCTATTAGTTGCCAATGTTCTCTCCAGGCCAAAAGAGTTTGCAAAGAATTCTTTTTGAGGACCCTAGATGTGTCTAACAAGAGAGTAACAAACGTGGTACAAAAGAAAACCACTTCAACTACAAATATATCACCAAAGGACAAGCGAGGCCATAAAACCCCTCGAAATAAGATTGATGAAGCTAAAGTAGGTCTTATAATGGAACACATCAAAAGTTTCCCAAAGTACAGTAGCCACTATTCACGCCAAAAAGCAACTAATAAGAAGTATCTGGCAGGAAACCATAACCTCAAGAAAATGTATCAGCTTTATAACGAGTTTTGTGAAGAAAAGGAAACAGAGTCAGTACGCGAAAGCTTTTACCGCCATGTTTTTAACAAATGCTTTAATCTTAGCCTCCACGGGCCATATAAAGACACATGTGCTATGCGTGACAAGCTGCAAAATACCATCATCATGGATTGCTTGACGAAAAACATGGTGCTCTTGTTGAAAAGGAACTCTATCTATGGAAGGCAGAAAGTGCTCAGAAACAAAAAAATCTGGTTGCTAAAGAAGCTCGGCATGTGGCTGTATTTTTGACTTACAGAAAATGCTCCCAACACCAGTTCTGACATGTTCACAAGCCTATTACTCTCGACAGTTGTGGACTTATAATTTGTGTGTACATGATTTGGGTACAGGAAAAGCCTACATATTTATGTGTCACGAGAGTCAAGCTTTGCGAGGATGTCAAGAGATAATGTCTAGCCTACTGAAATTTATTAACAGTTTGCCACCAACCATCATGCATCTCACTGCATTTAGTGACAATGCAGGAGGACAAAACAAAAGTCAACACATAGTGAAATTTTGGCTCTATATAGTCAACAACACTCACATTCAGACCGTTGACCATAAATTTCTACTTTCTGGCCATTCATTTAATGATTGTGCAGAAACTTTGGAATTATTGAGTGCAGTAGAAAAATTTCACAAAGGGGTATTTACGTTCCTCAAGACTGGATTGATGTAATCACCAAAATGTCGAGACGTTTTGAAGTAGTGAAGGATTTTGTCACACTAGACGTGACTGAACCATTTTTTCGGAAATCTGTAAAGGGAATTCAAAAAATGCAGTGGTTGAACCTCAAAAAAGATGAACCATGGACATTGTTTTACAAATGTACCTTCAATGAAGATTTTGAATTCTACACCCACAATATGAAAGCAAAAGCATTGGAAGACATGTTCAGATACTCCCAAGACTAACTCACAGAACAACTCTGCCAAAAATTAAGGAAAAACAGTACAAAGACTTCCTGAACCTTCTACCATTTGTGCTTCCTGTGCATCACAGTTTTTACACAGAACTCAGTTCTGCAGTCCATCCACAAGAGGAAAGAAATCGATTAATCCTGCAGAGGGAAACTGCAAGAGAAACTAATAAGTGTCGGCCCTTACCAGCAGCATGTGCAGCACACCGTCAAGAACAGTCGATAACAGAGAGTGATAACTTGGAAGGGGAAAATGACAATATTTTTGACAGTGATTCAGATTAAGAATGCGATAATAGAAGAAAATTATTACAGTTGTTTCCATTACTTTCCTTTTTTTTTTTAATCAAAAGGAAAGATTAGGCATTTTCAGTTTTTCTATAATTTGCAAAGAAACTTTTTCCTAGATTTTTCAACATTAATTATTACTGTATTTAATGTGCATTATGTATTATCATTGATAATATACTAAATAATTTGAAAATTCTTTTAATATTTCTTTGAGATCATACCTTTCTAACTCTCACTTGGAAGCCAAGGGTTAAAAGTGACACGTGTCATCAAATTATCAATGACAATTCTTAAATGACTAATTTTTTTGCTGTAGAAATATGAGGGAGATAAACATAAAACTATATCTTCAAATGATGTGCAATAATGTTTTCTATATTTATGTCCTAGAATTAACTATTCAACTTAAACTTTAAACTTGATTATTTCAAAACTAACTTTTTGTCACTTGTACCCCTTGGCCTCTCACCTCCTCATATAACACATGTGTAAGGCCAAGAAACAGAAAAGTGTATAGGAGGATATTTTGTGAAATATTCAGAATTGCACACTATTTCTGAATAAGTTCACATTATTAAGGAAAAGAAATACATTAGCAAGTAACATGGAAATTCAAAAGCACCATATACATTTAAAAGTCCATTACTAAAGTAAAACAGTAAAGGTGACATACTTCTGTATTAAGGTGTTCAGGTTTACGTACAAAAGTACAGCATATGGACAGAACGAATTTTTATGTTTCAAGATATTCATCTATACTATAACAAGACTTTTGCAATAAATATTCATGGACAGCAGTTTTAAATTCTGAAGTGTCTTTTATTCTTTTAATGTTATTAGGTAGATTATTGTACAGTCTGTTTCCTGTTTGCAGTGGTCCACTCTGTTTTAGTGTTGTGCATGCCTGTTGAACACGTATATCCTGCTTTCTTCTTTGGTTAGTTGATACAAGACTGTTGCTATTTTATAAGATTTTCCTAACAAATGTTATTACTTCTAGGATATATAGACATGGTAGTGGAAGAATGTGAAGTTTCTCGAACAAGGGCTTGCATGAGCTTCTTGCAGCAGCATTTTCTATTACTCTTACAATTCTCTTCTGGCAAATAAAACAACTTTTGCAGGCAATTGCATTTCCCCAAAAGATTATGCCATATCGCAATAATGATTCTGCCTGGGTGAAGTATACATTTTTAGTGCCTCTTTCGGTGTCCAAACAGAGAGAATTTTGATAGTGTAACAAATGGTATTCAATTTCTTTGTAATGTATTTTGCATGTTGGATCCATCTTAGATCTTCTTGGATCCATATTCCAAGAAATTTTGTAGAGCATACATTTTCAAGGGTTCTGCCAAACGACTCTATGTCTGGTGTTAGTAGGCACTTATTTTGCACTATGTGTAAGTGCATTGTAACTGTTTTTTCACTGTTTATTACGAAATTCTTTCCAGAAAACCAGTCTGTAATGTGGGTGGTACACTTTTTAACCTCATGCAGTAATTCTTCTCTGGTCCTTGCTTTTACAATCCCATTTGTGTCATCTGCGACTTTTATACAGTTATCTACATCTACATCCATACTCCGCAAGCCACCTGATGGTGTGGGGCGGAGGGTACCTTAAGTAACTCTGTCAGTTCTCCCTTCTATTTCAGTCTCGTATTGTTCGTGGAAAGAAGGATTGTCGGTATGCTTCTGTGTGGGCTCTAATCTCTCTGATTTTATCCTCATGGTCTCTTTGCGAGATATACATAGGAGGGAGCAATATACTGCTTGACTCTTCGGTGAAGGTATGTTCTCGAAACTTCAACAAAAGCCCGTACCCAGCTACTAAGCGTCTCTCCTGCAGAGTCTTCCACTGGAGTTTATCTATCATCTCCGTAACGCTATTGCGATTACTAAATGATCCTGTAATGAAGCGCGCTGCTCTCCGTTGGATCTTCTCTATCTCTTCTATCAACCCTATCTAGTACGGATCCCACACTGCTGAGCGGCATTCAAGCAGTGGGCGAACAAGCGTACTGTAACCTACTTCCTTTGTTTTCGGATTGCATTTCCTTAGGATTCTTCCAATGAATCTCAGTCTGGCATCTGCTTTACCGACGATCAACTTTATATGATCATTCCATTTTAAATCACTCCTAATGCGTACTCCCAGATAATTTATGGAATTAAGTGCTTCCGGTTGCTGACCTGCTATTTTGTAGCTAAATGATTAGGGATCTGTCTTTCTATGAATTTGCAGCACATTACACTTGTCTACATTGAGATTCAATTGCCATTCCCTGCACCATGCGTCAATTCGCTGCAGATCCTTCTGCATTTCAGTACAATTTTCCATTGTTACAACCTCTCGATGCACCACAGCATCATCTGCAAAAAGCCTCAGTCAACTTCCGATGTCATCCACAAGGTCATTTATGTATATTGTGAATAGCAACGGTCCTATGACACTCCCCTGCGACACACCTGAAATCACTCTTACTTCGGAAGACTTCTATCCATTGAGAATGACATGCTGCGTTCTGTTATCAAGGAACTCTTCAATCCAATCACACAATTGGTCTGATAGTCCATACGCTCTTACTTTGTTCATTAAGCGTCTGTGGAGAACTGTATCGAACGACTTGCGGAAGTCAAGAAACACGGCATCTACCTGTGAACCCGTGTCTATGGCCCTCTGAGTCTCGTGGACGAATAGCGCGAGCTGGGTTTCACACGACCGTCTTTTTCGAAACCCATGCTGATTCCTACAGAGTAGATTTCTAGTCTCCAGAAAAGTCATTATACTCGAACATAATACGTGTTCCAAAATTCTACAACTGATGGACGTTAGAGATGTAGGTCTATAGTTCTGCACATCTGTTCGACGTCCCTTCTTGAAAACGGGGATGACCGGTGCCCTTTTCCAATCCTTTGGAATGCTACGCTCTTCTAGAGACCTACGGCACACCGCTGCACGAAGGGGGGCAAGTTCCTTCGCGTACTCTGTGGTGTGCACTGGTCGGTTCCCAGTTATTTATAAAAAGTAGAAACAGAATTTGTTCTAGAATGGGGCCTTGTCGTACACTGTACTTAATGCTCTACTTTTCTGAGCATTACGACTATATCGTGTTGCCTTTTTGGGTAGCAAACTCAACTACTTGCTCTATATTTTGGAGATATGATTCGATCCATTCATAGGCTGGTCCTCTACTACCTACAGATTCAAGTTTCTTAAGAAAGATGTTGTGAATGCTTTAGAGAGGTCCAGAAAAATGGGTGAGACATACTCTTTGCTGTCTATTGCATTTAAGGCTTCATTTAGGAATGCAGAAATAGCAGTCTCAGTAGATGTAGATTTTCGGAATTCGTGTTGTGTATTTGAGAAGTAATCATTTTTTTCTATAAAATTGATTAGTCTTTTCTAATAGAGTTTTTCAGTTATTTTGGAAAAATCAGACAGTAGCGAAATAGGCCTGTAGTTTGATACTTCTGTTTCTGTCCTTTTCTTGAACAGAGGTTTTACTTTTGCTGTCTTCAGTTTTTCTAAGAACACCCCTTCTGGTAGGGGACAGTTACAGATGTCAAGAAGTGGCCTGGCTATGGGGGGGGGGGGGGAGCACATTTCTTCAAGATGTAGTCAGGGATATTGTCAGTACCAACAGAGAATTTGGGCTTCAATTCTTTGATTATAGCAGATATTTCGTTTTCATTGGTCGGGTATAGAAAAATAGAATTATTATTTGCAGCACATCTGGATTGATTTCTAGGAGTACAATGTAAATTTTGATTCATAAGATGTTCAGCTATCTGTGTAAAGTAAATATTAAATTTATTTGCAATTTTTGTAGGTTCAGTTATCACAGCTGACTTCTCCATTAGGCAGTTAATATTATGGAAATCTGTCTGTTTTGTTGCAGTTTCCTTCCTCACAATATTCCATTTGGCTTCCATCTTTCTGGTGGAATTTTTTATGTGACATTTGCCATTAGTTTTGCTTGTTTGACAACATTTTTGAAGATCTTTTTATAGGTTTTGTAAAAAGTATCAAATTCAGGTGATGTGAGCTGTTTGGACAATCAGCGTAGCAATCGTTTTTTGTTTGAGGATACCACAATCCCAGAAGTGATCCATTTATTATTTGTTTTCCTTTTGTATATTTTCCTCTGTGTTGGAGGGAAGCACAATTAAAAATAGTAGGAAAAATTACCGCTAAAGTTATTATATGTTCCATCTGTGTGTTTACAGTTACAAATCTCTTTCCAGTTTTCTTTGCTTAGGTAATGGAGAAAGTGATTTATATTTCCATTACTGTATTTTCTACTGGTGGTAGTTAGGCAATATTTCAATTTCAGCTCCTTTTCTTTACTTAGAGAGAGTTTTTGAGCTGTGTGATCCCTGAAGCCCGTGTTTAGTGTTTCTGTTTTTTAGTCCTTTTCTACATTTACAAATTTCTTATCAGTGGTGGTAGTTGAAGTCTTTGTGATACGAGTTGCTGTTTGTACAATAAATTTCATGTTAAATATTTTGCAAGAGATCCAGTAATTGATTCTTTTCTTTGGTGTCCTTTGGAAAGTTAATATTAAAATCACCACTTAGAATAACTCTTCTGTTTCTTTGTGTTAGCCTGTTAAGTGAATTTTTTAAACTTTTTAGGAAAGTATTTATGTCGCCAGTTGGAGCTCTGTATAAACAAACAATGGTTAGTTTAGTGTCTACTATCTCAAGTCCTGATAGCTGTATATCTTTTTCCTTCACTATTTCCATGGGAAATGTTATATTTACAAAGTGTATATTATTTCTTACAAATATACAATTGCCACCAAATTTAAGAATTTCTCTACAGAAATAACCACGTAGCATAAAGTTAGTTAGTGACACAATATATAACTTGTCCTCATCAAGCCAATCTTCTGTGAGACATAATAATGAGGTGCTATGCCGAGCCGGGAGCTATTGGGATAGCGTCATTAAAGAATCAATAGAAATACGGGTCCACGAGAACCTTGTGAACAGGGACGAAGGCTATCAACTGAGCGCGGCCTGGAATCCAGCATTAGCCGCAATACGCCAGGAACGCAACAAGAACCGTCCAGCTCACGAGACGCAATCAGAATGCTCTGACGGAGACACGAACGGCGCACCCGCTTCCCCCTCCACCTCGCCCGCCGGCTCCTCTGGACCCAGCCTCCCGCGGCCAGGTGGTGGGGGGCACACCGCAGGTATAAAGGGACCGGCATCCGCAAAGTCTCGGCACTTCGCCAGAAGATGATGAGTATGTCACTCGTCGAAACGTCGCTGTTTGAAGACACCGCCACCCGGCTGGAAGCCCGAGAACTCTTCGCCTAGTTTTTAATTCTTTTCCTAAGAGAATTTGGATTTCACTTATTTTACTATTTAGTGACTGCACATTTTGATGAAAAAGAACCAAGTTCATATTTTTCTGTTTTACTTGTGAGTTCAGAGATAAGATGTTTCTGTGACTTATCTGTGAGTTGGCAGGCTGATTTTTCACATTTTTACTTTTTTCCTTGCTTGAAACAACAAAAAATAGTAATTGAGCGACACAGATGTATTTTGCCTTTGACTCCTCCTTAAGCTGTGTTGAACTGCTGCTCCAGCTGTTCTTGGTTCTGTTACTGCTAATGGCTAATGTTGTTGTTTTTGGTGCTGCTGTTGCTGCTACTGCTTCTGTTGATGATACTGCTAGTGTTTTACTTATTGCTGGTGTTTGCTCTTCTACAGCTACTGTGCTGTTCTGTATGCTGCTTGCATTTGGGGTGTTCACTTGCGTTAACAAAATCTCACATTTGTCTTGGAGGGTTGTAGCTTCTCTGACAGCAGATTTCCCATTTCAGTCTGCAGGTAACACACACTTCTTGTCCATGAGAGGCATGACTCGTGTATCATCACACTGCACATTTGAGATTTTATTTACTGCTTCTAAATTTTTTGTTACTATAACGTTTTTCCCAAGTGTACAACCGTGTGTTGTGTGGAATCTCTTCCCCAAATTGCTTATGTTCACAAATGTTACATTTTCATACCTCCAGCAAATATTTTGCATCACCGTATTTGCACTTTAAAATTATTTGTTTACACAGTACGGTACCATTCCCTCAAGTCGTAACGATGTGGCACTGGAAAAAAAAAAGAGTTTGTTCCTCGCATTTCATACAGTTTTCTTTTTAATGAGATTAAAAGATACCGTAATTGTTTTCATTCCTTGCGACATCGTTAGATCCCGCCAGGAAGACAGTAAAGTCCCTTTTGCTCTAGGAGGAAATTCTTTCCTTACTCATTGAGTGGCAGGGAATTCTAGAAGAAACCTAACTGGTATACAGTCTGGAGTGGAAGGCTTGCTTTTGTTAAGTGATTTAAGTTGCTTCACTACTCCGAGGATATCTACTTCTACGTTACTCATGTTGGCAGGCGTTCTTGATTCGAATTCTGGAATATTTACTGCGTCTTCTTTGGTGAAGGAATTTCGGAAAGCTGTGTTTAGTAACTCTGCTTTGGCAGCCCTGTCGCCTATAGTCCTTCCATCGCTATCGCGCAGAGAAGGCATTGATTGTGTATTGCCGTGAGCATACTTCACATACTACCAGAATCTTTTTGGATTTTCTGACAGGTTTTGAGACATTGCGGAAACTATTATAAGCATCTCGCATTGAAGTCAGCGTTAAATTTCGAGTGTCTGTAAAAGATCACCACCTTGGAGATTTTGCGTCAGTTTAAATTTGGCATGTTTTTCTCGTTGTTTCTGCAACTGTGTTCTGACCCATTTTGTGTACCAAGGAGGATTAGCTCCGTTGTCCGTTAATTTATTCCGTGTAAATCTTTGAATTGTTGCTGATACTATTTCTTTGAATTCAAGCCACATCTGGTCAACACTTACATTGTTAATTTGGAAGATGTGGAGATTGACTCACATGAAGGCATCAAGCAAATTTTTATTGCTTTTTTTGAATAGGTTTTTTTTTTTTTTTTTTTTTTTTTTTTTTTTTTTTTTTTTTTTTAGGATTTGGAGGTTACAATATTCAATCTCGCTACGACAACCCTGTGTTCAGTAATCCCTGTACTCGTTTTGATGTTTGTTATTAACTCAGGATTATTTTCTATTAAAAACAGTATTAATCACAATTTATTTAGTACAGTGACCGGTTTCGACCACTACTGTGGTCATCTTCAGACCAATGAGTAAGAATCTCCTTCTGCTAGAGAATTCTCTAGCAGAAGGAGATTCTTACTCATTGGTCTGAAGATGAACACAATAGTGGTCGAAAACGGTCACTGCACTAAATAAATTGCGATCAAGACTGTTTTTAATAGTAAAATTTGTAACATATTGGTCACTGCCACTCCCATAATGTATTCAGGATTATTTGCTGCTAAGAGGTCATGTGTGTTTTTACAACCGTTTACTATTAACAGTCGAACGCTCAGAGGGGTCAAAATGACCCTTTTCAGTTTTTAAGTGCTAGCTATGTTTTGAAGAATGATTCAAGCGATTTCATATTATTGCCATATGAAATGACAACAATGGACTCGGTTCACCAGTGTTCGTCATTCTTTTGTAGGAATCAGTCTTTCAAAGATGATTGTGAGCTGAAGATCGAAATGAGTGGGAAAGAGTATTTACGAAATTAAGAGATTTTAGCAGGGTTACAGAGAGTTATGGAGTGTTATTCAGATGGTAGCGAACTTTTTTCTGACGATTCAGAGTAATAGCTTTTACCACAGACGTTGAGAAAAAATGAATCATCTAATACTAATGAATCTGATTCTTCAGATACAGATAATGGAAGTTTACAGTCTAGTAAGTATATTATTATTATTGTTGCTTCTAATTTATAATCATCGTATTCTTATCTACATATAATGTTACTGTACTTAATCTAGGGCCGGCCGAAGTGGCCGTGCGGTTAAAGGCGCTGCAGTCTGGAACCGCAAGACCGCTACGGTCGCAGGTTCGAATCCTGCCTCGGGCGTGGATGTGTGTGGTGTCCTTAGGTTAGTTAGGTTTAACTAGTTCTAAGTTCTAGGGGACTAATGACCTCAGCAGTTGAGTCCCATAGTGCTCAGAGCCATTTGAACCATTTTTGAACTTAATCTAGACTTCATGGTGACTTGCTTACATTTGTTCTATTATTCAGGATCTATAGACTGAGAAGAATCATGTAACAGAAGAGGAGATAATTCTGATCCTCGCAGTGTAGAACAAGTGACTGCTTCTTCATCGTCCGATGAGAGACATAAAGAAGTTGCCCCTGATGGAACAGTCAGGATAGAAGCAGAGCCTAATTCACAAGGTGGGCGTCTTCCTAATCACAAAATTTTGAGAGAATCTCCTGGATTTACACCACATGCAAAAAGAAATGTGTTTGGCACTTGTTCATAGACAATTATATAATCAAACATATATTGAAATGTACTGTAATAGAGGCACACTGAGTACTAGGAAATGACAGCTGGTCAATGATCACGGAAGAACTAGCAGCATTAATTGAAATTATGTATGCTCGTGGTGCGAGTGGTTACTGTAGTACAGACCTTCACAGCTCATAGTCAGATTCCTGTGGTCTACGATTTTGTGTGGAAACCATGAGTAGAAATTGATTCTGTGAGATTATGAGATTCCTGAGGTTCGACGAGAAGTCTACACTCCCTGTACGATCACAGAATGATAAGTTTGCATTGATTTCTGTTGTCTGGAACAAATTTGTAGAAAACTGTATAATATGTTACAAATCTGGAAGTGACATAACAATAGACAAGCAGCTCTTCCCAAGTAAAACTAGGGGCCGGTTTACACAAGTCATGCCTTCAAAGGCTGACAAGTATAGGCAAAAATACTGGTTAGGTGTAGATGTTGAAAGCAAGTTTATACTCAATGGTTTCCCTTATCTTGGTAAGGATACTGTACGATCCCAAGACGAAATGGTTTCAGATTATGAAGTGGTGCATCTTATGGAACCATTTCTGGGCAAAGACAGAAATGTCACTACAGACCGTTAATTTACTTCACTCAAACTAGCCAAAAAATTGAAAGAAAAATCAACGTCCATTGTAGGAATAGTAAATAGAGCAAGAAGAGAAATATCACATTATCTGAAGTCCTTGAAGAGTCCTCTGTAATCCACCAAAGTTTTAAAACATTATGATATTTCCTTGACAGTCTATCAAGGAAAGGAAGCAAAAATATGTGCTAGTAATGTCTTCTCTTCATCCTAGTTTTACCATTAATACAAATGAGAAAAAAACTCCACAAACTGTGTTGTGGATTGGCAAGACAGCCAACCCACTATGAGAGGAAGCCGAAAGGCACGCGTTTTAGCTCACGCAGGCTGGCGTGAGGTCTGGAATAGGTCAAGGAAATGAGACTAACGAAAAACGTACGTAACTGCTGGAATACTTTACTTTAATCCATAATTGGTGAACACCGCTCTTGACAGTACATGTTTTACAGCATCAATAGTAACTGGTAATGGCGCCTTGCTAGGTCGTAGCAAATGACGTAGCTGAAGGCTATGCTAACTATCGTCTCGGCAAATGAGAGCGTATTTTGTCAGTGAACCATCGCTAGCAAAGTCGGCTGTACAACTGGGCGAGTGCTAGGAAGTCTCTCTAGACCTGCCGTGTGGCGGCGCTCGGTCTGCAATCACTGATAGTGGCGACACGCGGGTCCGACGTATACTAGCGGACCGCGGCCGATTTAAAGGCTACCACCTAGCAAGTGTGGTGTCTGGCGGTGACACCACAAACTGTATGTTATTACAAGAAGCAAGATTTGGGGTTGATATAGTAGACAAAATGGCGTGGCAGTATTCAGTCAAAGCTCCCTCAAGAAGATGGCCAGTGCACTCCTTCTACAATATCCTTGAACGAGCAGGAATAAATACCTATATGGTATTGTGGTATTTAGGGCTGTTGCTGGGAAGAAGATCAAAAGAAGACATTTTATTGAGCAGCTTGCAGATGAACTACACTCTATGTGAAGAGTCGCTTTCCTCGTATGGCCACAGAGAGGTATAAAAAGAATGAAAATGAAGATGAATACGAAATGCTACAGAAGCGCCGTGAATGTCAAGTTCTAAAATTTTACAAATATAATAAAACTATATCCAAGAGCAGTGTTTGTAAGGAGACGGTTTGTCGAAAATGTACAAAAGAAACTGATTACAGATGTGTCAACTGTGTAAAACAATGAAGTAACTGAAATTTTTTTATGAATCTAGAACAAGGAAAAGCCTGTCACTTACTTACACTTGTTTGGGTGTTACCAGGTTCAGTGAAATTTGTTTATTTATTTATTATTTATTTATTTATTGATTTATTTAACCTGGCAAGCTTAGGGCCACTAGATCCTCTCTTACGTCTAACCAGGCATTCTACTTAGTTTACATTCATATGTTTTAGTAGGCATGTTAAACTACATCTAGTACAAAAAGTGAAATAAACAATTACAAAGGCACACTTGGAAAAATAAATACATATAGAGTTGATGATAAGTACTGTTATAATTAGACATTATGAAAGAGACAGATTTTAGATAGGAGTGCTAGCAGCAGGGAGTATGAGGGAGACTGATGGTGAAGGGAGGAAAAGAATAGAGACATGATGAAACATAATTAAGGAAATATAAAGGAAAAGAAGATTGCGTGGCTAATAGAGATAGATGAAGAGGAAGAAGAGAAAGGAGCAAGACAGGAGACACTAGCTTTGCTATTTGACAAAGGGGAGGATTGGCCTTGTACATTAATTTTGTGGAAAACGTTATGAGGATGATAGTAGGAAATGCTTCAACTTCTTCTTAAAAGCAGCAGGTGCTTGAATTTTGCGCAAGGTAAGGGGTAGTTTGTTCCAGAGGCGGACAGTGGCAACTGAGAAGGAGTGTGCAAAAGTTTTTCCATGCAGTGGGGTATATTCCGTTCACGAGGGAAAAATTAAATATGTCAGTTAAGACAGGTACTAAGATATCGGCAACATTCTTAATCATGGTTATACTGATCCTGTCGTTGCCTATCGCTTCAGAAGACATTCTCATTATTGCTTTTCTTGCCATATTTATTGTTACATGTTTTAGATGGAAGGTATCGTTGTTAGTTATCCAGTTAGGGGAATCTTCCATAGAGTCGTGGGCGTCAGATCGCTGCATACAAGGGAGAGAGCGTGCCTGATTTTAGCATTGCGAATGCATTGTTTCACTCTGTTCCGTAGCTTTCTATATTATTCGAAACGCTCGGGTTTCGGATCTGCCTTGAAACGCCTGTGGGCAGCATCCCTATTATTCATCATTTGGCGTAATTCAGCTGTCAGCCATGGAGCAGGAGATTTTCTTACACGGATTGTGCGAACAGGTGCATGGTTGTCATAGAGTTCATTAATTTTGCCATCGATTGTAGGTTCTCTGATTATTTGACGCCACGAGATTTCTGGCAGTCGGCTGTTAGAGCGTCAGGGTCAATACGTTTCATGTTCCTACAAGTTATGTAACGCGATTTGATCCGTGGGGGCTGCACAGAGTAGGCCAGGAATATTACATCATGTGCTGAGAGGCCTGGGGCCGAATTTTGGCCAACATCTCTTACTTTGTCAGTTTGTTTCGTTGCGATTACGTCTATAAGAGTATGACTGTGCGCCATATGGTGTGTAGGTTGTAATGGAAGAATGTTCATGTTATTGCAACTAAACAATCTTAGGTTTATTGCGGAAGGAGTGTCTCTTAGCAGGTCTATGTTCAAGTCACCCATTACGATGACATGTTCGTATTGACACTGAAGTGAATGTAATTCCGACTGAAAGGAACTCATCTAGCTTATTTTTGGCGGCCCGTATGCGACACCAGTCAAGAACTTCCGACTTTGTATATTTATTTCAGTGAACATGAATTCAGCCTCTTTTTCTTCAGCAGGGTTTGACGTACATAAGACTCTCGCTTTGAGATCTGTTCGTATATACGCGCCGACCCTGCCACCTCCCTTTTTTAATCTGTCTGCCCTAAGAAATGTGTACCCTGGGATATGAATAGATGCAGAGGATATGTGTGGTTTTAACCACGTTTCGGATAAGAGGATTACGTGGTAGTTTAGTTGGGTGAAGAGGAGGCTAAGTTCTTCGTAATGTCTAGATAAAGACTGGATGTTGCAGAGCGCTACTAAAAGCTCTGACGCGTTCCGCTGGGCTGCCTGGAGTAGGGTGGCAGACCGGTTTGTCCCTTTGTTAGGCACTACCTGCCGCGAGGGGCCCTGGCCGCAGCTTCCGCGAAGTGACATAACACAGGGGTGTCCGAGATTTTGCGAGCCCTGTTTGTGACTCCGCGAGTGCCGAAAGAAAGGCGATCGCAACAGATTTCCTGAGGTTGCAGGGGTATAGAAAATGGAGTAGTGGTATTCGGTGCAAGGAGAATATGACCAAAGCTGTGACGGCTGTGTGTCACTGTCTATCCTCTGTCGTAAGAGGTGAAATGTAATTGCTGTATTTGAAACAGCTTAGGGTGGAAATAAGGAAAAGTGGAGTGATTTAAAAGGCTGATGCTGCTAGCAGAGAGAAATAAGCTTAATAACTAATCGATTATCGTAGGAAGCTAGAATTAAATTGAAATTTACTGAAGTGATACTATTAGTGATTATCGTAGGAAGCTACAATTAGATTGAAATTTACTAAAGTGATACCGATAGTGATTTTTCTTATGAACAGTTTAAACCGAAGAGATGGGTGATTAATGAACTAAAGGATAGACTAATAATTGCAATGGTACTATTACAGAATTGAAGAAAATAAACTGAGCAAATAAAAATAGTATTAGCAGTAATTAAAATTGGCCGGCCTCAGTGCCCGAGCGGTTCTAGGCGCTTCAGTCTGGAACCACATGACCGCTACGGTCGCAGGTTCGAATCCTGCCTCGGGCATGGATGTGTGTGATGTCCTTAGGTTAGGTAGGTTTAAGTAGTTCTAAGTTCTAGGGGACTGATGACCTCAGATGTTAAGTCCCGTAGTGCTCAGAGCCATTTGAACCATTTTTTTGGAACTAAAATTAAGTAAAGGTTAGAGCTACAGGTACAAAAATAATACAAAGTTAATACAATTACAAAAACAATTAGTTGAAGTTACAAATATGGGGATAATTAAGAAGTTAAGACAATTACAAGACAGTATATCTGAGTATAGGGATGTAACAATTTGCAAATGGTGTTAAGTTTGCACTTTTGGCTTGAGTAGCTTCACTTGGTACTATTCAGTTCTGTCATGTTTGTGACTGTCTTCTTTCCAGATGCTGTCTTAATGATTACTCTGCCATCCTGAGTCCACACATTCTGAAGACCGAAATGGGATATGGCACTGTTTAAAATCTTTAGCGGTTCGTGTGTCAGATCTTCCCTTATTTTAAGCCCTGTCCTTGCTAACCTCTTCTTCTGGGTAAAGATCTCTGCCCTTTTTCGGTATGAGACAGATTTAACTATTATTGGACGAGGTTTTGGTAGCTCCTGATAGTTTTTGTCCCACCCGATGGCTCCTGTCAATGTCTGCCTTAGTCACTTCAACGACTAATTTTTCACGTGCAACCTCTATAGGCAGATTGTCTTTGTCTTCTTCCTTATTTTCTGCTACTCCAGACAGTCTTAGACCATTTCGCCTTTGGTACTGTTCTAGCTCGTCTGTTGCGGCAGATAGTTTTGCTTCCAACTCTCGTGCTGTTTTCTCGTATTCAGACACAGACTTTTTTAATGCTGTAATTTTGGCAGTATTGGCCTCAACAGTTTCACGCATTTTGGCCAGTTATGCTGCCGTTACTGTATCTGATATAGTGCCTGCTAACAGATCGAGATTGTCTTTATCGCGAAGCGCAGCGTATACCTCAGAGCGGACCAGCTCCACTATACTGGGAGCCATAGCCACACCTTCCGCCAAGAGCAGACACACTGCACCTGCTGCTTCTCCGCTGCTGGACGCGCTGCTGTTGACTCTCCTGTTTCCCATTTTCTCCAGCGTAGAAATTGGCGGAGCACAGATAAAAATAGCACTACTGCACAGAACACTGTTGTTTACACAATTTCCACTGGTACTAGACAACACCACCTGCGAGAGCACGTTCGAATTCAACTAAATTTCGCGAGCCGAACTTAACACGTGTTACACTGCAGCCGCCATCTTTTTATTCACAACTCTGAAATGGCTATAAATCTTGTAAACATTAAAATATAATAAATGCTTAAAATTTCGAAATAATGATTCAGAAAACTTTTTTTAAATGGTAGGTTTCAAAATGATCCCTCTGGGCGTTCTAAGGGACAGGCAAAGTCTGGGCGTCCGAGTGTTAACTAACTGTTTGAAATAATTTTCAGAGAATGCATTTAGCACAATTTCGGATGTTTCATGTGTACCTCCGGATTTAAACATGTATTTTCGCCAACATATCGAGGGTAAATTAAAGTCACCACTAACTATAATGGTATGAGTTGGGTACGTATTTGAAATTAAACTCAAGTTTTCTTTGAACCTTTGAGCAATTGTATCATCTGGGAAGGTCGGTAAAGGGATCCAGTTGTTATTTCACTTCGGCTGCGAAAAATGACCTCTGCCTACACTAACTCACAGGAACTATCTACTTCAATTTCGCGACAGGATTAACTACTCCTAACACCAAGAAACACGCCACCGCCAACTGTGTTTAGCCTGTCCTTTCGGAACACTGTTAAATTTTTTGCAAAAATTTCGGCTGCACTTATCTCCTGCTTTAGCCAGCTTTCGGTGCCTATAACGATTTGAGTATCAGTGCTTTCTATTAGCGCTTGGAGCTCTGAGCTATGGTACTTTCCCAACACAGATAAGACAATTTACAACTGTTATACCAATGGTTCTTGTACCTACGTTCTTCCTGTGTTCGGCCTGCACCCTTTGAGATTGAAGCCCTGTTTGTGTTTTACCGAGACCCTCTAAGCAAAAAAGCGCCCAGACTGGGCCACATAGACCATGCTACCCGTGTAGCCATCTCCTGTGTGTAGTGAACTCCTGACCTATTCAGCAGAACCGAAAACCTAGCCGCCCTATGGTGCAGCTAGAGCAATCTACAGGCTACACGGCACGGTCGCAGAACCGTCTGAGCCTCTGATTCAGATCCTCCACAATAATTACTCTGAAGTCACCGTGATTTCCTATGGTCCCCTGGAAATTATAAAAGGCAGGACATGGTTCTTAATAGGATGTGTCATCACCAAGGATGACAAAGCATGCTCTGCTCTCCCATGTTGGTCACAGGGTCAGTAAGGAGTTCTTTTGGTAGGATGTTCCATTCCTTCACGTGTGCAATTGACAACATCTGGATGGTTGTTGGTGTACATGACCATGTTGCAATGCTCTCCCCTACATTCTTGATGGGGTTTAACTCAGGAAAATGGGGAGGCCAGTCCATTCACCAAATATCCTCGCATTCCAAGAGCTCCTCCACTGTGCTATTCGATGTGGTCACGCATTGTCACCCATAAAAATGAAGTCATAGCCGAATGTGCTCCTGAAAAAACAAATATGGGGAAAGAGTGCAGTATCACAATGATGTTGACTAGTGAGTGTACTGTGTTCAAAGAGTTGGAGGCAGTATGCCCTTGCAGCATTGTACCTCCATACATTACAGCAACTAGACCACCTAAATTATAATGTTAGACAATGTTATTGGGGTGCTCCCTCCATGAGGTCACACGTAATGCATCCATGAACATTGTCAAACGTGATCATTTTGGTGGTCTTGGTTTTATGTCACATGGGCATAATGCCTACAAATCTTTGAACACAGTACACTCACAGGTTAGAATCATTGTGGCACTAATTCCTTCAGATGTTTGTCTTTTCAAGAGTGCATTCAGCCTTGATGTCATTGTTATGGATGACAATGCACAGCTGCATCGAACAGTGCAGGTATAAGAGGTTTTGGAATGAGATGTTTGGTGAAAGGGCTGGCCTGCCCACACCTCTGTCTTAATTCCCATCTAGTATGGATGGGTGTGTTAGGGAGATATACTGCAGCACATCCACATCGACCAACAACCATCCCACAATTGTCAACAGTACTGGTGAATGAAAAGCCCTATCACAAGAACTACATAGCAGACTTGTGGCCAGTATGGTAGCACATTGAAGAGTATACGTTGCCATCTATGGTGATCACAAGAGACATGTGCTGCTTTTTGCAATGTGCTTGCAAGAATTGTGCTTGCAACTCTAAATATATAAATATCAATTATGATAAATTAATGGTCACTTAGCAATTCTGTAAAATTGCATTTCTTAGGAAAACACATTTAATTGTGAACTAAAATCTATGTAATCATATCTCATAACTGGGCAAAGACTTTACATCATAATGAGAACACAAGTTTGAATCTTCAACCTAACAGCTATTCCTGAATCAAGATTTTGTGTGTGTTTGTGTGTGTGTGTGTGTGGGGGGGGGGGGGTGCTGTCAATATCACACCAATTCACAAAAGAGGAAAAAAAAGCGAACACTGCAAGCAATGAAATAAGCTACATGCAAGGAGCAAACAGTTAATTACTGGCATCTACAAATAATGTTCTTGCCTTTCTTCTGTCCTATAAAATATGGCTAGTGTGTGTGTGTGTGTGTGTGTGTGTGTGTGTGTGTGTGTGTGTTTTAATGGCCACCACTATCCAAAAGAATATTGGCAGAGGTGACAGACTTATCTCTTAGCATACCCTGCGATCTAAGGTAGGTTGATATGTGACAATATGATTATGAGTCTGTGACTGCGATCTAAGTAAAAGATTGATTTATGGGATAGCATATTGTCAAAGTTTCTTACCCCAAAGGTACAAACCATTACAAATACAACAAAACACGGTATAAATATATTTCCTCGCCTGCCATAGACAAACTCCAGTTTTATCACCAATTTACTGTGTATATTTTCCAAATGGAATCTTAGTTCCTGCCATTTCACGAATGTATAAGATCCACAATCGGTGCAAAACGCTTTAACAAAGAAACAGGATATGTGGCAAGCATCTTTATAAAGGAAAGCAACTAATACATTATTAACAAAGGAACAATATACATGGTAAGCATGTTCTTAACGAAACTAATACATTACTGTTGTAGATACACGCACAACGTTAGAGTGCATCATATTATATTGAATATTTTCCTTACCTGTCCTTTAGTATGCCTGTGTGTTTTCATGTTTTGTAAGCTGTCACATATCTGACATTGTTTTCTTCTCTGCCCTGCTGCCGCCATGACAAATGCACATATGTTTCCAAAAGTTTTGACTGTCGAAAAAAATCTGCCTGCAAATGTTGCACAACACTAGAAATTTGATCTGTATTTAATCCATGTGAAGCAAAATAATCTACAGAATACGCCACTCACAACACAATTTTTTCATTGGCTGATTGTAGTCATTAGCTGATTGCGAAATGGAGCAAATATATTTGGAATGGAATGTATTTTAGGTCAGGGAAGGAAGTATTCATTACCACCGTAATGATGACTCTCCAGTATCTTATGAACAGAGGAGTCATTTTCGTTGCGTTTTTTAATCTAGCTTTACTTGTTGACTGATAACAGAATGTTAGTCATCGGATAAAGATTGTATGAAAAGCATATGAGTCGCTCATTTCCAAAACTTCCTTTATCCAATTTTTGTGAAATTGAGTAACTGTTACCATAACATTCATCAATTTCTTTTACATCAGATTAAACCACGGTTTTCGTTCAAAATGTCCTTTAAACCATTACAATTTAATAACAAAATCCTGAAATATGCCTATTTAGTTTCAGAATGTCCCTTACCCAATCCAGCATGGCCGACTCATCTACTGTTAATTTTTGTAACAAAACGACCTATATCCTTTGCCTTTTTCTAAGCAGTGTGTCATTTTTTTCAAAAGTGACTCTTAGGCACAGTGCAGTTATCAACCATTTTAAGGAATAGGGTAATTTAAAATCATTATGTAGCGTATTTTTTCAGTGAAATGTGTTGTGGTAGAACAGGGGGTTAGCTGAAACTAAGTTTAGTTTACTGTTGGCGATAGGTTATGTTGCTATTGTTTACTGTGAAGTTGGTGCTTGTTTTGTGTGTTCACCAGGGTGGTTCTGCTACTTTTTACTGTCGAACGTCTTACCAATAATTGCAATTAGGCTGTTTTAAATGTTCTTCTGAATTTAAAATGAGCTTCTCGTTTTAAAAGTGTACTGGAGAGGCAGCGTTGTAGGCCTAAGAGATGATATACTTTGTGGTTAACCAATGGAGGAACAACAACCTTAAACTACTGAACAACAGCTTATGGAGGGACCGAAGATAACTCCGGCCCAGAAGAACAAAGGAAGGAAGCGTATAAAGGATCCAGATTAATGGAAAAAGACAATAGAGCAGCAGAAGCTCTACTCGTCAAAGACTTTGCCAAGACTATGACAGTGCCTTCATTCTGATCAAGTTTTAAGTGTAATCAGCATGCAATCCAAGAAGTTTGTAAGTTTCATGGAGGCTTTTATTTTTCTAAGAATAAAATTGATCAGGATAACTATATACTTAAATATACTGTGAGTGAAACACCTAAACGGAGGAGAACTAATGAAGATGAACGGAAACAAATCACTAAAAATTGGAATCGCTATCTAATCCCACATACCCACTTTTTTGGTTCGGGTATGTAATAAATCCTTTTGTGGCATACGTGGTGTTAGTGAGAAAAGAGCTTAACGAGTTTGTAAGACATGTTTCCACTCCAGAAATCTAGCTGTAGAGAATTGAGGAGGAGACCATAAATCTAAGCTGTTTGAGGCTAAAAGGCATTCTGTAAAGTCATTCATAGAGAGCCTCTGCCCAAATGAAAAACATTATTGCAGAGACACCAGAGTTGCAAGACAGTATTTTTCGAGTCATCTTTCAATAATTATGTTTCACAAGGGTTACAATTCAAGAGTAGAAAATGATCTTCAAGTTCCATATTCATAGTTTTGTGAAATATTTGTCAAAGATTATAATTTAAGCTTTGTCTCTCCTGTTGTGGACAAGTACTCCAAATGGATCCAGTTTCAGTTGAAATTAGACAGCCAGGACAAATCGGTTGAAACTGATTTCAATCTCCACAAAAAGAGAGCAGAAGAATTCTTTAATTTACTGATAACTACAAATGAAATCACCCTATCCTTTGACTGCCAAAAGAATTTGGTTTTACCCAAAATTCCTGGCCAGGCAGCTTACTATAGTCGACAGTTCTATTTATTTAACTTTACTATCTGCCAAGGTACATTAAAAGATAAGCAGACAAAAGACCACGTTTTTATACAGCACTGCACAGAATCAGACTTCAAAAAAGGTTCGAATGAAATCGCATCAGCAATTTTTCGTAGGCTAAAAAATACTTGCTTGGAAGGAGTGACCACTGTAAGGCTTTTTGCGGTTGGTTGTGGAGGACAAAACCAGAATAGTTCAATGATGATTATGCTTCAATACTGGCTTGTAAATGAAGTGCCGCCAAATATTAAAGACATTGTTTTAGTATTTCCTGTACCAGGTCATTCGTATATGACGTCTGATCAGGTATTTGGCAGAACTGAGAAGGAAATTCAAAATTATGAAACTATTATTAAGCCTGAGGAATACATTGAAATCTTTAAGGAATGTGGAACTGTTTTCAATATGAGTGAGAGCTGTAATATTTTTGAATGGAAGAAGGTATGTGAAAATTACCAAAAGTAGTCTGGAAACTGGCACTTTAAATTTTCAACTACTAGAAGATTCATTATAACACTAGACAATGTGGCAACCTGTGAAGTATTTGTTGCAGGTGAACCTTGGTATAATTCCTATTTCGGAATGGCGAAAAAAGTACTCAAACCTGGATTTAAAGTTCAAAACTTTCAACTACTGTTAGTACTACCTGAAGTAACAGTAAAGGAGCTGAAAGTGAAAGATGCCAACAAGCTTCTGACTCTTAAGTTTGGGGAAAACTGGGCTGAAAATGAAGACCTGGCCTTCTACAAAAATATTATATTCAATCCAGTATAGAATAGACCTGAAGAACAATCTGATGATGAGAACTCTTTAAATTACTTCACAGCAGTTAATAAGACAAATCCAGATTTAAATAATTAAATGACTACCCTTAAGGCACTTTTAAAATGATGTTATCTGTAATGTGTGTAGGTTTAATGTAATGTTATTTTATAATATTTTTCTGGTAAATGTATGTTTCTATCTGTTTCCCTAACTCAACCAGAAATTATTTAAATTGTTTTAAAAATACTTACAGACATTGTTTCCACAAAAATTAAATTATATACATTTACTAAACAAACACTGTTTGTAATTTTTCCCCTATTTTCTTAACCAAAGTTTTTATTTTCAAAATGTCTCTTCTCCATATTTAGCTTCCAAAACATCCCTTATCCAAGAGTTTTTTATTTATAACAAAATTTTGTAATAAGTTATTTTGATGGTGTTTTTAATAACAAAAATAGATAACTAAGGAACATGCAGAAAAAATTCAAGTTTGTACATACAACAGAAATTGTTAAATACGTTATTTACCAATTATCCATATTTATGCCGATTGGATAAAGCACATTTTGGAACTAAGCAACTTACATGTAAGTAACAGATGTAGATGATTTAAACAAGTGTCTGTGATTATTACTAGCTATATCACATAGGTAACTGGGAATTCATTATTGAGGACAGTCTCGCCTGTCCAAAACTCGATCCCAGTCAACATCCAACCCCTGTCCTGCAGTGCAGAGCACTGTGGAAATCAGGGGGCTGGATTACAAATGGAGTTATTTTTACCTCCATGGGATTACTAAACGTGTAGGCGGTGCATATGGATGTAGTGGTTAATTGCCCCATAATTATCGATAAACAACTGTCAGTAAATTGTCTACTATGCGGGAAAAAGTGATATAACGTGATAAATGGTACCATTCATGTTATTTTGTGGAAGCAAAACTCAATAAATATTCTAATGCTTGTGGAAATGAGTGCAAAGGTCCTGAAGCTGCTTTAGAAATTTGGAACGCTGGACTCGAAGTAAGTGTGAGAGAAGAACTGTAAAACGACTTAACCAAATCCAGACAAAATGCCTAAATGCTGAAAAGTTTGATTCAGTATGTTGGCATTCTCACAGAGATGCAAAGCTGTGAAAAAGAGGGTGTTATAGTCGTCCAAGAAATTCTCCCTCCCTGTGTTAAAAACGAACTCTTTTTGTATTCCATTAATGAATAATACGATAATGCTGAGTGTCCACGACCACGGAGAGAAAATTTCAGTGCTGCAGGAAATTGCTCAGAAAGAACTAATGACCAAAAAAGTGCCATAGAAAACTCGTTACCGCCAATTAGTGTTTAAAGTAGCATAAAAACCATGATAGTGCACCATAGCAATGACATAATGGCAGGAACTTCAAATTTTGGCGGGAAAATAGGTCACTTGTGCTAGCTCCACTAACCTAAGTCATCTGACCGCTGCCTTTTCCTAGGAATTGGTGGGAAAAGGTCTCACCCTGTGCTGGGCTGCTGAATAGGATGGAAGTAAGTCTTTACTTTGCATGCAGTGTTTATTTAAACTATTTGAGGCAGTAGTTCCATCCAGTGTGTTCACCATGAGGTCTGGAGTCCAACTGACCTAGTACACAGTACCACCAACAGAGGGCGCTGTTGTCCCTTCTGTGATGTAATCCAAGATAGCGATCTGGGGAGAAAATGGTGGGAAAAGGACTTAGCGTGTGCTGGGCTGCTGGAGAGAGGAGGGAGTGTACTTTATTTATTTAGGAACAATTTATTTTGGGGTGGATTTCTCACAGTTCATTTATTACACTGATACAAAACACTCGCCCTGATGTGCTTGGGGTCACGCTACATAACTTACAGACCAGCAAACTACTAGCAAAAAACCGAAATAATGCAGTACACTGATGTACAGACATGAAAACAACTCGTAATTACCGAAATAATGCAGTACACAACATAAAGACCTGCAAACTACAGGTAAATAACTGAAGTAATGCAGTAGACTGATGTGCATACACGAAAGCAACTCGTAATTTATCAAAATAACAAATGTTTAAGGCTCTGCAAATACGCTCACTAATTGAAACTGTCGAAATAATGCAGCACGCTGAGGTACAGACAAACAACTCGTAAATTGTCAAAATAATGGATGTAAAAGACTCTGCAAACATGCCCACAACGCTTAAATAGCCGAAAACTATGCAGTGCACATGAAAAAACGCTTTTGAACTTTCGTCAACCGCATCGTATCGGAGGCTCCAACGCCCACACACTCCAATGACACCGAACCCACACAGGCACTTTTCAGCAGCAGCTGGACACAAGCCACTGCCAGAGCGCGAGCCATTGCTCTCACGCCCCTACCGCCTACAGAAAACAGGTGATAATCACATCTGTTTTCGGGTATACATGTAGAATTCTTCAAGTGTTATACTGACGTCACATGTCTATGTAAGTAAGAGACAAGTCAGCCTCTGGACGTCCACGTGTTTACTGTTGCTTGCATGCTGCCCCTCTACCTGGGGTCCAGTGAAGACCTAATTGCCAAGTGACCGACCCTCTCAGACCCAGCTAAAAGGTTGTCAATGTTATGCTGACGTCACAGATCGCGCTTTAGAAACCTGTAACAATGCTTCTGAGAATAGCACAGGGTGCATTGTTCCTAGCGATCCCAAAGGGACATGTAAGATGTTTCCGGCTGCACATGTGATTACTGTGACCGACATCTACCTGCAAGTCCAGCATCATGTGAGAGATGTCTGCATAGCGGCTCATCCGCACAAGCGCAGCTAAAAGGTTCTCAATCTTATACTGAAGTCACATGTCCATGTAAATAAAAGCCAAGTCTACCTTTCAGAAATAGTAAAGCGCTGCACAAATAGTTACCAGTCGCTTTTGTAGGAGCTTTCGTGATGTCTCAGCTTGTCTGTATGGAAATTCTTATCCTAACACGAGCTGTTTACGAAAATAGCCCAGAATAACATCGATTGTATTCTTCCTGATGATCCTAATGAGGCACCCCGTCTATTATGTGTTACCCTTCCTGGAAATCGGGACGTCCTCCTTTCAACATATGTCTCAGAAGCGGTAAATGTTCTCGCCACTATGTAAAGGCTCCTATGTCCCAGTACAAAGGATGTTTCGCGAATGAATGGAACATTCTGATCGGCTCTTACAGAATTTAGCTGCTAAATTACTGATGCTGCCAATGAGGATGCACTGTCCGAATTTTTTCTTTCGTTCTGCAGGCGAGATTTTCAGCGGCAAAACTATTTTGTACAATTCTCCATATTACAGTGACAGTTAAACCCTGCCAGACACTCGTACATGTATGAAACTCGTACATACACTGCGAACACAGATAGCATAAGCGTATGCATCATATATACTCCTCACAGCCATAGATATTTTGACGCAAGGTTGTGTGGTCATCCACCGCAACTGACCGTTACAAGTCGTCCACCCTAGTTGTATGACTCGAGCACTCTCAGTGGACAGAAGAAGCTGTCAGAACTGTTGTACACAGACGGTCTCGTTTCCCCTCGGCACGAAGACGTTACTGGCTCTAGCCCCTACCTGCCTGCTTGCTACACACATCTCCAGACTCTGGGATTCCAAGAACATATGTAATTTCACATATTTTGTCTGAATATCATTCCAATTACGCGATACTTTTCGATAGCAAGCACACAGCAATATCGCTTGCATAGCAGTACCCCTCGCTCAGTATAATTCTGAAGATATAACTAAAAATTATTTCTCTAGAAACCCGAAACTTTAGCGAGGTGGAACGTGCAGTAACCTTTTACATGAGAACTCGAAAAAAATAGCGGAAACTGATATTTCCACACGTGTGATACTGATGTCGGTGATGTAACAGATTCCAAACCATTCTTATAATTTACAAAGTCAACCAAGGTGTTTCTCATGTCTAGAGAACCAGCAAATGTGTCTCCAACCCATCTTTCACCTGCTAGATGCACGCACTGTAATCGATGTCCCCTCAACTAAATAAATGCGCGAAATCTGTAGAAGCAGTCAGTAGGACAATTTATGTGGGAGGGAATAATGGTCCAGCATAAACACACGTTTATATTGAATCTTCTCAAATTTCCACGCGTTCACGAAAGATATGCAACACATACTAAGTATTAGTCCGCTATTTGGCTGTCTGGACGACATTATGGTTAAGCCAGCTACATTCCTGCATCCCAACAGGCCACTCCACTCGTACAGCTCCTACCATTAGATGGAAACATGAATGTCTCCTTCCACAGGCCATTGGCGCAGACAGAATAATCCTAGGAAAATGGTCACATATATATTTTATCACTGTACATACAATTAAATTTTACGATTCCACTGTAGGCGCCCCGGTGGTCCCAGTCGCCTACGGTGGACTGCATGGCCGAGCGGTGACCTCTCCAGTTGTCAGGATGCTAGGAAATGACTGTGGACGCGGCAGAAACGCCAAAGAAACATTATTAATTCATAACACCTTTATTCCTGCCGACTACAATGTGGCTTGATGATATCAACGACCTTCCCGAGTCCTCGCAGACTCGTAGCGATGACACCAGCGCCGGGCCGCACAGTCTTGCTAGCGCAGCGCCGTGTGCTGTGACGTAGCGAAGTAATGTCCTTAATTCGTACTTCGGCTGCTCGTGGCTGGCGGCGTTCGGCTGGCCGGCCGGTTCGGTGACTGACAGCGGGAGGCTCTGGGATGGAGTCCCGACGCTGTTGGCATGAGAGGCGTTCTTGTAGTGCGGAGTGTACTCTATCCCACCCCATCTTCTTCCCTGCTCCTCCTGGTGGCTCGTCCGTGGTGGACGGGCGGAACGGGCTACAGTCCCCCAGCTTCGTCGGCTCACCCAGTTGTGACGGTGGATGCACAGGGCCTAGGCCCCACACGACCTCGACGACGGCTCACTGATGTGGTCACCATTGGCGGCGAGCGAGTCTGCTGCGATGTCTGCTAATCCTGGGTTGATGATTGACAGCGGCAGCAGAGAGGACCAGAGCTGGTACTGTCCCCTCACATCTTCTGCTGGATGGGCCACCCTTACTGCAACATCTCCTTATTAAGATTAACATGTCGATCACTGAGCTGAGCGCTACGCAGCGACCCAGTACACATCTAACTGCAAGTCTAACTGCGAGTGCCTTGTTGCTATCAAAGCTGGCGTATTTGAAGGAAGCACGAGCGACGTCCTGACGTTATGCTCGTTTGCAATGAACGCATTCGTTCCACTTATACTGCTGACTCATCTGTCGTACTCACCCCTTAGGTGTTCTTGCAACAGAGTTACATGTTGTTACGGCAGACTTACGCGCAGTTGTGAAACGCAGTACAGCTGATGCTATACCTCTGTCTTGCACTCTACGAAAGTCTCCGTCTAACACAAACCCGCATGTGAAGCAATTCTCTCTCACCTGCTGTGTGTAACCAGGCCATTGCCCCTGCGTGACGACACATTCCGGTATATGTGCAATCCTCCTACCTCTTGGCTAACGCATTGCCTCTGGCTCTCGGCATAGGCAATGAAACTTTGACAATATTCCACGTTTCCAACTCTTTACTATTCCGCGACACTACAGCACTCTCAATTGGACGAAATTGACTATGAGCGAAGTATCATAAATACACCCTGCTGACGGCTGTGGCTCAGGAAACAGAAATATCTGTACCATTCTCATGACTTGACATACTTTCCCCTTTGCTATCACAGTAATCCACATCAGATCCATACCTTCCTTATGACTGGACATAGTCAGTCCCTTTGCACATGTCAGAACACACACACATACTTTATAAGCCTGATGCTCAAGGCGAACCTATCACACATCCCCTACTACTAAGTATAATACTCCCTCAATAACTGATTGCTGGCGATACGAAATAACACTGACCAAAAATCAGCGATGGGTGGACATGTCTCATAAGTTTTTCCTGCGAGTGCCACCACTGTGTCTTATAAAGAGAGGCGTAATCGTCTTAAAAACCACTATATGTTTAAAAAAAACACTATTGCCACGACTGTATTACTGTCACAAGCAGTCTTGGTTCTACAGGTGAAGATAAGTATCTATGTTAAAAGCTATAATGCATTTATAAATCGAGGTATGGCATTACCTCCGAATGAAGTGGTTTTTCCAGACAAATACCGCAGTACTGAATATAGACGGTGATCTCCAGAGTGTATATAACTAGGCCAACAGTGCGGTTACTAGCCGCTGACGGTGCAACCTCATAATAAAATTACTGAATTTAGCAAGTGATTCAGTTAAGGAACGTGGTATGAAATGAGTATTTGAAACTCACTCATGCTCTCACTAGATATTTGTCCAGCATTTGTAATGCATTCTGTCTCTATGCCATGCCAGATGTTCTGCGATATATCCACTGGATTATAGGCAAAGGTTGATTGAGAAGGATCACAAACAGTAGATGCTGTGCTGACTGAGGTTGTAAGAAATGTACGTGGGCTTTTCAGATCTCTGGTATTACGCTGTCCGCTAGAAATGCTGTCTGGGATTTAAATTCAAGTCTTTCCATTCAACCACATACCTGCCTTGGATCCTATGGAGAAATCCCTTAATAATTACAGCCACTAGTGCATCATATTTCTGGTACTCTGATATATCGAAACGACTCACCTTTCTCGAACCTATCTGCTACAGTAAAATTCCAATGACGTTTTAGGTAGTCTATATGCATCTTACAATTACCCCTCAGACTCGGGGCTACCTCCCCTGGTGCTTTGCGCATGTGATCATTCCAATTTAAGTGAGAACTGAGCAGAAGTCGTAGAGAGCTGTATCTACCACGTTCTGCAACCAGTATAGAAACAGAATGACCTGAATTAGTGCGACAGGACCGTCTTTTGTCCATTTGATGGAAATGGGAACATGTCGAAGCTCTGCCAACAGTGTATGATGTGTAAGGTCAGTGCCAAACCAAGCCTGTTCCTGCAACATGAGGTAGTATAGAAGACAGTATGGGAACTGGGAGAAGGACAAGGATTTTGCTACTCCGTTGCTGTGTGTCCCCATACTACATACAGCTAATGCAGTCCAAAGCAGATTCATGTCCCTCAGGGCCCATTCGCTTCTATCACCCCAACATGCAATCATCGTTATTTTGTACCGTGCAGCAGAGAAAAATTTGATCTATGAATTTCCTCTAACTTCATCTGATAGAAAACTTGATATGATTTTATCCGCGTCTCTCTCCTGCCACTAAGTGAGGTGGCGCAGTGGCTAGCACACAGGACTCGCATTCGGGAGGACAGCGGTTCAATCCCACATCTGGCCATCTTGTTTTAGGTTTTCCGTGATTTCCCTAAATCGCTCCAAGCAAATTCCAGGATAATACTCCATGCACTGAGCACATGTGACGAACCTATTAAATATACAGGTATTGATCCACTGCACAGACTAGTTTGAAGTTTCATCACCTGTACTGTAGGAGGATGATCGTGTCCCATAGACTATACTGTAAGTCACAAGAGATGCTCCCTGTGACAATGTGTCGTTGTTTGAAACATTGCCTTCTACTGTAACACGCTTTCTACACTGCCATACATTTTGTTTTTCTGCGACGACTTCGTGGATTTTAAACTGACATTAGCATGTTCTGATCCATTGGCTCTGACAGAAAACTAGATGTCGCACAGTGTTAATGATGTTGTAACTGCTACCACCATAACACACCATACACACTGGACGATTTTAATTAAAAGTCAGTTACAACATAAGGAAACTGGACGAGATTGGCACTGTTGTGGAGCGTTTGCAAACTAGAGTCCAAAGGTGATTGACGACCTCTACATTTAAATTCATCTGTCACAGTGATGGAATAGCTGATGGCTCTGCATTCCATTTCGACTGATTCCTCACACTGCATTCATGTACATAATCACTGTTTCTTTGCTAGATATCCCCAGAAGGTGTGGCCCTGCACCAGAACTCTTTCTCCAACTCAAACAAATGATGTTAGTCAATCATTATATGGTGACCAACAGTGTACCAGTGGATGGATGAGATGGAAAAGACACCATCTATGTACTGTAATAATAAGCATCACAGTTGATAGTGCAAACAATTTTAGCAATTTTACAGTAATTTCAAAACCGACCAATGATGCGACAGGATATTTCCCAGTTTCGGTATCATCGCTAAACAGCCCATTGTCTACTTTGCAAGTATCATTACGAATGTAGATAGATGACTGTGCAGTACGTTCATTCATTGTTTATTCATATACACCATCAAAGTATACCACACAGCACTCTACATATTTCTAGCATATCGAGCATAGTGCATAATTTACGATGTACCTCTATGATGTTAGTCACAGAGCATTCTCGCAGTCTTAGGATAAAATTAGAGACGGAAAGACCCCCTTTCACTGTCTCTGACCAACCATTACCGATTTAATCTGCAGCTGACCAGAAGTCGACCGCTACATTCCACATCTTGTGAATGAATTGACCTTGCTGAGTTCTTGCCCATCCATGTGCAGAAGAATTCTGCAGATGCGCCCTTGTGGAGGAGGTTAGCACCCTGTATCCATGTAAGAAGTATGAGGGTGATCCCTCAAAGTAAGGTCTCCAATTTTTTTTATAAGTACAGAACTCTGTTTGTGTGTCAGTTGGCCACACTGTTAGGAAGAGTGCTTCACGCACTGTGTGTAAACATGCGCACGCCGTGCTGAGGTGCTCAGTCTTGGCTTGTCAGCCATTGAGGATGGAGCTCCCATTGAATGTTACCACCAAGTACGAATTACGTGAAGTTATTCGGTTTTTGAATGTAAAAGGCACTAAATTGAAATCCATCGCCAATTGGCGGAAGTGTATGGTGAGTCGTGCATGGATGTCAAAAATGTTCGTAAGCGGTGTAGAGAGTTTGCAGCTGGTTGGACCGAAATTCACGACGAACAAAGGAGCTAGAGACCGTCAATTTCTGAGGAGACAGTGTTGAAGGTTGAGCAAAGCATGCGTGAAGATCGGCGGATCACCCTGGCTGGTCTCTGCACGTTGGTTCCTGAGGTTTCCTGAAGTACTGCTCACAGAAGTTTAATGGAAACATTGAACTATCAGAAGGTGTGCGCAAGATGGGTGCCACGCACGCTGACTGAGGTGCACATGTGGCAACGAGTTGATGCTTCCTGCTCATTTCTTCGCCTCCTTGCAGCCAAACAGAACAACTTTCTGGACACAATTGTCACAGGTGACGAAACCTGGGCATACCACTTTACACCTGAGATTCAGCTCCGACGACGAGGTGAATGAAGAGGTTCATAACTTTCTGAACAGCATGGCAGCTAGCTGGTATGACATGGACATACAAAAAATACCACAGCGTCTACACAAATGCATTGACAGAAATGGTGATTACTTCGAAAAATAGCTGTAAACTGATGTAAACCATTTATAAATAACCAGATCTATGTACTTATAAAAATAATAGGAGACCTTACTTTTGGGATTACCCTCAAACAAGAAATCACTGGTTTTTATGCATGATAGAGCTCCAGATGGGTTGGGTTCGAAGCATTTTACTTAAATCAACCACGCTATCAATTTTAATGTATTGTTCTAGTGTTTGGAATCAGTACCAGGAGGGATTTGGAAAGAGAGAACATAAACACACACACTCTCCTAAGGCTACACGGATCTGCACATAAAACAGGCTATAATATTAGATCGCTTCAATTTCTGACCAATCAGCTATTTTATAACAGGGGATGAGACGTCATGTTATGATCAAATGGCTAGAAGTGACATAAGACA
Source organism: Schistocerca serialis cubense (assembly GCF_023864345.2). NCBI lineage: Eukaryota > Metazoa > Arthropoda > Insecta > Orthoptera > Acrididae > Schistocerca > Schistocerca serialis. Next base: position 87,476,692 of record NC_064640.1, on the reverse strand, counting down.
TCGATAAAATTCCGGAAAATTCGTATAAATTGAGAGAAAATACACCAAAATGATGTGAAATTGAGGATGTATTTGTGTGTAATCTGGCTGCTGCGTAGGATGATTTTGCCAGTTCTGGAGCACTAATGCACAATAACATAAATTCTGTTTTTTATATATATGCAAAGCAACCGATTTTTAAATATTGAATTAAAAATTCAGTATATTTGAATAAATCAACCGATTATATTAACATTAACTAAATACCTATTTTTGACAATAACATAGCTAAATACAATAAACTGCTGAAATCTAACATCATTATTTAATTTACTACATGATTGTAGCATAGTAACATGTATTATTTAATAAAGTAAGTTATTTTTAAAAAAACTCACATTCTGAATGAAAGTAAACTAATTAAAATGTATTTGTTAAAACAAAAGTACATTATTTTAAAAAATCACATTGTGAACTCTATATCATGAAATTCGTTGATTCTATTTTTAAGTTTCTTCATTCCTTTATATTTCAATTTCATTTGACCTTTTTTAATTATTTTAAAATCAAAATCATCAATTAATTTAGAAAATCTATTTGGTAAAACAACTTTAAAAAAATTATGAAGTTCTAGACAAAGTTGTTAACCAAATCTACCATTTAAGTAATCACAGTTCATAATATTATATAAAACATTAATCTATAAAAATTTACTTTTCTAATTTCCTTAGAAATACTTAAATTAATTAGCTTCTTGATTAAAGTAGTAGCTTCTTGATTAAAGTAGTTTCCATTTATACAGAAAAAATTTTATTTGCTTTACAAAAATAAATTTTTAGTTTATATTAAACATATATTTTAAAAATTGTAATTTTGAACTTGAAGCTAAATGATTCATTGAAATTTATTCTTTTTATTTTTTATAAACATAATAAAAATTAATTATAAATGGCGAACAAAAAGGAAATGCATGTTAAAGAAAACCATACTTATGAAATAATTGAGCTATGTGAAAAAGATATTATTTAATAAAATTGCAGCCAAATAGCCATATACAGTTACTTTGCTTAACATTTTGGATTTACATTTTACATTTTTGCATATTCATTTATCGATTACACTCTTTTACTGCACAGTTCTATATGATATCGTTCACAGGCTTCGTTACACAGTTCACATACACATGTTGTGGTTGGGTCGTGATAAGTTTTGTTTTTGCAGATTAGGTGATGAAAGGCATGAATAGAAAGTCTAGTTACGACATGTCGCTGTTCGAAGTTTGCTGCTGTCCATGAGCGGTTCGTCATTGCTTCGGTGCCATAGAACTCCGGCTATATTTTCTCTCGTTTGTCCTCCATGATCTTCAGTTGCTTTCTGGAAGCCCTGGTGTGTGGCATCATACATCGAAGTCTGATGTCTTCATTTAGGAATGTCTCTCTCGCTAGCAGGTAGACTAGTCTAGATCTTGTTGTCTTTGAGAGACCTAGTGCTCTTTTTAGATAGTTCGATTTTACCTTTTCTAGTGTTTCTAGATTTTTTCTGTCTGCTGGTCCCATATAACCACCATCCCATTGGCCAGGATTGGCAAGATTTTTGTGTTGAATAATTTCATGGCTGTTTCTAGACTGAGTAGGCGGATGTTTTTGATGTCCTGTATTGCTATTATTGCTTGGGCTGCACGTTCTGTTGTATGTTTTGTGAAGCATTTGGCTGTTGGTTGCAATGTCACTCCTAGGTATTTAAAATCTGATGAGATTTTTATTTTTTGTCCTCTGATGCTGATTTCTGCATTCTTGGGTGTTTTGCCTCCTTTTCTGAAAATTACCATTTCTGTGTTTGTTATGTTTATGTGTAGTTTGTGTTCACTGCACCACCTGTCTATTTTCTCAATGATTCTCTGCAGCTTCTGTATATCTGTTGAACCTACTGCTATGTCATCAGCATATGCATATACATACAGATCTTCTTCATTTTCTCCAATTTGGAGTACTTCTTCAGTGGAAAGAATGTACAGCAAATGGCTCATTGGGTCACCCTGTAAGACTCCGTTCAATTGCAGAATGGGGTTCGAAAAAGAGAGGTTGTCTGATATTGTAATTAAGTTGTGTTCGAGGATTGACTTGATTATTCTTGCCCATATGCTATCTTTTCCCATTGTGTTTTCCAGTTTTCGGACTATGAGCTCTCTTTCCAATAGGTCAAAGGCTTTGGTAAAGTTTATGAACACTGGGTAGAACATCTGTTTCTTTTGTAGCGCTTCATCGATGTTGTTTAGAAGAAGCCTGACTGCCGTAAGTGTTGAGCTTCCAGATTTGAAACCCATTTGTCGTTCTGGGAGATGACTGTCCACAGAGGCTTGAATTTTTTGTGTTATTATCTTTGAAAACATCTTGAATTGAGTATTTTCCAGGGCTATGCCTGTGTACTTGTTTGGGTCCATTGGGTCTCCTCTACCTTTCTAGAGAACTTTTATTGTCGAGTATCTCCATTGTGTCGGAATTCTTCCAAGTTCCGGGCATTTGTTAAACAGTTTGGTGCATATGCGTTGGAGGGCCTCTTTCGGATCTTTTATATATTCATTATATATATTATCAGGTCCTGCTGCTTTTTTGTTCTTCAGTGCTTTTATTACTTCTTTCACGTCTTCTTCATTTAGAGGTTCCCATGTACTGCCTTTTTCCTTAATTTGATGTTGTTTCTCTTTCTTTGGGGGTGTTTGGAGTCCTCGTTTGTTCAGTATCTTACTGAAGTGGTCTTCCCATTCCTTCAGGTCTATATTTGGTGTATGAGCCATTTCTCTTGGTCTTGCTGCTATGTATGGGTCTTTCACTGCTTCATTCGCTTCTCTTTTTGCCTCTCTTTCTATGTATTCTTTTTTCTTCTCTTCTATTAGTTTTTTGTAGATTCTCCTCTCTTCTGCACACAGTTTGTATGTTTCTTCGTAATGCTGGTTTCTTAGTCTGTGGAGGGTTCTTAGAACATTGTTCCTTTTGCTGTAGCATTCAGCATCAAACCATCTTTTGGCCGTCCTTGTTTTGGGGATTGTTTGTATCGCCGAATTTTTTAGGAGGTCTTCTATTTGGTCTGTTGCTTTTTGAGGGTCTTCTTCCTCTATGAAAATTTCTATTTGTGTTAATTGTTCTTGCTGGTTTGTTAATTTTTCTATATCAATTTTTCTTTGTGCTATTTGATGGGTCTTTCTTCCTGGAGGTGACGTGACGATATTTATTTTTATCTTCATTGGAATGTGTTTTCGTGTAGGAGTAATGGAGTCGTGCCATATTGGTTGAATACTTCCTTCTATGTCTCCTCTTGTTAATATGATATCAATTGTGCTTTTCCCATTGTGGCATATGTATGTAGGTATCTGTCTATCGTTAAGTAGGGTGAAACCATCTTCTTCTAGGGTTTCAACGACTAGTTTTGTTTTATAGTTTTCTGTGTCTATTCTGCAGCTGAGATTGCCTGCAATAACGGTTGGTATGCTGTCGCATTGTTTGACGAGTGTGACTATTTTGCCAATTATTTCTACAGCATTTGTGTGTGGTTTAAAATAGGCTACAATTGTATTTATGTTTGCCGCTTCTACTAGCATACTATTTTCTTGTTTTATGATTTTTTTGGTGGGAGTCACCCAGGGTTTCAATAGGATAGATATTCCTCCCATGGGTCGTCCTCTTTCTCCCTTCTTTGCCATTAGGTGATAATTATAGAAATCTTCATGTTGCCAGCTGTCTATCAGGAAGGTTTCTGCTAGAATTGCCAGATCCAAGTTTTGCAGAATGTCTGTTGGTGTTAGGTTAAAGTCACTTTTTACTCCCTCTGTATTCCACAAGACTTCTTTTATTTCTTGCTATTCTGGTTATCTTCTTACTTTAGTTGAGCTCTGCTCCCTCTTCCATTGATCATCTTGGAAAACGAAATCGACATACTTTTATGTTTTCTGGCCAAAATTCTGGTTCTTGTGTGACTTTTAGCTTTTCAAACGGAATGCCTACTTTGAAAGCTTTTTTGTCACCCAGTGTCCGCAGTTCTTCACATTCTAGTTGTCCCAGTATTCCATTCTTGTTAAGGTATTTCACTACTGTAGCAGTTGTGGTGGTTCTCTTTAAGTTACCGATGTATAGCCATGCTGTTGGAAAAAGATATTGATTGTCCTATTTGTTTAAGTGATGAATATAATAACCAATTTGTTAAAACAAATACCGATCACATTTTTCATAAAGAAAGTATTGATAAATGGTTAAAGGAAAAAGAAAAGTGTCCACTTTCTACACATATTATTAAAAATAAAGAGCAAACACTAGAAGATATATTGGCTACATTTGATTCTTTACCAGTAACTACAAGATCTTTTAATCCTATGTTTGATAGAATTCAACAATTTAGAAATCAGCATTATGAGTCCGATGATGATTCTGATGCTTCTTATTTTAAACATAATTCATATGAAGAATTTAAAATTAAAATTTAAATTTAATTTATAAAAGTTAAAAAATTTACTTATTCAAAAATCTACTAAATTTTTTGTATATAAATAAAGCAAGTTCAACAAGAATCATCAGTGAAAACTGAATTTTGTAAATATTGTAATATAGAGAAATAAACTGATAATTTTACATTACAAAAATTTACAAAAGATCGTTATAGAACTATATGTAGACCACGTATAAATAAATATCATCTACAAAACAAAAAAAAATCGAATTCCTTGTGAATGTGGAAAAAGTGTTGCTTAATATTATTTCAAAGAACATTTATGACGAAATCCAAGTGAAGTACATCCAAAAATAAACAAACAATGGATAATGAAGGAAAATCTACATCTACAATGAATAATGAAGAAGTTGTAACTGAAGAAACATCTACATCTACAAAGAAATGCACAAGTTGTCAAAAATTAAAGATTTAAATTATTTTTATGTAAATCCTTCTCATAAAGATAAACATGGTAATAAATGTTAGAATATATTAAGAACAAGAAAGCTAAAGTAGAAGCATCTTGAACTCTATAATTAATTCACTATTAAATATTCAGAATTCGTTTTGATTTATTAAAAAAATCATAAAAACTAATTCTTTAAAAAGTAATTGATTGTTAAATTTATTGATTGTTAAATTGCATGGTAAACTAAATCTTTTAAAAACTAATTGTTTAACTAAATAATAAACTAATCCTCTTTTTGATGAATTATCTATTAAATAATAATACCTATCCATCTATAAAATAATTATCATTTTATTAAAAAATATTTTTTACAAATCTAATGAATTTTTTTGTAATAAATGAAAGAGCAAAATGGATAGATACATTGTTGCTCAACAACTAGAAGAATTTACTGTTGTTAAACTTCGTGAATGTGTTAAAATAAATAATTTACAAGGATATTCAAATTTACGAAAAGCTGATTTAACTAAAATTATTATTAGTAATCGTCCAATAATTGGTATACATAATACATTTATTTTTCGAAATAATACATCTAAAGTAAGTGAAAATAATAGATATATTCTTAAAAGTAATACATCTGAATTAAGTAAAAATTATACAAGTATACTTAAAAATTATAATATATCTGAAGTGAAATCATAAAAATTATATAACTGAAGTAAGTAAAAATTATACAAATATTGTTAAAACTTATATACCTGAAGAAGTAAGTGAAAATCAAACAAATAATGTTAAAAAAATAATAAATTTTTGGAAAAAGTTTCCATATTACGATATTTAGGATGTTTTTCTTACTAAAGAAGATAAACCATTAAAAAGAATATTTCAATTTTCTACAAATATAATTGTAAAACCAATAAGAAAAGAGAGATAAAACAAATGAAATATTAAGTAATTCAAAAGAATTTGAAAATGGATTACAAAGTATAAATTTTGAAAATACCATAGATACACTTGATCGTAATCATTTTTAACTGGACTAAAAACAAAACTTTTTAAAATTGTTGTAGGCTATTTGAAAGTACATCATGGTTTAACGATAAATTTTAATTTATATTGCGAATATAAACTACAAACAAATGAAACATATGAAAAAGTTCAAGAATTTGGAGAAACAAACACGAAACTATATTATTTTAACAGAAAAAGATTTTAGTAAAAAATTTAAACAAGGTAAAAAAGATATTTTAGAAAAATATCTAATTTTCAAGCACAAGGATGGGGATGGTCATGAAATGAAATTATTGGTTTCAACTAGCTATTAATAAATATTTTCCCTAAAAGGATCAACTTCTATTGATTTGCCTAAAATAATAAAAAACAATAAAGCTTGTATTAATGCAAAAAAAAATGATCTAATATATTTTTGATGGGCTCTAAAATCAGCTTTGGTTCCAGTAGATAGAGATGCTGAAAGAATAACAAAATAATATAGTGTTGAACTTGATCTTGTTAAAAACTTTAAAATATTGAATTAACATTATTAGTTGATCATATTGCAAAATCAGAAAATAAAATCAATCTATCTATAAATGTATATTCATTTGTTGTTGAAGCTGAAAAATATCAAGTGTAGCCATTAAAAATTACAAAATCTAAAGAGGACAAGCATGTAAATCAACTTCATTTCAAGAAAGGTAATAGTTCACATTATTATTACACAAAAAGTTTATCTAGACTTGTGTCAAGTCATATTAATATACATCACAATGAAAAAGTTGTTTGTTATTTATGTTTAGTACATTTTCGCAGTAAAGAAAAATTTGATAATGATACACCAAATTGTTTAACTAAGAAACCCTAAAAGTTGAAATACCAAGTGAAGGAGAATATGTATGTTTCAAAGATTATCAATATACACAAAAAGTTCCATTTGTTACTTATTCAGATTTAGAAAATTTACTTTTAAAAATGGACAATTGTGAAGCAAATCCAGAGAAACCATGTACAATGAAATATAAAAAACCTGAACCAAGTGGATTTTGTTATTATCTACATCTACATCTACATCTATACTCCGCGAGCCACCTTACGGTGTGTGGCGGAGGGTACTTATTGTACCACTATCTGATCCCCCCTTCCCTGTTCCATTCACGAATTGTGCGTGGGAAGAACGACTGCTTGTAAGTCTCCGTATTTGCTCTAATTTCTCTGATCTTTTCGTTGTGATCATTACGCGAGATATATGTGGGCGGTAGTAATTTGTTGCCCATCTCTTCCCGGAATGTGCTCTCTCGTAATTTCGATAATAAACCTCTCCGTATTGCGTAACGCCTTTCTTGAAGTGTCCGCCACTGGAGCTTGTTCAGCATCTCCGTAACGCTCTCGCGCTGACTAAATGTCCCCATGACGAATCGCGCTGCTTTTCGCTGGATCATGTCTATCTCTTCTATTAATCCAACCTGGTAAGGGTCCCATACTGATGAGCAATACTCAAGAATCGGACGAACAAGCGTTTTGTAAGCTACTTCTTTCGTCGATGAGTCACATTTTCTTAGAATTCTTCCTATGAATCTCAACCTGGCGCCTGCTTTTCCCACTATTTGTTTTATGTGATCATTCCACTTCAGATCGCTCCGGATAGTAACTCCTAAGTATTTTACGGTCGTTACCGCTTCCAATGATTTACCACCTATGGCATAATCGTACTGGAATGGATTTCTGCCCCTATGTATGCGCATTATATTACATTTATCTACGTTTAGGGAAAGCTGCCAGCTGTCGCACCATGCATTAATCCTCTGCAGGTCCTCCTGGAGTACGTACGAGTCTTCTGATGTTGCTACTTTCTTGTAGACAACCGTGTCATCTGCAAATAGCCTCACGGAGCTACCGATGTTGTCAACTAAGTCATTTATGTATATTGTAAACAATAAAGGTCCTATCACGCTTCCCTGCGGTACTCCCGAAATTACCTCTACATCTGCAGATTTTGAACCGTTAAGAATGACATGTTGTGTTCTTTCTTCTAGGAAATCCTGAATCCAATCACAAACCTGGTCCGATATTCCGTAAGCTCGTATTTTTTTCACTAAACGTAAGTGCGGAACCGTATCAAATGCCTTCCTGAAGTCCAGGAATACGGCATCAATCTGCTCGCCAGTGTCTACGGCACTGTGAATTTCTTGGGCAAATAGGGCGAGCTGAGTTTCACATGATCTCTGTTTGCGGAATCCATGTTGGTTATGATGAAGGAGATTTGTATTATCTAAGAACGTCATAATACGAGAACACAAAACATGTTCCATTATTCTACAACAGATTGACGTAAGCGAAATAGGCCTATAATTATTCGCATCTGATTTATGACCCTTCTTGAAAATGGGAACGACCTGCGCTTTCTTCCAGTCGCTAGGTACTTTACGTTCTTCCAGAGATCTACGATAAATTGCTGATAGAAAGGGGGCAAGTTCTTTAGCATAATCACTGTAGAATCTTAAGGGTATCTCGTCTGGTCCGGATGCTTTTCCGCTACTAAGTGATAGCAGTTGTTTTTCAATTCCGATATCGTTTATTTCAATATTTTCCATTTTGGCGTCCGTGCGACGGCTGAAGTCAGGGACCGTGTTACGGAACACTGAATTCAGTATTTCTGCCTTTCTTCGGTCGTCCTCTGTTTCGGTGCCATCGTGGTCAACGAGTGACTGAATAGGGGATTTAGATCCGCTTACCGATTTTACATATGACCAAAACTTTTTAGGGTTCTTGTTTAGATTGTTTGCCAATGTTTTATGTTCGAATTCGTTGAATGCTTCTCTCATTGCTCTCTTTACGCTCTTTTTCGCTTCGTTCAGCTTTTCCTTATCAGCTATGATTCGACTACTCTTAAACCTATGATGAAGCTTTCTTTGTTTCCGTAGTACCTTTCGTACATGATTGTTATACCACGGTGGATCTTTCCCCTCGCTTTGGACCTTAGTCGGTACGAACTTATCTAAGGCGTACTGGACGATGTTTCTGAATTTTTTCCATTTTTGTTCCACATCCTCTTCCTCAGAAATGAACGTTTGATGGTGGTCACTCAGATATTCTGCGATTTGTGCCCTATCACTCTTGTTAAGCAAATATATTTTCCTTCCTTTCTTGGCATTTCTTATTACACTTGTAGTCATTGATGCAACCACTGACTTATGATCACTGATACCCTCTTCTACATTCACGGAGTCGAAAAGTTCCGGTCTATTTGTTGCTATGAGGTCTAAAACGTTAGCTTCACGAGTTGGTTCTCTAACTATCTGCTCGAAGTAATTCTCGGACAAGGCAGTCAGGATAATGTCACAAGAGTCTCTGTCCCTGGCTCCAGTTCTGATTGTGTGACTATCCCATTCTATACCTGGTAGATTGAAGTCTCCCCCTATTACAATAGTATGATCACGAAACTTCTTCATGACGTTCTGCAGGTTCTCTCTGAGGCGCTCAACTACTACGGTTGCTGATGCAGGTGGTCTATAGAAGCATCCGACTATCATATCTGACCCACCTTTGATACTTAACTTAACCCAGATTATTTCACATTCGCATTCGCTAATAACTTCACTGGATATTATTGAATTCTTTACTGCTATAAATACTCCTCCACCATTGGCGTTTATCCTATCCTTGCGGTATATATTCCATTCTGTGTCTAGGATTTCGTTACTGTTCACTTCCGGTTTTAACCAACTTTCCGTTCCTAATACTATATGCGCACTATTTCCTTCAATAAGAGATACTAATTCAGGAACCTTGCCCTGGATACTCCTGCAGTTTACCAATATTACGTTAACTTTTCCTGTTTTTGGTCTCTGAGGACGGACGTTCTTTATCAACGATGATAATGTCCTCTCTGGTAAGCCGTCAGGTATTTTATCGTTTCGTCCAAGGGGGGGTCCCTCTAACCTAAAAAACCCCCGTGTGCACGCCACACGTACTCTGCTACCCTAGTAGCTGCTTCCGGTGTGTAGTGCACGCCTGACCTGTCTAGGGGGGCCCTACAGTTCTCCACCCAATAACGGAGGTCGATGAATTTGCAACCATTATAGTCGCAGAGTCGTCTGAGCCTCTGGTTTAGACCCTCCACACGGCTCCAAACCAGAGGACCGCGATCGACTCTGGGCACTATGCTGCAGATATTAAGCTCAGCTTGCACTCCGCGTGCAATGCTGGTTGTCTTCACCATATTTGCCAGCCGCCGGAAGGAACCAAGGATGGCCTCAGAACCCAAGCGGCAGGCGTCATTCGCTCCGACATGTGCTACTATCTGCAGCCGGTCACACCCAGTGCGTTCAATAGCTGCCGGAAGGGCCTCCTCCACATATGAGGTATATGCATGGAAATTATAAAGATCCTACTGTTTATAGAGGACCAAATTACCATAAAAATTTATTGAATGTATAAAACGAGAAGTTGAAGAAATTGGAAAGTTTTATTATGAATCTGAAAAAATGTAACCATTTGCATCTTAAGAAAATAAAATTCACAATAATTCTAAATTTTGTATAATGAGTAAATGTTATTATACAAAAAATAATAAAAAAGTTCATCATCATGATCATCTAACTCGAAAATATGTTGTCTCATTATGCAAAAATTGTAATTTAAAACTAAAACAACCTGACTTTGTAGCTATTTATTTACATAATTTATCTTGTAATGATTGTCATTTTTTTGTAAAAGAACTTTGTTATGATAACAAGGAAATAGAACTAATACCAAACTAAGAAAATAAATACGTTAATTTTGGTCAACATACAACAAATTTAAAATTGACAGTTGTTGAAACATTTAAATTTATGGCTTCTTCACTTGACAAACTTTCATCAAATTTAAAGAAAAATAAAAAAAATATTAAAAACAATTTTTCTTCAGAATTATTTAATTTAGTGGTTATAAAAGGTGTTTATTCATATGATTATATGGATTCTTGGAAAAATTTGGAGAAACAATCTGCAACAAAAGAAAAATTTTACAGTAAATAAAATTATTGTGATATAACTGAAGAAGATTATGAACGTGTAAGATTAGTTTTGGAAAAATTCAATACGAAAAATATTGGTGAGTATCTTGATTTATATCTTAAAACTGATGTGTTACTGTTAAGTGATGTTTCTGAAAAGTTTAGAAAAACATGTATACAAAGATACAATCTAGATCCTTCTTGGTATTTTACAGCTCCAGGTTTATCTTGGGATGCAGTGTTAAATATTACTGAAAAAAACTTGATTTATTATATGATTATGATAAGCTTTTAATGGTTGAAAAAGGAACAAGAGGAGGAATATCACAAAGTTGTAAAAGATATGTAAAAGCAAATTATTTAAATTAATAAATATTTAAAATATTTTAATAATAAAGAAATATCAAATAAATTATAATGTATAATCGATATGGTTATGCTATGAACCAATATTTACCATATGGTGCATTTAAATGGGGTGAACCAAATGATTTTATTTGTATAAAAATAAATGAAATTTCAAACTATTGTGAAAATGTTTATATATTTGAAGTAGATTTAGAATATTCTAAAGAATTACATGATTTACATTAAGATTTACCATTAGGTCCTGAATCAGAACTTGGTCAAGGTACACATGAAAGTAAATGGATAACTGCTTTAGATAAAAATCGGAAATCGCAATTATGTAGTACACTATAGAAATCTTAAACAATATTTATCTCTTGGACTGCAAGTTACAAAAATACATAAAGTTTTAAAATTGAAACAAACTAATTGGCTAAAGATGTATATAGATTTAAACACAGTTATTAACTACAGCTACTAATAACTTTTAAAAAAGATTTCTATAAATTAACGAATTATTCTGTGTTTAGTAATACAATGGAAAATATAAGCAATAGAATATATATAAAATTAGTTTCAAACAGCAAAGTATATGATATACATGTAGCTAAACCAAACTTTAAAAGTAGAACTATATTTAATGAAAATGTTTCTGCTATTCATACGAATAAAAGTAAAATAACTTTTGATAAACATATATATGTAGGTTTAAGTATACTTGATTTATTTACAGAATTAATGTATGATTTTCGCTACAGAGTTATGAAACCTAAATATGGAGAAAATATTGATTTATCTCATCAAGCTGGAGATAGTTATATTTATAATATTAAAACTGAAGATTTCAATGAAGATATAAGGTCAATGACTGATATTTTAATACAAGTGATTATCCAACAGATAATATTTATAATATTCCAAAAAAATAAACGAAAAGGTGATGGTAAAATGAAAGATGAATGTAGTGGAAAAGTAATTGAAAGATTTTGTGGTTTAAAAGTGAAAATTATTGCTTATAAAGTTTGTAACAAAATAGAGAAAAAGTCTAAAGGAATAAAAAATGTGTTGTTAAAAACAAAGTAAGTTTAGAAGATTATAAAGTTTGTTTGTTTAACAATAAAGGATAATACAGAAAATTTAACTTAATTAAAAGTGAAAAACATGAAATACATACAATTCAAGTAAACAAAAAAGCACTAAGCCCTCATGATAATAATAGAAACGTATTGGAAGAAAATAGATACATTACCAGATGGTTTTTATAAGCACTTAAATTAATAACACTATTTCTGTACAAAATCAGTAATTTTTTATTTATAACATTTTTCGGTACAAATGGTACCTTTACAAAGGTCTAATAAAATTTTAGAAAGATCAGATAAAACATACAGATTATTGTATACAAAACTAGAAAGTTTGAATAAATTAAACAATGAAATAATTAAAATAAAAGATGAAGGAATTAGAATGAAAGATGAAATCATTGAAGTAAAAGATGATAAAATGGAAATGAAAGATGAAATAATTAAATTAAATAATGAAATAATTCATTTAAAAAATTAAATATTTAAAGTACAAAATTTTCAAAATCATAATTTGATGGAAATAACTGCTACTTATTTAAAAACTAATTGATTGTTAAACTAAAAAGTAACCTAATTATTTTAAAAACTAATTGTTTGAAAACTAAATAGTAAACAATTTCTTAATAAAATTATTTATCCAACTGTTATGTGAATTGTCAAAACCTAACATTTAACATAAACTTTATCACCTTTGTTTCTCAAAACTTTTTCAACTACGTATACATCTGGATATTTTATTTCAGCAGTTCTTGTACTTAAAAATGTCCTTTTTTTTAATTGATATGTAATTAGATTAGAATAGAGGACATCTTTAGTTTCAAAAATTTCTGTTGACCAATTAGCTTTAGAACATTTTTAATAAAGGTTTTGAGATTTATTAACGCTAACTTTTTCATTTTTTTTAAATTTTATGTTCTTCATTAAATACAATATTAGTAATTTTTAATATTTTTTCAGTAATTTTTATTGGTTTTATTTTTATTGTAGAATGTTTTATGTTATTGAATTCATCAATTAGATTTATAATTAAATTTAAACATTTATAATTTCCTTGGAAAGCAAATTTTTTAACTTTTTTTCTTTAAGTGTACTAATAAACCTTTCAACGACATCTGCATTTTATCCAGAAATAGTTGAATAATGGTTAATGTTATATTTTTTCATTAATCGTTGAAAATCGTTGTTATATAATTCCTTACCATAATCTGTTTGTAAATTATTTGGATTAATTAGTATCAAAATTTATGAAAAGCATCAACAATATTTTTAGCTGTTTTATCTTTAATGGGAACAGAAAATGCTTATTTTGAAAAAATCAATTTCTTTTAATAAAGATTTATACCCTTTAATTATTTTTGAATTCCTTATAAATTACCTTATTCCATTACAACTAGATCAGCTTGCCATAAATCATCTATATCAAAAGAAACAAAGGCGCACGAAGAATACTGCTTTACCACTGGTCAGTTTACTCAACAGCCAATAGCAAAATAACTTTCTCCCGCATCAGTCTGCACTTTTCATCAATAACCAATCGCAAAATAGTAAACCTAATGACTGCAATTTTTTCCGAATTATTTATCTAACTTGTTGAAGTTTTGTTTATGCATAAAGTTATTTACTATTGTTGTTTATACTTGAATTAACTTTCCCTTTACCATAAACTTACTTTACCAATTTATTCTACAAAAATCCCATTGGTCTATATCAATACTTCCACAAAATGTTCCCACACTAAATCTCACTACATAACTCATTAAACAATTACCTTCATATTAACCTTAAACCACACTCAAGCATCATTCATACTGCTAAAACACATTTATAACATTTTCCATACACGAAAAGACAAACTAACAGTTTAAGAAAATACTAGAACAGTCTATGAAAAACGTTATATTACTTCAGTGCACTCTAGTGGGCACAATAGAAACTAAATCACCGTTCCCTATCCAATACTGTCCTCTACCCGCTGATACATAAACTATGTGTGCATCCAGTCTTGGGTCACCATCTGTCACTATCCAGCTCTGAGACACATCTCTTACTTAACCGCCTCCAAGGCAGGATCGATATACGGCGCTACGCCTCACACCCCCTATGATTATAAAATCTTATCCCAAAAAATTTTAAAATTGTACTAATATCGGTCCTGACTTAAAATTACAACATTTTTCACAAAAATATTCTCATCCTTATAAACTTAAATCACAAATCTCTTACTTTAGACTTGGAAGTCTATAACTAACGTAGTCTAAAATCTTTAATTTTTTTATAATAATTCTCTCTTACTTGAAAACATTTTTGCAAATCTCTCAAAAACATTCCTAACTTTTTTAATAACTTTTTACATTTACTTTTTGAATGTCTTTTTTCAGGCACTGCGATTGGTGTCCTGCTATAAAATAACAGTATTTTTCCTACCTTTTTTTAAAAAAATCACACACTTTTCCGTGAGGGTTGTGTATGGCACCTTTGAATTGTACCATCCATGACACACCTCCGTTCTCCACTTATTGGTCCCTCCATGGTTTACATGCATAGACGTCTCTGAAACCATACTTCTGTTTAAGCCTACTTCCTTTATATACATTCTAATATCCAATTACTTATAGTATAGGAGAATATTTAAATTTATTACTATTTATTTTAATTTGAATTCAAATGAAAGCAAGATCAAATCTATTGAAAAAATTTTTCTAAAATTTACTTCTTTTTCAAAAGCTTAATGAATTTAAAAGATTTAGTTGCTATGCAAGTAAAGGCTATATTAATTTTCTGTGTTTAACTTTCACTCAACTTGAAAATATTTAACGTTAAAACACATTTCCTATAAAGCAATTATTTACAAACATTTTTATAGTACAAAGTTACCACTTTTTATGAAGTGTCCCTTTCCATCACTTCTTCCTCATAGTTTCACCACTATGTAACAGAATTCAAAAATATATCTTTTTAAATCAATAATATTTCTTAAACCCAATGGTTTCCCGGACTTCCAGTACACTAATCTATATGCATTTGGGTGTGATTTTTCAGTAATTCTAACTGGACCCATATATTCATCACTGAACTTTTTCATTTCTGCTGTAGTATTCTTTGATTTGTCCCTTGTTTTAACTAATACCAATTCTCCAATTTGGCAACCTGTCAGTGGAGCCTTAACATCATGGTGTCTAACTTTCCAATGCTTTTTTCTTAATGTTTTCTCTAGCAATTTTTTCTTTTACACTCTGTTCCATGTCTACAGTAACTGGAAACTCTACCAAGTAAAACAGCAATCTGTGTGGTCTTACCCCCCACAGCAATTCACATGGAGTGAATCCTGTAGCTTCATGCTTTATGTTATTGATAACATTCTCAAAATATTCTATATACTGTACCCATGCCATGTGTTTTCTATGACAATAATTACGACATAGCCTTTCAACTCCTTCACAATTCTTTTGCACATGTTTCCTTGCAGAAAATAAGCTGAGATCTTTATGTGCTCAATGTTCCTGCTTTCTAAACATTCCTTAAATTTGTTGGAGACAAACTGCGGACCGTTGTCAGACAGATAGCTTTTGGAACTCCTACCTCCACAAAATAGTCATTCTGGAAACGATTTAGTAGCACTTTTGCATTAGCCTTCTGAATTGGGTATAGTTTCACAAATTTTGTGGACCCATCCACCAACAGAAAAACGTATTCACAACCCCCTTGAGACACAGGCAAAGGTCCGAACAAGTCACAGGCTACCAGGTCTAATTTATTCTGTGGCTCAACTCTATACATGTCTCCTTGAACTATTTTGTTATTAGCTCTCATTTTTTGACATCTGGCACACATTTCAACTATTGCTTTTACTCGTCTCCACATATTATTAAAAATCACAATTTCACTGAGTTTAGTTACACATTTTCTGGCCCCATAATGCCCAAACTTCTTATGAATATGGCCAATTAATAAGTTCATATGTTGATCAGGAAAACAAACCTTCCACTGACTATCAGTATTTTTTCTCCTAAGGAATAGAATCCCTTGATGCATCTTATAATATTCGGCAACTTTAGGATAAGCTGGATTACCTAAATAACTTTTTACTATTTTCAAATTGTCATCTTGGTTCTGTTTCCTTCTTAATTCTTTACACACTTTATTCAACTGTCCCTCCTCATCAATCTTCATCACAGTTGCAAATACATGAACCCCTTTTTTGTCTGTCAAGATATTTCCATTATCCTCATTATCTTCTACCCCCCCCCCTCTGGATAATGCATCAGCCACCACATTCTCAGATCCTTTTATGTACTGAATTTCCAGATCGTATTGCTGCAAGTATAGAGACCACCTAGTTGGCCTGGGGTGTTTTAATTTGCACGTCTGCAGATATGTCAACGCCCTATGGTCACTGTATACAAATACTTTATGTCCCCAAAAGATAATAGTTAAGGTGAGCCGGAGGTGCCTATGCTGCCCATGTTAAAATCACTAAGTTTGTGGAACATTTATGAATAAACTACCAAATAGAAAATTTGAATTTTTTTTTACATATAGAGTGGTTTAGTATTGCAGTTATGACAGAGGGATTTTGGAGTATCTTTTCTAGTTTCCTTCCAATTATTTTTTTTATTAATGACCCAAATTTTTTTTACAAATAATTGCTTTATAATTAAACTGAAATGAAACTACTGAACATATTGCCAAATGGCTGTGTTACAATGTAAGTTTGATCACTAGGAGTGCTGTATAAAAATTTCATCTCTCTAGCTTGAGTGGATTTTGAGAAAATGTTCCTTATATTTGAAAAATTCTAATTTACGGGAAATGGCTATCAAAGTTTCTCAATACATTCCTGCACTATAGGATGGATTATTAGGGTCTTCCTCTTTATCCTCCAAAAGCTTCCTCCTCTGTCTTCTTTTCTGGCCTGTTGTTCCATCATACTTCGTATGCCTTTCTCTTATTTCTGCTCTTCTTATCCTTTCTCTGTCAATATTTCTTAGTGCTCGTACAGTGTTCACCCCAGCTGTAAATCCTAATGCTTTCAGAACTTCACACTTCACACTGTTCCCTTGGTTGTAGGTTGCTATTGGATCATAAATGCAAAAGTGCAGTGGTTTTATGCTTACAAACACCCTTTTAGGAATCACTTTCCAAATCAAATTGTTTACGCTCTCATTAGGATCCTGTGTCTTTCCGTGTAGACATTTGTGTAACAATTGGTTTTATTGCATTTACCACAGCTGCTAGCAAACCATGTTTGTGATCATAGTCCTTTTTTGCATTATATTTGCACCAGGAATCTTTTGGGCACAGGCTGTGTTGAGGGTATTCATTGGAAGAGGCAGTATGAAGGAACAATACCCACACTGCTTTTCGCTTGACACTAACATTACTAGAATTTGGCTTATAGCATATCCATAGTATCTCTGTAGACGTTCAATCACCTCATCAGTAAGCCTGCCTCTCGCTCCTATTGTCTTTCCACCACTGAGCTTACTTGAACCCAAAGTTTGTTTGAGCCTTTGAAGCCATGCACCCATACGCTTTTGCACATGCCCAATGCATTCCAACTTTTCAATTACAAATTCGTTTCCAAATGGTTTCAGTTCCTCTATAGTCTTGAAATCTTTGGAGTCACCATCCCCAAGGTAGTATTTGTACCTAACGTTGTATCTGGGAACTGAACGTTCAAAAAATTTGTTTCACTCCATCCACTTCCATTGCTCCACTTGATCCACTAAAATTTGCCTCACAGGTTCGACTGTGCTCTCCTTTGATTTTATTTTTGCACCTACAATGTTTTGATAATATTGCAACATCTATCACTTTTGCACCATCACCACAAGTAGCAGCTACAACCCCATTCAGGGATTATTGACCCCTCTTTTGCCAGGAACCATCTAATGCCACTACCAAATCCCTAGAACCACCGTTCATTTCTACAGATTCCTCCACTGCTTCCTTCATGGTTTTCAAAGCCACATCTTCAACAGAGGATCCTACCAGTTCACAGCAGTACCCAAATTTGCTTGGAGGCGATGGCAAGTTCATAATACCACAAAACAGTTTACCAGCAGCAGACCCTTTTCCAATGGATTGAAGACCATACACAAGTCGAACATTCACATCAAATACTCTAGATCGTCCATTTTCACCAAAGAGACTGGCATGTGAATTGTAGAAAGTCACTTGATACTTGCAACATGCACAGATTATCTTCATCTCACAAGCTAAACCAAAATACTTTGTTATCTCTAGTCCCACTGCTACACTTGAACACATTTTGCACAGAACACTTTCTTTCAGCACAGAAGATAATAATCCAATATTCAGTACTTCGTTAATATCATCACTGTCACTAACATATTCACGAAATCTGTCACTTCCACGAGTCAGCTTCTTGCTAGAAGATGTCACAGGGCTATGGCCAGTCATGTGTTGCTTAGCAGAAGAACGCACTGTTTCAGTAATTGTAGTATCGCAACTTGGTATTAGTGTTAATTTTCTTTTCACTACGTTCTTCCTCTTCTTATATGCACGGTTACTAAAACGTGGCATCGTAACCAGAACAACGCTTTACACAAGAAGTATAATACTACCAACAACAGGCGCAACACTGAACTAATTCGAAACGGTAAACAGCAAGGAGACGATGTTCCGCGCTCTTAGCGCTTCATTTGTCACAGAAAACAATGTAGCCAACCCTTGCACACTCGCTGTATGCGTAACATAAGGCGCTGTATGCGTAACAAGCCGAGAAAATCCCAATCAGTTCGCCAGGAAGACACGAGAGGGCGTTAGATGCATTCAGTGGCCGCCCATTTCCTCTGCAGACGTGGGGGAAAATGGTAATAACTCCACTTCTAGGGCGAGTAGAACAATAATTCATAGTTTACATTAAAAAGGATTGTTCCAATTAATTTTCGGTAGCAAAAAAAATCGTAATTTTTTGGTTTTGACCACCTTCAGCTCCCCTTAATGCCTCTTGTTCTGAAGTGCAATAATTTTTCTCAGACTGCTGCAATGATCTGCTCGCAAATTTTATGGTTTTATGAACATCGTTATCTCCTTCTTCATACACTTGAAACAGCTCTACTGCAATCACGTATCCACACGCATTTGTCATTAAGCAAAAAGGTTTGGAAAAATTAGGATGATGAAGTATGTGGCATTCACATAAGGCTTTATTTAGTTCCTCAAATGCATTTCGACATTCATTGGTCCATTTGCATGGTACATCTTTTCCCCACAAATTTCTTAAACAGGTTGCAATAAATAATTGCCCTGGTACAAAACGCCTGTAAAATCCAAATAATCCAAACATCCATTTTAAATTCTGTCTACTATTCAGAGCTTTGTATTCCATAATAGCCTTCAATTTTTCTGGATCTGGCATTATTCCTTTCCCACTAATGATGAGACCTAAAAATTTTAATTCTTTCTTGTTTACCTTGTTCCACCAGAACTATACCAAATTTGGTATCCTCATTTGACACGTTTTACACATTTGATTCAGTAACATTACCAACACTATCATCACACAACTGATCGTTACTGAGTTCATGCTTAATGTCACTTTTGGGATTAGTATTATCCCCACTAGTTACATTAACAGACATACTTGAAGCAGACTCAATTCCACTGTCCGTAAATAGCATAGAAATATCATCAAAACATCCCCTTTTACTTTAACATCTACTCGTTCTCTCTGTTCAGGTGTGCTACTGTGTGATGCACTCATACTGAATGAAAGTTATTCCTCCTTCAGCGTATTCAGAACATCTTTATCACTTGCCATGTTTCTCAGTATTTCAGCATACACACACACAAAACAGATGTAACAACGTTGACTTATAGTCGAATGCTGCAGCCTCGGCGTGTTGAAACTGCTATTCCAATCCCCTGCAGCTGCTGTTGTACAGCTCGCCGCCACCGCTAAGACGCCATCTGCTGCTCCGCTGTGCTCCCATCACTACTGCAGCTGTTGTGGATCATCTTCTTTCTTGCATATCCAGCAACTCGAAACGTGCTCCATTCAAACTTGTGCTTGTACCGGTTTACTAAATTCTTTCATTAATGTTCAATGTTGAGTCCATCACAATCTTTCTCTCGACCCTGGATTCAAAATACTATGTTTTTAGTGTTTCCCGTCGTCGGCGCACTACGTGCAGCGGTGCGGTTCCTTCCGTCCCTTTTCGACGAACCTGCACCTACCTGTGGACATTGTCTCAGCAGATCATCAGTAGGAAAGCCAAGCGAAACCTACTGTACTTCGACGTGAACCAGGCTGCAATTAAAGTCACTAATATACGTTTTGGGAGAAAGTTTTCATACCAAATGAAAGGTTGGAAATTTTGTCCTTAATTAATATTTTCTGAAACTTAGGTGAACAAGTATCACTGCCAAGTCCATGCTACTCTTAACACAGTCACTCACAATCCCTTTCACTCACGTTAGCAGGTTTATGGTGTTGCATTTCCCGAAAACGTAATAGCTACAAAAATACAGATTGTTTTTGATTGAGAGTGCTTGACAAATATTAAGTCTGTCGGTACCTAATGCAGTCACAGTTTTTAGCCACCGACCTGCTCAATACGCCAAGCGGAATTTATGT
Source organism: Schistocerca serialis cubense (assembly GCF_023864345.2). Lineage (NCBI taxonomy): Eukaryota > Metazoa > Arthropoda > Insecta > Orthoptera > Acrididae > Schistocerca > Schistocerca serialis. The sequence continues at coordinate 87,455,792 of NC_064640.1, read as the reverse complement.
ATTTTCTTATCACAAAATTCACTTAGAAATTCCGGAATTTCTACACACCATCGGAATAATTATGCCGTCACCTTACAACACTTTTGATGTATGAAACACTGCTAGATCCGGCAACTTATCATATCCATCGAAACTACTATTACACACGTCCGAACTGTTTCATGTCTAGGCTCTGACTCCTCTCTAGACTACTCTGTCTTCTCTACCAGCAGAGAAAGGTGTGCAAAGAATATTGCTTTACATTGGTCAGTTTACTCAACAGCCAATAGCAAAAAAACGTTCTCCCGCGTCAGTCGGCGTTTTTCATCAATAACCAATCGCAAAATAGTAAACCAAACAACCGTACTTTTTACCGACATAATTATCTAATATGCTGTAGTTTTGTTTATGCATAAAGTTATCTAGTATTGTTATTTATACCTGAATTAGCTTTCCCTTTACCATAAACTTACTTTACAAATCTATTCTACAACATTCCCCTTTGTCCATATCCACTCTTCCTCAAAATGTTCCCACACTAAATCCCACTACATAACTTGTTAAACAATTATCTTCATATTAACCTTAAACCACACTCACACATCATTCATAGTGCAAAAGTTCATTTATAACAATATCCATACACACAAAGACATAATAACACTTTATGAAAATACTAGAACAGTTTATGAAAAACGTTCTATTACTTTAGTGCACTATAGTGGGCACAATCGAAACTAAATCACAGTCCACTATCCAATACTGTCTTCTATAATCTGATACATAAAGTCTGTGTGCGTCCAGTCTCGCATCAACATCTGTCACTATCCAGCTCTGAGACACAACTCCCACTTAACCACCTCTAAGGCAGGATCGGTATATGGCGCTAGACCTCATTGTTAATTTTGGAAAATAATCATCAACAATTGGTTTTATTAAATATTTATATTTATTACCTTTACTTGATCTTATTTTATTTGGATTATTATCAGAATATAATGCTTCTGAATCTAATAATATATTTGCAAAATTTGATAAATCTTGAACATTAAAATTTTCATTTAAATTGTCTATAGTAATTTGTTTTTCAGTTAAAAGTTTCATTACTCGATCTGTATCTTCATATGTTATTTCAACGCTTTTTAATTTATCACTATTAAAATCTACAGGTAAATTACCAACATATTTAAACATACCAGCAAGTTCTAAACGAAAAACGTTATCATCACTATTATTAATGTACTTTAACATTTTTTTCACTAACATTTATCATTTTAATTTCATTTATATTTTTATTTTCATTTGTATTTTTACTTGTATTTTCATCTTCATATTTATTAAATATATCATTAATTTCTTTTTCACATAATGTATAATTATATTTTCCAGGAATATCATCAGAGTAATATGTTAAATTTTTTAAAAGGTGATAAATCTTTAAAATATTCTATATGATGATTATATGGAATCATTTGTTTTTCAACTTCTCTACTTTCTTCAACTGCTTTTAAAACATTATCACTAAACCCTCAATACCTTCTTTTAATTTTTCAGTAGCATTAATACCAGGTTGATCTCCTTTTTTATATTTTTCACATTCATTTCGTGGTTGATTTTCCCAAAGCTTAAATTGATCTTTTAATTATTCAAATTTCATTCTATTTTCTTTAGCTTACTTAACAACTTTTTCATCATCCTTCGCAAACATATATTGATGAAGAAAAACCATTAATTACGTTTATGTTTAACTTTAAAGTCAATGTTTGAAGTTAGAGTTAATGTTAATGTCAAAGTTAATGTTTATATTTCATCTTTATGTTGTTAAGAAATGTTGTATTTTATTTCTGAACTTACCTTCATTTGATTTTCTAGACATATGTATTGTTAAAAAACATAATCCATCATTCAACATTTACTACACATTTCGTTAAAATTACTTAACTTTAAATCTCCACCAACAAATTCATGATAATTATTATTTAAATTTGTATCATCTTGTGTAAAAGTATTTAAAAAATTTAAATCATCTCTAACTATGTGTTTTGGTATTTTTGAATAAGATTGTGCTAAATAAAGGCAATCTATATCTTTGTGTCCACCTATAGTATTTTCTACAATAAAATATTCAAATACAGCTTCTGGATTCTCTTCACATCCATTTAAATGGAATAATTTCTTCATTATTTTTAATGAAACTAACAATGTTTTCATTAATTTTATCTTCAATTTTTTTACATTGTTTTATAAATTTTTGGCACTTTGGTTGTTCTAAACTTTTTGAATAAACATACGAATATTTAATTTTATTCCAGTTTGACCACTCTGGAGCTAAAATATAATTATCAATCAATAATGTTGTTTTTCCACAACCACTTCGTTTAATTACTGCATATCTTATAGAATTTGGTAAAAGTTTACCATGTTTGCTTTTTAAATTATTTTCTGGAATTCTTACTTTAGGTTCCCAACCTGTTTTGTTCATTTATTAATAATTTTTTCAATTTTTTTAGATCTTCTGTTTATTTAAATTTTTTATTTATTAATAACTTTTACACTGATAAATAATTTTTCAGTAGTAAATGAATAGATTATTTCAACTTTACTGATAAATCTGCTGTACTTAGAAAAACATTAACTGGTCCAATGTGTGATAATTATACTAACCATTTCATTAGTTGGTTTTATTCAACTTTTTTAACACCACATATTGCTACAAAAATAATAAACTTAACTGTGGTGGAGAAACAATAGAAAATCCCGTTGATGAATATAGTTTTAAAAATCATTTGAAAAAAAAACCAATATACACATTAAAGCACATGAGATTTTAATCAGAATTGTTGCTGAAAGTGATGTAAAATTGTAGCAGATAGTATTAGAAGGTTACTTGGATTTAATAATCAAATTGTTCAAGCTAATGAAAAAGCTATAGCTAAGAATGTTCCTAAAATAAATCTTCTGGATTAATAAATATAAATTGTTATCTTGCGGATGGATTGTATGTAAAACATAATGATCATTTTCATTAAGAACTAATTTTATTGCTTCATTTAAACATAATGCAGAATTTGGTGGACCAATAACTTATGAACCAAATTATCCTACAAATGTTTCTATTTTTAATACAATTCAACATTTAGAAGTTACTGTAACTAATGAAAATGACAATTTAATTGACTTTAATGGTGCCACTGTAACAGTTATTTTAAAAATATCTTAATAAATAAATAATTGCTAAAACAATCATGATTAAAATTGAAAGTTATCAGGTTTGTTCATTTCCTGTTAATGAAAAAATCAAAAATCATGTAAATGTTCCTGACAACGATACAGAAATAAATATTGGTGATGGTTGGCTACATCCAAATCATGCACAATTATACTCGAATTTTAGTATTATTTGAAATGATGGTATAGATTATGCAACTTATGATGGAAAATCAAACAAAAAAGTAATTGATAATTATGTAGCTAAATTGTTTGACTTGATAACAATAAAAAAAGGAAATAATATATTATCTAGAATTGAACATACCTCTATTTCATCAAAAGTTTTACTACATTTAGCTGGCTGAAGACCTTAGCAGTTAAGTCCTACAAGATTCACACACTACATTTAACTTCATCTGTTACTGACAAAAGAAGTTTAGAAGGACATATTCTTAATACAGGAATAATAAATAGTAAAATGATGAAGTACTTTATCCATTATCATTACTTGGCAGATTTTTTTAAAGATTATGAAGAAATATGTTTGAAGGAAACTTAACTGTAGTTTTCACATGTAGTTCATCTTCTGGAGATGCAACTTTACGTTTGTTTGATAAAAAGGATGCTCTTCCTAAATAAGGTAAAATTATTACAGAATCCATGGAAATTCGTGTACCAGTTGTTAAATATGAACCAAATTATGAACTTCAACAATGTAAAAATATTTTTAAAAATCCTAGAAATCCTATTTGTTTTTATGAACTTCAAACAGAAGAAATTGCTGGTTTATCTAGTAAAAATAGTTTTGAACTAGATATAACAAATTTCTATAACTCTACAGAATTTGATATGCCATATTTTGTTTTTGTTGTATTTAATAAAAATAGTAAAAATAATCAATTAGTTGATTCATTATTACATGATCATGTTAAGCTACAGAATATATATTTAAAAAATAGTAAAAATGAAGTTTTTCCTGAAGAAATGTGGAAAATTTATCCACCAAATAATTTTCTAAAAGTATATGATGCATTTCTTGATTTTAAAAGAATTACTTTACTAAAGTCAGATATTGATATTAATCCACTTAGTTTTAAAACTAATTATCCAATTTATGTAATCAATATGACACATAGAAAAAAATCTCATGACTACACAAAAAACAGAAATGAAACTTTGTGCAACTTTTAGTGATAAAATTCCTAATGATACACTTGCTTATGTAATTATGTATGGTAAAAAGAATCTTTCATATGATGCACAACATAGATTACTTACTGAAAATTTTTAATTATTAACATTTGCTTCTATATAAATTAATGAAAAATTTAAAATAATTATACAAATGTTAACTTCATGCTTATATACATATCCGAAAGATATTACAAAAGATAGAAGAAATGAAAACTGAAAATTTTAATATAATTTACTTTTGTTAACTAACACATTTAAATTAATTTACTTACATTCACAATGTGATTTTTTAAAAATAAATTAATTTTTAACTAATACATTTTATTTATTTACTTATGTTCACAAATGTGATTTTTTAAAAACATAACTTACTTTTTTAACTAATACATTTTATTGTGCTACAGTCACACTGTAAAAAAAAGAATGTTGTTAGAAATCAGTTGTTTATTGTATTTAGTTGTGTTATTGTAAAAAATGCATATTTAGTTACAGTTAATAAAATCGGTTGATTTAATTAAACATACTGAATTTTTAATTTAATTTTTAAAATTCGGTTGTTTGAAATATAAAATAAAGAATTTATTTTAACAGTACATTATTGCGCCAGAAGCGGCCAAATCATCCTACTTTGGTGCAGAGGAATTCTTGCGCTTGGGAACAAGTATGTGACAGCAAGAGGAATTCGAGAAAATGTTGACACGGAAGCATTGGGAACTTGGGAAACCATCTTTTTTTTGTCAAGGCAGCATTCTACTGAATGTCTATTGAGGTAATAGTAATACACATGGGTTGACTGCTGTCTTTCATGCTTTCCTGGGAAAACAGAGAACCATCTGCCTCTAAACTTACTTGCATTTGCGTTCAAGGATGACAGAGAGCTGATGTAGTGGTCGGTTGAGATGGAGATGTGACGAGGTCTGATTTAATGGTGGAGTGATGATGCATTGTAGAGAGAGATAGGGAGAAGTTGCTGCAGGTTATTTGAACATTTTTTCCTCTGTTCTGTCAGGATGCAATGGTCGTGTGACATAGCCTGTGTTCGACTTGTATACAATCACATGTCCTGTATGTGACTTGGACCACTGTCTCCTTACGATCGACAAAAGCAAACCTCTCAGTCATCAGAGGACTTCCAACTGATGTTTGATGAAACGTGACACTCCTGTTTCGACCTAATCCTCTAAATGAACGAAGGTTTATGCAATGTACTCCATTCCCCTGTTGCATCGACACTTCAGTTTCATAACTAAGGTGATTCTAATTTTATGATAGGTGTTTGGGAGACACTGCAATCCCCATGGATACATCTTGACTAATGCACTTTTTACAGAGTTAGTGGTGGCATGATGTGTAAATCCACATGTTCCATGGCGCTGCTATGTGTTTATCTGTTTCCTTGTAGGAGGTATCCTTCGTTACTAACGATCATTTTATATAGTACTCATTTGGGTATGGTATAATTTCAGAATTGTGATCAGATGTGAGCAGCGGATGCTACGCATCTCTGGAAATGTATATTGTGCATGTATCACACAGAGCTACTCTTTTAAGGAAGTATTAAGGAAGTAGTTTTATTCATTTTACTGTTTGTTATCATAGTTTATAGTACAAAAACCTGGAAGAAGGTTGTATGTCATGGGCTGCAAATATATTACTTACAGGGGGATATTAACAGCGCTGCATTCCACGTGACTGATAGGTCGGAAACTAAAGCGATCTAACATTATAGCCTGTTTTATCTGCAGAACCGCGTAGCCTTAGTAGTGTATGTGTGTTTATGTTCCCTCTTACCAATACCCAACTGGTAGTGATTCCAGACACTGGACAACACATTAAAATTGATGGCGTAGCTGATTTATGTAAAATGCTTCGAACTCCATCCGTCTGGATCTCCATCACGCATAAAAACCAGTGGTTCCTTCTGCTTCTTAACCGTCTGCTATTACAACACTTTCAAATCTGTTACTATACATGGAGAAGGGATGCTAACCTCCTCCACATGGGCGCATCTGCAGAAATCTTGTGCACTGGGATGGACGATAACTCGGCTGGTCCATTCATTCACAAGATGTGGAATGTATCTGTCTACTTCTGGTCAGCTGCAGACAAAAACGGTAACGGTACTGCAGGGTGGGTTGGTGAAAGACAGTGAAACAGAGTCTTTCAGTCTCTAATTTTATTCTAAGACTACAAGAATGCTCTGTGACTATCATCCGCATAGAGATAGATCATAAATTATGCACTATGCTCAATATCCTAGAAATATGTAGAGCACTGTGTGGTATACCTTGATGGTGTGTATGTTCGAGAATTAACATTGAATGGACGTACTGCACAGTCATCTATCTACATTCGTAATGATACACGCAATGTAGAGAAAGGGCTGTTTAGCGATGATACTGAAATTGGGAAACATGCTGTCGCATCATTGGTCAGTGTTGAAATTACTGTAAAATTGCTAAAATTGTTCGCACTATCAACTGTGATGCTAATTATTAGAGTACATAGACGGTGTCTTTTCCATCTCATCTGTCCACTGGTACACTGTTAGTCACCACATAATGATTGACTGACATCATGTGTTAGAGATGTAGAAAGAGTTTTGGTGGAGAGCAACACCTTCTGCGGATGGCTAGCACTGAAACAGTAATTATGTACATGAATGCAGTATGAGGAATCAATCGAAATGGAATGCAGAGATATCAGCTATTCCGACACTGTCTGAGATGAATTTAAATGTAGAGGTCGTCAGTCACCTTCAGACTCAGATGGTACAGATATTTCTGTTTCCAGAGCCACAGCTGTCAGCAGGGTGTATTTACGATACTTCGCTCATTGTTGATTTCGTCAAATTGAGAGTGTAATCGTAAAATTTAATTGTATGTACAGTGATAAAATATATATATGACCATTTTTCTAGGATTATTCTGTTTGCGCCGATGGCCTGTGCATGCAGAGATTCATGTTTCCAGCTAATGGTAGGAGCTGCACGAGTGGAGTGGCCTGTTCGGATGCAGGAATGTAGCTGGCTTAACCATGGTGTCGTGTAGACAGTCGAATAGTTGACTAATACTTATTATGTGTTGGATAGGTTTCGTTATTGCATGCAAATGAGAAGATTCAATATGGACGTGTGTTTACGCTGCACCATTATTCCCTCCCATGTAAATTGTCCTATTGACAGCTTCGACACATTTCCCACATTTATTTAGTAGATGGGACATCGATTGTGGTGTGTGCATCTAGCGGGTGAAAGATGGGTGGAAGACACGTTTGCTGATTGTCTAGAGATGAGAAACACCTTAGTTGACTTTGCAAATTGTAAGAATGATATGGAAACTGTTACATCACCAACATCATTATTTACCAGTGGAAATATCAGTTTCTTTTACTTTTTTTGGAGTCCTCACTTAAAGGTCTTCGTAGACGGGATAAGGTTCTAGTTAGTGAGTGGCTTACAGCACGCTCCAACCTGCTAAAGTTTCGGGTTTCTAGAGAAATAATTTCCAGTCTATATCTTCGGAATCTTACTGTGCGAGCAATACCGCTATGGAAGCAGTATTGCTATGTGCTTGATATCAAGAATTATCGCGTAAATGGTATGTTATTCTGAAAAAACATGTGAAATTACATGTGTTCTTGTAGTCCCAGAGTCTGGAGATGGGTGTAGCAAGCAAGCAGGTAGGGGCTAGAAACAGTAACACCTTTGTGCCGAGAGAAAAACGAGCCCATCTTTGTACAAAAGTTCTGAGAGTTACTTCGGTCCACTGAAGGTGCTCTGGTAACGTGTGAAGGGTGGATGACTTGTGTTCATCAGTTGCGGTGGATGACTACCCGACTTTGCGGTAAGATTAGATTAGATTAGATTAATATCTAGTACTGCGAGGAGCATATACGATGCATATTCTTATGCTGTCTGTCTTCGCGGTATATGTACTAGTGTCTGCCGTTCGATAGCTATATGAATTATATGAAAGGGGTGTGTGTACGAATTGTATTTTACTACATCGACACTGTATGTGGTGATGGGTTGGAGATTGGTTTCATGCTTTAATATTGAATCTTCTGTCCTCAATGGCAGAGCAGAGTAATTCAGCAAGAGTCTTTCCATATTTGACGATCGGTAGGCCACTCTGCAGTGTTTAACTGTCAGTGCAATATGGTGATCTGTACAAAACAGTTTTGCCACTGAAAGTATCGCCTGCAGAAAGAAAGAAAAAAGGCGGACAGTGCATCCACACTGGCAACATCAGTAATTTGACGGGTAAATTTGGTAAGAGCCGATCAGAATGTTCCATTCATTCGCAAATATGCTTTGTGCTGGGATGTAGGAGCCTCTACATAGCAGTGAGAACATTTACCGTTTCTGAGATGTATGTTGAAAGGAGGACGTCGCGATTTGCAGTATGGATAACACATGACAAACAGGTGCCTCATTAAGACTATCTGGAAGAATGCAATCAGTGTTACTCCGGGCTATTTTCATAAACAGCTCGTGTTAGGATAAGAATTTACATACAGACAAGCTGAGACATCACGAAAGCTCCTACAAAAGCGACTGTTGACTATTTGTGCAGCACTTTACTATTTCTGAAAGGTAGACTTAGCTTTTATTTTACATGGACATGTGACTTCAGTATAACATTGAGAAACATTTAGCTGTGCCTGTTGGGGTGAGCTGCTATGCAGACATCTCTCGGCTGATCCTGGACTTGTTGGTAGACATCAGTCACAGTAAACACTTGCGCAGCTGTAGGCATCTCACATCTCCCATTAGGATCGCTAGGAAGAATGCACCCTGAGCTATTTCGAGAAGCTATGCAACAGATTTCTATAGCACAACCTGTGACGACAATATAACATTGAAAACCTTTTAGCTGTGTCTGCGAGTGTGAGTCAATTGGCAATTAGGTCTTTGCAGAGCCATCACACCAGTAATGGTAAACTCGTCCTCATCCAGAGGGTGACTTGCATCTTATTTATGTAGACATATGACATCAGTATAACAATCAAATAATTCTAACTGCATACTCAAAAACTGATGCAACTTTCACCTGCTTGCTGTAGGCTGCTGGGGCATGAAAGCGATGGCTCATGCACCTGGTCTGGCTTGCGTCCAGCTGCCACTACAAAGCATCTATGCGGGGTTGGTGGTGTTGGTGTGTGCACACGTTGGAGCCTCAGATACGTTGCATTTGATGATAATTCGAATGTGTTTTTCACGTGCACTGAGTGTTTGTGCACTGCAGTATTTTCTGCTGTTTAAGCGTTGTGAGCTTGTTTGCAGAGCCTTATACATACATTATTTTGATCTTTTACGAGTTGTTTTCGTGTCTCTACATCAGTGTACTGCATTATTTCGATATTGTAGGAGTAGTTTGCAGGTCTGTAGGCTATGTAGCATGACCCCAAGCATTCCTTCCTCTCTCCAGCAGCCCAGCACAGGCTGAGCTCTTTTCCCACCATTTTCTCCCAGACCGCCATCTTGGATTACTCAAGGAAGGGACGACATCGCCCTCTGGTGGCGGTACTGTGTACTAGGTCAGTTGGACTCCAGACGTCATGGTGAATACACTGGATGGAGTTACTGCATCAATTTCTTTAAGTAAACATTGTATGTAAAATAAATACTTACGTTCATCCTATTCAGCAGCCCAGCATAGGCTGAGTACTTTTCCCACTATGTCCTAGGAAGAGGCAGCGGTCAAATGACTTAGCTTAGTGGAGGTAGCCCAAGTGACCTATTTTCCACCTTTTTCTTAGGTTAGTGGAGGTAGCCATTTTGCGCTGCATTGTCATGCTGGAACTTGAACCCCACCCAAAGAAAATATTGGGAAGCTCAAGTTCCAGCATGACAATGCAATGTAAAATGGCTACCTCCACTAACCTAAGAAAAAGGCTGGAAAATAGGTCACTTTGGCACTTGGGCTACCTCCACTAAGCTAAGTCATTTGACCACTGCCTCTTCCTAGAGAATAAATTTGATATTTTTTGTTTGAGTGTACATTAGGCTACTGAGGAGGAACTTGTAGTTTTCAAACTTAATAGTTAATATACAGCAAATATTTTCAATAGAAAATTGCATATAAGAGTTGGTTTAGCCGTCTATATTAACCAGTCATTGAAATGCTTTGTTAATAGTTTGGATCTAGAGTATTTGTGTGACAAACAGAATTTTGAAGCTACAGGTATAGTCATTGATAGTTTTAAGTTAGTAATAGTTTCCAAGATTGATGTCTGAAATACTCCTCTCTGATGCTGACAAGTGGGAGATTGAGTCAATAATTAAATCACTGAAGACTAAGGACTCTCATGGATATGATGGAGTGCCTAGCAGAATAATAAAGCACTGTGTTGCCCATGTTAGCCCTGTATTTAACCATATTTATAGTTTTTCCTTTAGGAATGGTCAGTTTCCTGAACGATTAATGTACTCAGTAGTAAAGCCGCTTTATAAAAAGGAGGATAGGATCATGTAGACAAATTTAGGCCTATTTCTTTGCCATCAGTGTTTGCTAAAGTTATTGAAAAGGCTGTATATGTAAGGATATATGATCATTTTATATCACACGATTTGCTATTAAATGTACAGTCCGGTCTTAGAAGACGTTTAACAAAAGAAAATGCTGTATTCCCTTTTCTCTTTGAGGTACTGGATGGGTTAAACAAAAGGTTTCAAACGCTAGGCATATTTTTTGATTGAACTAAGGTGTTTGATTGTGTTGATCACAAAATATTGCTCCAGAAGTTGGACCATTACGGAACATGGGGAGTAACTCACAATTGGTTCACCTCTTATTTTAGCAATAGACAGCAAAAGGTCACTTTTCACAGTGTTGAGAGTGGCTGTGATGTGGGGTCTGAGTGGGGTACAGTCAAGTAGGGGGTGCCACTGGGATCAGTGTTGAGGCCACTCCTGTTCCATATTTATATAAATGACATGCCCTCTAGTATTTCTGGTAACTCTAAAATATTTCTGTTTGCTAATAACACTAGCTTGGTAGTAAAGGATGTTGTGTGTAAAACATTGGTTCGGTTTGAAATAGTGCAGTTCATCACATAAGTTAATAGTTTGCAGAAAATAAACTAACACTAAGTCACAGTAAGACACAGTTTATACAGTTTCTAACGCACAATTCAACAAAACCTGAAGTTTTAATTTCACAGAATGGGCAAATGATTAGTGAAACTGAACAGTTCAAATTTCTAGGTGTTCAGATAGATAGTAAACTGTCGCAGAAAGCCCACATTCAGGATCTTGTTCAAAGACTTATTGCTGGCATTTTTACTATTCGAACGGTATCTGAAGTGAGTGATCGTTCCAACATGAAAATTAGTCTACTTTACTAATTTTCATTTGCTTATGTTGTATGGCATTATATTTTGGGGTAACCCTTCCCATGCTAAAAGGATATTTTTGGCTCAGAAATGCACGGTTCGTGCAATAAGTGGTGTAAGTTCATGAACCTCTTGTTGACAGCTGTTTTTGAGTCTGGGTATTTTGGTATTGGCCTCTCAATATATATATTCCTTGATTTCATTTCTTGTCAACAATATTAGCTTATTGCCAAGGACAAGCAGCTTTCTTTCAGTTAATACTTGGCGGAAATCAAACCTGCATTTTGATCGGATTTCCTTAACTCTTGTGCATGAATGTGTGCTGTGTACTGCTGCATTCATTTTCAATAAGCTACCACTAGAATTCAAAAATATTTACAGTAATCCACGCGCTTTCAAATCGGAACTGAAGACTTTCCTCATGGGTCACTCCTTCTATTCTGTCGAGGACTTCCTTGAAATTAAGCTGATTCTTGTTGTATTGTTTATTGCATTTACTTACACTTATGGCTTGACATTTTTCAAGTTCATAAACATTTTATTTCTATCTGTTATTACTTTTATGTTGTAATTTCATGTACTGACATGTTCCATGACCTTGGAGATTTGCTCCTCAATTTGGTCCTACGGAACTTGATGTGTATATAAATAAATAAAATAGATTCTGGTGTAACAGTGGCCCAAATGTGTGATTTATCAAATTAGAAGATCACAAGTTAAAGAAATCATGCATTTGGGTAACTGGTGTATCATAATTTCTGTATTGAGTTTTAGAGTTCTCTTGTCATTTAATTATTGAGATTAATCAGAAGAAAGCACATTTGCAAAATGAGCACAAGCATTATGACCTTTGAACAAGTGTGTTGTAACCATATGGACTATTTACTTTCTCACAATGTCATTACAAATATATCGCATTTTGGACAAAGTAGAAATGAGAACTCTTAATAGTTCCTATTGAATCTGCCAATACAATCTTAATTCAATTATGTAACCAATTAATAATACTCCAAAACGAAGCTATTGGAATCCTCCAAACACAGCATTCTGTGATAAGTCATGGGTGTTCAACACTTTGTTGCCTATTTGTGGTTTCACTGTTCCTCTCTCACTTTTCATAGATGTTCACATCAGTAGCTCATGAACAGCTGACCAGCTTTATTGTTCCCAAAATACTCATTCCCTAGCGCCAGGCCATGATAACCTGACCTTTGTCGAAGTTACTTATGTCAGCGGATTCGCCAATTTTAGTTAGATATTATCACTAGAATGACTCCACATTCATTTCTGCTCTGCTTATCTTGCTTTCCTTGTCATGGTCTCTGCTGCAACTCCATCATGTGCTATTCAGCCTCACAGCAGACGGTGGTCATAACGTTGTGGTTCAGGAGTGTATTTCCCCGTGGAACTGTGTTCGCCAGGAAGTTTTCTCATAGACTAGTACAATTGTGGTTGCAGCTAACATTTTCTTCCAGTACTGATTTCATTCCCATGGAAATTTCTTTGAATGTGTTTTAGGGTGTTCACAATATAAATACACTGTAATTCCCTTTCATTGTTTTGGGCAGTGGTTTACATGACTGTCCAACTGTGCTATCAGACATGATTATAAATAATGAAAATTTTTTACACTCCTTGCGAATTTTCTGATGATGAGACCCTACTTTACTACCTACTTTGTACTCATTAATATTTGTTGATTTACACAACTTTTCAATCCACAAAGCTGTTGACTTAGAATACAGTACCTTCGTACCAGTAATTCAGTACTGCTCATCAGTCTGTGATTCATACCAGATAGGATTGTCAGAAGAAATAGAGAAGCTTCAGATAAAAATAGTGCTTTTCATTATAGGTTCATTTAGTAAGTGAAAAAGTATCATGGAGACACTCAGCCAATGTCACTACAACACGCTGCAGGACAGGCATTCTGCATCACAGTATGCTTTATTGTTAAATTCCGAGAGTACGTGTTTTTAGAAGAGTCAACCAATATATTACTTGATCCTATGCATAATCTCATAAAAATATGTCTGAGGTGAAATTAGAGAGATTCAAGCTCACACAGAGACATACTATCAATTGATCTTCCCACTAACCACTGTAACTGGAACAGGAGAAGGGAGAAGTGATAGTGTCTAACACTTTTCATTTCCTTATCTTAAAATATTAAAAAAATATAATGGTTTTTGCAGACGTTTCCTTGACAATGAACTTGTTTTAACTCAGTATTTTCCAGCTGCTTAAAATGCCGAAGCTAAGAGGTGATGGCTAGATCTCGAATGTTAACATGAATTTTGCAAATAATTATAATAACTTACCTTCTTCTTAATAAGAAGAAGATAATAACTTATATTCTTCATAATCATGAACAATGTCTTGGAGAATTTTATTCCTGTGTGACACAAAAGGCTGTTAGATTCATTTTATTTGGTGTGTTATTTTCAAAGAAGAGTTGCAGGCATTTATATTGTTCAACACTTTTATTTCGCAATATCAAATGAAATTGTTCAAGTAAATGTTGTCAGCAAGAAAACAATACAAGTAAGAAGAACACCAAACTGCCTTCCACAACCAAATTCCTACCAATAAACACAAATATAAAATGTACATCAATGACAATTTTTCAATAACAAATGATTAACTTAATGTTAATCTTTTCTGAAGTTAGTCTGAGAGTTTTGAAATAACAATTTCAGTGTTGATAGCTTCTAGTGTAATTGTATCAGACAACAAAATTACTTTTTATATAATTCAATATATGAAAAATAATTCGAGATTTTTTAAAACAATTAACATTATACAAGTTATATTCCTGTTGAAATGTATATCGTGTGTATAAGTACACATAAATATTTTATTTGTTTTATTAAAACTATAAGAAATGTGAATTTGCCGTTTGAGTTGTATTTGAGTGCATTGTAAATTTATGGAACATTTTGAATTGTGCGAGGGAGCCACTGACCAGCTCTGTTGTAAATGGTTTGCAAAGTACACTCTACGGCTTGCAAAGTGTAGCTGGAAATGTACATATAGTAGACCATTGTTATCACATACTGGAAACCTTCAATTTACTCCGCATTTTCTAACAACGTTAACCCATCAACAAAACAGAACTATTTTATCTTCTAAATGGCATCGTATTTGCCACTGACTGTCTAAATTATTTATTTTACTACTACAGTTTTGACCTTGGGCCGTTTTCAAATAGGAATGCAATAGCTTTTCGTTCAGCAAATGTCAGACATTGAAATCCTTCAATGTATATACACTCTTGATATGTAAAGAGTGTGTAACAATTTACGTGAATGATGTTAACAGTGGTAACATTCCATGCAATTTACAACATTTCATGATGCACATAGCTTTTCATTCGTCTGGTATTACTGTATTTCTACAGTGGGAAGGCGTATTTTTGACAAAGCTATGTATACTTGTTGGCGGATTTTAAATTCTAACACTTGCTGAAGCAAAATCTCTTGCAACATCACTTGAAAATGGCCCAAAGGCCGAACTTGAAATAGTAAAATAAATAATTTCTACAGTCAATAGTAAATATGACGTTCATTAAAAAATTCTACCTGATTCTGAACCCCAACCATGAGATAATAATCAGAACTATTTTACTTAAATCAAGAGTTCTAAATATTTATATAAATAAGTAAAGAGGTAGTCTATTAGAAACCCATGAGTGTACCCACTTCCGTTCAATACACTGAAACACCTGTAATTTTTCTGCTGCATTTCTCCTGCTTCTTTTTTATTTTCTGTTACTAATACTTAAATTTGGCAAGCTGCAATGTTCAAACAATTCTTTTCATGTGGCAAAATGAATATAATTTCTTCTGCACCAGTGGCCCTAACACTCTTACCTCATCTAGTTAGTTAGCTACTAGGTGATCCCCAAGTCTCTTACCATTTTAAAATTCAACACTTGATAGAACAATGTAGATACAAGGGTAAAAATCAGTGCACATGCATGAAATGACATGGGATTTACTGTAAACCGAAAGTAGTTGCACAAATTGACAAATAGATGGCACTTCATATGACACAAAAACTAGAATTAACAATACAATTGATTTTTAGCAGAGATGATATTGCTTATAACAAATGCTCAACATGTCAGCCTTCATTTGTCAACAATACCTAAGGTCTAGGTACAATGCTGTGAACAGCACTGTGCAGCATATCAGTAGGTACTGCTGTCAAATGTTTCCTCTTAGCACCTCTAATGAGGTCAGACAATCGCAGTAGACTTGTGACTTGGCTAACTCCCCAAGTGATAATCACATGGATTGAGGTCTGGGGACCTGGGAGGCCAATCATGATGGGAATGGCAGCACAGCACATGATTCTCACCAAACAATGTGTACAAGAGATCTTTCACATATCTAGCAATATGGGGTGCAGTTCCATCCTATATCAAAGCCTTACCTTCCATCAGGCAATCATCCATCAAGCCAGGGCTGACATGGTTTTGTAATATATCAGTGTATGCAGCACTCGTCATGCTGACATTCGCTTCGCTGACAAGTTGATGTCCAGCATTATCTGTTGGTCGTTTTTTACACTAGTTTTTGGTTTTAATAAAAAACCATGTCATTTTGAGTATGTAGGTCAAGTTTTATTTCTTTACCTACAGTACCTGAAGTTTTACATTTAGCATTTGAGAAATCTTTCACGCAGTAGGATCGTACAAACATACCGCCGTTTGAGTCTCGTTCCTGATTCCCATATGGAGGACATAGTGATAGACATCCCTGGGGTTGTGAAGCAGCTGAATGGGTTGAAAATAAATAAATCGGCAGGGCCTGATGGGATTCCAATTCGGTTTTAGAGAGAGTACTCTACTGCATTGGCTCCTTACTTACCTTGCATTTATCGCGAATCTCTTGCCCAATGTAAAATCCCGAGCGACTGGAAAAAAAGCACAGGTGACGCCTGTATATAAGAAGGCTAGAAGGACGGATCCTCAAAATTACAGACCAATATCCTTAACATCGGTTTGTTGCAGGATTCTCGAATATATTCTCAGTTCGAATATAATGAATTTCCTTGAGACAGAGAAGTTGCTGTCCATGCATCAACACGGCTTTAGAAAGCATCGCTCCTGCGAAACGCAACTCGCCCTTTTTTCACATGATATCTTGCGAACCATTGATGAAGGGTATCAGACAGATGCCATATTCCTTGACTTCCAGAAAGCTTTTGACTCGGTGCCCCACTCCAGACTCCTAACTAAGGTATGAGTATATGGGATTGGTTCCCAAATATGTGAGTGGCTCGAAGACTTCTTAAGTAATAGAACCCAGTACGTTTTCCTCGATGGTGAGTGTTCATCGGAGGTGAGGGTATCATCTGGAGTGCCCCTGGGAAGTGTGGTAGGTCCGCTGTTGTTTTATATCTACATAAATCATCTTTTGGATAGGGTGGACAGCAATGTGCGGCTGTTTGCTGATGATGAGTGACTGTAGGAGGATACAAGATGACTTGGACAGGATTTGTGATTGGTGTAAGGAATGGCAGCTAACTCTAAATATAGATAAATGTAAATTAATGCAGATGAATAGGAAAAAGAATCCCGTAATGTTTGAATACTCCATTAGTAGTGTAGCGCTTGACACAGTCACTTCGATTAAATATTTGGGCACTGCAGAGCGATATGAAGTCTGACAAGCATGTAATGGCAGTTGTGGCGAAGGCGGATAGTCGTCTTCAGTCCATTGGTAGAATTTTGGGAAGATGTGGTTCATCTGTAAAGGAGACCGTTTATAGAACGCTGGTGTGACCTATTCTTGAGTACTACTAGAGCGTTTGGGATCCCTATCAGGTCGGATTGAGGGAGGACATAGAAGCAATTCAGAGGCGGGCTGCTAGATTCGTTACTGGTAGGATTGATCATCACGCGAGTGTTACGGAAATGCTTCAGGAACTCGGATGGGAATCTCTAGAGGAAACGAGGCGTTCTTTTCGTGAATCGCTACTGAGGAAATTTAGAGGTCCAGCATTTGAGGCTGACTGCAGTACAATTTTACTGACGCCAACTTACATTTCGTGGAAAGACCACAAAGATAAGATATGAGAGATTAGGGCTCGTACAGAGGCATATAGGCAGTCATTTTTCCCTCGTTCTATTTGGTAGTGGAACAGGGAGAGAAAATGCTAGTTGTGGAACGAGGTACCCTCCGCCACGCACCGTATGGTGGATTGCAGAGTATCTATGTAGATGTAGATGTACTCCATGAATAATGCGTTTTCAAACATTAACAGACGTTTGGTCATCGTGTACATCTTCTATGGATTGAATTCACAATAAATGTTATGATGTGCTTTTTGTGCTTGCATGGTGGAAGGGCACAGGAAGCAAACAGCAGGTCCCTGTGACATCCATATGGGTTTAATGCACTTCGTTATTGGCACAAATATCTGGTATGACAATACTGAAGGATCTTCGAGATCTGGTCCAGACCCAGTGTAGTGCTGTGATGTGATTGCAGTTGGCACCTGGTCAGGTTCAGCAGGGCACAGTATTTTCCCACAAATGGACGCTGTTGCAATGGGGAATGATTAATGCCTGGAAAGAGTAATAATGTTGGTAGCTGGATGAGTTCGTTGGTGCACTGGGTGATGGCAGCGTCAGGAGACATCTGATTATTGACACATCGGTGAGAGGGATGCAGCTGGTGCCCATCAAGACTGGCAGTGTCAGTAGTCTGATGAGTTAGGGGTGGCAGCAGGCATCAGTGGATGCTGGAAAGCTGACACTTGATGGGTGTTAAAGACCTGGGGCATGGTGAGGCCGACAGCCAGCTAGGGCATTGGCAGGTGATGCTCAACCAGCAGAGCCACCTGGGATATGAAGGTACCAATGGAGTGTGCGGCGCAGAGCCACTGAGCAGGCAATAATGCCAGCAGATGTCAGGGACTAATGAGAGTGATACGTCAACCAATGGCAGCCCCTGAGGACAGACTGGCAAGATGGTAAATTAGGCTCCGACTGGTGGGGCACAACCGACTTGTGTAAGTGCCCTGAGTGGAAATACTGTCTATATGATTTTGGCGTCATGATGGCCTATAAAGGCTGCTAGTTTGCTATGTGAGTCAACACTTGATTGACTGTAGCACCAATATGGATGGTGTGCACAAATTTGTGTCTAGCCACATGATCATGGGCAAAGAAAATAGTTCTGCCATCACAGCACTACTATAGCCAGAGTGCACACATTGTAGTGGGAAACTGGCACCTGTGAAGAGGAAATGCCTGCGGCCCAGCCACTAGTATGAGTAGCGGCCTGGTTTGGGGTCAGCTACGATAATAAGGAACAAACGTCTTTGTCAGATGTGAGTGAGACACCAGAAAAAAAAATGTTTCTAATAGCACCTGACGTTTACAGTCACAACTGAAAGGCAGTAAATACCACAAAGCATAGATACAGAATTTAAAAATATGTTTTGTACAGAAGCCATGTATGTATAACCTCAGCATTGTAACATACTGAGACAATCTGGCATTTCTTAGAAATGAACGAAAGTTAAACCTCAATGATCTCAGTATTTTGATAGCTAAAGAGAAATTAAGTTTTAATATAACTTTAAATTACAGTTTTGCAGCCAAAATTGGACAGAAACACACACAGAAATCATGATAACCAGGTCCTAAAGACCAGCATAACACACATGAAGTGGCAACAAGTATTGTGATGACTGGTTTCGAATATGTTGGAAAGATGACTCTACACAAGTAATGAGAGACAAAAATGGCAGTGAAACTACAATTAATTTATTTATATGTAATGTTTATTGTACATATGATAAAGTGATATGGTCTACAAAGATATGAAACAAGAAAAAGATTACAACTGTTTCTGTTTATCTAGTAACACAGTAACTTAGACTCACCAAAATATATCACACCACTAACACAAGTTTTTTGAGCACAATCCTCTGACTAATCCATCAATACACCTACTTTCCACAACTGGTTTCTAATGCACCATACCTGTGTACTGTAGACACATTCTTTGACCATCTGCATCATAAGGGAAATTTGTCCTTCTTACAACCAAAATACAGCCTTACATGGGATTTGTATTTTGTTGCCTAGCCTAATGGACTGGTATCAGTAGCATTACCATAAAATATTTGATTTAATTACAACTATTCTTTTCAGTTCTTCTATTCTATTCTATTCTTTAAAGTTCTGACGGTCTATAATCTTCATCAAACTAGTCCTACAAAAACCACGCCACTCATCCTAAAGATATTAGCCATGGTCTATGTCTTCCATCCATAGAATACTGCTTTACAATTCCCAAATCCCACATCTTAGCATCCATATCAAATCTTGCTCTTCAACAACAAGGCAAAATAGCACCTTAAAAAACTATCTGATCTACTAACCTCATACTGTTTCCTTGTAATATCACCACCCCTATTGATCAAAAAAGCCTTCAACTAACCATTCTATGAACCTGTGAAAACAGTCACACCAAGCAAATATCACACCACCAGAGATCACCTCTTGGTGACTTGGAAACCAGACAGTCATGTAACACAGCGTTTGAACATTCTTCAAGTAGCCTTAGTCTTTTAAAACTTTGTTTTCTCCAAACATACTCTCTTTAGCCTTCCAATTCCAGCTATGCTGGATTTGCCAAAAACTCACTCTTCCCCACCCAGTCCATACAGTAAAAAAATTTGTTATGCTATTGACTAGAATCAGTTGAAAGTCCATAATCAGAGTAACTTACACAATTTGCTCTTCTATCCAACTGTAATCACTTTCACTCTCACATAACCATACACTGAAACTTCTCAAGAAGTGTTATCCTCCACCACCTCACCACTTTCACAACTAAAATAAGAACTGTCATGCACTACTACTGAACAAATCCAGATTGAGTAGGCCAGTTTCAAGATAAAAGCTTCAGCAGTATTGTTGTGAACCACTGTGGTTACTCAGTGGAAAGCCTCTCTCAAGTTTTGCATCTGGTCACTTACAATTTTAGGTGTGTGTATGTGTGTGTGTGTGTGTGTGTGTGTGTGTGTGTGTGTGTGTGTGTTAGTGTTTGTATTAAGATCCTCCCTTAAATTTGAACGCTACAAATATTAATTTTAAATAACATTGCTTCCAAGTGTTAACCACTTCATATGCAATTGAAAGTAGATATTTTTTAAGATAGAAATATTTACACATATTTTTAATCATGTACTCATAGATAACTTGGAAATGGCATCAGCATCTATGTGTTGTGATAAATGCATAGTCTAAATAAAAGTCATAGGTACAGCTGTGGTTTGTTGGTTGATTTGAGGGAGGGAACCAAACAGTGAGGTCATCAGTCTTATCAGATTAAGGAAGGATGGGGAAGCAAGTCGCCTGTGCCCTTTCAAAGAAAGCATCCTGGCATTTGTCTGAAGTGATTTAGGGAAATCAACACAGGTGTTTTGTACAGACAAGACTGAAACTTTGTAACTTGTTTCCACATATCGGCATTGGTAATATATTTTCAGTTTATACCACATACCATGGCCTCACGCTGTTCATTTTCATATTATATCACAAAACATTTTGAGAAAAAATACACTGTCTAGTGAAACATGGCAAAGATCTTAAGCTACTGTTCGTAGTTGCAATCACCAATGAGAGTGAAGCTCTTTTTGCCAAAAACATAGAGTATATGCATTGCACTTTGTTCTAGGAGCTTTCACACAGCTCATTAAATAAAATTAGTAACTAAGCTATTTCCATTGTTTGGTTTTATTATTATTTTAGATTAATGTCTATAATTCACTAATGTAAATTATTGTAGATAATTGAGAATATGAGAAACATTGATATGGTATCAAAATAAGGTAAATATTTCTGAAATTACTGATTTTTCTGTTACATTGTTAATTTGATTTGATGTAAATTATTACATGGGATATACAACGAGTAGTGCAACCCTTTTTTTTGTCAGAAAATTTTGATTGAAAAGTGTGGAACCTGTTGTAGGACATGTGGAACATTCCCACTACTCTACAGTTTCATAAAGTACCGCCAGGTGGGGACGCCATATGTAGCCTTCAAAATGGCGTCTGTAGGTAACAGAGGTGCATTACAGGCAGAGAGGTGTCGTTGACTTTATTTTGGCACAGAACCATAGCACTACAGATATTCATGGGCCCTGTAACGTAGCAAGTTATTACGATATGACATTCGTTGCAGTAAGGCATGCATCCGTTTGGTACGGTGGCTGCAGTATGGCTAACATTTTCTTTTCGATTTCCTCACAGTGTAGCTGACGCTCCCTGCCGTGAGAACCGCATAGAGTAAAATTCAGTTGGTACGAAGATTCATACTCTCTACGAATCTAAATAATCCATATTAGTTATTATTCGATTTTGTTCAAATTTGGTACACAGTCTTTTGTTATTAATCGAATGATGCTGTGAAAATTTCAGATTTTTATTTATTATAGTTCCGGAGATAAAGAAAATTACATAAAAGACCTAAAACTGACGATTATGTTTTAAAACTCAGTCAGGAACAATAACAAATTGACTTTCACTATCATTTGAAGCTGTTACAAAGTTATTAGCGCATAAAATCAATTACTTGGAACTTTCTTTTCAAAAATTAGTTACTTTACATTATGTAATACAAAAATCGCTCAAAATTATTATTTGTTTATAATTTATCTGTGTGACGGCATGAGAATGAGTTAGAGAGTGCGACCACAATTCAGATGACATATGTTGGTGTGAGCTTGCTTTTGTATAAAAGCAGTCAGAATGATAGTTACAGGTGGAATAAGCTTATTTATCAATTTGTATAATATTTTGAACTTCGGTTATTTTGATTAAACAATATACAAGAAATTGAAGTTTTCATGACATTAATTACGATCAGAATATTGATTCGATAAAGCAACTTTTGCCGCGAGAATGACCTGGAAGGAATATTCAGATTGGTTGTTTAGGTCAACAGCCAACCGGAACTAAGCTGATCCCAGGCAAATATAGTGGAATGGGCAGTGAGTAGAATAGTTCGAGATAGTCAGTTGCATACTCGCCTAGGATAACACCACGTTAGATATCTCCATAAAAATAGTCTGTAAGATGGAGAACTAGTGAGATCATTTCGATTAGAACGTGTTGTGACTGAAGCGACTGGAGCTACGAACATTTTAATGAAAGTTTGGTGTTTCTAAATTTAGTAGTTGAAGATTCATGAGTGTGTGAACTTTCTGGTCTTAGTAATAATTCTGCGTGGCATATTTCCTAATTTGTACGGAAAACTTTGGCGAGCACTTCTTACTAAGAAGACCACTGAAACGACCGAATGTTTAACTCACTAATAGTTGTGGGTCTGTGACTGTTAGAACGTGGAGATTAGTTGGGTCGGAGTTACAAAAATTCTGGCTGCTTTTTGAGTGAAACTATGTTGTACACACAGTGAACTTTCAATGATAGAGAATTAACACTGTAAATAAGGACTTGATAGCCATTTCATGTGTTTCTGTGTGAATAAAAAGCAGGTTCATTCTAAATTTTAAATGCTTTCTGCAAGTAGACTTCATCCTCCGAACGCCAGATTTTTTAAATATGAACTTTCAGGAATTGACTTTCAACTTGAATTACACGGCCTCTGCTTGGTAGGTATTAGGTAGTGGTTTCATCAACGCTGCTTTACACTGCCTAGCACGTATCTGCTACTACCAAGTGAAGGGACGTCGGAAGGAAGGAATATAGAGGTAGGTGGACTTTCGATAAGTGACAGGGAGAATAAAGACGACCGACCGCGCCCCGTTCGCTGCTGTTGTAGAATATCTATGGCGAGCTGGCAGTGAACAAAAGCATACTTAGTTGTTGGGCGATGCATCTGTTATCACTGCAACAAGATCGCACAATCTTGTCCAGTCTTCAGTGTGCCAACTGGCTGCTCACAGCTGTGACTCCTACAACGTTTAACTTCAATGTGTTCGTTGCCACAAAAATGCAAATGAACCTCTCATTCTCCATGACAATGCTGGAGCTCACCCAAGTCTGTGCACCTGAAAGAAGCTCACAAAACTTCTTTGGACTGTTCTTCCTCATCCACTCCACAGCCCATATCTCACACCTTCTGACTTCCATCTGTTTAGTCGAATGAAGGATGTACTCCATGGGAAGCAGTACATGGATGGTGCGGAGTTTATTGATGCAGCAAGATGACGGCTCCAACGTCCACCATGAGATTGGTACCATGAGGACATGTAGGACCGCCCAGTAAGGCAGTTTAAGTCTATCGCATAAAACAGAGATTGTGTTGAAGAAATGCGTTTTGTAGCCCAAAATAATGGTGAATAATATGGTGCACTGAAATCCTGAATAAAACCAACATCCTTCAGATAATAAAAACGTGTTGCATTACTTATTGAACATGACTCGTATCTAAAAAAAGTGAAGGACAGATGTTTGTCTTGGACAATATCAAAGTTACTTTGCAAAATAAGAATCATTTATTGGAAAACCAATTTTCATAGTATATAATTATAGCATGTGTTACTACTGATATGAAGACAGAAGCCACAGTTCGACTCACGTAGTAGCAAACTTTGTAAACATGTAAAACCATGAATAAGTTCAAACAAGGCTAAAAAGCGAGTGGTATTGTTGATTTTTTCAATTAAAATAAAGTCCATGAAGTGATGATTTATTACATCCCCCTCACATAACCTCAGACATAGAATGAGTAGGTTATTGTGTGACTTTATGAAATATGCAGGAAAGTTGGTTTTCTTAATTTTTATTTCTTTTATCCGCACTTCCAGCATTGCATTTGACTATGTAAAATCCTTTTATCATGGTAATGCCAGTGGAAATTTTGTTTTTGAAATACCAATTTTTCCATGAATACATTAGAAGGTTTAAAGAGAGCAAATAGAGTTTTTCTCTAATTATTGATAATACTGTTTGTAAAGATTTGATTTGATTTGATTTATTATTGGTCCTGTAGATCATACAATTTGTACGGCAAAGCACATCATGATACAAGACAAGTCAATTTGAAAAATTATGTTAAGATGGTATATGACGAGAGATGACAGTAGTGGTACATAACTCAGATAGCAGAATACGTACAGGATATATAGACAAAATATAAAAAAGGTGGTGTGTGATGAGAGAGGACAGCGGTGCATACTGCACATAGCAGAATACATATAAGAGATACAGACAGAATATGAGTAACAAACAATAATTAAATTATCTTACTAAGTAGAAATATCTACAAGTGAATATACAGCTTATTACAAGTAGCCTAATTAAAATATTGTGGTACATAGTTCACATAGCAGAATACATAGGCCTATATGAGATACAGACAGAATATAGATAAGATACAATAATTAAATTATCTTACTAAGTAGAAATATCTACAACTGAGTAAACAGCTTATTGCAAGTAATTAAAATTCTGTTTCAAGAAATTCATGTACGGAATAGAAACAGTGATTTAGTAGCAATTCCTTTAATTTAGTTCTCATTATTTTTGGGTTTTTGCTTGTTTTTATGTCTGTTGGGAGGTGGTTGTATATTTTAATGCCCATACATTTAACCCCATTCACATATAATTTTGTGTTGTGGGCTATAATTTGTAACTGTGTTTTGTTTCTGGTGTCGCGTGTGGCAGTATGCATTTCTGTTGAGGGCGTCCAAGTGCTATCACTATAACTTCTACATTTAATAACTGATTCTCCTGTTGGGAGTACATTGAGTGGTGGATTAAAATATATTGTTAGTGCACTGTGCTCTGAAAAATCAACTTCTGTAATTTTTACAGTGCAATCAGTGTTAGTAGCAACCTGACCAAGACAGCTGTTTAATCTCGTAGGACATATAACTTTCATATTTAAGTTGAATGACATCATTAAATTTACTAATTGGGACTTTCGAGCAGATTCTTCAAGGAAATCAATGTATATTGATTTTTTGAGTTGTTGTGACAAGCTTTTTCTAGCAATAGTGCAAAGTTTCTGAGGAAGACTGAAAAGTTACCACTAGGTGATCTATATACACACATTATATACATATTTAGGCCGGTAAGTACTACCCCAGCTATTTCAATGTCTTTGTCTAAGGAATACACTTCACAGGGATGGAAAGGTTCACAGCTAACGCTATTTCTTATGTATATACAAGTTCCACCACCTTTGTAATTTTTCCGTGAATAGTGGTGCACTAATCTGAAGTTTTGAATATAGTGATAAGGTAATTCTGACTCTTTTAGCCAGTGATCACTAATACACAGTAAGTGCATGTCCGACGAAACATTAGTATCACTTGTAAGAATTTCAGGTTCACTTACTTTATTTCTCAATCCTTGTGCATTGTGACAGTATGTGTTAAGGTTGTCACATTGTTCTATGTGAGGAAGATTTATGTCTGCTGTGTCCTCTTGCGAAAGACGTGAGTTGACCATAAAAAATCTTCGTTATTATATTAAACATTAAAAGCTTTTAATTAAAATCTTGAATGTCTAAGAGCAGTAAATATTTTAAAGTTTTCCATTTACGAGGCAAATGATGTTAAATGGCATTGTTGTCTTTGATTAAAAAGATAACTGCAAAGTAATAGTAATTTTTAAGTAATGAAAAAGGCAAATTTTACATATCAAAGAGATCTTTGTGTTACAAGAAACAATATCTCAAATATTTGATCATGAATAAATCTTTTAGTGGATATATCCAGAACATTCTGTTATCCACTTAATTGAGTTCAGTTTCAGACACATTTTGAAAAAAAGTCTTATAATCACTTGAAATTCATTCTTAGAAAATTGTCTTTCTGTTTACATATGTAAATTGTCCATGCTAGATGGCTACTAAAATTGTAATGTAACTTCAAACTTCAGATAAAATTTGCATCTGCTAAGCACAATAAGCTTCAGAAAATCAGGTTATGTAACTGTTAACTTTCAATTAATTTTCCTTATTTTTGCTTTACCAAATTAGTTTTAAATAACTGACAATAAGAGCAACAATGTATGCAAGTAAATATGTAGTATATCCAGTGATGTAGCATGGATTTGTGCCACCTGATGAGAGTCCTAAAATTGCTATCCCTCTCCTACCCCCCAACTCCCCTCCCTCCCCCCCCCCCCAAGCTTTTCGCAACTAAGACAAAAAGTAATAGAGACTTTTGAAAACATGTAGCAGTGTGGCTAATGCTCATCAAAATAAGATAGGGATTTTGCAATATATTTTCCTTGCATAATTTTTTGCATGTTTTCTATGCTTTCTGTTATGCTGAACAAATCGTTTTCTAATATTATTTATATGACTTACTTGTGTGACTTGTGTGCAACAACAAAAAAATACATCATATATTTAAGACAGTTTCAACAAATGGAATATATACATTCATGGATTGATAAGGAAATCACTTGTAACATATGAATCTACAAGGAAAGGGCTTTCACAGCAATAAAACTGTTCTCATTTAAGTTTGGGAAGGACATTTATTAAATCTATAAGAATTCCTTGTCAATAGAACTTCAGTGGGCATTTCCATTGCGTTTTACACGAGGTCTATCCAGTTTTGAGCATGAATACCTATGCTCCACTTCATGCACCATTAACTGACAAACTGAATTCAGTTAAAACTGGCTTCCTTGGGTTAAGGAGAATTCTGTATATAAGTGCCTAATGACAATGCTTTATTATTTGTAACATCCTTCTGATTTACAGAAACAGTCAGTGATATTGCAAGCAATCAGTCACTTTCCTTGACCCTGCGACACACGAGAAATTTAGCAAGGAAT
The DNA here is from genome assembly GCF_023864345.2 of Schistocerca serialis cubense. Lineage (NCBI taxonomy): Eukaryota > Metazoa > Arthropoda > Insecta > Orthoptera > Acrididae > Schistocerca > Schistocerca serialis. The sequence goes on along the minus strand of NC_064640.1, from coordinate 87,428,282 downwards.
TTCAATCATTATTTCGATTGTCACTGCATCTTCCAGTATTGCCACGGAAAACGAGCTGCTTATGTTTAGGAACAGTGGTACTGATCTCTGCATGTTTCTTAACACTTGCAAAAAATAATAATAAATGGAATGAAATATGTAAAACTTGTTTCGGTACAGTAGGCTATCTTACGGAATACCGGTACATTGTTTATTTCATTAATACCTGGCGTGTTGTGTACACCTTTGTAGTCTGCATTTCATAAATAAATTTTAAAGTCTGAAAGCATCTTACTCCTTTTTGAACTAAACTGAGTGTATGGCTTACATGATCACATTCAAAATGTGCTGAAAGTATTTCGCTTTTTATACAAAATTTTGACCCATGAATGAATATTTAAATATTACATGAACTGACTTCATGTTGATTTTTATATTCAGAAGTAGGATGTCTTTTCATGGATCACTGAAAAATATAAGGGAACCTAGAACATTTTTTCAAGAATATGAAATAATTTTAAGCATTTACATGTTGCAGGTCTGGGGTATGGTACAGTAGGTAATACACTCATGGAAAAAATTCAGAGTGGGTGAAATGGTCATTCTCAATATGATGGAATATACACCCACCATGGTTAGGAATCCACATTATCCCATAGTTCCCCATATAACTAGCTGGATGTCAGTTTGGAAGCCAGAGGAAGGTCCTCTAACAGGACCATGCCTAGTAAAGCACTGTGGTGTTCAAAACAATCTTCAGATTGGTGAGTGCTGTGCTTTACTTTACTTATCTACACTGAAAGAACTTTGGCAGAGCAGCTATTCTAATTGAAGTTACAATGATATACAGACGTTGGAGAAAAATCAGGAAACACAGTGAGAAATGCATGATTGGACATAAATGCAGATGCTAACCAAGCCTTCAAGCTGCACTGTTGTATTTGGCCACAGACAGCAACAGTGCAATATCCTGAATACTTTGCAAATTTCAGTCATGATCAGGACAGTGTTCCCTGTATTTGTGAATGCATCATGTCAGAGCTAAGTGAATTCAAATGTGGGAAACTTGTTGGTGATTCATAACCAAGATAGCCGAGGTGTTTCGTGTTGAAAGAGGCACTTTGTCAAAGATTTATAGAACATTGAGAGAAAGCGGAAAAATCATCACCCACTCAGTCACAATATGGACGAAAGTGTGTGTAGAGAGATCATGAAAGATAAAGAGGATTGTGGCAAAAAATAAAGAGGACAATAGCTGCAAAGGTCACTGCAGAAAAGTGTTGCACTCATGAACCCTGTCAGCACCAAAATAACATGAAGGGAGTTCCATAAGCAAGGAATTGCACAGAGAGAAATCTGCTCATCAGGATGCAAATGTCCATAACAGGAGAATGTGGTTCTGAACCCATAGAACCTGGAGTATGGTGCAATGGAAGAAAGTCATTTCTTTAGATGAGTCTAAGGTCACACTGTTTCCACTTCTGGCAGAGTTTGCTTCTCCAGAATGAAACCTTGTGGGGGGTTTGATTATGATTTTGGCAGCCTTATCATGTTATTCCATGGTTCCCATTCTTATTCTACAATGTCAAATTAGTGTAGTATTATGTGACCATTTTGCCTGAGCAGTTCCATCCTATGGTAGAATGTTTCTTCCCCAATGGTAATGATATGTTTCAAGACACAGAACCTCTGTCCACACTGCATGCATTGCCCAGTACTGGTTTTTGAGCACGAGGATGAACTGTTAGATTTCCCCTGGCTGCCACAGTCGCCAGATCCCCACATCATTCAGACTTTGTGGTCTGCTTTGGAGATAAGGGTAGGCGATCCCTAGCCAGCTCAATCACTGTTGCCACTATTTTGACAGAAGAATGATATAAGATTCCGTTGAAAACTATACAGTAATTGTATTCATCCATTCCAAGATGAGTGGAAGCAGAAAACCAACCATTTTCCTACAATGTATTACACATAATAATGTGTTGTGTTTGTGATGTTTCCATTTTTATCCACTCCCTGTACTTACACCTTTACTACTTCTGGGGGAGCAGCTCTCCCAGATATTGACCCTACTGCTGCGACATACCAGACAGCAGTCGTATCTCTTTTGAGAGAGCTATTCTCCCAAATGATAATGCATACATTCTAAAGTGGGGCAGCAACATCACTTACGGTCGGTGGCATTACTAACCTAACATCTTAGTGTAGCCACTGCCGCATATTTTGGATTACTACAGTCCAAAACGTGAGAGCAGCTTACTTAAGCAATGAGATCACTGCTAATTATTGTGAGACGTGTTAATCTTATTTCGAGTATGGTAGAGAACACACACAAACTCACAGCATATCACAGTTGAAAGAACGTATTTTATTTTTCAGATGACACACACACATGGGTAGAATCCCACCGTTTCAACACATCATAACAAAAGTAACAACATAAGAAAGATTACACAAGAAAGGTAGTCCACATCACTGATACTTCTCCAGTCCTTGACCCCCATTAACTTCAGATGGGTTTTCAACTTCAGGTTGTCGATTGCCTCTGACCCAGAGTCAGTGACTTGCTTTTCACTTGCAATACATTGCAAACTAATGTTGTTGGTCTCCGCCTCCTTCTGTATGAAGAACATCTTTAGATCCCATGTTTAGTTTTTTCTGAAGCCTCACGATTTTCAGCAAGTTTCTTCACACCTTGATTATCGATGAAAATTTTCAAACAATGACACAGAAAATCTTGAGCAATCTCACTGAGAAAACTGTTCTTCCACTTTGCTTCTCTCAGTTTCACTCAGTGCAACAAACTCTGTTTCAACAGTGCTTACTGCCACAGTTCATTGTTTGCTGCTGCTCCAACCTGCAGCTGCACCCCCAAAAACAGTCAAATATCCACTGAAGGATTTACAATGATCTGGATTAGCTCCCCAGTCCACATCAGTATACATGTCAATTGCCTCACCAGTTCTCCTGGTAAACAAGGGCCTTTTTCGTTGTAACTCACAAATAATTTAGTGTGTGTTTGACAGCAGCCAGTGTTTCTCACTTGGAATACTGCTGAAATGGCTTAGATACATCGCTGTATATGCTAAAACTGGCCTTGTACCCATTGTCAAGTAAGGAAGACTTCTGACAGCGATTCTCTACCTTGATGCATCGTGTTTGCTATGATTGTCTTCGTCTGTTGCCTTCTGTTGCTTTACATTCATGATGAGTTTGCACAAGTTTCCATTTGAAATTCTTTTAATATTTCTTTTGTGTATTGTGTATGGTGTTTGGTCCTAAACCAGTGTTCGATCTTCCCTTGTAACTTGAACTGACTGTACATGTCATTCTACTCTGAGCTCCTTTACTTCAAAATTCAGTACTTAAAATATTTTTCATTTTACTTATTTCAGTTTTGTCTGCATACAACATTATATCATCTACATATGCAATTACTATGAGCTGATGCTGTAGATCATAATAAACACACAGGTCAGGTACCAACTGCAGCGTCCCTTGCTTGTGCAGGAACTGATCGAGAGTTTCATTTCATATCCTGCTGGACCAATGCAACCTGCAGGTGCACTTTCAAGTTTGCAGAACCACTCAGCATTTTGCAGTTGTGCCTGATGCGGTATCCCATTGAATTTTCTTTTTAATTTACCAGTGGCATCTGTGAAACCAATGGATAATTCCATATAGGCTTTATTTCTGATGTCAGCATGAAATATGTTGCATTGACATCTAAAGGATGAACTTCCCAGTCTCGTTCAATTCCTTTTCCCATAGGTACGTATTTTTCATTTTTTAAACTGGATTGTCAAAGTCTATGAATGATCTTTGCCACCACTTGTCCTGTCTGTCTAGCAATGTTCCCGTTCTTATCATATTTCTGTTAGAAGATCCACTTTTTTATATGGTTTCTGTGTTGTTGGTACTTGGAACAAATGTTCAGGTTCAGTTTCGTATTAGGTTATTCAGTTCTTCCAACATTGCTTCTTGTCACTTTTTATCTTCAACTGACATGGCTTCCTGTTCCCTTTGTGGGTCACTTTCTCTTGGTGTACTTTCAATTTCAACAGCATATGTCTTCTTCCTTTCTTTTGTCTTGAAGTCCACCAGCCATTTTGGTGGATTGATTTGTCACCCAGAATTTATTCTGTAGTATTCATTTATTTCAGGTTCTTGTAGATGACAATCATTAATATCTTTTGATTACTGCCTTATTGGAAGGCATTCCTTTCTCCACAGCTTAAGTTCATTTGATTTCAGATGCTTCTCCTGTTTCCATAATATCCACATTCTGTAATGGTTCTTCATCATCTGTCATTTTTATCTTCTTCACACCAATTACTTTTGCAGTACCTTTGTCCAGTTTTGCAGGAAAGATTCTTTCATCAAATACAAAACGATGGCAATAGTTATATTTCCTGTTGTTGGCTGCCACAATCTGCAGGCTTTCATGGTTTCTGAATATACAACCATTACGTGAGGTTGCCCTTTTGGTTCAAATTTGCCATGTCCATTTTTCATTTTTGCCTGTGCATGACATCTGAATAACTGCCGATGGTCAAAATTTGGTTCTCGTCCATGCCATCGTTTCCTGTTGTTGGATATCTATTTCACAAGTAATCTGCTATAGCTATTGCTACGCCCCAGAAATTTTGTGGTAATCCACTTTCTAACAGCATACATCGCATGATATTTGAAAGAATTTGATTGAACCGTTCTGCTACACCATTTTGTTGAGGTGTGCCATGGAGAGTTAACTGCCTCCGAGATCTATGTTTTGAATTCTGTACTCATATATTTGCCTCAATTTTCTGAATGCTGTGTTCCTCTTCTTTTCTGTTGAAAACTTTCTGCATACCCTTTATAGCCTTTAAATGAGTGAAACACTTAACTTTTGGCTTTTAGTACAACATATTTTGCTCCATCGAGTGACTGTGAGCCAGAGACACACAACATCTCTGTGTATCAAACGTAATGGTTCATTTGTTCTGTTCTCAGTCAGCTTGGGGAAAGGCTTAGATTTCATCTTGCCTTCAATACACACACAGCACATTTGATTTATCTATTCATTAGATGCTTCGAGAGTTATTTCACTGCATTCGATTTTTATCTTTGCTTTATTGCCATGAATGTCTTTGGTGCCACAAATCCAATTCCCAACTAGTGGTAAGACTTGCGACATGACCACGTCCACTCATGGGAGCACTCGAAGTGTCTTCACTAAAGTAATAGAGATTGCTTTTTCTTGAACCATTCGCAGTTATTTCCCCACAATGTTTCATTTCCTAGCTTTAGTTTTTGTTAATGATGCCAACATCCACTTATCGGTCGCCTGAGGGACTGATATCCAATTACATTTGATGTCTAGGATGTACGAAGTGTTGTGCAAGTCGATTGTTCGTCCTCCACATTCTTCTGACAAGCATATGGGTAAAATTCCAAAACCAGAACTCAAGAAATATCCACCCCCTGCAACCTTTACTGACTCTTCATGTTTGGTGAAAGTGACGAATTTATCTCGTTAGTGAGCCATGTGGTCTGTTGTTCCACTGTCCAGAATCCACAAATCGTTTCTTTTGTTTTCACATAAAGTGGTGTATGTCACATTGTGGATACATAGCAATTTACAACATGATAACACGTAATTTATTGGTAGAATGGTATGCCATAGAGTTTCACTGTCAGTAACGCTCTTTTGCTGCCAGCCAATGTAACAGAATTTGAAGATGTTTTATCTGTCTCCTTCCTATGGTTTGTTTGTTCATTATTTGAAGTGTTATCACCGAATTGTGGGCAATATGCTCCAGTATGTCCATATTCCTGACAACGAAAATATCGTGGACCATGGTCATGTGTTTTCTCGTAATTTCTGTGACAGTTATCACGCTGGCCTCGTCCCTTCGGATACTTCTGCAATGCTTTGTTTGTTGTGATTGGCCTCTTCTGAACGTCGAAACGTTTAATGCTCTCAGATTATTTTCACGTTTCATGTTTGTAAGCCGTCTTTCTTCTTCTAACAGTCGGCTATTCATATCTTAAGCGAGAAATCTGTCTCATCACACAGAACTTTTTAACAAACATTACACAACTGTTACGCAAAAGATGGAGTTGTCAGCTTCTGTAGATGCTGCTAAGCAATACCTCAGACCAGACATTTCAAGTAACTTCCATAATATGAATTTGACCCTCACTACCCCGGCAGAAATAATGTCCGTCATAAAATCTTTAAAATCAAAAACATCTAGTGTGTATGATGAAATATCAACAAAGCTAATTAAAGAATCTGATTCTGAGTTAAGTAACATATTAAGCTATCTGTGTAACCAGTCGTTCATCAGTGGAATATTTCCTGAATGGTGAAAATATGCTTAAGCCACTGTTTAAGAAGGGAGATAAAGGAATAGCATCAAATTTCCATCCAATTTCACTTTTGCCAGCATTCTCAAAAATTTTCTAAAAAGTAATGTACAATTGGCTTTATAACCATCTCAAATAACATACTGTCAAAATTACAGTTCGGATTTCTAAAGGGTTCTGATATTGAGAAAGCTATCTACACTTACAGTGAAAATGTGCTTAATTCATTAGATAAAAAATTGCAGGCAACTGGTATATTTTGTGATCTGTCGAAGGCATTTGACTGTGTAAATCACAATATCCTTTTAAGTAAACTAGAATATTATAATGTAACACGAAATGCTTCAAAATGGTTCAAATCTTATATCTCTGTCAGGAAACAAAGGGTGTTATTAGGAAAGGGACATGTATCAAGCTCAGGCATCATCCAACTGGGAACTAATAACACGTGGGAACCCACAAGGTTCCATTTTAGGGCCCTTACTTTTTCTTGTGTATATCAATGACCTTTCATCAGTAACATTACCAGATGCCAAGTTCGTTTTGTTTGCTGATGATACAAACATTGCAATAAATAGCAAATCAAGTGTAGTCTTAGAAAGATCAGCTAATAAAATATTTGTGGACATTAATCACTGGTTCCTAGCCAATTCCTTGTCACTAAACTTTGAAAAAACACACTACATGCAGTTCAGAACTTGTAAGGGGTGTCCCATGAGTATATGCCTAACATATGATGACAAGCAGATAGTAGAAGTGGACAGTGTTAAATTCTTGGGATTACAACTTGATAATAAATTCAACTGGCAAAAGCACACCACAGAACTGCTGTAGCGTCTTAACAATTCTCTATTTGCAATGCGAATTGTGTCAGACATAGGTGATATAAAACTGATAAAGCTGGCATACTATGCTTACTTTCATTCCACAATGTCATATGAGATTATTTTTTGGGGTAATTCATCAAGCCAAGCTAACGTTCTCCGGGCACAAAAACGTGCAGTAAGAGTTAAATGTGATATGAACTCAAGAACATCTTGCAGAAGCCTGTTTAGGGAACTAGGGATACTAACTACTGCTTCCCAATATATTTGTTCTTTAATGAAATTTGTCATTAAAAATATATCACTTTTTCAAACCAACAGCTCAATTCATGGAATCAATACTAGAAATAAGGATAATCTTCACAAGAATTTAAAGTCACTTAGTCTTGTACAAAAAGGTGTGCATTATTCAGGAACACACATTTTCAGTAACTTGCCAGCAGCTATAGAAAGTTCAACAACCAATGAAATTCAGTTTAAGAGAAGCCTAAAGGATTTATTGATGGCCAACTCCTTCTACTCCATTGATGAATTTCTCAGTAGAACAAACTGACTTTTGTGTATATATATATATATATATATATATATATATATGTATATATATATATATATATATATATATATAAGTGCAATATAACGTCTGCACAATTTTCGTGCAGTAATGTATTCATTGTAAATAAGTGTTTATGTGTGTGTGTGTGTGTGTGTGTGTGTGTGTGTGTGTGTGTGTGTGTGTGTGTGTGTGTGTGTATGTGTGTTTAAGTGCAATCTAACTTCTGCACCATTTCAGTGCAGTAATGTGTTCATTGTAAATAAGTATTATAGTAGTTGTATCACACGTTTATTACCTTATAAATAAATAAATAAAACTATTTTATTTTAAATTCAGTGCATTAGTATTTGTAAAATGATTCTTTCATATAGTGTTCATTAAAAAATGACGATCATTCCACTTGGGACCTGTGGAATGGTACATTAGCTTATTTGTTTGAGTTGTAAATATTTGTCTTGTATTGTTGTTTTTCTGACATGTTCTACATCCTGGAGGACCTCCTCACTACGGATCAATTGGAATGAAAGTAAATGTAATGTAATCTAATCTAAAGCATACTTTTTGCGAAAGTATCATATTCAGAAGGTAGATCCATCAAGCTACCCACAGTTGTTTGCTTGTCAGGTAATTCAACACCAGAGCTGCAAACTTTTGAGTAGCAGTGCGTTGCGTCTCACACGGAAATCTAATATCGGTTCTTATATTTTCTTTTCGGTGTTCACATTTTTCTTCAATCCAAGCATTCCGTCCCATAAATCAAAATGTGTATGTGGACCTTTCAGATCATCCCATATTTCTTTCGCTTTTTGGCAGTCTTGTATATCATCAAGTGAATTGTTATCTACCATTATTATTCGCATCTCCATCACCCTTTCATTTGCTCTTCGTTCGTTTGCTGTGTGTGTGTTTCCCATGCCAGGAGCGATAGACACAAACATTGTTTATTTATGAGTATTCCCTTTGTTACGACGTAAAGTCAAGCGCCGACACGCCAGTCGGGACCAACAGGGAAGAGTAGGTTGTGAGAAGAGGTCAGCCAGTCGCACGCTGACTGGGCCTCCCTCCAGGATGAGAACGTGACAGCAGCGGTCCCTGTGTGAACAGCACATTAGCGCCACGACTGACTGGTGATACCCCAGTTCAATAGCAGCTTCAAGATTAGCGACTTCGATAGCAATGTCAACGTTAGTTACTTCACCTGTAGTCTATATGTAGCACAGACTTGGGATTGTCTATACTGAAGAAGACTGATTATTTTGTATATCGCTCTTTGCTTGCGGCACATATGTGTAATTGCCAGAGTTGAGTATTGCATCTTTTCTTACTGTAATAAAACTCATTAGCACGACTTATTTGATTGTTTGTCTAGCGAACTGAGTATGCATGCTTCCTAGACACTACACATTTGGTGACGAGATGAATGAACACCATAGTGACCACCTGTTACCAGAGCTGACAGCCACCACAGATTCTCTGTTTCGTTTTGTCGTGGGCTTTTGTATTTTGCTGGCGTCTTCATTCTACCTTGTCTTTTCATTGCAGGGGTCAGTTAACATGTTTTAACAGTGTCTCTTGTAGTGTTTTTTCAATTCAGTGGCTTCACTGTGACAGGACACATTTTTGAGCATTACTTAAACATTGTGTGAATTTTATGTTGCATGTGCACGAGAGAAAAGAAGACGAGGCCTGTTCCAGAAGTCACAATTTCGCCACAACCTACGAGAACATCGTTCAGGCCAGACAATATACAATTAAATTTCTGTAGATAGAAATTTAGAATAACTATTTAAATGTCTATCGTTTGAATCAGATTCATTAAGTGATTGTTGAGTTGAACTTTAGACAGGAAGTGTTTATTATAAGTGAGTATTATGCAAAATTTAGGTCAGTGACATTATTAACTCAGATGCGAGTGACTTTATATATTTGTTGTTCGGTGTATTAATGGTTCTTACTAGGGCGGCTTATAAAATGGCAATGCAACAGCAGAGCGAATCACAACAGCCCTCAGCTGTTTCTGAGGTTAGTGAAACATTAGACGCTAGCTTAACTGAAGTAGTGCCTAGTGGCAGCATTAGTCAGGCCCCACAACAAAGCTTAAGTGTTTCGATGTCATCTGAGCAAGACGAAATAAACCCATTGACTGTAATCATGCAGCAGTTAACACTGTTAGCCAAAAATGTAACAGACTTAACGAAAGCGCAAATAGAGACTAAAAGGGAAATGAATGAACAATTAGCAGCCAATCAAGTGAAAGTCCAGGAGCGATTAGAAGCTAATCAAGCGGAATTAAATAATAAATTAGTAGAGAATTTTCAGAAACTTGATGATAAATTAAATAAAACTGCAGAAGAATTGAAAATTCAGAATGAAAAGACAGAATTAAAATTAGCTGCTCAAATTGAGCAAGTCACTCAGCAGCGTAATGAAAATGCGAAGAAGTTACGCCTAGAGCTAACTGAGTATGTTGCTACTAAGCTTGATACTATTAAAGAGCAGGTCGAGTCAATCCCACAGATAGTTCAAGCACAAGAACAGATGCAATGATCTATGGCGGTAATTCCGGTATTAGTTGAAGTTCAAGATGAATTAAAGCAATAAGTAAATGAGATGTCAGCAGATATGCAGGATTTGAGACAATCACAAGACAAGATCCCGAAGGACATCCAAAATTTGGATAAATCCATAAATAACATAAAGGAGAGACAAGACGAGGTTGATCATAAGGTAAACATTCTCGCGGGAAAATTCTGCAGTTAAGTTTAGAAAGGCAAAGCATTTGTTCAGACAATATTGAACGTACGGTCAGAGCAGCTATACAATCTATGACCGAAAGTTCTGAAGAAAATTTATTTAATGAAGGTTTTCGAGAAGCCAAAGAGCAACTAGGCGAAGAACTTAAACAATGGAAAGAAAACATTGAGAGATCTTTAAATCTATCTCGAGAAGATTTGTGTTCCACGCAAGGAAATAAACCCATAACAAGATCTATCAATGAAGCTACATTATTTACCTGACCAAGTACAGACAGGGACATTAATGCACACGTTTGCTTTTGCAGTCAACATCAATCACAACACTATGTGGGTAGTCATAATGACTGTAATTGTAAAAGCAATACTGCGGAGAAAATGTTGAAACAACGTCAATTCCAGATCTACAACCCAGACAAGAAAAATGTTCATCCCGTAGTGTTTATAAGAAGTTTTAGGGGAGTATTGCCAAAAAATTGGAGTGAGTGGCAAAAGGTTAGTTTCGTGACCGGTTATATTCAGGGGTCAGGAGCTATATGGGCATCTGATATGATATCAACTTGGGACAGATTTGAAGATTTTGAACAAGCATTCTTATCCAAATACTGGTCTGAAGGAGTACAAGAACGTTTAAGGCAGGAGGTATTATACCTGGAACCTTTTTCCTTTTCACGTGGGTCTTTAAAGAAATACTTTGAGAAATATATAAACAAATCGCGGTATTGGGACAAGCCTATGCCTCTACAAGATGTGATTGGCATATTAAAATCTCGACTTCAGGCCAGCATCAGAAATAGAATGCTGTATATTAATGAGCATGACCTTGACTCTTTCATGACTACGCTTGACGCTATAGATATGATCGAGGAAGATGAACATCGACCAAGACAAACGGTTATGAAGAGGAGATCGATTGAGGCGCCAAACGCAAACCGGAACGGAAACGGATTTAATAGTTATTATACTAGGAATAGTCAGAGATTCAACGGAAACAATTACAACGGAAATGGAAATTTCAATAACAGTGCTGCGAGGGGCAGCTTCAGAGATAATCGAACGGGTCGCAGATACAACCCAATGTTTGGAAATGCAAGAGATTACCAGAACCAGCAGTCTTCAAATAATAATAATGCGTACAGAAATTCTGACCCTAGATTTGAAGCAAATAACACAACCAGTCATCAACAACAACCAGTCATAACAGAAGTTGTAGATGATTAAAGAGGAAATAATAATCGACATTTAAACTGAAGAGGGCTGCTTTATGCTCCGTAAAGTTGGCCGGGGAATACAAAAGGGGCAAACCTGTTTTAAACGAAATTAATTCCGTGGCAATGTTGAGATATAATGAAGGCGAATTAATGACAAATTAATTGACGAGAGATAAAAGGGTTCCTGTGTCTGAGATCATCACAGAAGTGGGAGGAATTTTAACCAATGTTGTATTGGGCACAGCTTAATCTACAGACGTAGTATCCGGAACTTTGTTTCGCAGAATTAGTAAAATTAAGAAAATCCCTGTTCTACCAGTACAAAATTGTAGAATTATAGGTGCAGTGGGAGCAAAATCCCGGAACGTAAAGATACAAACGCTTATAGAGATAAAATTGGGAAATGTAGCTAAACAATGCACATTCCTTGTAGTGGAAAAGTTGTTAGTAGATTGTATTCTTGGCATTGGAACTTTGCAAGCCTGCAATTGCAAGTTGGACTTGGTAGATGGAAAGGTGCATTTTAAAATCGAAGATCAATTTGTTACACTGGTCTTACTGAGAAAGGAGGCAGTGTATGAGCGATATTTCCGTGGTGCTGCTATGCAGTTGATTTGTGCTGAAAATAATAATATGTACCGACTACCAATCAAGTCAATTCAAGAAGAGGCTTTCAGAAAAACAGTCGAACAGAAGATTGCTGAGTCAGATTGCTTAACGGATAGTCAGAGGGAACAATTATTCAATACATTAACAGAATATGAGTCAGTTTTTGATGAAAGGCCCGGAATTATTAGTGGATATATTTGTACATTGCAGATTAAGCCCCATAAGACATTTTGCCGCACACACTATCCCATTCCCTGGCGATTAAAACAACCAGTTCAGGAAGAGATACAAAAAATGTTAAACTGGAATCTTATTGAACCGTCGAACAGCCCATATTGTTCTCCGTTGCTTGTTGTACCAAAGCCAGGAGGAAAAGTTCGATTGGTATTAGATGCAAGGGAAACTAACAAAATTATAGTACCCGTGCGCACACATCCGGAGAACATCGATGAGTTAATACATAAATTTCAAGATGTATCCTATTTTACCAGTATTGATTTGAGAAGTTCGTTCTGGTAAGTCCAGTTAGACAAGGACTCAAGAAAATATACTGCTTTCATATATGGAGGGAGAAGCTATCAGTTCAAGGTCGTTCCGCTTGGTCTCAATATCAGCTCTGGAGTTTTTATTTCTGCTTTGGACTATGCCCTAGGACCAGAACTACGTAGTCGAATAACAATTTTTGTGGACAATCTATTAATTGCCTCTAAAACTTGGGAGGAACATGTACAACTTATTAGGAGGATTTTTGCTGTGTTCAAACAAACTGGTATAACGGCAAATCTAAAAAAATCCCAATTTTCTCTACAGAGAATTAAATTCTTAGGACATATGATTAATGCAAAAGGCATTCTTCCAACAGAAGCGAAGATTAGTGCGATAAAAAATTTTCCAACTCCAAGAAACAGAAGACAACTGAAAGGCTTTATAGGCTTGGCTTCATTTATTCGTCGATTTATTAAAACTCAAGCAATGAACTCTGAAGCACTAAACCGGCTCCTGAGGAAAGATGTACCATGGCAATGGTCTAATAATTGTGAAAAGGCTTTTTGTGAAATTAAGGATCAACTGATAAATGCTCCGTTATTATACCACCCTGATATGAATGTTGGATTCTGTTTAGCCACTGATTCATCAGATGTGGGATTAGGATCTTGTTTATTTCAAATTAGGTACATCGATGGTGTAAAAACCTTTTGTCCAATTGCATTTGCTAGCAGAGTTTTATCCACCTGTGAAAGAGCATATACCACTACGGAATTGGAAGCTTTAGCAGTTATTTGGTCCTTGAAAAGGTTTAATTATTATGTATATGGCTCAAGGATAGCCGTTTATTGTGACCACCAATCATTAGCCTTTTTACAAACTTGTAAGTTGCTGCATCCTCGCTTGTCAAGGTGGATGCTGGCGCTGCAAGAATATCAGTTTCAAATTATTCATGTAGCCGGAAAAGAAAATATTATAGCTGACGCGTTGTCAAGAATTCCAGAAGGAATAACACCGAACTGGATGTAAATAATAAGGCAGAATTTCCAGTGCTTCTTCTTCAAGAAAATAATTACAAGTTATATTATATTCATTTATGTAAGACAATGGCTCAGCTTCAGAAGAAGGATCGACGATGGAATACTATAATACGACAATTCAATCAACAAAATCCTATGGTCAATTTGGAATACTACCGGCTTGTGAATAATGTTTTATTTTTTAAATCTGGGAAGGCTGAGAATCCAAAGTGGTGTGTCTGCATACCCGAAGAATATGAAGAACGATTAATTTGGTTTACACATTTGACCTGGAGTCATGTTGGGGTTGTAAAGTGTGCTAATAAGATTAGATATTATTGTTACTTCCCAAACATAAGGCGAAAAGTTCGCAAAGTCATACAGAAATGTGTTCTCTGTCAAAAGGCTAAGCCGGACAACAAGGGAAATAAACTTGCGCTTCACTCAATAATACCTGAAGCACCAAGATCACTTATTTCATGTGATATTTGTGGACCACTTCCTAGAGCCAGAGGTGGTGTTAAGTACATTATTGGATTCGGTGATGTGTTTACAAAATATGTTAAACTATATCCTATAAAATCAGCAACTGCAAGAGCTGCCGCAGTAAAGTTTGTAAATGACTACATTCCTCATGCAGGGATTCCAAAACCTATAATCTCTGACAATGCGAAGATATTTACTGGATATTTATGGAGAAAATTAGTATCACAACTAGGAATAAAGCAGATATTTACATCTTGCTATCATCCACAAGGGAATTTAATTGAACAGGTCTTTCGAGAACTAAACAGATTCATGAGAACGTACTGTCATGATAAACAAACAAACTACCTGGATAAACTATTTGACCGAGTTTGAGCAGATTTATAATAATTTACCTCATAGTTCTACAAACTTTACCCCGAATGAACTGATGTTCAGAGATAAGGAAAGAAACTTTTGGGTAGATAACTTGCCTAAACTCGAGGACACCAAAATGTCATGGGAAGAAATAATTCGTAATGCTCTCATTAATATTACGGAGAAAGCAAGACAGCGAAAGGAAATCCATGACAGAAACATCAAACGGATTCAGACTTTCAATATCGGACAAAAAATTCTTTTAAGAAGACGCATCAAGTCATCAAGGTTGAAGAAGACCATCAGAAAATGGAATCTAATTTATACAGGTCCATATATAATAGTTGATATACCGAATCCTGGTGCATATTTATTAGCATATCCGGATTCTGGAAGAATAAAAGGATTATTTCCCCATGTAGACCTAAAGAGGTACTTTTAAGGAAAGTGTTTCAAATTAAATGAAAAGCCTGTATGAAGTATTTTGGTGTTAAAAAAAAATGAAGTGCGAAGGACAGTATGCCTCAGCTACTGTGATAGGAGAAATGACAGCATGCCAAGCATCTGTGATAGTTTGATGAACAGTAAGCAATTGCTTCTGTGATAGTATAGGAATATTTAGAAAAGTAAATGGAACTGTAGCTATTGCTGCTGTGAAGACTTACGGATTATCTATCTACACGATGATCACCAAAGAAGCTTGTGCGTGTGAAATAATATACATTCAGGGAGTGTTAATATCCAGTGAGAATAAGTTTACTTAAACTATATGATCGAATATGGCGCTTGTGTGTGAAGTTAGTGTTTGTAAACTGACAGTTCACAGGAGAACAAATGAACCGCGTTATGAAATTGGAATCGATTGCTACTGTCCACAGATATAAAGACTCGCTGGTTTTTTTTTTTTTTTTTTGGCGCGAGCTAAATTCTATTCAAGAGAATTTAATTAACCAGCTTAGTGTGTGTTTATAAAATTAGAGTTAATAAGAAAGTTCTTCATTGAATTTCTAATAATGTGTCATTTTCCAGTTGGATTTGTTTATTGTTATATTGCATTCATATACGTTCATGAGAAAATGCGGCATTTGGGGTATAAAAGAGAAAAATTTGATCGTCAATAACAAAGATTACTTTCAGCTGGAGAGATCATGCAGCAAGACTTAATTAAACGTTCTCTTTCAGCAAAATTTCATTTCAATCATGTATGAGTAAGATACAATTTTTTTTGGAAATTGTCTCAAATAATAAAGTTTTTAATATTCTGACATGCTATCCACATTTGTACTTGAAACCAAATTAGGAAAGATTCAGATCTACTTCCACCTGGAAAAGCCAACGAAAAAACAAATTAAATAAATAAATTAGTTAAAACCAAGATTAGAACCTTTCGGCTTACTCAAGAACATGGATGAAATTATCCATGTTTTCAAAATTGTTTTCCGATCTGGAGTTGTGATATTGTGCAACTACAGTATCGATTAAAACATCTAGATGTGGAAAGTATAAGATGAATGGATTTTCCCATTCCTCAGATGGAAGATTGGATGGATCAGGTCCATATTTGAGTTCGAAATGAATTTAGAGAAATTCGACTAACCCTTCTCTTCCAGGAATCTTTAATAGTTGACCATTCCTTAGACGAATTTCGATTGTTTCATGCCACAATCCTGAGTACCTGTTCCTGAGGTTTCTTCTGGTATCTCAAAAATCCGTTACGTCTCCTGTCCGGTACGCCAATGCGACGTCTGTCCTCTGTGCCGTGTCCCATGTTCCTGTTCGATCAGTTTCACCACAGTTCAGCAGGACATCGATGAAGAAAAATTTTCAGAAGATTGCAAAAAATTTGCATGTGTAAAGATTTTTTTTTTTTTTTGCTATGAGGCAGATTTTATCTTTCCTATGTATTCTAGAATATATCTCAAATTTCTAAATTATTCTGTCTTTCCTATCATCTGTGACACCTAGTTGGCATCTAAGCCTCCACGTTTTCCGGGGTTTCCCTGTGAAGGCCAGTTCCTGAATAGGTAGACATGATTAACAACTATGTAAGTCAATCTTCCCTGGTTGTGTACGTGGGATGCGGGTATGCCCCAGTACACATGAAAGCAACAACTAGGTATCTAGGTAACGGAGATACCAAATCTCTATCAATTCTTGTAATCAAAAATTCTTACTAACTTCTTAAAATTTATAGGAACGTATGTTCCACAAAATTCTAACGAGTTAGCTAAGCCAACAGTTAGCTCGCAAAGTGGATACATATTAACTTTGCTCGCTGCGAGGGGCGATGTAATGTCTCTTGCAGTGGTCTCTCCGCGATATTTTCAGAAATTTTATAAATTATATAACTCAGTACATATCTCGAAATATCTCTTCTTATCTTACCGATTATCAATGCAAAGTAGTTTCAAGCCCAATTATTCCTTGGAGCGTCCATTTACTCCATGGAATAGCTTCTCTGCTATCTATGTTTTCTCTTATGAAAAGAATAGGGACTTCTTGCCGATTAGTCATGAAAGGGGGATGTATATGTATGTATTGTTGGGCGAGTCGCCATCTTGATGAGATTCTGTATGAGAAGAAATTTAATACATGAACTAAACTAAAGTAAGTGTGTTCGCGTATTATTTAACTGTTTATTATTGACAGTGTTTGCTTACTACGCTGTGTTGCACGGGATCAGTGGGGAACGTCTGATTTACACTGGACGAACCTGCCGTTTTGTATGCTCAAGATATCCAGTTATTTCAAATAAATAGGCTAACACGGTCTTACCAGCAGATCTCCGGTCTTCCCCATGTGATCACCAAAAGTTAATAATTATTACAAATGTTTCCAGGAGATCGACTGACAATTTTCGTCGCACCGAGACTTCGAAATTGCTTCACTGCCTTATGGAATTTAAGATAAGCTCAATTTAATCAGGATAGAACAGTATTGAACTGTGTGAATGCGATAAGCCTGCTTTGTCAATGAAAATTCCCTTAATATACGCATGTTTTTACTATCCTGATCAGTGAAGCTAAATCAGGCCGGTGAGAGAGAGGTTTTTTAAATTTTAAAAAATATTAAAAGGTGGGCGTTGCAAAACTTTTCATTACTTGTGTGGTTATTTTTCTTGCTTGCATCGTCTGTTTATTGCATTTGACAATTCCTAAATGAGCAACCCACCTCTGCCACCCTCTGCTCAGGCGCCTCAGCTGCAAGCAATAGATGCAACACAGCTTGTAAAGGCAACAGTGATGAAATCTAAATGGAATTTTTATATTTTATGAAGTTGCCAAGACCATTAATAGTTATAGTTCATTACTGATAACATGATGTAATATCTTTAAAATTTTTTTTGTTCATTCTTTGGTAGCAAAGATGTGATGATTCTGGGATAGCTGCTAAGTTAAGTCAATAAAGAAGTCTTAAGCAGGCCAAGTGGCGTGTGTTCTTGGTGATTTAAAATTAGACTAAATATCGTCAAGCAACATCTTTTGGGAACTGCCGCAAATATTACGTTAGAGCATTGATATCTGGTGACCCCGACGTGATAATAAGAAGATATGACGACAAACGGGAGCGTTTGCGGAATTTTGATGCTAACCTTGTTTGCTTCCAGGCAAGGAGATTGCCTGGAAGCAAACAAGCATCAAAATTCCGCCTTTTTGGAGTGAAAAACACGAAATTTGGTTCTATCAAGTAGAAGAACAGTACAGCATTTGCAAAACTGTCACAGAAGAAACTAAATTTAACCACCTAGTGCCACAATTCGAACCAAAATACATCGAGAATATTTGGGACATTATTTGCGCCACAGATGCGAATAAATATTCTTTGGCGAAGGAACGTCTACTTAATATTTTCAAAGAAAGTAAAGATAAGCGTATTAAGAGATTAGTTACTGGAATTTATTTGGGAGACCAAAAACCTAGTCAGTTATTACGCAAAATGCAAGCCTTGGCAGGTGTCGATGTGTCAGAAAAAGTCCTAAAGACACTTTGGCTAGAAAAATTCCGGATTCTATAAGGAACATTTTAATTGTCAGTGACGATGGACTCGAAAAGGTGGCTATAATGGCTGATAGAATAACAGAAATAAATCCCCGTAACGAATTGTTCATCACAAAAAGTGGTGCTTGCAGCCAACAGGATGTTTCGATAATAATGAGTGACTTGATGACAAGAATTTCGGGGCTAGAGCAACAAATGGCTCTGAGCACTATGGGACTTAACATCTGAGGTCATCAGTCCCCTAGACTTAGAGCTACTTAAACCTAACTAACCTAAGGACATCACACACATCCATGCCCGAGGCAGGATTCGAACCTGCGACCGTAGCAGCAGCGCAGTTCCGGACTGAAGCGCCTAGAACCACTCGGCCATAACGGCCGGCAGCAAAAATGGCCGCGCTGTCAACTGGTTATCGAGGCAGGTCTCGTAACAAAAGCTGTGAGCGTCAACATAAAAGAAGTCGTAGGAAGTCTCGAAATAAATACAACCCCAAGGGCAAGTACTGTTATTACCACTTTCGCTTTGGGCAGAACTGCAAGCCTGAAAAATGCACACCTCCATATAGCTGGACTGAAAAGGGAAACGCGACCCAGCAGCTGAATTAGCGGCAAGTTCTGCAGCCCAAGTCCATTGTCGCAAAACCCGCTTATTTGTAACCGACAAACAAATGGAATTGCAATTTTTAGTCGACAGTGGGGCGGATGTTTCTATAATTCCCGCTCACGCAAATGTTAATCGTCGGTCACCATATAAATTGTATATTGCAAATGGTACCGAAATTCCTACATATGGAATCGAACTTCGTACTATTGATCTGGGACTGCCACGTCAGTTTCAATGGCTATTTATAGTTGCGAAGATCAATAAAGGTATATTGGGTACCGATTTTTTGAATAAATTTCAATTATTAGTGGATGTCCACAATAAAAGATTATTAGATGATGTAACCAAGCTCAATGCTGAGGGTAAAGTTATGTCAATCTCAGAGGAAAACGTCCTGAGCACCATGAGCGAAAACACAAAATTTACAGATCTACTGTTACAGTATCATCTACATCTACATCTACATCTATACTCCGCGAGCCACCTTACGGTGTGTGGCGGAGGGTACTTATTGTACCACTATCTGATCCCCCCTTCCCTGTTCCATTCACGAATTGTGCGTGGGAAGAACGACTGCTTGTAAGTCTCCGTATTTGCTCTAATTTCTCTGATCTTTTCGTTGTGATCATTACGCGAGATATATGTGGGCGGTAGTAATATGTTGCCCATCTCTTCCCGGAATGTGCTCTCTCGTAATTTCGATAATAAACCTCTCCGTATTGCGTAACGCCTTTCTTGAAGTGTCCGCCACTGGAGCTTGTTCAGCATCTCCGTAACGCTCTCGCGCTGACTAAATGTCCCCATGACGAATCGCGCTGCTTTTCGCTGGATCATGTCTATCTCTTCTATTAATCCAACCTGGTAAGGGTCCCATACTGATGAGCAATACTCAAGAATCGGACGAACAAGCGTTTTGTAAGCTACTTCTTTCGTCGATGAGTCACATTTTCTTAGAATTCTTCCTATGAATCTCAACCTGGCGCCTGCTTTTCCCACTATTTGTTTTATGTGATCATTCCACTTCAGATCGCTCCGGATAGTAACTCCTAAGTATTTTACGGCCGTTACCGCTTCCAATGATTTACCACCTATGGCATAATCGTACTGGAATGGATTTCTGCCCCTATGTATGCGCATTATTTTACATTTATCTACGTTTAGGGAAAGCTGCCAGCTGTCGCACCATGCATTAATCCTCTGCAGGTCCTCCTGGAGTACGTACGAGTCTTCTGATGTTGCTACTTTCTTGTAGACAACCGTGTCATCTGCAAATAGCCTCACGGAGCTACCGATGTTGTCAACTAAGTCATTTATGTATATTGTAAACAATAAAGGTCCTATCACGCTTCCCTGCGGTACTCCCGAAATTACCTCTACATCTGCAGATTTTGAACCGTTAAGAATGACATGTTGTGTTCTTTCTTCTAGGAAATCCTGAATCCAATCACAAACCTGGTCCGATATTCCGTAAGCTCGTATTTTTTTCACTAAACGTAAGTGCGGAACCGTATCAAATGCCTTCCTGAAGTCCAGGAATACGGCATCAATCTGCTCGCCAGTGTCTACGGCACTGTGAATTTCTTGGGCAAATAGGGCGAGCTGAGTTTCACATGATCTCTGTTTGCGGAATCCATGTTGGTTATGATGAAGGAGATTTGTATTATCTAAGAACGTCATAATACGAGAACACAAAACATGTTCCATTATTCTACAACAGATTGACGTAAGCGAAATAGGCCTATCCAGACATAGCTAAACCTAATTTGGTACCTAGCGAAATTAAACATGATGTCAAACACTATATTACCACTGAAAGCCCTCCTGTGTTTTCTAGGGCAAGACAATTAGACCCAAATCGCAGGGCGATCGCAAAACAAGAACTTAAATTCATGTTAGACAATGGCATCATTAGACCATCTAAATCTGCATGGGCAAGTCCTCTCCATATTGCACCTATGAAGGATGGCTCAGTACGTCCGTGTGGAGATTATAGACGGTTAAATGAAAGAACAATTCCAGTCCGTTATCCTGTACCTAGAATAGAAGATTTCCATTGTATTCTTCAAGGCAAAAACATACTTTCTAAAATCGATCTTTTTAAGGCCTATTATCAAATACCTATTGCTGAAGAAGATAAGCACAAAACAGCTGTAATCACACCATTTGGACTGTATGAATTTAATGTCATGAGCTTTGGCCTGCGGAATGCACCTTCAACATTCCAGCGATTCATTAATGAAGTCACGTTTGGGCTAGATGTTGTGTTTCCTTACCTCGATGACATTTTAATCGCCTCATCCAGTATTGAAGAACACCGAACACACCTGAAACTAGTCCTGGAGCGATTGTATAATTATGGACTTTGAATCAACATATCAAAATCAACCTTTGGAGTAAATGAAATTGAATTCCTGAGGTACTGGATAACATCAGAGGGATCCCGTCTACTACCTAAGAAAGTGCAAGCAATTTTAGAGTATAAGTTACCTGACAAACTACATGAGCTCCGCAGATTTCTTGGCATTGTCAACTACTACCGTCGCTACCTTAAAGATGTGACACAGACTCAAGCTGTTTTGCATGACTATCTTAAGGGAGCAAGAAAGAAGGCTAATAGACAAATTCAGTGGACTGAAGAAGCAGAGAAAATGCTTGAGAAATCTAAACAAAGTATAGTAAATGCTGCATTATTGGCTTTTCCTAACTCGGAGTTACCACTAGCATTATGTACAGACGCATCAGATATTGCTGTTGGTTCTGTGCTCCAGCAACTGGAAAATGGAAATTGGAGACCTGTTGCATTATTTTCACAGAAACTGAGTAAATCACAGAAGGGTTACAGTACCTATGACCGAGAATTATTGGGAATTTACCGTTCTGTAAAAAAGTTTAAGCATTTACTGGAAGGAAGAGACTTCATAATCTTCACTGATAATAAGCTACTCACATTTGCTTTCAAGCAAAACAATGATAAGGCATCTCCTCGACAGATGAGACAGTTGCAGTACATTTCACAATTTTCGACCGATATTCGTCATGTCAGTGGCCATGACAATATTGTTGCAGATGCCCTATCCAGAGTTGATGAAGTAGTAATACAGGACTATGATGAAATTGCCAAAAACCAGCAACAAGATCAAGAACTACAGCAACTCCGAACAGGGAACAACTCCTTAAACTTCAAGTCATATCAACTTCCATCAGGGAAAACATTGTGACACATCCACTGCAAATATCAGACCTTGTATTCCTCAACCTTTTCGTTATCAAATATTTCTTCATTTTCATGGTTTAGCTCAGCCTGGCATAAAGACAACAGTGATTCTGTTGAGTAGTAGAGCCATTTGGTCAAACATCAAAAGTGATGTGCGACAGTGGACTAAATCCTGTGTCAATTGTCAGAAAACCAAGGTCACTGGCCACACAAAAAACACTGCTAGAGAAGTTTGAAGAACTTGATGAACGTTTCAGTGTTGTACACATTGGCCTCTTCGGACCTTTTCCTCCTTCTAATGGCATGACTTATTGTTTAACTTGTGTTGACCATTTCACATCTTGGATGGAAGTCATACCACTTAAAGATATTTCAGCTGAAAAAGTGGCAACAGCCTTCTAGCAGCACTGGATTGCAAGATTTGATGTACCATCACAGGTAATCACTGACCAAGGAACACAGTTTAGATCGAAGTTGTTTAATAATTTGGGCATAGTATGTGGAATGAAAATTCAGCATACAACGCCATATCATCCTCAATGCAATGGTAAAATTGAGCGACTACATAGAACTCTGAAGTCTGCAATCAAGGCCCATAACAGTTTTAACTGGACAGAAATTCTGCCTACTGTTCTATTGGGGCTGCGCACTGCAATGCGAGAAACATCGAACCATTCCATTGCACAGATGGTATATGGAAAAACTGTAAGACTTACTGGTGAGTTTTTTGAAGAGCCCACTACAAAGATTGACCTTGATTCATTTGCATCTAATTTGCAATAGCAAATGATTCATCTGAAGCCTAGTAGGCCTACACAAAGCAAATCAAGATCAGTATTTGTTCCAAAAGATCTGAAAACCTGTTCCCATGTTTTCCGGAGAAGTGACAGGGTTAGAAAACCATTAGAACCTACATATGATGGTCCCTTTCCTGTCATTTCACTATTAAAAGGAAGTGCAAACACATAAATGTGTCAGTGGACAGACTTAAACCAGCTTATCTCCTGCAAGAAAAATGGGAATCAGAGAATGTACTTCCAAACTTTTCCAAGGACATTGAACCACAACATCCCACAGGGGAACCATCTCCAAATATCAGAGTATCGAAGTCAAGACTGATTATAAGGTTCCCACCTCGATTCTTAGAGCAGTTGTCTCTGTGGAGAATTAATCAAATATCACACCAGACTTTGTAAAAAGGTTTTGTAATTATTTTGTATCATATCTTTTGTCATTCCAATATGTTTTTTTATTGTTTTATGTTAATGTTGTGCTGATCTTTTTTTAAGAAAATTCCTTCATCACCATGTATTAATTCATAACCATGTTACTGGTGGGGGACTAGTGTAAAGGCAACAGTGATGAAATCTAAATGGAATTTTTATATTTTATGAAGTTGCCAAGACCGTTAATAGTTATAGTTCATTACTGATAACATGAGGTAATATCTTTAATTTTTTTTTTGTTTATTCACTGGTAGTAAAGATGTGGTGATTCTGGGATAGCTGCTAAGTAAAGTCAATAATGAAGTCTTAAGCAGGCCAAGTGGCGTGTGTTCTTGGTGATTTAAAATTAGACTAAATATTGTCAAGCAACATCTTTTGGGAACTGCCGCAAATATTACGTTACAGCAATTATAAGCTTACACAAATGTTTCAGACATAGCAGATTGCCTCCCTTCTCAATACAGTACAGCAGTTACTCGCACACCAAACGAATAAAATAACTGTAGCTCTGAGCACCATACCGCCTTTTCGCCAGGTTAACGAAAACAAAGAGGAGTGGCTCAAGTGGTTGCAACAGTACGAAGCCCACATCACTGCTCACAGAGTTTCAGGTACTGTGAAACTACATTACCTTTTGTCAACGGTAGGAAGTGCCGTCTTTTGATTCATTCAAAACTCCGAGCGAACTTTCCTATGATCAAGTTATAGGCTCTCTAACTAACTATTATGACCAACAACTGAATGTTGTGGCAGCTAGGTACCAATTCTCTTGTTTGCAAGAAATGGTCAGAACAAACTCATCATGAGTGGCTAACAGATTTGCAGGGTATGACGAGGAAACGCAAATTCAAATGTGCTTGAGGTGCTTTATATTCAGATGTTACATTGCGTGATGCAATGGTGTACAGTGTAACTGATGACAAACTTAGGGAACAGATTCTGAAACAGGCAGATCCGTCATTTCAGCATGTAGCGAAAATTCTCGATCAGTATGATTCAGGTGTCGTACCAGCCAATAAATTTCAGCAGTCACCAATTTGTTGGGTTGAGTCACCCCTTGGCTACGACTGTCCCAGAAGGCAGCAACATCACATGCACGCCACTCCACGTAAACAGTTCTCTAAACAAGCAGCTACGTCAGTGATTAGAATTAAGTCATGCCTTCGGTGCTATTCATGCCACAAGTCCCGAGAATGCCTATCCAGAAAAGATTAGTGTTACACTTGTGGAAAGAAATGTCATGTACAGCACATATGTTTGCAACAGAACAAACGTAAAAATTCTGCCTACTCACAAAAATCTAGTCACAAGGCCCATGTAATCAATGCAGTGTATTCAAAGTCTGTTGCAGGCATTAACAAAACTAGCAAGCAAACAGTTTCTTCAGTGCTACGCCAGTGCAACAAACTTTTTCTTCATTTGCATATTAGTGTAAATCGTGTGAAATTTCAGTTGCATTGCTGAATCATAACACATATGTACTGTTAGGCTCCCCACACCTGTCTAAAACTAGCACACAACTGATGGCTTATAATGGACAAGACATTCCCATTCTCAGAAGATGTACTTTGCCTGCCATGTATCGCTCACATATGCGAACTGTGACTTTCACTGTGCTACAATCATGCAACTGTGAGAACATATATGGCCTTAATTCGTTTAACTTGTTTGCTACATAATGGCGGCAAGTGTACACGTAACTTTAAACCGCTCTGCAGTTTTTGAGGACTTAATTTCAATCAAGTGTGTTGTTTGTGACGAAACAGTGCTAAATGGAGTTAGAATATGCGTGTTTAAACATAAATGGTGCCATTCACGCTGTTATGCTCAAGAAGATTTACAAATACAGTGTAAATGTGACATAGAGTGTAACGGCCGCGAGATCGCGAGTGAAAAGTGCTACGCGGGAATAGAAGATAGCGTGCATGACGAACTTCAAAAAGAACTTGACATTATAAAAAAATATATAAAAACAATGGAAAATTTGGTACTAACCATACGGGAACTGTCTGAATCGTCAAGGCAACAAGATCTCATTAATGCTAGCCATAAAATTCGTAGGTATGCACAACCAAATGTACAAAGTGTAAACAGTACGACTGTAACTAGAAATATGAACGAACTGATCACTCTAAAAGACACAAGTGAATTAAACGCAAGAAAAGAAAGTGTTAATAGTGCATCTATGGATAAAAATATGAACAAACTATCCACACAAAAATATACAAGTGGATTAAACGGAGAAAAACACAAGGTAAATATTCGTAAGGAAAAAAAAGTAAACAACCACGTTATGCATAAGCAAGGATACAAGCAACAGACATATATTTTTGCAGATAGTCATGGGAGAGGAGTTACGGAAATTATGAGAAGAAATCACCCAGACCTTAATGTAACAGGCATCATCAAACCAGGCGCGCCATTACGCGAAATTCTGAAAAACAGTGACAACATATTAACGACGGGTAACAGCTGCATCATAATAGGAGGCGCAAATGATGTTTACTGTAATGAAACTTGGCGTGCAACGAGAATCCTAAAGGAAACAATCAAAAGGATGCCTCAAGTGCATTTCTACATTGTTAGTATCCCCAGGAGGCACGATCTGATGGAAAACTCGTGCGTAAACATCGAGATTGTTACAGCAAACAGGCTATTTGAGAAAATATGTCGAGGTTTCCAGAATACGACTTTTGTAGAGATAAACAGTGTTCACAGAGAGCACTTCACAAGACATGGTCTCCACATGAACGTAAAAGGGAAAAAGATTATTAGTGCCGAAATACTTAAATTTATTAATGAGTCATCTGTAATGGAAGTGTCTCCAATCCCAATTCCGCCAAAACAAGAGTTGTCTGTAACAGTGGAACCATCATTATCTGCAGTAGAGCTACAACAAACACCAGCAGCAGCAGCAAAGGCTCAGATGTTCTCAGCAGCAGTGTCTGATAAACCAATAGCAGCAGAATCACCACAATCATCAGCAGAGCTGTCGTCATCAGCAGCAGCATCCAGAACAGCAGACCACATAATACTACCTCAAGGCAATGAAAATGCATGTGAGGAAAACATACGAAGGTCCTTAGCTGCAGCAGCTAACAAAGAAGGGCAGTCACCAAGTCGGCGAGCACAGGAGCCACCAGCAACAGCAACCACACAGAAGAGGTGCCTGAGGCCTGGGAGATCAACAGCAGAAGCAGCTTCCAATCAAGACAGATGCCTGAGAACTAGGAGATCTGCTACACTAAGTGACAATTTTTTATGGTACCGAGTAAGCAGAAAGAGAACATGGAAAAAGATGTAAGTAAAACTGTCCATTTTAAATACCAGTGTGACAATAGTGAGAGGAATATAAACACCGGACAAAGATACGTTCCAGGTTTAATGACACAAACTGAAAAAAATCACTGCATAGTACCAGAAGCAAAGGGAGCAAGTGAAGTGCTTAGTATATTACAGGAAGGGGAACTATTACATTTAAAGCCAACTGTTAGAATACTTCACCAAAATGTTCAATACATAAACAATAAAACAGAGGAACTAGAGATAATATTACAGGAGTATAGGCCAAACATTCTAGTAGTTACAGAACATGGGCTAAAAGAAAATCACATAGGAATGTACAACTTGAAGAATTATGTGAAAGTAGCCAGTTTTTGCAGAACTTCCTATAAAGGTGGTGGGGTTGCTATTTTTTCTAACTATAAATCAACTAAAGCCATAAATATAACAAAATATGCTATAGAATTGAGCTTTGAAGCTACAGCACTGGAAACTAAAATTGCTGGGAATTTATGTTGTGTATTAGGTTTGTATCGATCACCAAATGGTATAATTAAAACCTTCTTTGAACAGCTGGAAGATATAATCCAACACCTCTCAAAAACATATGCTTATTTGATCATTATAGGAGATCTGAACATAGACACGAGTAAAAATACAGACAATACTAAGACCCTACTGGACTTATTGTGCATATACAATCTAAAAATAAAAATAGATAAACCAACCAGAGTAACAAAGCATAGTGAAACTATTATTGATCATGTAATAACAAATATTCCTACATGCTATTGTGACACACAGGTAATAAACTCCACATTAGCAGACCATTTTGCAATCATGATAGACATAAATATAAAGACTAGTGATTCAGTGCAGAAGATATGGGAGATGAGAAGACAGAACTACCCACATAACATAAATCTGCTAAAAAAGATGTTAGAGGCAGAAAACTGGGAAACAATATATGCAGCTAAAGATGCAAACACCAAATGGAACCAGTTTTATTCTTTATTCAATTATTATTATGATGTTACATGTCCTGTTAGTAAAAGGCTTGTCAAACAGCAACAAAAAAAGAAAAGCTGGGTGACTGGAGAAGTAATCCATGCCAGAAATAATCTGAGAGTGTATTATGACCTCTCCAAACAAAAAAATAATGAGGCCTACAACACACTGTATAAAATAAAAAAGAAAGAGTACTGTAGTTTTATCAGAGAAACTAAAGCATCATTCATCAGGATGTCTATAGATAAGGGAAAGAACTACTCAAAAGGTTTATGGTCGTTCATTAATGGAGAGAGAGGAAAAGTAACAAATCGGGCAGAGGACATCTGCCCACTGATGAGTGGGAAAAGCAACGCAAACCCTCTAGAAGTAGCCAATACTTTTAACAGATATTATATTACTGTAGCAGACGAATTAATAAGTCAAAATAAAACAAATGCAGTAAGTAAATTGTTAAACCCCCCACATACAAATCATACTATGGTTTTCATACCTACAACAGATGCAGAAGTGTCAAACCTAATAAAACAACTTAAAATTAAACATTCTTCTGGCTTGGATGGTGTCACATCACATCTCATAAAGGAATGCAGAGAATGTATATTAAAACCATTGACACACATGCTGAATGCTGCGATAGAAGAAGGTATATTTCCAGATTCACTGAAAGTAAGTAAAGTGAAGCCAATATTTAAGAAAGGGAACAGGGATGAATTAGGAAATTACAGGCCAATATCATTGATCTCAACATTTGCTAAAATCTATGAAATGATAATAAAGAATAGAATTGTAAGTTTTATAACAAAGTACAGTATACTGCATTCATCACAACATGGTTTCAGAGAAGGGAAGTCAACAAAAACAGCATCAACAGATATAATTGAGCACATTCTTAATTTACTTGACAGGCAACAAAAGACTTGTGGGATTTTTATGGACCTATCTAAGGCATTTGATTGTGTGAACCACTCAAAATTAATGATGAAATTATATCAGTATGGAATTAGAGGAAAATGCTATGACATACTTAAATCATACATTACAAATAGGAAACAATGCACAGAAATCAGACATACTAGTGGGGGAAACATAACAAACTACATATCAGAATTACAAACAGTTAAACACGGTGTGCCGCAAGGGTCTGTGCTTGGGCCAATACTATTCATACTCTACGTAAATGACTTCCCTAACTATATAAATCAGAAACTTATAATGTATGCTGATGACACAACAATCATTTGCACAGCTGACACAAAGGAGGAGCTTGAGAAGGAAGCACTCCTGACTATTGAAAATGCAAATAAATATTTAACACAAAACAACCTGTTTATGAATCAGTCTAAAACAATGAATGTAGTATTTCAGACCAAGCGTAGTGAAAATTATAATATAAATGTTAATATAAATGGAAACACTATTAAAGAAGTAACCAGCACAAATTTTCTAGGAACTATAATAGACAAACATTTGGCATGGGGGGAGCACATAGATGCACTGTGTAAAAAGATAAACAAACAGATCTTCATCATGCATAAAACAGCTAAGACTGTGGATGATAAAGTCCTCAGATCAATGTATTATGGACTTGTCTTCCCACATTTGTCTTATTCGGTTCATATATGGGGAAATGCACAAGCTGGCTACCTAAAAAGAATATTCACAATTCAGAAAAGGGCAGTGAGATGCATTGCAAAAATACCACCAAGACAGACCTGTAGGCAAGCTTTTGTACACTATAATATTATGACAGTATATTCACTGTATATATACCAAAGCATAATGGTGGTAAGGTCAAGTGATAAACACCTCCTAAATAAAGATGTACACAAACACGGTACAAGAGGAAATGAAAATTACTACATGATAAACAGAAATCTAAAACTGTCTATAACTGCCCCAGAAGAAGCAGGCAAAAGGTTTTTTAATAAACTCCCCAAAATCATTAAAAAAGAAACAGATCTAAAATGTTTTAAAAATCATTTGAAACTATATCTCACAGAGAAATGTATATACAGTTTGAGTGAATACTAAGATGTGTTTAAATATATCATTACTGAAATGTACCTGTAAAAATTATCATTTCTGTATGTTTTTTTTGATTTGTGTGTACATATAATGTGAAACATGTAAAACCTTTGTATGATTATGGACTATTTCTGTTTAATCATTTGTTTCATTTATATATATATTGAAATCAAGTTTGATGTTAATAGGCTATTGTATGACACACCCAATACTCTCAGCTGGATTTTCAGCTGGAGTCCATGGGCAAAGAATAAATAAATAAATAAATAAATAAATAAACTTTCAAATTCAGGACAATATGTTGTCTGTGACTGCATTCAATGCCAAAGACAGTGTAGATAGCTTGCTGAAAGAGTTCTCTGAACTCTTTTCTGAAGGTTTAGACAAGGCTAAAAATTTTGTTGCACATCTTACTATGAAAGACAATGCTCAGCGGAAATTTTGCCCCGCCAGAACAGTTCCCATTGCATTATGGGACGAAGTGCCCACTGAAATACAAGAATTACAAGCTAGTCAGTTGGCAAGTCCATTGGTTTTGCTCCCCAAACATTCAGGTCACATTCGCGTCTGTGTTGATTTTAAAACTACAGTCAACCCACAAACTGTGATTCATACTTATCCATTGCCACACCTAGAGCATCTCATGGACAGATTATGCGCTGGTCGCTACTTTTCAAAAATTGATTTGTGCTACGCATATCTGAAAATGCCGCTAGATGAAAAATCTCAAACTGTGTGTGTCGTGAACACTCATTTCGGCTTGTTTAAATATTTACATTTGCCTTTTGGCAGTGCTTCCGTATCCGCCATTTTCCAACGGTATCTGGAACAGTTGACTACTCAAGTGCCAAACTGTTCAAACTATTTGGATGATTGTGTCGTAGCAGGTCGTACACCTGAAAAGACATTGCAAATTTGCGTGCTTTGTTTCATGTGTTTTCTGATGCAGAACGAAAGTGTAGACTGGACAAGTGTGATTTTTTTAAACCTGAGTTGCATTATCTTGCTCATGTCATAGACGGTCAAGGTGTACATCCTCTTCAGCCACATTTCTTAGCCATCCGTACCCTGCCAGTTCCTCGCAATGTCACAGAATTGCAGTCAGTCTTAGGGAAAATGAATTATTATATTCAGTTCATACGGAATGCTGCACAAATTACAGTTGCTTGCGTCGCAACAATGGTCCCTTTGTTTGGACAGATGAGTGCCAAGAAACTTTTCAAAAACTTAAAGATGCATTGCTCACTGATCGATGCTAGGTCAATCTGATCCTGACGAACGAATTGTGTTGCAAGTCGACGCTTCCTCTTACGGAATCAGTGCAGTGCTTTCACACACAACTTGTGATAAAGTCAGGCCTATTGCTTTCGCATCAAAAGTGTTGTCCAAAGCTCAGTGTAACTATTCACAAACATAGAAAGAGGCTTTGGCTATTGTGTATGGTGTCACCCAAATTCCACCACTATTGTAGTGCAGAAAATTCTAGTAACGCATCACAAGCCATTGCAATCTTTGTTTCACCCGAAGAAGCCTATTTCTGTACGAACTGCCCAAAAACTGCAACGATGGGCTTTATTGTTGTCTCAATAGTAGTACAAGATGGTGTATCGTCCTAAAGCTCAACATGGTAATGCGGACACACTTTCATGTCTTCCGATTGGCCCTGATACAGACTTTGACGCTTCTGCTGCATCTTGTTGTCACATCGATGCTCAGGATTCTGAATTACTTCAATCCTTTCGTCTGAACTATAGAAAAATTGCACAGGCCACAGAAGCTGATTCCAACTTGAATATTTTGCTAAAATACATTCGCACATATTGACCTCGCTCATTGCATAGCATAATGAACTCTGTAGTGCTCCGATGCT
The DNA here is from genome assembly GCF_023864345.2 of Schistocerca serialis cubense. Taxonomy (NCBI): domain Eukaryota; kingdom Metazoa; phylum Arthropoda; class Insecta; order Orthoptera; family Acrididae; genus Schistocerca; species Schistocerca serialis. The sequence continues at coordinate 87,396,425 of NC_064640.1, read as the reverse complement.
TCGCACGTTGGCATAGCTTCGCTGTACAACAACGTGTGATTCTTGATCAAAATGACTGTGGACAGTCATGTGTGTTGATCCTTCCAAGCTTTGCAAAAACAAGTGTTGCAGTTACTTCACCAAGGAGACTGAGGGATTGTTTGTATGAAACAGCAAGCGCATCGACACTGTACTTGGCAGGGTATGGACACCCAAATAGAACAGATGACGTCACAGTGTCACGCCTGTGCGGAAAATCAGTCCGCTCCGCCACAAAAAAATCTCTGGATGGCCTATAAGTCACAATCACTATGGCCACATGTATACATAGAGTTTGTGGGACCTTTTACGAACATTCGTTGGTTGATTGTGATAGGCCCTTGTAGCAAGCTTCCTTTAGCTGTGTCAATGAATTCGATAATGTCACATAGCACAGTTCAGGTGTTTTTCTCAATTTTTTGCCTCGATGGTTTGCCTCAAGTCGTAGGGTCGCACAAAGACCTTCAGTTCCCATCAAGTGAATTTGAAACATTCTGTGAACGCAACGGCATACAGCATCTTACTAGTGCACCATTTCATCCACAGTCAAATGGCGAAGCAGAACGTTTTGTCGGATCCTTCAAGCAGCAGATGGACAAACTTCACACCCCACACATCAGGGATCAAGCTTTGCAACTGTTTCTCAACTCCTAATGTTCGTATCGACAAGGTGGACCATCGCTGGCAGAATTGCTTCACAGCCGCCGCCATCCAACACTGCTCCACCTGCTCCACCCTCGTCTGCTTTCAGCACCGAAGGAAGCCACAAGTATCGATCACGCTATATGATATTGTGTTTTACAGAGTTTTTAGTGTCAGCAGCCAGTGGGCGCAAGGCGCGATCCTTGGTTGACTTGGCAGATGCATGTATCTCATTTCAGGCCCAGACGGATTGCAGCGCCGACATCACAATCAAATTCGCTACTGCCACGTGCACAGTCATCCTTCTGTATCTCTTCCCCAAGATTCATGAATCCCGATGAGAGTGTGTCCACAGCAGCTGTCAGAGGGTGTCATCACGACATTGCAGGACAACCTCATGGAGACGGATTCACCTGCTCCACCTCCACTCGTCCTACTGATGGAGATGGACCCGCCCACGCTGCAGCAGCTGTCACCTTCTACATCTTATGGGACGCATACCCTAGGGTTTTTTTCCCAGGAGACGTTTCCAGAAGAGCAGAGGCGTGATGGCAGGGTATGACAGGAAGTCTGACGTCCCCTACAGCCACAGCTTCCAGTCCATCAGAGCGTCTATGCTCCTGCCTCCTCACCCATTGTCTTGCTCCATATACGACAGTGCTCCGTCGCTCTAGGGGGAGGGGGGGAAATGTTACGGCATAAAGTCAAGTGCTGGCACGCCAGCTGGGAACGACAGGGAAGAGAAGGCTGTGAGAAGAAGTCAGCCAATCGCACACTGACTGGACCTCTGTCCAGAACGACAACATGACAGCAGTGGCCCCTATGTGAAGAGTTCATAAGCACTGCGACCAACTGGTGACGCCCCAGTTCAATAGCAGCTTCAAGATTAGCGACTTCTATAGCAGCGTCAACACTAGTCACCTCACTTGTACTCTATATGTAGCACAGACTTGGAATTATTTATTCTGAAGAAGATTAATTATTTTATATATCGCCCTATGCTTGTGACACATCTGTATAATTACCAAAGTTAAGTGTTGTATCTTTTCTTATTGTAATAAAACTCATTAATACGATTGTTTGTCTAGTGAACTGAGTATGCAGGCTTCCTAGACACGACACCCTTGATTATTTGCGACTAGTGATGGTAATTCATTCAACAGTTCGATTTTACGCATGTCCACCATGTTTATGCTGTAATTATATCGTCCTGTAAGAGAAAGAAAATATTTCTGTTCCTATATTTTCCAAATTATTTTCAAGGAATTCAGTCAAATGTACCATTTTCCCATTGATTTCGTAATATCTCTTACAAATACTCTTTGCAATTCTCAAAAGGGCAAATTTTCAGTACCAGTACTCATAGTTTCCTGGCGTTTCGAATGATTTTCCAGCCTGTTTTCATTTAGATGGCATCTTCACTCATTGTTGCAGTGGATCAGCGAACCTGGCCCTTGACCTGTTAATCTTCCTTTGAATGTGGCATGTTACACACGCAAAAGCACAGTACATCACAGCTGAAAGTACGTATTTTATTTTCACATGGCACACAAACATGGGCAGAATGCCGCCATTTCAACAAATCATAATAAAACTAACAACATATCAAAGATGACACATGAAAAATAGTCCACATCACTGACAGAGATGTAGCAGCCATTCTGACTGTGACAACAGCTTCACGAGCATTCTGTCAATATACAAACTCTTCCACTTATGAAAATACGAGATCGAAGTAACTAACCAAAAAAATTGAACGAGGAGAACTGCCACATAAAAGCGCTGTACTTTATTTTTATATATTTTTTGTCCTAAAATTGCATGTTTATTCTGAGCACTTACTGTAGAAAGCATTTGAAAACAGTTTTTAGGTTATTAAGTGCTTATTAGCGGCCACATCTGACACCATTTTCATATTGCGAAAGGGATTAGTGAAGTTGTTTACCGTTCAACAGTGATTGTGTTCGCCCCAGCTAGTCGGTTTTCTGGTTCACGTATAGTATAAGAACATTAGTAAACATTTGTATTTTCTTTGATATTTGTATTATCGTATATCAACTGAAATTTATTCCAGTTAGTCACGAATATTATAATTAACTAACAGACATTTTACAATAGGTGGAACTGTTTCCCTTTTGTTGTGGAAAACCTTGTAGGAACACTTAAAATAGATATCGATATTATATTCATGTTAGGAAGGAAAAAACAATAGGTGTAGTGTTATAACTGTACACTTAAAAGTATGCAGCTCAAATTTCTGCTTTACAAAATGGGTCATAGTGTTTTTAATAAGCAGTTTGTTACCTTCAATAGACTCGACATTGAATTTTGGAAACATATTACATGCCTGAAATACAAATGAAAAACTTTTAATTACAAAACATCCACGCCATTTGTTTTTATCGAACGAAACACAGTCCCTTGTTCCAACTCAACAAACTAATAAAAGAACGTGTCAAATGTGTCCTAAAGCGTGTGAGCTGCAGTCACCTTCTACAGACTCCATAAAATTCGAAAAAAACATGAGTTGACGATGACTTTTCAAACCGAATGCCCGGAACAGAGCCCATAAGGACTATCGTAACAAGTTCTTCGATATGAATTCCAGTGAAACATTAAAAAAAACGTCGAAACTGCTACTGGTAACACTACTCAATTGATATGGTCATGTCAGTTGAAACGAATGATCCATAATCGAAACGTGTTGTCGAAAATATTCGGCAGATTAAAGACACTGTCGAGTCAGGACGTCCCAATACAAGAATTCAACGATGATGAATATCAATAACTATACCATGATTTTAAAGGCTCGAGCAGATGTGGGAGAATTAAAATCTGGGTTGTAAACAGGTGGTCACAAATAACTTACATGATGATAAGTGAAATGAAATTTTCGAGTTTTTGACCACTCCAGTCTTGTCAGGAATTATGGATGAGTTAAAAACTGCTGAATATTTTTCAGTGTTATGAGATAAAACTTGTGACATGTCCCAAGGTGAATAAGTCTATGTCTGCATCAGAGTCGGTTATGAAGATCTGACAGTGAATGTATATCTTTTTGGATTTTATTGCATAAATAGAACTTCACCAATGACATTTTAGTCCTCTGCAATTATCACTCGCAAATCTCAGAGTCCATTGTTACGATGGGGCATCAAATGTTTTTGGCTAAGATTCAGGAGTGCATTCATAAATATGCAAAGAAGAGTCTTGTGCATTGTTTATAAATTCTAATGCTCATAATCGTAATCTGATCATGCAGAATGGGAAGGGAAACTATTTACCAGCAAGAAAATTTATTGAAATAATGAGTAGTCTAATAACCTTTGTATATGACTCAACGATGCACTGTGTTCAGTTCAGAGAGCTGCAATTGAAATTGAGGAGGAAACTCAAAAGTGTTCACCTACTATCCAACTAGTTAGGTATATATTATGATTAAAAGTTTTATTTAATTGTGGCTGATATTTAAATGGAATTTATAGAACGGTGTCAGCCAAAGTATCAAGTTACAATGATTATTTGCAAAGCTTTGAGTACTATTTTAATTTAAAAGTTTCTACTGAAGACTTTCATTGAGTAAAAATTTCAAACTCAAAATTGTGGAAGTCTAATCTAAATGTCTCCGAATCTTATGTACAAACAGAAGTAGTTATTGATGTTTTAAGTATTTCTCTTCATTTTATATTTGAGTAAATTTGGTGTAAAAGTGATCATGGAATGGAAACACACAGCAACAGAACATACCAGCGTGACTTCAAACACTTTGTTACAGGAATGTTCAAAATGTCCTCCGTTAGCGAGGATACATGCATCCACCTTCCGTCGCATGGAATCCCTAATGCGCTGATGTAGCCCTGGAGAATGGCATATTGTATCACAGTCATCCACAATACGAGCATGAAGAGTCTCTAAATTTGGTACCAGGGTTGTGTAGACAAGAGCTTTCAATAAATGAAAGTCAAGAGGGTTGAGGTCAGGTGAGCATGGAGGCCATGGAATTGGTGCGCCTCTACCAATCCATCGGTCACCGAATCTGTTGTTGAGAAGTGTACGAACACTTCGACTGAAATGTGCAGGAGCTCCATTGTGCATGGACCACATGTTGTGTCGTACTTGTAAAGGCACATGTTCTAGCAGCACAGGTAGAGTATCCCGTATGAAATCATGATAACGAGCTCCATTGAGCGTAGGTGGAAGAACATGGGGCCCAAACTAAAATGAGCTCTAACATGGAAATTAAGGGTTTCCGGACACATGTCCACATAACATCTTTTCTTTATTTGTGTGTGAGGAATGTTTCCTGAAAGTTTGGCCGTACCTTTTTGTAACACCCTGTATATGCAAACTATACATACTTTTCATAAATATTTTGAATGATGATGAAAGCTGAATTTCTTCCCCACTTACGATCATTTATCTTGCCATATTTTAATACCCTTTGCACTGACAATACTCTCTACAAACTTTAGAAAAGAATTCAGTTAAAAGTTAACATCAAACAGCATCTAACCCAAATGCTTTATAACACCACTTGTGAAGCAACTGATTTTCACTGACAACGTTTATACTGCTGAACATTAAAACACTGATATTTGTAAAATAGAAGCAAATCAAAACACATTGGGGATTTTTATAAATTCATCAGTAAGTGTCTTCCTTGATTTATATGAAACCATTAATCTGACTATCCACATTTATATGTTTTTGCATTCAGAAATTAGGCTTCATTAAATAACACAGATTATTATCAGTTTTCACACACAGGATACTTGGTGTTCAATAATTCTGAGGAGAGGACCCTGTTAGGTACCATGCAAGGAGTAAATTCATGGTTCGAACACACAGTTCAGTAGTATTTGAATTATTATTGCAAATTAAATCACACAAAGTCTCTGGTTCATACTGTTATACAGTTGTAACCACTTGGATCTGATGAAGTGGTGGTGCAATAGTGGTGGTGGGCGTGTGGCGGCTACCTGGTCTCTCCTTTGGCAGTAATATGCTCTACTGAGTTCTTCTTGGCGATGTGAATATCATTTTTAGAGCCATTACCAATGCGAGAGCACCCCTTTACAGCCTCAATTACACCCGAGGCCATTCCATCTCAAATTAGATACTGGATGCCTCGCTCAGAACCTGCACTGTAACTGGTCGGCTGCTGGAACTGACTACCTACTGTACTCTCTCGCATCCCGCTAAACCTGAGCATTAATCTGACCTTTTACCTCGCACCACACCATTTCCGTAGCGGAGGGGAATCACTATGTCTTTTATATTATACAATACAAAATTCCTAAGTATGAACCATTTTTTATATTACCATTTCTCATACATAAACAAACATATTTAATAAAATATCATTATTTAAGCACACAGTTATAATTCTACAAAATATATTTCACTAAATTCCACTTCCTTACAGTAATGCAAACACATTAAGCAGCAAAGAGTAAACAATTTATACTTCACATAATAAATTACACTGTATAAACAACTCACAATCGATTATGGTGTTACAAACTATCCACTCACACTAAGCATGAACTGCTGGTGTTGATATGCTGTGCTTCAGAGCGATTGTAAAAACTTAATCCTTCGAAAGTTTTGGAGATTTTATTTTTCCAACAATATCATCCCATTTGCAAAACAAAATATCCTTCAATGCTAGTTGTTTCAAGACCTTATTTGGGGGTTCATGGATTCGATTAGAGCATCCTCCTATTTTGTTTGGTAATTACTTGAAAACCATTGAAAAACACACATTTTAGAAAAAATAATCTAGTTTTGTGTGTACATGAAGTGAGTGTATAGAAAAAAGTTGAGGACCAAAAGAAACAATAATTCTTTACTGTGAGAAATTAGGCAGAACAGAGCATCTGGTGGCTAGTATATGAACTAACAAATCTATCCCTGTTAAAGAAGCTGCTGCTACCCATAAAAAAAATCATAATACTGACACTCTCATTAGCAACTGTTGCCTCTGACAACATGCCGAACCTTTTTTTTTTCCTTTTTGGGTTGAAGATAACCCTTGTATATGGCAGTTTGCGGTAGAGTACGTCAAAATACGACGCTTTAACTATCCCTAATTCTGGCAGGTTGTATCTTGTTGCTTGTTTATGGTACATTTATTTAGGGAAAATCTTACAACTCTATTTTGAGCCACTTCCACTTCTACAACTGTCTTTAAATCCTGCATAAGTCCCTAATTTATTTACTCACAATGACAAAACAGTTATCTGTTCTAATGAACATGCAGACAGAATTATCCAGATTGGTTGCTACCTATCACCTGTACCTATGCCACCAAGGACCATGGCCAACTCCCAGACTCCCTACGCTATGCCACTGAGTATATCACAGTAGGCCATACAGATTAGTAGTTAATTTTTGTTTTTTGTATATGATAAAGAATTTTGCAGAAATCTCAATTGATAAGAAATATGGTTTCATGTATCATGTTTATAAGGTTTTAATTCAGTGGCATAACGTATTCCATCTTTTTTTAGATTTATGATAAACCAGTCTTGGTGAGGATCCTCTAATATTTCAAAAGGTCCTACATAAATGTCAAAAAATTTCTTTATTTCACAAGTCAAGCTTTAGATTTTTCCTGAGCTTTACAACCACCAGGTCTCCACCTTGAATGCCTAATGCCCCTTTATTTCTCATTTCGCCTTTTCATGATCTCCTTGAAAACTTTTCCTGAGGTGACATAATTTTACAAACAGCGTATTCTATATTTTCTGAGATAAAACTAGCAGGCCTTTTATTGTACATCCTGTTGGGTGTGGTAAACTATTCATAACATATCCAAAATAATTCACATGTTCTATCCAGCTGACTTGTCTTTTACTACAAATGTTCTGTGAAGCCTCCCTCTTTCTGATAAATGTCTTTCAGCTGGGTTACTCAGTGGTTGATAAACAAAGATTAATATATTTTCTATTAGAATAATCAACAAAATCTTCCCAGTAATTGAATACAAACTGGGACTCATTATCAGAGAGGATTGTTTTTGGAGTACCAACATCAGCGAATAATTATTTCTAATTTTTCAGATAATCTGTTGAGTGGTCGCATTCATGATTGGGAATAATTTTATAAGTTTTGAAAATATCTCAACTCTTGCAAAGATATTGCAAAAACTCCAGTCTGTTTGTTGTAAAGGCCAACAAATGACAACTACTGGAATATCTAAGGTTTTATTTGGTCGAATGTTCTGCATTAACCCTCTATATGTCCGATTCCTAACTTTTACCCTTTGGAATCCAACACAACTGGCAAGTTTCCTTTTTACTCTTACCCCAATGTTGTAAAAATAACTGTGTTTTTGTATCTTTTGTAGACACTTTGTTCTGCCACAATGTCCAAAAATTTTATCTATATATGTGATTGAAATGTCAATATACTGTCTGGGCCAACACAGTTTCTAGTCATCTAAATGTGGTTTAATTCTCCTCAGTAAAATTGTTTTGTGTACCTTGTAATATTGTTCTGTTTTTCTCCCCCTTTATTTCATATCCAGAAGAATCTTTACTAATTTCCAGTTTCCATCATGATCCTGCTTTCCCCTGATATCCTTATAAATTTTCAAAACCTCTCCTTCATCCTTTATTCCCTTTAAAGCTCTCACTGCAATAACTGTATACACATTCACTTTTCAATATTGTAAACTATGCTCATTTTAAATTACTTTATTAAACTGTTTTGCCCTGAAAGTACTTTTCTGTTAGGTCTGATAATGACACTCTGTGCTTAAAATTGCGTTATTGTACACTGCCTTTCATTGTTACTTTTCTGACTGGACTTTTATGGTTGTGGCCTATAAAACCATGGATGATAAATTATGTTACAAATAACTGGTCACTCCTTTTACCTAATTTTTTCAGTGTGGCCATTTCACCCTGCGAAAACGCTAACTGCTTCTTCAAAACTGTAAAAATAAATGTGTGAGTTATATTTAGATTTTCATGAGTTTAATCCTTATTTCTGAATTTAAAAATAGAAAATTCGAAAGAAAAGAGAAAATGAAAACAGTCGACTGCAAGAAAATCAGTTTCTGGCGCCACACAGGTTTGCATCCACGTTCCCCACACTGAAGTAAAAGGGTCAAATACGTAATTTTGAGTTCTTGTTCGCTCTCTCCAGTTTTCTAAATTAACCCCCACAAGTAGTCTTGAAAGAGCATTGGCAATCACATTGAGCTTCCATTGGATATACTTAATATTATAGACAAAACATCATCAAACGAGTGCCCATTCGGTTCTTCCGTTATGGCGCAATTCACACCCTTGTAGACAACATAATTGATTGTGATCAGAAAACACAATTACATTATGAGCCGAACGATAACTTCGGAATTTGTTACATGTCCACTGAATAGCCAGGAATTCCTTTTCAATAATGGCGTACAATCTCTTGTGTTTTTGCACTAAACTCCTTGCAAGGTTTATGGACCTATGGTCAGCTCCCCCCGCCCCCCGCCACCCAGTTATTTTTTAGAATAAGTGAATACCTAGTCCAGTATCGCTACTGTCTCTCATAATACAAAGAGGGAGACACATGATTGGTCCATACAAGATTTCAATTTGACACAGTTGGGTACTGTTCTCATCAAATAAAATACCTCCTGACAGTCCTGACTGCAATTCCACGCTGTGTATTTCTTCAAGAAATTGCATGAACGGGCTTGATTACTTATAAATTTTCTGTAGAACACCATTAACCCAAAGATTGACTTTAGTTGTTTTTTGTTGTTTGGTGCTGGAAAGTTAGAAGTGATTTATATTTTATTTTTGTGTGGTAAAATCCCCTTTCCTGAATTAAAATGTGCCAAAAATTTTAGTTCACTCACCCCAAATTTTAACTTATCTAACTTCAGTGTCATTCCTCCATTCCTTAATTATAAACAAACCTCTCTCAGAAATTCAAACAGTTCTTCCCATGTTTATCCCATTATTAAATCATCATTTACATAAACAGTTATATTGGAATTGAATTCAGTCCCCAAAACAAAATACTAGGCCATAATAAACTCACCAACAGATACATTTCATCAGAAAGGTATACACAATATGGAAAACATCTACCCCCATACAGAAGTGCTGTGTATGTCCTAGAATCTGGTTCAATACAAATTTGGTGAAAACCCACTGCAGTCAAATCTAAGCTGCACATAAACTTAACACATTCAGATTCATATAACAGGTCATCAATATTTTTTGGATAGTCATTCTCTCTTTGCAGGAACTTATGCAAATGTCTGAAATTAAGGGTAAGCCTGATACCACTTTCACCAGATGAACAAGTTCCTTGTCTTCAGGTATGATGCTCAAAAGTGTTTTTTCTCACAGGCCAGCCGCAAGGAACTAATAGTGAGTTTGGATCGAGAATCTCAGAATCGCTTTTCGAAGCCCCAAACGTCCTTGTGACAGCATCTAAAGCAGGTAAACAAACTTCTGACCAGGTCAAAAGATAATTGAAAGATAGTTTCTTTCATGGTGAGGGAGAAATTTTGTATTATTGTTAGATTCTAGGGACTGTCATTATGAAAGAGCCGTATAGACCATCATACCTGATGGCAAGAAACTTGTTTATCTGGTGATCCCAAAGGACTCAGCGACACAAGTACAGCCATGAGATATATACAGCTTTCGATGTTGGAAGAACTTTGTGAGAAGATTTGCAGATCTAGTTCTGATGAATTTCGATCATAGAGTTTTCAAGAACGTTGATTATGTATCAACTTTTGTATGAGAAACATTTTTTATATATCATCATTTCGAAGAATTCTCTCCAAACCTAATTTTCCAAACTACGTTTCAGAGTGTGTTTTACCCCTTATAAGTGAAATTGGGCATACACAAAAAGTACATATTACATTATTTTGCCCCTCTACACACCTGCAAAGTTTCATCAAGATAGATTATTAACACCTGAGAATGTTCACTTGTTACTTATTTCATCAAAGGTTTTTTCTGAGGGTACTAATTTCTTTAATTGATTCCTACAGATATCCTTCTAAATCCATTCCAAAATTTACCCTTAATTCTAGGCTGTTATGATTCTGACCAAAATTTGTTCAAAAACTTTTTACAAAGTTCAGAAATGAAGCCAACTGACCATAGTTAATATCTGCCCATGACAAAGCTTCTCTTTCAGATAACTTCTTCACAAATTTAATTTTGAAATTGTCATTCATACCAAACACAAATTTATCTTTACAGTGCTGTAAAAAGTCAACAGGGTACAAATTTTCACAGCGAAAACTTTTAACTGGTTAGTTGGACCACATAATGCCACTGTCTGGATACAAATTTTCAGTGAAAAAAGTTTTCTTGGATTTCTACTAATTTTTTATCAAATAGAGTCATATGTTAACCTACATTTCTCTCCACATCATCAGTCTTTTTATTTAAGTTTGTTATCTGTAGCACAGTTTCAGTATCTTATTGATAAACATTTTCTTCTATAGTTTTTTATTCAGTCTGTAATTGTTCAATAGCCTGTGCTTCTTTAGAAGTTTCTATAATAAATTGATTTTATAACACTAAATATATTTTAAGCAGTATCTGCTCTTGCATCTACACCCTTTATGTCAGTTGTCTTACCATCTTTTAGTTCTGAAATGGGAATATTAATTTGTTCATTATCAATCTTCAGCATACCTACTAAATGGCCACAATCTGCTTCCATTTGAAACTGTAAATGGTCACTATTAGCTTTGATTTTTATCTTCTAAAGAGTCGCTATTTGCATTCATATTCCATTGCGTGTCTCCCAGATTACCTCAGAATTATTCTTAATAAATTATTCTGCTAAGGTTTTTTTATCAACATGTGTGTTGATTGAAACCCGACTCGTATCTAATACATCCTGTTTCACTAAATGTTTCGGTTTTTTGTGCATTTTAGCTATATTTGAGGTCACAGTACCACATAAAATACTAACTTTAAGTTTTTTGTGTACTTATTGTATTTCTTCCTCCAAAGTCTTGTGCAATGATGTTCTGTTGGTTTCATACTTTTCACTTACTTGTGGTCTTTCTAGAAGATATTGTTGTACTTGGAACAGGTGTCCATCTCAACCCTTTTCCTCTGCAAACTTTGTTACTGACAAAATATTTGGATTACACTTTGTAATATTCTTTTCAAAAACAAGGTTTATACAAATACATTAAGGGGACCTGGCCAACACAGCCTGCAGTTTTTACTAGTATTTTGAAATTTAATAACTAAAAATTTTAATAGATTTTAGTATTAAACTTTAACCATATAATTAACGTATTATGACCTCTATGAGAAAAAATTTAAAATTGTCAAATATGTAGTGGAGTCAATATTGATTTTATGTTATGTCCTGAATCACATATCACTTTTATTTTTGGTATGCTGTACTTCTACACTACTCAAAATAAAATGTCTATCACTTTTTATTCTTTTAATTACTCGCTTATTGAAACAGTAAACCAGCATTATTAAACAATTTGTTGTTTTGTGTATTTAAAAATGTATTTTAGAGGTCAATTTTTTTCTCCTAATAATTTTAGAACACTTTACATGTTCCACTTTGTATATTTAATACAATGTTGAATAATGTGGTTCATTGTGTGGGCAAGCTCTATATTATTATTCACGCTTATCTGTTTTTGTAGCTTTAAAACTTGACAAGATAAAGATACCTGTATCTACAAAAACGTTGCTTACAGCCAACAAAAGATTTGTATGTCACTTTCTTCTGAATGATAACATGTCAAAGAATCCAGGTCCATAATCTTGTTATTCTAAGTATCCTTTTGATCTTCTTCAGTTTTCTTCCTTTCCTTTATTATTCTGCTCATAGTACAATTGGTACGCTCTTCAAGGATATTACACAGAGGGGTTACTATGGAAATAGCGGCGCCAAAATTAAATAACGAGATATTGTAGGGAAGATTTCGTGTTCAACAGTAGTGGACAGCTAGGCATTCACATACTGCTGTTTCTTTAGAAAGCCATTTAAACACGAAAATTATGAGTTAAAATACATAAAGTATATATTTTTAGAATCAGGAAGAATCACAGAATTTTATTAAATAATAAAAATCCAGCATTTCAGACCCTCCTGATGTTCAGGCTCCCCTAAGCCAAACACCTTGGAATCCCAGCTCAAGTGTTCACCTATGAAGAACCTCTCTTAATTTTCAAATCTGTAAAAGTTAATTTTAAATCTACATTGCTTCCAAGTCTTAACTACTTTACATGTAACGAAAGTAGATAATTTTTAAGAAAGATATTTTTAATTATGTACTTAACTTGCAAATGGCGACAGCGCCCAGGGGCTGTGATAACTGCATAGTCTTAATAAAAATCTTCAGGTTCGGGTTTGTTGAACAGGCAAGTCTGAAGTAATGTAACATGTTTCCACATAATGGTAGATGCCATTATTTTCCAATTCATATCACATGCCACAGAGTCACAAACACTGTTCATATTCATATTATATCACGAAACATTTTGAGGACTAATATACTGCACAGTGCTATATACTGTAGATCCAAATACACTGTTCATGTGGACAGTCACAAAATGAGAGTGACACTCTTGACGCCAAAAATAGATGGCATATGCATTGCACTTGATTTTAGAAGCTTTCCAGTGCTTCAATAAATCAAATTAGTTACTAGGTTGCTTCGATTTTTTTGTTTTCAATGTAACTTCAAATTAATAGCGATAATTCACAAATGTAAATTATTTCAGATAGTTGTGAATGTGACAGACATCAAAATAGGATAAATATTTCTAAAATTACTCCCTTTACGTTACATTCTTAGTTTGATTTGATATCGATTGTTATATCAATAAAAATATAACTAAAGCCATTTGTCTTGAATAACATCAAAATGACTGCAAAATAAGAGTAAGTGACACAGTTGTGTTATAAATGCTTTTACTGTCATTTACTGTAAAACCAATTTTCATAGTATAAAATCATAGTGTATCTGACTGATCCCCTTTACCACTACTGCAGTGTAAAAGGTCCCACTAACATTTAAATTTCAGTTACAGTAGTCCCATTAGATTGTTTATTTGTGGAGGGTCATCTTTCACCAATACTCATGTAACTGCTAGGAAATATATTTATTCTCTCTTCATCTTGGCCATGACAGTGACAGTCAACAATGCTAAAATGATTATGATGCGTTCTGCCTGCAAGCAGATCCATCACTTCAAGTTTGCATTTCCCTTCACTCCTGGTTTTCTGGCATCCTGTTCATAGCTGTACACAGTGCATTTATCTTGATATCAACTACTTCTATCTTCTTCTCTCCTAGTCCTTTTCCTGGTCACCATTTCTCTAGTGCAGGCAATTCCAGCTGAAGTGCCTGTCTGCAGGATGTCAGGCATTCACAGGAAGTGGTGGATACGGAAAAACAAACAGCTGATATGGGGTAGTCAAACAGCAAGGCTGTAACATACACAGCTCTATTGCCCTAGTCTTGTGCCTGCAGGCAGGGGCGGCTGATTGTGTCACGTACCCAATAGGGCTACCTGGAAGGTAACCTATAGTAGCCACACCTGCAGACAATCAAGCTGACAGGCCTTCCCCAGTGTCCACGCCCCATTGTGCAGTGTTGGAACAGCCTGGTCTAGTGCATCCTTCATCATGCAGTCTCTTTCCTTTCAGTGTCCTAGGCAATTTATATTCCTCATCTTAACTGGAGGCTCCCATTCCAGAGTGAACCAACTACAAATTTCAACATTTTGAGTTCACTATGGAGGATGGTAGAAAATCACAAAAGAGAAATAGGGCCTCTTGTGGGGTAGTGAGTGATATTTTTCATGTTGTCACCTCTGGATTACCTTAAATATACAGTTATTTCTGGCTCAAAAGTGAACTAAATCGAGTGGAAAGGCAGTGGACTAAGTTGCAGGTGTAAATTCAATTGAGTCAAATGACAGTCATTTTGACGTTGAAAATGTGCAATCCTCAGATCAGCCAAGTAGTGCAGGTATATTGTATATTTAAAACTACATAAACTTCACAACAACAAAAATGTAAAATATTCTCTTGTTGTGTGCAGCTATTTAAGGCTCTGGTCATATGCAAAAGTGAATGAACTATATTCCAGCTAAAATTACTAGATACCTGATGACAGTCATTTGCTGCTATAGTGATGCCACATTACTGCCGGCTGACCCTTGGTTACAGGTGACACATAGCAGGTCACTTCAAAAGTGCTGTTTAGTGGCCTGCATGCGTTTACTGTTTATTGACAATATTTGGTTGTAATACCTTCAATACATTGAAGCAACACTCACACCATTAATAATTTTATCAATATTCAGAGTTAGCTACCTGATTTGACAAGGTTAAAATGTCAAACACACAAGAGAGTGCGTGGCCCAAAATTATTTCTGCTATAGCTGGTATACAACAAAAAACAAAGAAAAACAGGAACTAAGTCTGAGAATGGCTAAAAAAAATAAGTGGCTTGTCGTATGTTAATTTACTGACCAAATTAATAACCATGAAAACAAAAGATCGCATGAGCTATTTTCGTATGAATCCTGCATCTTCCAACAAATTATTAATGTTGATACAACACAAAATGGAGAAGCAAAATTCGTTAATGGGACACACGCAGTTGATGAGAGATTACGTGTAACTGAGATTTCTGGCAACAGGAATTTCATTCGAATGCTTGAAGTTTAGTGTTGCAACAGCAGCAAACACAATGGTGGCATGTAGATAAATAACAGGTCAATCGTTATAAATGGAAATTTTAGTTATTGGTGAAATTACTCTGTAAAAGCCGTCGCCAATAACATATATTCTGATACAAATGCCAGAACATGGGAAACAGTGTTTACAGTTGTCACAAGGTGGCTCTCGTGTCTAACACTAACATCCATGTTCAGATAATGCATTATGCACCAACTCTATGTTGCCTGTTAGTGTCTTTCTCGCAAGTGTGTGAACTGCTGACAACTGAAGTAGCTTTGTGATTTGTTTGCAAGAAAAGTGAATTGCTAAAGTAAATATTATAGATACAAAATACACAGTATTGCCAAATGGAAAGGAGAAAATGCACAAAAATGGAGGAAGAGAGGTGAAGGTAGTGTCCAAAGTGAAAGGAAGAAACCCCGCTGTGAAGGAAAGAAATATACTCAAAAATACAAAATTTTGTTTCCAGCAAAAGAGACTCCCAAGCGACAAATATGCCCTGACTGTCGTTTTAACATTTGCTATAAGACTCGGAATAAAAATAAGTAATGTTGAAGTATTTTAATACACTTAATTTATTACTGAAATGAATTTCATACTAACAAAAATATAGTTCTGATCATGAGGTTATAGTTAAACTACTTATGTACGCGCGGCACAAAAGTTGACACCCAGTGCGGTGGCTGATGGGAGCGACTGTAAAGGCATTTCCGATTTACAGCCACTCTCTTCAGTCAGCGCGTTGAATGTCCACTTTATTTGCCCCCTTAATACTTACTCGCAAAGGCCTACATATGCTGATTAAAAATTTTATTATATATAATATTTCACTCAGTGAAGCAAAACGTATATGTTTACAAAGTGAAGAGGCGAAGAACAAAAGAAAATAATTGTAGTAACAAAACTGCTCAGCTGTCTGCTAAGGAAGGTACTGAACAACGAGTAATATCAAAGAAGAAGGAAGTAACTATGTGCTACGTACTGCCTGATCCTGAGGGAGATATAATAAGAGTTTGTAAAGGGACATTATGTGAGGTTCTCAGTTTGATCAAAAGAAGAGTTCAGACATTAACAGAGTTGAAGCAGGGTTGAAATTTTCTGTGCAGAAAAGCGAGGAAATAAGGCAAAACATCGGAAATACGCAGAAGTTGACGAAAGGCTCGTTATTTATCATATTAACGCCATACCAAGGCAAGAACGCCATTGTTCAAGGGAAAAATCAGATGAAAAACAATTTGAAGTGAAGACCTGATTGTTTTTCATGTATTCACGGAGTTCATAAAAGTACTGAAATCACATATCACTTCTATGCTAAAGTCCTTTAGGACAAATTCGCTAAAATAAAATTTCGTTGTTTGTCAAGTGACACACGTTCTACACGTGGTCTTCTTAAAGCCAAATTGAGATGGGATCCCAATAATATAAACAATATACTGCAGCCAGAACTTCAGAAAAGCAAATAAAGCTACGGCTTCCATGAAAGCTGATACCATTAAGAGTTAAGGGCTCAACTCAGAAGTGTACACAGCTGCAATGGATTTACAAAAAGTGATTTCTCTTCCTTCATTAAGGCAAAGTGAAATGTATTATTTATGACACCTCCCAAATTACAACTTTTGTATTCATGTTGGTAATAATCAGACAGGTCAAATGTTTCTGTGGCATGAGGCCTTATGTGGCAGGGGTGGGAATAAAATTGCTTCCTGTGTACACCATACTTTTTGATTTATAAAAGACAATCTCTCTTCCAAGAGTTTCCACTGTGTTATGAAGTACAAACGTCAACTCTCTTGCTTCTATTTGGTTATCCATGATATGGGGATGTCCAAAGGTACTAGAGTGGAGAGCAGCTACGAAGGCAGGTGAGGGTCGGATGCGCAGAGGCATGCGGAAGTGTACCACGTGACTCACAGCCAGTCGCGCGCCAGTGACATTCTTGTCTTTGTTCTACACTGGTCGTGCTGTGTTCGGAAGTTCTAACTGTTTATTTCAGTCACAGTGTTCCATACTGAGTGCTGACTGCCTTCATAGTGTTCATTACGAGTGATGGTAAGCAATCACTCAAAGTGCTACACAAACAGGCAAGAGGAATAGTGTTTCGTGTGTACCAATACTTTAAGAGACATTCTTCCACTGGATCCACACCGGCAGAAGGTGCGGATCGTGCCATTGCCAAATGCCAGGAGCAGACAGCTGAAGCCTGTGGTGTTGGTTTGAGGACCGTTCAGAGAATGTCCAGAGAAGCTAAGATGTCTATGCAAGTCTGCGGCACAGCTGTGTTCAAATCACCAGGGAAGCAACACAACCGCAAAAAAGAAGAGGGTGAGCTAGACGATTTCGCGAAAAACGTTTTGCGGCGCATAGTGTTCAGCATGTATGCTGAAGGCGACTATCCAATAGAACCAAAATTAGTTTCGCGTATGAAAGAAGCTAGCACGTCTCGAATTTATTACTCAGATGAAACTTTCGTTAATCAGAACCACGCAAGGGCTATGTGCTGGAAAATGAGTCATGTGTATCGTGGATTAAAAGTTCCTGTTGATAAGGGTAACAGAATTATAGTGCTTCATGCCGGATCAGGCTTTATTCCCACAGTAAGCTGATTTTTAAGGTGTGAAAGACTACGAATTCTGAAGATTACCACACTGAAATGACGTGGTCTGTGGAAGCCGGACCACGGTCAGCTCGACAGTGTCATCGGGGAGCTGTGTGGGTAGATGTCATGAAGGAAGGTTCAGCCACCGAAGCTGGAAGTTGTTGAAGCAAGCCAGGCATCGTATTGGGCGTGCTGGTCGTGCGGCGACAGGTAGCCCTGCAGTTTGCCGGTGGAACGGAGAGATGACGACGATGTCTCCAGAGGGTGTGGAGAACACACAAAGCATGTCCAAGTCGACATCGGCCAGGAGGGAAACACATTTCACCAGGTGGCAGGGGATGGCAGAGGTTGTGTCGTGAGCACTGGATGAAGAGAAACACATGACGAACAGTGTATAATCGCGCAGTATTATTGAGATGTCATGCATTATGTCCGGAGGTACAGGCACAAACACCTCGAGCGAGGGCACGTTCAAGATGGGGGGCGTGAGAAACCTCGACAGGGCGAGGCAGGTGATGGTGGAGAGGTCGAAGGGACCAGCAAAGGGCCGGGCGGCATGGGCGTGATTGTAGGTAAGCTCGAAGTGGGGAGCATGTGGTCACTCGACGGAGTGCGTGAGGCCGGAGTAGAGGGCGAGGCCTGAGGAGAGCTCAACAATTGGATCTGGAAGTCACTCAACCGAGTGTGTAAGTCCGACGTGGAGGGAGTGGTCGTGAGCCATGACAGTGAGTGGCATGGTTGTGGCCTGAATGGGGGTAGAACAAGGCTCAACATGAGCAGTCTTAAGTCTGTTGAGAGAGACTGTAACAGCTGAATCTTTCATCTGGATGTCATAGGTGTTGGCTGAGCGCCGGAGAACTTGGTACGGGCCGGTATATGAAGGGTGGAGGTGAGTACGGACAGTGTCATCTCGGAGCATGACGTACTCGCAATTGTCCAGAGATTTCAGGATGCGAACCTTAGGGCAGGAGTAGCTGGCGGGTGGAGGGATATGGAGGTTGATGAAGTGGTGTCTGATGCGGTCCACGAAGGAAGGTAAGTCAGACTGAGGGAGAGAAGTGGAAGGGCTCACAAGTTCGCCAGGGAGAACAATGTTCTGGTCGTATATGAACTCAGCTATTGTGCCTTTGAGGTCTTCCTTATAGATCGCAAGAATGCCAAGTAGCACAAGGGGGAGGGCCTCCATCCATAGAGAGTCGTGGCATCGAAGAGCCAGCTTGAAAGTGTGGTGCCAGCGCTCAACTAGCCCGTAACTTTGTGGATGATATGCTGTGGTATGGATGCTGCAGATGTTACAAATCGCGTTGAACAGGGCTGACTCAAATTGTCTGCCCTGGTCAGTCGTGATGATAGCTGGACATCTGAAACGCGAAACCCATGACTCGACGAAAGCTCGAGCAACAGTTGCTGCTGTAATATTGGGGAGGGGGACAGCATCGACCAAGTGAGTTGTTTGGTCGATAGACGAGAGAACATAATGAAAGCCGTTAGAGGGGGGTGGGAGACGGCCTACAATGTCAATGTGAATATGCTGGAAACGTCCAGGAGGGATTGAAAAGGCGCCGAGGGGGGGTGAAGTGTGCTTGTGTACTTTGCACCATTGGCACACGATGCAGGAGAGAGCCCATTGCTGGCAGTCCTTGTTGACATTTCTCCACACAAAGTGCTCCGCTACGAGGTGGGTGGACGCACGCACACCGGGGTGGGCTAAATTATCCAATGCGTTGAAGACAGCTCGACGGAGCGTGGTTGGGATGAGGGGGCACAACGTCCCATACTGTCGTCACACCAGATCTCACCAGAAATGCCAGGGAAGGTGGTGAGGACAAAGTGTAGTGAAGAGGTAGAGTCTGAAATCAGGTTATATGTTTCCTTGTCAGCGGGTTGGAGGTTAGGCAGTTCAGAGAGGTCTAACAGCAAATGGACGGCGTCGATTTGTGAAAGGAAATCAGGAACTATATTGTCAGCACCCTTTATGTGTCTGACATCGGTGGTGATCTGAGATATGAAGTCCATGTATCTGAAGTGGGTCAGCTGGTGGGTTTGTAATGGCTGCAGCCAGGGGTTTGTGGTCCATTGAAACATAGAAAGGGCATCCCTCAACGTCAATCGTAAAATACTTGATCGCTTCGTAGACCACGAGCAACTCCCTGCCAAATGCGGAATATTTCTGTTGTGCATTGGTGAGCTTGCGCGAGAAGAACTGCAGAGGCAAAGTTTGGCTATCGATTGCCTGGGTAAGGACAGCGCCAATGGCAGTATCGCTCGTGTCCGTGGTGATGAAAAGCTGCACATTGGGATGAGGATGCGCGATGATGCAGGCCTCGGCAAGAAGATTTTTGAGGGCAGTGAAAGAGTCAATCATAGCAGGGGTCCATGGAATGGGCCGAGATCCAGAAGTGTTGGTGCCTGCCAAGGAGTCCGTCTGTGGAGCCTGAATCTCTGCAGCTCGAGGTAGATGTGGGCGGTAATAATTAACCGTCCCCAGAAAGTGCTGGAGCTCTTTGAATGACGAAGGTCTGGGTAGGTTTAGTATTGTTTGTACTTTGCAGGGGGTGGTGAAATGCCGTCGGCAGAGACCCGAAAACCACGAAAAGTGACAGCGGGTTGATGTAGCTGCAATTTGTCCTGGTTGGTCTCGATGCCTGCTGCCGTGAGAGTGTTCATAACAGTTTGCACATGTCCAATGTTGTCCTTGATGGAGGAGCTGAACACAAGAATGTCATCAAGATATGCAAAGCAGAATTTTAGATCGAATAACACTACATTGATGAATCGTTGCCAGGTCTGGGTTGTGTTTCTCAGACCGAAGGGCATGAATCGAAACTGAAATAACCTGACTGGGGTTGTGATTGCTGTGTTCTCGATGTCTTCAGGTACCATGGGGATCTGGTGGTAGCCCATTTGCAGTCAATGGCAGAGAACGTGGTCGCACCTGCTAGAGAATTGGCAAAATTGGCAATGTTGGGTATGGGGTAGGTGTCCATAATTGTTCGTGCGTTTAGTCGACGGTACTCTCCGCACATGCGCCAGGAGCCGTCTTTCTTGGGTGTCATATGTATGGGCGTAGACCAGCTACTAGCAGAGGGTTCAATGACGCCGGAGCTTAGTAGTTTAGAAATCTGGTTTTTAAGGTCGGAGAGGCGCTCAGGACAAAGTCGACGTGGTTTACTGGAGATCAGGGGACCTGGTGTGAGGCGAAGCTTGTGAACCATGCTGTTGGTGATGACGAAAATGTTGCCAGCAGCGTAGGAGGCGGTTTGTTTACAATGTGTGGTGGGTGGGGCAGGCAAGGCGTGGTGGTGGTGTTTGGAGCCACTCGGCGGATCCGACGGGAGCCGAGGCGGCAAAGTGTCCCTAGAATCAATGCGACAAGATGGCCGCCGGCCTGAAGCAGTAGCACCGAGGTCGGGTGAGCTCGGTAGAGCTCGTGAGCTGTTAGTGAGTCCATTGTCCGAGGGCGCGGCCTGTGGCAGCACAGTTGTGGGCGAAACGCTTGGCGCAAGTGCACTGTTTGAATTGTCAGTGGCAGTCGCATGGCGGCGCACAGGAGCCGAAGTTGCATAGTTTGAGGTGCTGTCCACGGAGGGTGGGGGGGGGGGGGGGGTAGGAGCCATCAGTTTGGGCACTATGGGACTTAACATCTGTCGTCATCAGTCCCCTAGAACTTAGAACTACTTAAACCTAACTGACCTAAGGACATCACACACATCCATGCCCGAGGCAGGATTCGAACCTGTGACCGTAGCGTCATGCCATTCCAGACTGAAGCGCCTAGAACCGCATGGCCACACCGGCCGTCTAGTTCGGGAACATGTGATGCTCATTGTGCATGCGCACTTGTGTCTGCCTGAGTATCAAACACTGCCGTGTCAGGAGGGTGTCGCGCTGTGGAGCTGTCAGTACATGTTGTGGCAGTCTTGATAGCATAATTGCGAGGGGTAGCGGGACGTAAACACACGGAGGCTCGATTGCTGGGACTGCAAGCAGATTCGGCGCACTTACTGACCTTGCTTTGTCCTTGCTGCAGTGTCTGTAATTCCTTTGCTGCATTGGAGAGCTGGAGCTGAGTTTCTTGGAGCCGGAGGGAGAGCTAGAAGTTTTCCCTGTGTAGGCGAGCGACGTTTTCAAGCTCGACAAGGCACTTGTGCGTTGTTTCTTATAAGCGTCGTCGACAGAGACGAGCATGTATGGATGAGATGAGCCCGGACCGATGTGTCATGGGGGGTTTGCTCGACAGAGCACAGGGGAAGTGAGTCTTGGACGGGTGATGAAACACAGTGTTTTGCACTAGGTCCATTGAAAGTTTGTGGTGTTGCAAGAAGTCAATGCCTAGTATAGGTTCGTCAATTTCACACACTAAAAAAGTCCAGTCGAGTTTGCAGTTTGTGGATAGTGAGACGACGTGGGAAGTTGAACCTGAGCATTGTAGTTTAGTTGAATTCACGGCCTGCAGTGAAATATGAGGAGGGCGGATGTTCGACGACGCTAAGGACATAGGCAGCAGCGAAACATCGGCGCCTGTGTCCACTAGGAAAAGGTATCCCGACGAAATGTCTTTAATGCAAAGTCGTCTGCAATTATCTGGTCGTTCCCAGACAGAATGGAGCACTGCGGGGTGCCTGTCATGTAGTGTGCAGGAGGCAGCACCCAGACCTACCTGCGATTGGCGTTTGGGAAGTAGCAGGGTGGTCTACAGTTCCGTGCCACCGTACCAAACCGTGTGTGGAAGTAACAGTACGGGTAGTGCGGTTGCATTTCCTGTGGAACGTACGTTGCCAGTGGTGGTGGCCGAGGTTTGGTGGCCTCAGCAGGCTCGGTTGCAGGAGGGGGCGTGACCGTGGGCAGAGCCGGTGACGTCCCAGTAGCTTGTTTACTGCTACCCGGAGCGAGTGGAATGGTCGGCACAGTGCGGCCCGGGCCGCGTCCGGCCGCAGGACGATGAGCCTGAACCTGAGACTTGTCAGATAGGCAGTGGCTGGTGAAATAGAGCAGTGATGCATCGTGTAGCTTGTCAGCAATTGTCATTCTTTGCTCGACAGGTTTGCGAGACCTCTGAGCCAGAGCAAAGAGGATGTGAGGAGATAGTTAATCTGACCAGATGGGGAGGAGAGCTGTATCAGAGAGTAGATCGGCCCTGACCAGGGCCCGTAGCCATCTACAGAGCTGGGAAGGTTTGTCGTTGCCTAGTTGCTCGATGTGGAGCTCTTGCCGTATTCCTGTGTCAGTTGAGCGTGCAAGCCGACGTAGAACTGTCATTTTGGCTAGAGTGTTCCGGGTAGATGAGTCTGGGGTGTCGACCAGGTCAGCAATCTAGTCCTCGTGGTCGTGCAGGTGGGTGATGAGGCACTGAAATCTAGTTGACTCGTCGAGTTTGTGATGGTCGAACACTTCGTCCGCTATTTTGAACGAGGTTGTAGCTCTGTCGGGATTAAACGGCGGCAGCGTCGGTAAGCGTTATAGAATGTTCGGAAGAACAGGTTCAGTTGAGTTCGTTGGGGCACTGTCTGAAACGAGCTGTTGTTGCTGTAGTATTCCAGGAGAGTGTACCTCCAGGGGATGTGGTAATGATGGCTGTTCATGTGACAGCGTGAAGGTGACACGTTGTGGTTGAGCGCAATCCGTTGCAACGCGGAAGGCCGACGCGGGTGAGACACCATAATGTGTCAAGTGCGGTTGCGGAAGCTCAACACATTGCGGGTGTGTTCAGATTGACACGTTGCGGAAGACCAACGTGGATGAGCCACCGAGATGTGCCAAGAACGGTAGCGGAAGCTCGACTGGAGCCAGCGCGTGGGAGACAGGTGAGAAAAAGTTCAGAGTATGAGAACGCGTGTTAGTCCGTGGAAAGCTCGATGTATGATCAGAGCTGGGGCCACCTGTGTTGCAGGAAGGCTGCGGCGGTGCGGGCTGTCCAGAAGCACAGTGTGGGAAATGATGTTGAACATGGGACGGAATATGTGAAAGTTCACTGTTGATAGTCACTCCACTCAAAACGGTGTGCGGATAAGGTGAATGTCGTGGCACAAAACACTGAGGCATAGCAGTGGGACGGAGGTGGAGGTCAGGCACAGATAAGAAGTTATTGTTCCTGTTGCAGGCCGAGGTATCAAAGTAGGAAGGCATGTGCTAATGCTGAACCAAGGCAGGCACGGGTGTGGTCGGATGCTGAGGAGGTTGACCTGTGAACGAAGCAGTGAGGGGGATGTTTGGGTTAGTTACACCAAACAGCCCCCATTTAGCAGTAGTTCATTTATTCACCGAAACACAAGCAAGGCTCACAAAGAACTGACATGGTGGAAGAGGCCATAGATAATCTTGGCTTAGTTCAAAGATGGATGCATTGATGTTGGTGCCGATTTCGTCAATGCCACACTCTCATAAATCAGCGATCTGTAATATGTAGAATGGTTACACATATGTACCGGGTGCCTATGCATGTTGTACATGAAACTTTAAAAATAACACCTCTATATTATAACAAGTGTAACAAAATAAACCAGCTTACCTGTAGATGCGCTTTTTTTCTACAGGATCCATCAGTAGCACGGAGGAAATTTTTGTCAGTTTATCTACCAAACAGTAAGTTCTGTTTGTAATATCTGAAAATAAGGTTCTATTGTGTGTATATAAAGTAACTCATTCATTATTACTCTATGATCATAATGGTTGTTTTCAATAGCTGAAGTGATAATTGATAAGGCCAAGGTAATAAAGAAATGTTACATGTAATGTGCTATTATTGAGTATGTTAATGATTTATAGGCGTTTGTATTCCTTTAGTGAATAGCTTGTACTAGAAACAATGGATTTAAAAAGCCATTATTCAGTTATGTACAATCTGTAGCTTCACAATCTTCTTTTTGCTCTTTTATTTTTGTTGTGTGTTGGATGAAATAAAAGTCAGTCGTAACAGCAGCAGCACCAAAACCAGCAACATCATCAATGATGAACTCTGATTATTTCATCAAAATGTCATGAAACTAAAAAACGAACTTTACTAATGTCCTGAATATTTATGTAAAACCAGTATAATAAACAGTGACCAGATATGTATTACTAAACATGACTTAAAACATAGAGTTGAGTCAGCAACATTGTGCAGATACAATATAGCAGCACATTGCACCAGAGACAAGGGGAAAGGCTGGAGGGGTAACTTATATTAAATATGATATAGTATTTAATTCCATAGGAATAAAAATATCCTGCACAACAAACAGGATATTCTATATTTCAATCAGCACCTCTAATCATCCCAAGAAAGGCTTCATTACAGATTATATTGTAACATTTTAAAGAATATTACTAAAAAAAACACCAAAGCCACATTCATATAATTTGAAATTGAGGACTTCAACAATAAAATTAAAATAATATGGAGAGACATAAAGAAGGAAATGGATAGAAGTAGTAAAGAGACTATGCGTAACAAAGAATTAACTCATAATGACACACTTTTAGGTGAACAGGTGAATGTTGCAGATACATTTAATAACCATTTTTAACAGTGAACTAAGACAGTAGTAATATCAATAAAAAACATAAACTTAACTGACATGTACAATATATATTGCTTAAAGCATTGAAACACTGCTGCAAATCTATAACAAAAATTTTACACTGAAGAGCCAAAGAAGCTGTTACACCTGGCTAATGTCGTGTAAGGCCACTGCGAGCATACAGAAGTGCAGCAGCATGACATGGCATGGACTGACTAATGTCTGAAGTAGTACTGGAGGGAAGTGACACCACTAATCCATAAGAGTATGTGAGGGTGGAGATCTCTTCTGTACAGCACTCTACAAGACATCCTAGATGAGTATTAGGGCAAGGGCGTTCCCATTCCAAAGTAACGTTATCCAAGATGGCGTCGATGACGTCATCCAAGATGGCGGCGATGACGTCAATCAAGATGGCGGATTTTGGCGGGAAGTTTTAATTCTGGAGGGAAAATGCCACGCCCCCTCCCCCAGAAAAACGGCGCGTAGTTCAAATTCCAGCAGGATAATGCACCACACCCTGGTTATCTCTACTAAGCAAAGAAAATGGCTGGAAAATAGTACTTGTCTTCATTATGCAACCTATTTCAAGCAGATGTGTCCGCCACTAGGTCTGGACTCCAACTGGTTTCATTCATATTGTCGCCACCAGAAAGCGCTCCTGTGATGTCAGGTGATGATGCATGTACCGCTATTCAAGATGGCTGCACCCAGTGTGTTCACCACTGGGTTCAGGGCCCAACTGGCTTAGTTCATATCGACACCACCGGAGAGCGCTACCGTGACTTCGGGTCATGACACAAGATAATCTGCTCTCTCTCTGGCGTGTTATAACCGTACACGTGCCACGTCAGCGGCCCGCAAGAGCGCGACTGTTGACCTCACAGCCTCCACCCTGAACGTTCATACCCGCGCCACAGAAAGTCTTCTGCAAATACCCTAAAGAATGTAAAGGAATGCATGTGACACCCACATTGCGCCTCTTACCTATCAATTACCTAAGTACTTAATTCCATTTCAATTTTAATCATACTCTATAAATGAATGTAAAATTAGCATATTCAATTATGAAATGACAATTTTCACATTTTCCCACTAGGAGCGCAATATTCATTCATTCATGAAGTACAACTCCCTTCCCCCCCCCCCCCCCCCCCCCCCCGCCCCCCCCACTGCTAAAATGCTACGCTCCTATTTGCTACTGAATTAGTCACGTGATTTTACATCATAGAACCCCAGATGGTGGTCTGTAGGGGGAAAATGGTGAGAAAATGACTCAGGCTGCGCTGGGGTGCTGGGGAGAGTAAGGAAGGAGTGCACTCTATTTATTTTCGAACATTTTATTTATCACACTGATACAAAAGACATAGTTTGTGCCATCTCACACAGCTCACAGACCTCTAAACTACTTCTAAATAATGCTGTCTAGACATGCAGACAACTCCTAATTTACCGAAATAATTTCATTACGCACTTGTAGGCTCCTCTTAAATAATGCAGCACAGGTATGTGTAGACACTCTTACTACTCGTAAACCGTCCAAATAACGCATAGCGTAGTCTACAGACCTGCTCGCAAAATACTTCAATTAACACGCGCAAGCACCCTCCGCTAAGCACTGTCCAGTAGAGTGCACAGGCAACCCCAACCACGCACAGGCCCGAGCCCGCATCCCGCAAGCATGAGGTGGCGTCATCTCATTCATCCTTCACTTCTGAGAAATTCCAATCCAAATACGTGTTCACCTAGACACACGTGCTGATGTGATCGGGTGGGAGCGCAGCCGCGAGCTGCCACAGAACGCAGGTGAAGGCGCCATTGATGATCCAATCGGACAGGGGCAAAGGCTTACTTACAGAGCACACACTCCAAGCAGGGCAGTGCGCGTGTGGGATTCCTAGCTACCCTCACTCTAACTGTGGTCCAGCGAAGACACTGCAGAAATCCATTGCAGAATAGCAGAACCTGCTTTCTCCTTAGCGATTCTAATGGACCATATGTCATGTTTGACTGAAGTTTCGGCGCACGTAGCTACTTACCATTGCAAGCGTATCTAGCAACGTTCTCAATCTTATACTCACGCCACATTGCTAAAACCTATACCCGCTTTACGAATTGAGGTACGGCATTACCTCTGAATGAGGTGTTTTTTTTCCGGACAAATACCGTGACGGTGATCGTAGGAATGCGTATAACCAGCCCATGATGCAACCTCATAATAAAATTACCCCATTTTGAAAGTGATTCGGCTAAGGAACGTCGTATGTAAGCTGTATTTGCGACTCCCTCACACCACCCCGACTAGATAATTCTATAGTATTTCTAGTGCATTCTGTCCCAATACCATACCAGACGTTCTGCCATATATCCACTGAGTTACAGGCGATGGCTGATTGAGAAGGAACACAAACAGTAGTAGTAGATGATGTGCCGATTGAGGTCATAAGAAGAAAAATGTACACTACTTTCTCAGATCTCTAGTTTTACGCTATCCACTAGAAATGATGTCAATCATTTAGAATAAAGTCTCTCTATTCAAGCACATACCTGGATCTGATTACACCTACAAGTGAATCATATTTCTCACACTCCCAAACCTCGAAACGACTCACCTTCATAGAACCTAGCTGCTACAATAAAATTCCGACCTGGTTTTAGCCAGCCCCTACGCATCTTGCACCCGATCCCATTTCTACAGCTTCGCGTTAGTGATCGTTCCATCTTAAGTCTGAACTGAGCAGAAGTCGGAGAAAACCATACCCACCACCTTCTGCAACCCGTGTAGATACAGAACGACCGTGTTTTGTTCATTCGACGGAAATGCGCGGAATGTGCTACCCCAAACTACAGTACATACAAGTACTACAGATCCGCATTCATTCAAATCAAACAGCCCAACATGCTATCATCCTTATTCTCTACCCCCCAAACAGAGAAAAATTACGAACTATAGAACTTCCACTAACTTCATCCCATATATAAGTCACCTAGACACCGATGCTGACGCAATTACGCAAAGCTGCGGTGGCGCTCCAGCGTGGAGAAAGAGATTTCGTAATGCTCCCGCAGAATACCGCAGCATGCAGCCATCCACGCATTTCCAACCGTTTACCAAGTCCATAACCTCAAACTGCTACTGCTACTGCCGCCTATTAAATATACAGGCATCGCAGACGCCACTTTAAAGTTTGATCATCTATACTCTAGGCGAATGATCGTATGAGGCGCTCCCTCTGGTCCTGTTTATTTGCTTCAAACACTGTTTTCTAACACGCCTTTGTACAATGTCAAACATTTCCCTTTTTTCTGCCACTACTTCGAGACCTGGGCCAGATTCTAAACTGACATTAAGAAGTTCTGATCGACGGCCTCTCGCAGGAAACTAGGCGTTGCATGGTGTAAATCATATTCTTACGGCGGATAGCATAACGCTGGATGATTTTAAATGAAAGACAATTACAACATAGCCAAACTGTAACAGTTTTACGGCGTTGGCGTAGGTCACCAAACTACAGTCCGAAGTTGATTCACGAGCTATACATTTAGACTCGTCTATCACACTGACGGAATAGCTCATGACTCTCCGTTCCATTTCTCGTATTGCACTCATGTACACGCTATCCGCCACAGAAGTTGCTGCCCATCCAATAAAACATTTTCCCCAATTCAAACAAGCAATATTAGTCAATAATTATGTGGTAACCAGTGCAGGGATGCAATGGAAAAGACAACATCCATATACTGTAATAATAAACATCACAGTTGATAGCGCGAACAATTTTACAGTAACTTCAACACCGGCCAGTAATGTGACAGCATGTTACCCCAATCTCAGTATCATAGCTAAATCAGCCGTTCTCCACATTGCGAGAATCAATGCGAACGTGGAAATCCATTCAGTGTTAATTCTCGAACACATAAATCATGAAAGTATACCAGACAGCACTCCACATATTTCTATCACCTTGAGCATAGTGTTCAATTTACGGTCTATCTCTCTGCATATGGGAGTCGCACAGCATTCTCACCATCTTAGGCTTAAAATTGGAGAGTGAAATATCCACCTCACATTGTCATTAACCAACCCGCCATGCAACACCGTTATCGAATTAATCTGCAACTGACCAGAGGAAGACCTCCACATTCCACCTCTCGTGAATGAATGGAGCTTTCCGAGTCCTCACCCATCTCGAGATGCATCCATGTCGAGGAGCTTAGCACTCCTTATCGATGTATAGTAACAAATTTCAAAGTGCCATGATGTAATAGCAGACAGTTAAGAAGAACAAGAAAGAAATAATTTTTATACGCGATGGAGCTCCAGATGGATGGAGTTCGACGTATTTTTATGTAAATCAACCAAGCTATCAACTCTGAAGTACTGTTCTAGAGTCTAGGATCGGTACATGGATATTGGTAAGAGAGAACATAGACACACGCACTCCTAAGGCTGCAACGTTCTGCACTTAAAACGGGCCTACAATATTCGAACACCTGCGTTTCCGACCTATCAGACGTATGGAATGTAGCCTTGTTAATATTCCTTTGTGAGAAATATATCTCAAGCGCATCACATACATCCTCCTTCCCGCTCTCTCTATGAAAACCGTTAATTTGTGAATTCTCGAAGTTTTCATGCAAATGCGGAAACCTGCCGGAAGAAATCTATTGTGTGAGAACCACGTGGGTGTGGAATAGGTGGAGGCCTTCAGCTGGACCAGATTATTCCCCATCGATTTGATTTATACAGCTAATATTCTGTGATGGAAATGAACTCTCTCTGCGCACTTTTCCTCCTTCGTATGCAGGTGCTGGTGGTGGTTTATTGCTGAATTCCATCTTCTGAGTCTGAACCGAGTAACTGAGTGTATGGCAATTTCCGTATTACTACATGTCCTTTCCCTAACGTTGAATTTCGCAAATGTTACGATCTTCTCTTTAAAGAGAAGCAGGTTATTTTGTTCCAGGATAAGGCAACCGTTTTTCTCTTATAAAGTAATTGATTCCCTCCATTATTGAGCACTGTTAATTGAATAAACCAGTGATAAGTTGTACACCATCAATCCTCCTTTTATTTCACAATCGTTAGGTTAGTACCTGGTTTCAATTGTAAGATCAATATAAATGCCCTGTTTATTTTTATATCTTTTGACGAGTCATTGCATAAGGGCAGTAATGAAAGAGAAGATGAAAGTCACCAGAACAACTTAATTAACTGATCAAAGAAAAAGGGGGAATACAATTACAGATCCCTTTTTTATAAACAATTTCCAGCTCGGTCAGCTCTCTTGTCTTAAGAGTCAGCTTAGGCTGGTGGCCACCCTGAAATTCTATCATATTACTCGTAGTTGTAAGTCTGAATGCCACAAAGTGCTAAAAGCAGTATACCGATTCATGGGTCCTAGGTCAAGTTGCTAGTGTATGCTCTATGCAAGACCTAAGCATACTACCTGCACATGGTCGACCATGCCCAGGATGCGCTAGACATGGGGTCTTCTGGAAAAATTCGTAGTTAGATTTTTACAGTGCTTTAATGATATGCGTTTATTTGTTTTTCTCCTTCAACTGAGCCAAAGAATTTCTGTATTGTTTGGCAAGTTCTGCATTGTGAACAGCGTTGTTGTTGTTTTTGTTCAAATGGTTCAAATGGCTCTGAGCACTATGCGACTTAACTTCTGAGGTCATCAGTCGCCTAGAACTTAGAACTAATTAAACCTAACTAACCTAAGGACATCACATACATCCATGCCCGAGGCAGGATTCGAATCTGCGACCGGAGTGGTTGCTCGGTTCCAGACTGTAGCGCCTAGAACCGCACGGCCACTCCAGCCGGCTGTTGTTTTTGTGTTTCATTTTGTATTTTTATTTATTTTGTGTTTTTTTTTATGTTTTATTCATGCGTGTGATGATATCATAAGATAACGTTGGGTAGTGCTACGCACAGTGATTGCAGAAATTGTGTTGATAGGCGAGTGTAGCGTAACAATTGTACTGCGGATTTCATTCGTGAAATGATAGAAACGCATAGTGAAACTAAGAGTGGTAACCGGGAAATCTGCAAAGGAAATAGCGAGGAAGATCAAAGAACTAGTGTAATTGCAGGAAGTGATAGTCGTGTGAATACAGAAGCCGTGAAAACCAGTGCAGTAAATAATGGGGCAGAGGCTGGAAGTTTAGAGTCAAATTTAGGAGTGTGTAAGACGTGGAAAGAATACCAAATCCGGAACAGAACGCTCATTCGGTTAATACATGGAGTGAACTTGCTGGTACTCACAATAGCAATGAGGCGATGTATGACTAGGCTCTTGCACTTTCTGACCGTAATGCAAGTTCGATTAGAAATTAAAATGAAGGAGCAGTCGGATGGAATCTGAGTCTACATGAACAGGCGGTTTGAGGAGGTAGCTGGAGGAATAAATAGTATTCTAAGAAACGTAGAGCATTGGCTTGGGGATATAGAAAATGAACAGAGAGAAAGCCTTCTAGATCAAGAACGGGCAATAGAAGCGAGGTTTCGGGCCATTGAGACACAATCTCGGGACGACAGGGAAAACCTACTGTCTTGGCTGCAGGTATCAAGCAAACATTGCCCAGACTCCATTAGCGAGCACGTCGACCAGAATACCTCGACCATACAGGCTTGTGAGAGTGACCTCACCTCTCACAAGCAGCAGGTAGCTATGGAAATACGGGAACTCTGAGACGAACTAGTGCGGGTTGCTGAGCTTGTGACTAACCGCTCAATTACGAGCAGCAACGAGCACACGCTGCCAGCAGAAGTAAACCGTGTCAAAGAAATACAGGCTACAACGAAAATTAAGCACCGAGAATACGGAAACACGGAGAGATATGTGGATTCAGAAAAAGAATTTAGTCTGTGCGTGGCTACACTGGAAGCCCACGGGAAGGGTAGGCACGGAATGGCGGTGAAGGATGATAGGAACTGTGGAAAAAGTAAGGAGAGGGACACAGATCACGAGGGAGAATCGAACTATGAGGATGATGAGACTGCAAGGTGCTCTTGGGGCCGGAGAAGGCGTTCTCGCGAGTGTTTATCACGGTATGCAACGGAGGAGCTGAACCACAAACACTTCCTCTCGGTAAGAACATTCGATGGTATCCATCCTGTGACTTGGGTGGAACAATTCTGTCTCACCCTCCCTCCAACGTGGCCTAGTACACACAAGATAGAATTCGTGTGTGGTTTTCTGGCAGGAGAGCCCGCCTCTAGAATTGCGAACGGTTGCGTGCCAGTGTACTTCCGTGCTAGAGTTTAAACAGGCGTTCCTCGCGGCGTATTGCTCGGAGGCGGTGCAAGATCGCGTAAAACACAGCATATTTATGATTCTGGCTTTGAAACTCTTCGGGTTTACGAGTGCTGCACGTTTGTTTGAACATATGGTGCAGTCAAATCAGTACCTTGACGATCCGTCTGGGCCTACGGAACTCAGATATATATGTATGACCAAGCAGCCTTTGCACGTGCATCACATCGTTCTGGCTCCAGGGTGCAAGCATGATATGGATGGCTTCAAAGCCATTCTACAAGAATTAGAATATGAAGCCAGGCCATACACACAGAATCACGCGATAGAGCAGCGTGGCAAAGAGGTGCACGATACCAGTCATGGGCACAGTAGGTGCACAGGAGAGAGGCATCGAGAGGGCATGAGAGGCAACAGTCACAGGACTGTTACTGGCGGAATAGACACGGGAACGGCGGCTGGCAAAGCCGTGGAAATTGGGGAAATTGTCAGGAATGTGGCCATCAATATCGTAACAATAGGGACCATGAGAATAGGTATGAAAATCGAGGTGAAAGACACATGGAAAATTACAAGCAAATGCCATGAGGGAGTGATAACAACAGGGGTGTGGCGTAGATGCCACTGCCCGGGGTCGAGATTCGCTGTCCAGATCCTCGGGAGAATCCTCCTGGCGAAGGTCACAGCTCCGACCTTTGACATGTGAACAAGGTGGAACTGAGTGGTTTCAATAATAAGGCAGTTGAGAGTGTGCTGCTAGTAGAAAGAGAGGACATTAGGGATGATTTGTTGCACAAGGAGGTATCTAGCAAGATGCCGGTCATTACGCCTGAAGTGAGCATCGATTAAGGGGGTATGCAGCTAGAATGTGTTTTGGACGCTGGCAGTCCTTATTCCATCGTGAGCGAGATGACTTTTGGGGCTACAGGCAGGCTGGGGAGTGGGATATTCTGCCGGTGCGAGGGGCAAAGGTGAGGGGAGCAAGCCACGACAAGAGTGTGGACATAAAGCAGCAAGTGATGTTAGAATTTTCGTGCTAGAGGCATACTTTTGAGTTTAGTTTCAATGTTGTACCCCTGTTGTGCGTCACGGTCATCTAGGGGACCGATTTCATGAGTAATTACGACACAGTAGTCGACGTCAGTAATCAATTTATGATGGTGAAGGTTCGAGATAACCTCATCACCCTGTATTTTAACCGGCGTCTGTTGTGTCGTAAGCTGCTTACGGTTTCCCACTCACGCTGAGGAGCAACCCGAGCATGAGTACTGCGTTAACTTTGTGAAGGGGATAGTTCCCATGCTGGAGGGGCAGAATCTGGACATAGTCTTTGTGAACGTTGAGGGTAATGGACTAGCCTGTGTCAGAAACCACGACGCACAATGCAAGGAGATGTGTGAAATCATTGCCAGACACGCGTCCGTGTTTGCTGACAACCCAGGTACTATAAAAGGGTTCAATTACAGGTTTCGAGTATGAGCGCATCGCCCTTTCTTCGTAAAACCATATCCAATTTCCCTTGTGCATAGGGCAAGTGTGGAGGCGGAATTAAAGAAAATGCTACAGTAGGGAATCATCGAACAGGCCAGGAGTTCTTATAAGTCTCCTCTAGAAGTGGTGCTGAAGCGAGACAAATCAGTCCGTCTGGTGTTAGACTCGCGGCAGATCAACACTGTTAATATGCCAGAGACCGACCGACTGGAGAGTCTCAATGAGCTTTTGCAACGATTTCATGGGGTAAAGGTTCTCTCATCGATTGACCTTTGGTTGAGTTACTGGCAGATAGCTTTTCACGAGCCCTGTCGGCAGTACACTGCTTTCCTATGTTATGGAAACTGTTTTCAGTTCCATCGCCTTCCGCTCGGCCTTAATGTCTCGTCCGCGGCATTTATCAGAGGCCTAAATAGCATTTTACCAAACAACTTAAAAAACAGAATGATGATGTATGTCGCTGACATACTGATTGCGGAGGCGTCATGGAAATAACACCACTAGGTGCTGAATAGACTACTCAGTGTCTTTGCCAAGGCCGGAGTCATGGTAAACCTTGACAAATCTCAATTTGAAAGAAAAGATATCAAATTCTTGGGGCATATTGTGTCTACGGAATACGGCTGGACCCGGAGAAAATAGTAGCAATCGCCAACTGTGCGACACGAAACACATAGCGCCAATTACGGGGGTTTCTTGGTCTCTGTAACTTTTATAACAGGTTCGTGAGTGTGAACGTGGCGACTACTCCCGGCTGTGTTCACTGACCAGTAAGAATATGGTGTGGGTTTGGGACAAGCAAGCGATCGATGAATTTGAAGGGCTAAAGAAGGCGTTAGCTAACGCTCCCATCTTATCCCATCCTGATTTGAATCAAGACTTCTATCTAATGACAGCTAGCTGCCTCAGTGGGCTTGGTGCAGTGTTATTCCAGACGAACGGAACAGACCATCCCGCGGCCTGGAAAACGATTTCGTTTGCAAGCCTGGTTCACTCTAGTGCAGAACGGAACTACTCCGTAACCAAACTTGAATCCCTGGCCGTAGTCTGGGCTTTCCAGAGATTTCGTTACTATCTTTTCGGACAGAGAACAAGGGTATTTATGGATCACTGCTACGAAAAGATGCAGGAGACTTGCTACTTTAATGACATGTTGAGGAGAATAAATCGTGTCATTAGGGTATGCAAACCCTGTCATCGAGCAAAGCCGCCCACTGTGTTGTATGCTGCATTGCTACATCTAATTGTTCCTAACAGACTGAGGGAATTCGCGGTCGTCGACCTTCTCGGACCACTCACCTACATACTAGTAGCTGTAGAGTTGACGTCAAAGTACATCTGCCTCACTCCCCTGAGGAGAGCGACAGCGAAGATGGTTGTGACGGCTTTCACCAACCATTTCTTAAAGGAAGTCGGTCTGGTGAAGCGCGTGATTTCAGACAATGGACCGCAGTTCTAGTCCACACACTGCAAACAAAAGCTGAGGAGACATCGAATGACGCCTATTATTGTCTCACTACTTCACGCCGCATCGAACCCGAGTGAACTCATTATAAAGGAAGTTAACAAGCTGTGCAGACTATATTGTAATAGGGAGCATCATACCTGGGACATGCACCTGAATACATTTCAGGACATCCTAAATAAGTTACCCAAGGCCTCTTCTATGCTACCACCTGTCCTGGTTCTGAAGAACAAGGAACCACCAAACAAGATTAAGGAGGTTGTGTCATGGCCAGCAAAGCCAAAAGTGCGGCATCGTGTGATTATTAACATCATGCTAAAAAACATAAGGAGAGCTGGTGAGGCCCGAGTAAAGGCATACAAAAAGAGAGTCAGAAAAATAGATTTTGCAGTAGGGCAGAAGGTCCTAGTGAGAGCTCACAAGCTGTCAGACAAGCGGGCAGGTGTGTGCAAGAAGTTTTTAATGTCTTCAATGGCCCTTATAGAATCACGCGCGTCCCACACTGGAATGTTGTTGAAATCGAGACAATCCATACAAAACAAGCGAAAAGGTTGCACCACGTCTCAAACGTGAAACCTTTCATTGAGTGAGGATGGCCACGTTGAGTGCAATATGATGCAGTAAATTAGGGATAAAATATTTACTCTATACATGTTAGCATCTGCTCAATTTATATTTCCAATTGGTAAAGTATAATTTTTTTCTCTAGTAAGTGTGTTTGCCTTTAGTAATCAGTGTATTTTTCCTGTAAATGGTTGTGGACGAATATCGTCCGGATCTTTAATGTATTCTATGTTTCAATGTCGAGTTCCCAACGAGGAACATCGTGAATCTGTTTAGGATTTCAGTAGTTGGTGGCACATAGACCATCTAGCACATTTCATCGCACTGGGGCTCAAGAGGCGGTATCTGCATTCCGTCTCACTTGGAAAGCTGCGCATTGAGGGTACAAGACGCCAATTGAATACGGTGATCTGTATAAGGAGAACAGTATTTGTATGTTCTGGTTCCATGTCACATGTCTTGCTAATAAGTGGTGAAGAGTATTGGGGCAAGAGTGGTAGGGCCCCAAAGTACCATTATCCAAGATGGCGTCCGTGACGTCAGTTGATGGCGTCATCCAAGATGACGGCGGTGAAATCAGCTGATGACGCAAGTACCGATATCCAAGATGGCGGGAAATTGTGACGGCCCCTGCCATGCCCCCCTGCCATTCACCCCTGCCACATCCTCCCTGGTGATAAGTTCAAATTCCATCAGGACAATGGAACCTCTAAAAACTTAAGAAAATGGCGCGAAAGAAAGGGCAATTTGGCTACCTCCACTAATTTAAGTCACCTGACCACCACCTCATCCTACGAAATGGCAGGAAGTTTGAATTTTGGCGGTACAGAAAGGTCAAATGGGCTATCTCTACTAATCTAAGAAAATGGCGGGAAATAAAGGACAGTTGGGCTACCTCCACTAACCTAAGTCACCCGACTGCTACCTCTTCCTAGGGATAAGTGGGAAAAGGCCTTGGCCTGTGCTGGACATAAGTCTTTGTTATTTTGCATGCACCAGTCGTTATTTAAACAATTAGAGGCAGTACCACCATGCAATGTGGTCGCCAAGGGTTGTGAACTCCAAGTGCCCTAGTACACAGTACTGACACCAGAAGGCACTCTCATCTGTGACGTCATCCAAGACGGCGGTCTGGTGATGGAGAGGAAGGGCCTCATATCAGGAAATTCAAGGGTATATTTTTTATTTATAAAAAAAAATCAGTTTGGGGGGGGGGGGGTTGGATTTCTCTTGCTCGTCATTCTCTGCTGTTTGGAAACATGTAGGTCTTGTAAGAAGTAATTACATGGAGCAAACATGATGCATAACCTAATGTTTAGTATTGTACTCCGGGTGTCTTAACGTAATGTTGGGTCCTTTGTCGGTACTTAACCTATTGTTCTGTTAAGTGGTTTTCCTTGTCACCCCCATTTCCTTAAACTATTCTACCGTCTTTGATACCAAAATTAAGTAATTAATTATGTCCTCCCACTATTTTCTGGTACACTTTTCGAACTTCACATACTTTTGAACGCTATTTCTGGCGCATTCTTCTTTGTCACCCACACCCTTAAACTATTGCACTGCATTTTAAATAAAAATTATTCGAATTAACCTAGTATTCTGCACTTAACCTGCCATTCTGCTCCATGTCTCCCACTCACGCACACTCTCCCCTTAACTATTGTATCGCTAACACCACATTGATATAAAAAATTTATGCAAATTAATTAAATCGATATTTTTTGCATGTATGAGGTAGTTTCTTTTTAATTCGCAGGATCCTATTGGTCGGTGAAATCGATGGAATACAGTTTAAACAAAAGATTGCTAATAAAAAACACATCCCGCCTCTTGACGCCCGACGCCGCCGGCGCCCCCGCCGGAGCCACCACAGCCGCCGCCACTGCCCCCAGCCAAGACCCCACACCAGCTGTGCAGCTGTGGCTGCCACAGCATTGCTCTGACGTCCGTGGGTCGCCCTCCCTCAGGTTAGTGGGCTAGGGCTGCAGTAACCAGGCTTCTCACGGCGGCTCGATTCAGCAGCGTCTCCTCTGTACAGGATGGCAGCCAGTCAAGGAATATTTTAGGGAATTGGTTTAAAAATATTTATTTTAAAGGCCCAGTGGAATCTTTACAATTTTTCTCCCAGAGTAATTCACGCCGCGTCTACGTGTCACAAGTTGCTTGCCTTTCAAAACTGAGGTGGTTCTGTTCAGTTAAAGCTGCTGACAGGAGATGCCCTAAGCCCTCTGCTGAAACTGCTAGCGAATTCAAGCCACTGGCTTTAGCCAATAGCATGCGCAGGATACCAATCACGTGTGTGGACGCTGGAGTGGTCTACGGTGCAGAACACAGTTGCCCCTCTCCCTTGTAATCCAGACCTCAAGCAGAACAGACGCCTTTTTGGAAGGCAGAGCCTCTGGCTCTGCTTTTCACGCCCGGCCACCAACGTAAGTTAACATGAACCGCTTCCCCTTCCGTTAACCATTGCATCTAATTGTTTGACCTCCTAGACTGGCCTAAACCTTCTAACTTCCGACCCTAGGGGCGCCTTTTGTACTCCATATACCGAAATACATCCTCTTTATTGTACTTATTTCCCTGTTTTGTCATTTAACGGGAGCCCTAGATACCCACTATCAAATTCTGACCACTTGACCTCCTGCATACTGCCGCCGCGAGGGATATTTGTCATTTAACGGCAGCCCTAGATACCCACTATCAAATTCTGACCACTTTACCTCCTGCATACTGCCGCCGCGAGGGATATTTTACAATCTTCTTCCCCCTCCCCTGCCATTTTATACATTAACATTGGTGTCAGAAGTTTCTCCCCCCATCCCCAAACCACGTACTCTTTTACACCTTCTCCACCTTACGTCCTTGCCGATGACGTGAGGAACAGCATACACCCCTGTCCAACTCGCCACAGAACTCCATGGTGTGCTCACACCGATCCCATATGTGAAACGCCTCCGGGCAGCACATGTGTTTACCATTGCTGACGCTATATGTAAGGATACTGACATCACAGACAGGGCTATAGAAATGTGTTCCAGAATAGCACAGGCTGCTTTCTTCCCAGCGATACTAACGGAACATATGAGCTGTGTCCATCCATGGATACCTGCCCCAGTATGACTGACACCTCACCACATAATGTCCGTGTGGTGACTCACCATCTAAAAGGTTCTCAGTGTTATTCTGACATCACATGGCTATGTAAAAATAAGAGCCAAGTCGACCTCTCGGAAATTGTATAGTGTCCCAGAAATAGTTAACACTCGCTTTCTTGATGTCTCAGGTGGTATGCACGGAAATTCTTGCCCTAATGGAACCTGTTTACGAAAATAGCGCGGAATAACGCCGAATGCATTCTTCCTCGTGGTCCTGATATGGCACCACGTCCATCACGTGTTTCCCTTCCTGCTTTCAACATACACAAACGTTGTCACCGCTACGTAGAGACTCCTATATCCCGGCACAAAGGATGTCATGTGAATTAATCGAGCATTATGATTGGCTCTTACCGAATTTACTCTCCGAATTACAGATGCAGCATGTGTGGAAGCACTGTCCACCTTGTATTTCTTTCTACAGACATGCGTACAGGCATCGAGCACATGTGACGATCCTATTAAATATACAGGTATTGATCAACTGCACAGACCAGTTTTAAGTTCAATCATCTGTACTGTAGGAGGATGATTGTATCCCACAGACCATACTGTAAGCCGCAAGAGACGCTCCCTGTGACCCTGTCTCATTGTTTGAAATATTCTTTTTTTCTGCTTGTGGGTGTTATGACTTTGATGGTATAGGGTTCCCTGTCAAGATCCAGGACATGCCTAAATTTGAGGCCAGAATACCAGCATTTTGATTCATGTTTATGACCTGGAGAAGAAAAACAAGACAGATGAGCAAGACAAGCGCATCATCATTGCCCCCTTCATTTCTCAAAATTTGCTGGTGAGCTGCATGTAAACATGCTGCTCTTCTCTGAAGGTGATAATTATCACTATGTTTGGATCAAAGACATGCCCTAACTCCTTTCCTCCCAGAAAAAATAAACATGAACAAAAACAACATATTTGCTTAAGGTGCCTGAATTATTTCTCATCAGACAAGTTCTTAGCCGTGCATCTAGTAGACTGCACTTCCAAGGATCCCATACATGTTATTATACCTACTGAGGAAAACAAATTCATAAAGTTTAAGAATGCTCACCACAGGGAGTGATGTCCATTTGTAGTGTGTGTCAACTTTGAATGCCTCCTCGCTCCTGTGACCCGCTGTGAAGGTGACCCTACAGCCTCACACGCAACCTTTACAGAGAAACACGTACCATGTGCAGCAGCGTACCAAATTGTATCGTCATATGATTCAGGTCTTAACTGCAACAAATCTTACGTCAGAGACACCAGTGCAGTTTGGTTGCTCACTGAGCTCGAAAAATTTTCACGGGAGGTTGATAAGCTATACAGCGGAAACGTTCTCATGACCAAATCGAAGGAGAATTGTATAATAACATGACTGACTGTCATATTTCTGGGCTGTCTTTAGATAGAAAAGCGGAAACTCCTCATAGGGACCACTATCATCTTACGGGGAAGTTCCGTGGTGCAGCTCACAACACATGCAATTTGAAATAAAAGATACCTAGACACATACCCATTTTCTTCCACAATTTAAGTGGGTATGACGCTCACTTTTTAGTTGATCACTTGGCTGATTTCGGTTTGGAGAAATATCAGGTCAGTGTCCTACCTGAGAGTGTTGAGAAGCGTATTTCATTCTCCAAATGAATGACACCAAGAATTATGGTCTGCTTCCTTTATATGCTACGTTTTATAGAGGCACCACTCCAGAAACATGTTGAAACTCTACCTCGGGGGACATTCATATCACTAGATCCACATTTCCCTAAGAGGAAAAGTTTCAACTTGCCACTAGGAAGGGGATTTTCCCGTATGAGTATGTGGATAGTATGGCGGAACTCAACGAAACCAGGCTACCTGACATAACTGCATTCTCCAGCAACCTCACAGACGACGCCATAATGAATGCAGAATATGAGCATGGTGTATTTATTACAATCTTCTATTAGTCCATCTCCTCCTTGTTTGCAGATGACCCAAGTATTGCAATAAATAGTATGTTGAGTGTAGTTCTAGAAAGATCTGCTAATGATATTTCCATGGATATTAATAAATGGTTTAAAGCCTACTCACTGACATTAAACTTCGAAAAGACTTACTATATGCAATTCAGAACCTGTAAGAGGTTTCCACCCAGCATATGCATAAAGTACGAAGAAGAGCAGATAGAAGAGGTTGACAGTCTTAAATTCCTGGGATTACAACTTGATAATAAATTCAGTTGGGAGGAGCACACCACAGAACTGCAGAAACGCCTTAACAAATCTGTATTTGCAATTCGAGTGTTAGCAGACATAGGCGACATAAAAGTGAAAAAGCTTGCATACTTTGCCTACTTTCATTCCATACTGTCATATGGTATAATATTTTGGGGTAACTCTTCAAGTCAAACAAAAGTTTTCAGAGTCCAAAAGCGTGTCTTGTAGAAACCTCTTCAAAGAACTGGGTATACTAACTACTGCCTCTCAGTATATTTACTCCTTAATGAAATTTGTCCTAAATAATATATTTCTTTTTCCAACAAACAGCTCAGTTCATACATACAATACCAGTAACAAAAATGATCTGCACAAGGACTTAAAAGCACTTACTTTAGTTCAAAAGGGTGTCCACTACCCAGGAACACTCATCTTCAATAATTTGCCAGCAAACATAAAAAATTTAGTTACAAATAAAGATCAGTTTAAAAGGAGCCTGAAAGACTTATTAGTGGCCAACTCCTTCTACTCCATTGACGAATTTTTTAATAGAAACAAATGATGTGTTGTATATATTC
Organism: Schistocerca serialis cubense; assembly: GCF_023864345.2. Classification (NCBI taxonomy): domain Eukaryota; kingdom Metazoa; phylum Arthropoda; class Insecta; order Orthoptera; family Acrididae; genus Schistocerca; species Schistocerca serialis. The sequence continues at coordinate 87,354,254 of NC_064640.1, read as the reverse complement.
ATAGTATTAGTATTGTTATTTCAGCTTAAAAAAAAAAAAAGTGACATGTTCCACATCCACGAGGATCTCCTCAACACGGATCTATGGAACGAAAAACTAATCTAATCTAATCATTCCCCTCTCTTTGTCCATCATCTCCTTTCTCCTGTCTATCCCTCTCCTCCTCTTCTTATCTACACATTTCCTTCTGTCTCTCTTTGCTATCTCTCTTTGTCCATCTCCTCCGCCTCTCTCTGTACATCTCATCCTTCTCCCTCCTTCTGTCCTTCTCCTCCTTCCCACATCTGTGTCAATCTCCTCCATTCCCCCCTCTGTCTGTCCATCCCCTCCTACCCATTTCCAGCCTTATCAGTCCCAGACCATCAGGAGATTACAGGCTCTTACATCCCACAGTATTTCTTTCCAGATAGTAAATAGTGTGTGTACCGTACCAAATTTGGTTGAAATCGATCCAGGGGTTTTGTAGGTGCTTTTAACCTGTGGATTTGCCCATCTGTGAACCTTTCATATACGTTTCACATATATTTAACATATTTCACATATATTTGTAGACATAGTTCACCTGTATCTCCGGAAAATATCACGCTGCACCTTTGTTTTCATGCATATTAATGTTTAAGGCATCATATCTCCTTAACTATGTGTCATACAACATTATAGTTTTGCAGGTATATTCAAGAGCATGTGTGGCTACTGTATACAAAATTTGTTGTGAATGGAGTAAGTAGCAAATTAATAATAAAGTTAAATGTCATTCATGACGTAGAAGTTTTTGATGCAACTCAGTGTTTATGCTGTCATATCTTCGTGTCGTGGCTCAAATGGCTCTGAGCACTATGGGACTTAACAGCTGTGGTCATCAGTCCCCCTTCATGTCATGTAATGATATAATTTGGAATGGACATTCAGTTGTATATGTGAATAATGTCTGCAAAATGTGTAATGAATACAGTTAGTAGTAAAGAAATAATAAATTAAAATGGCATGCATGATGCAACAGTTCTACTTCATGAATAGTGAAAATACAGTAAATATTAAACTTGTTTTCCTTTCATCATTTTGTGGGGCTTGTCTGTGAGAAAAAGTTTTCTAAAGCTTTGAAATTAGATGCAAAGTTAGTTGCAAGTCACTAATGGTTCTTGATCTTAAATACTGGATGAATTAAGTCTGAGTATTTGTGCTTCATGGGCTATACTTCTCATTCACCGCCATCCCGACTCCTTCAATAGATAGGTTGCTCTTACCAAAACAGCAATTCTTTCCAGACAGTAATAGATATGTGTATCAAGTTTGGTTGAAATCAATCACATGGCATAAGACAAGATGTGGAACATACCAGTACATAAATGCATACACACATACAAACATATACACATACACACATCCAGTTTTATAACACAGGTAGGTGTGGATTAATCAAAATATTTTGATATTTTTTAATGATATGCAATGGACTTGCCACTAGAATTATTGCTGCAAACTTGATGGCTGCCAGCTATAACAAACAGTTCAGGTTATATAATGACCATACTATTTTTTATTTACACTAATGAGACTAAACATGATGTTCAGCTTCTTAAAATCTCATTTGTCCACTTTTCATTGCTGTACAGCAACAGCTGTGCATGCCACAGTTCTGACATGTCTTTGCAAAAGTTTTTGAGGTATGTGGCACCTGATGGCTACACTATCTGATCAAAAGTATCCGGACACCCCCAAAAACATTCGTTTTTCATATTAGGTGCATTGTGCTGCCACCTACTGCCAGGTACTCAATATCAGTGACCTCAGTAGTCATTACACATCGTGAGAGAGCAGAATGGGGCGCTCTGTGGAAGTCACGGACTTCGAATGTGGTCAGGTGATTGGGTGTCATTTGGGTAATGTGTCTGTACATGAGATTTCCACACTCTTAAACATCTTTAAGTCCACTGTTTATGATGTGATAGTGAAGTGGAAACATGAAGCGACACATACAGCACAGGCCAACCTTGTCTGTTGAATCACAGACACCACCAACAGTTGAAGAGGGTCATACTCTGTAATAGGCAGACATCTATCCAGACCATCACACAGGAACTCCAGACTGCATCAGGATCCATTGCAAGTACTATGACAGCTAAGCGAGAGGTGAGAAAACTTGGATTTCATTGTGGAACGGCTGCTCATAAGCCACACATCATGCCCGTAAACATCAAATGATGTCTCGCTTGCTGTAAGGAGCGTAAACATTGGACTATTGAACAGTGGAAAAATGTTGTGTGGAGTGACAAATCATGGTAAACAATGTGGCGATCCAACAGCAGGTGTCGGTGTGGTGAATGCCCGGTGGATGTCATCTTCCAGCCGGTGTAGTGTTAACAGTAAAATTCGGAGGCAATGGTGTTATGGTGTGGTCGTGTTTTTCATGGAGGGGGCTTGCACCCCTCGTTTTTTTGGATGTCCTATGACAGCAAATGCCTACATTGGTGTTTTAAGCATCTTCTTGCTTCCCACTGTTGAAGAGCAATCTGGGGATGGCGATTGCACCTTTCAACACAATCGAACACCTGTTCATAATGCATGGCTGTCCGCCCCCAGTAGCTGAGTGGTCAGTGTGACAGACTGTCAATCCAAAGGGCCCGGGTTCGATTACCGTCTGGGTCGGAGATTTTCTCCGCACATGGAATTGGCTGTTGTGTTGTCCTAATCATCATCATTTCGTCCCTATCAATGCGCAAGTTGCTGAAGTGGTGTCAGATCGAAAGACTTGCACCCGGCGAATGGTCTACCCGACAGGAGGCCCTAGTCACATGACAACTCGCTCAATGCACAGCTTGTGGCAGAGTGGTTACATGACAATAACATCCCTGTAATGGAATGGCCTGCACAGAGTCCTGACCTGAATCCTATGGAACACCTTTGGCATGTTTTGGAACACCAAATCCGTGCCCGGCTTGACCAACTGAATTTGATTTCTCTCCTCAGTGAAGCACTCTGTGAAGAATGGGCTACCATTTCCCAGGAAACCTTCCAGCACCTGCTTGATCATATGTCTGCAAGAGTAGAAGCTGTCATGAAGACTAAGGGTGGGCCAACACCATATTGAATTCCAGCATTACCGGTGGAGGGCACCATGAACTTGTAAATCATTTTCAGCCAGGTGTCCAGATACTTTTGATCACATAGTGTATGTAGTGGTCACACAATTCCTGTAAGTTCTGCGGTGATGGCTTGTGGCCACAAAGCTGGTACCTGATGGCATCTCATATGTGTTATATCAGATTCAGATCAGGTGAATTTAGTGACCAAGACACCAATATGAGTTCACTATCACATTCCTAAAACCACAGTAGCATGATTATGACTACGTTCCAGATTTTATGTAATATCAAATTAAGAAACATATACATAAATATGTAACCAAAATTGGTGAAATATGTAAATAAGTATGTACTGAAGCTGCTACAATGTCATTGTAAAATTCCAAATTTCATTTTTTATTTATTTATTTATTTTTTGCTAGAAAATGTAAGTTCACAGGTAGGCTAGTCAAATATTTGTATTAATTCTTAATCAATACACTTCTGCTACAAAGTACTGAAGCACACATGTATCTTATTGAAGCAATGAAGTCACAGTGGAATTGTACACACAATTAATTACAATATACTTCTATCTGACATATGTTTTTATAAATAGAGAAAGACCGCCAAGCCTTACAAAAAGTCAAAGATGAACAGTTATACAAAGGGATTCTGCTAGTAATAATATTCTCATGTTGTGGGGGGTATTTACAATTTCACTTTTAAATAAGTGAGACAAAATAACAAGATTTGTGTATCCAGGATTCTTATTCAGCAGAGCTTGCAGTTTACTGGAAACTGCACCAACCACTTCACCTGGTGCAGTACTGACTGTCTGAACTGCATCTTCTGTTATTTCCACAGCCCCTTGGTGAGGCATACTTGAAGTCTCCAGTTTCTTGATACTGTTGGGAAGCCGGATGAAATGACTTATGATGTATGAAACTGAGCTAAGCACTTTAGAACTGTTGAATGCTGACAAGGATTCAGTCACAGACACTACAGGACCAGAAGAAAAGTTCTCCATTACTGACTTCACAGCTTAAAATTGCTTACTGTAGAAAATAAATGCTTCAACCCATGTTGCCCATCTTGTTATTACTGGCTCTGGAGGCAGAGGTACATCAGATAGCTGCTGCTTGTGGCAGTGTACATATACTGACATTTCAAGAAAACCTTTGTTGCTGATACCAGGATATTTCCTTCTGAGAATTGATGTCTGACTCTCTCTGCCACTCATTACAGTGCATGAGCCATGCTTGTAATATGCACTACTTTTGGATAAAATACATTGAGGAATTTCCCTGCTTTCATCATGTATGGAACTGCATCTGTGTACATCAGTAGGACCCTCTCTTCTTTTATGCCATGTGACCATAGTACATTAAGTCCATCATTAATAAACCTAGCAATTTTTGAGCTATATTTTGCCTCCAGAGGTTTATAATAAATTAAATTGCATTTAGATGCAGCCTCATAGTCCACGTTTCTGACAACTAGGTTAAGGTTAAAGTTGAAATAGCCTACAACATCTGCCGTCTCATCAGCAAAAATCCATGTAGGCAATTTGCCAATGTCAACCCTGAGAGTAATTCTCCCTGAGAGCGCACTCATTGGGAAAGTTGCCATTACAGTATTTCTGTAAGAAATGTTTAAATTCAGGTACCTGAAGTTTGTTCTGTGGTATGTTCCTTGCAACCAATTCAAATCACAATTATTTGCAAAATTCACTATTAGATGTTTTAAGCTGTCCTTGCAACTGTGTAAGCAGAACTTGTTGCTTTGAAGAACTCTGTTGTTTATTCCTAATATGTACACTGAAGAGTGAAAGAAACTGGTACATCAGCCTAACATCGTGTAGAGCCCCTTCGAGCATGCAGAAGTGCCATAACACAATGTGGCATGGACTCGACTAATGTCTGAAGTAGTGCTGGAGGGAATTGACACCATTAATCCTGCAGGGCTGTCTATAAAACTGTAAGAGTACAAGGGGATGGAGATTTCTTCTGAACAGAACGTTGCCAGGCATTCCAGATATGCTCAATAATGTTCATGTTTGGGAAGTTTGGTGACAGAAGAGTTTAAACTCAGAGGAGTGTTCTGAAGCCACTCTGTAGCAATTCTGGAAATGTGCAGTGTCGCATTGTCCTGCTGGAATTGCCCAAATCCATCGGAATATACAATGGACGTGAAAGGATGCAGGTTATCAGACAGGATGCTTATGTATGTGTCATTTGTCAGACCCATATCTAGATGTATCAGGGGTCCCATATCACTCCAAATGCACATGCCCCACACCATTAGAGAGCCTCCACAAGCTTGAACAGTCCCCTGCTGACACACAGGGTCCATGGATTCATGAGGTTGTCTCCATACCCGTACATGTCCATCTGCTTGGTACAATTTGAAATGAGACTCGTCTAACCAGGCAACATGTATCCAGTAATCAACAGTCCAAGGTCAGTGTTGACAGGCCCAGGTGAGGCATAAAGCTTTGGGTCATGTAGTCATCAAGGGTACACAAGTGGACTTTCAGCTCAAAAATCCAAATGTTGGGCCATCAACAAGTGTCAGCATGCAAACCATTCAATGAAACATCTTTGATATGATTTTTCATTGAATGGCTTGCACGCTGACACTTGTTGATGGCCCAGCATTGAAATCTGTAGCAATTTGTGGAAGGGTTGCACTTCTGTCATGTTGTAAGATTCTCTTCAGTCATCATTGGGGCAGTTCTTGCAGGATTTTTTTCCGGATGCAGCGATGTCAGAGATTTGATGTTTTACCAGGTTCCTGATATTCAAGGGACACTCATGAAATGGTTGTATGGGAAAAATTCCCACTTCATTGCTACGTTGAAGATGCTGTGCCTCATTGCTGATGTGCCTACATTCAAACTCACTTAAATCTTGATAACCTGCCATTGTAGCAACAGTAACCAATCTAACAACTGCACCAGACACTTGTTCTATTACATAGGTATTGCCAACCACAGCACCATATTCTGCCTGTTTACATATATCTCTGTATTTGAATATGCATGCCTATACCAGTTTCTTTGGTGCTACAGTGTAGATTGCTTTGTGTATGTTGATCAGTTTGAGATTTCATTGTACATCCTACATGTTTATGGCAAGTTTGACATAGGACTATTTTGCCTTGAGTGCTTAAAGTCTTGTCAATCACAATCTGTGTTCTCAGGTTTGATGACAATGAAGATCCAACCAGTTGCACAGTTAACTTCAATGCAGGTGACTGTTACACATTGTGAAGCACTTGAGAACAAGAAAGGAAAATGTTTAAAATGAGTTATTGTTGTCCGCATCAAACTTGTACACTTTAGGATTGAGTGTAATGGGATTGACAACAGTATGAGAAACACAACAATAAAGCTTAAATTTTTTTCCCTTACTTGCTACATAATGAAAATGTATCAGACTTGTGAACATGTATAATAATTCTGCAATAATACAAAATTATGTACTGCAGTGTGAAACAAGGGTCCTTTCAGTGCAGTTCATTGACATTTTAGTTTTTGTTATAACTACATATAAAGGAACAGAATATGAAATTACATAAAATCTGGGATCTGATTATAACATTTTGACATGGGCAGTTATTCTGCTGGAAGGTGTCACAACATTGACATTGTTGGAGATATTAAGCATGAAAGGATGTTGGTGGTCCACAGTAATATTCTTGCAATCCACAGTTGTCATAGTGCCTTTGATTACTAGCACAGGTCAAATGGAAGACCAGTTAAAAGCCTCCAATGACATAATGATGCCCTCACCAGCCTGTCTCTGTGGTGCAGTGCTTGTTTTGAGAAGTCATTTGCCTGGATAATAACAAATTCGGATATGATCATGAATCTGCTGCAACAAAAAGCGTGATTTGTCCAACTAGGTGACACATTTTTGTTGATCCACATCCATATCTCCCCACAGCAACAATAATGAATTATGTCAATGGGTCAGCACTGGAACCAATTGGGGATCTTCTGCTGCAAAGCACCATGTTGAACTATGAGTGCTGAAGGGTGTATTCCAAACTATCTTTGCCTCGGCCAGCACTGTCTTTAGTTATGGGATCAGCCATGTATCATTGTCTACCCTTATTTATCAACCAGGCAAGCCTCTGACCTCAATGTTTTGTAATGAAGTCTGGATGTCCTACAGCTTGTCATTTACTCATGGTTTCACCATTCTTCAACCACTTTCCATATGCTGATGGCAGTAGCATGTGAACATGCAACAAGTTTTGCCATTCCAGTATGCTTGTGTTCTGGTGCTGGACCATAACAATCTGCCCTGTATTATGTTAGCAGATTTCCCCATTTGCAGGATGTATCATCATTATAATGATTCTCTATTAATCTCTGCTCTACTAATATACTTTCATTGCCATTTCTTGTGTCTGCAATACCATCAGGTAGCTCTAAATCCCACAGTGGCCAATGGTCATAATATTTTGGCTAATCTATGTATGGAGTGATGTAGCATAGAATTTTACTCATTCCAAGTTTTATTATTCTCTCCAAATGCTTGAACAACATTCAGTCCATTTCTTGTTTCCATATCCAACTATATTATCCCACCTGTATGCTACACCAGTTCATAAAGTTCCTACATCTCTTCAAATGTCTCTCATCATTGTATTTGAATGGTTCCAAATGAATTCTTTTGTGTGTCATTTGTTTTGCACCTTTTCCATGCTTCTGAATCTAGTTTTATGCTGTATGACATAATATATAAAGTTTAGATCTGTATTACTTTTCAATTCATTGTGTAACTTTCATTCTCCTGCATTTAAGAATATTATACAATAACTTATAGTCTTCAGTTTGCTTGTCAAACCAAACTCATATTTTCTTCTTTGGAGTATTTTTTGATTCATGTTTTCTTAATTCTTGATTAATTTATTTTTGGTAGTTCCAGAAACAATCCCAAATGAAGGAAATCACTAAATCAAACAGAAATTTCTTGTATGGCCAAATGTATAATTCTCCCAAATTTTGTCTTTATAGAACCATGGACCTTGCCGTTGGTGGGGAGGCTTGCGTGCCTCAGCGATACAGATAGCCGTACCGTAGGTACAACCACAGTGGAGGGGTGTCTGTTGAGAGGCCAGACAAACGTGTGGTTCCTGAAGAGGGGCAGCAGCCTTTTCAGTTGTTGCAGGGGCAACAGTCTGGATGATTGACTGATCTGGCCTTGCAACACTAACCAAAACAGCCTTGCTGTGCTGGTACTGCGAATGGTTGAAAGCAAGGGGAAACTACAGCCATAATTTTTCCCGAGGGCATGCAGCTCTACTGTATGGTTAATGATGATGGCGTCCTCTTGGGTAAAATATTCCGGAGGTAGAATAGTCCCCCATTCGGATCTCTGGGCGGGGACTACTCAAGAGGACGTCGTTATCAGGAGAAAGAAAAGTGGCGTTCTACGGATCGGAGCGTGGAATGTCAGATCCCTTAATCAGGCAGGTAGGTTAGAAAATTTAAAAAGGGAAATGGATAGGTTAAAGTTAGATATAGTGGGAATTAGTGAAGTTCGGTGGCAGGAGCAACAAGACTTTTGGTCAGGCGAATACAGGGTTATAAATACAAAGTCAAATAGGGGTAATGCAGGAGTAGGTTTAATAATGAATAAAAGAATAGGAATGCGGGTAAGCTACTACAAACAGCATAGTGAATGCATTATTGTGGTCAAGATAGACACAAAGCCCACGCCTACTACAGTAGTACAAGTTTATATGCCAACTAGCTCTGCAGATGACGAAGAAATTGAAGAAATGTATGACGAAATAAAAGAAATTATTCAGATAGTGAAGGGAGATGAAAATTTAATAGTCATGGGTGACTGGAATTTGGTAGTAGGAAAAGGGAGAGAAGGAAACATAGTAGGCGAATATGGATTGGGGCTAAGAAATGAAAGAGGAAGCCGCCTGGTAGAATTTTGCACAGAGCACAACTTAATCATAGCTAACACTTGGTTCAAGAATCATAAAAGAAGGTTGTATACATGGAAGAAGCCTGGAGATACGGACAGATTTCAGATAGATTATATACTGGTAAGACAGAGATTTAGGAACCAGGTTTTAAATTGTAAGACATTTCCAGGGGCAGATGTGGACTCTGACCACAATCTATTGGTTATGAACTGTAGATTAAAACTGAAGAAACTGCAAAAAGGTGGGAATTTAAGGAGATGGGACCTGGATAAACTGACTAAACCAGAGGTTTACAGAGTTTCAGGGAGAGCGTAAGGGAACAAATGGCAGGAATGAGGGGAAAAAAATACAGTAGAAGAAGAATGGGTAGCTTTGAGGGATGAAGTAGTGAAGGCAGCTGACGATCAAGTAGGTAAAAAGACGAGGGCTAGTAGAAATCCTTGGGTAACAGAAGAAATATTGAATTTAATTGATGAAAGGAGAAAATATAAAAATGCAGTAAATGAAGCAGGCAAAAAGGAATACAAACATCTCAAAAATGAGATCAACAGGAAGTGCAAAATGGCTAAGCAGGGATGGCTAGAGGACTAATGTAAGGATGTAGAGGCTTATCTCACTATGGGTAAGATAGATATTGCCCACAGGAAAATTAAAGAGACCTTTGGAGAAAAGAGAACCACTTGTATGAATATTAAGAGCTCAGATGGAAACCCAGTTCTAAGCAAAGAAGGGGAAGCAGAAAGGTGGAAGGAGTATATAGAGGGTCTATACAAGGGCGATGTACTTGAGGACAATATTATGGAAATGGAAGAGGATGTAGATGAAGATGAAATGGGAGAAACGATACTGCGTGAAGAGTTTGACGGAGCACTGAAAGACCTGAGTCGAAACAAGGCCCCGGGAGTACACAACATTCCATTAGAACTACTGACGGCCTTGGGAGAGCCAGTCCTGACAAAACTCTACCATCTGGTGAGCACGATGTATGAGACAGGCGAAATACCCTCAGACTTCAAGAAGAATATAATAATTCCAATTCCAAAGAAAGCAGGTGTTGACAGATGTGAAAATTACCAAACTATCAGTTTAATAAGTCACGGCTGCAAAATACTAACTCGAATTCTTTACATACGAATGGAAAAACTAGTAGAAGCCGACCTAGGGGAAGATCAGTTTGGATTCCGTAGAAATGTTGGAACACGTGAGGCAATACTGACCCAATGACTTATCTTAGAAGCTAGATTAAGGAAAGGCAAACCTACGTTTCTAGCATTTGTAAACTTAGAGAAAGCTTTTGACAATGTTGACTGGAATACTCTCTTTCAAATTCTGAAGGTGGCAGGGCTAAAATATAGGGAGCGAAAGGCTATTTACGATTTGTATAGAAACCAAATGGCAGTTATAAGAGTTGAGGGGAATGAAAGGGAAGCAGTGGTTGGGAAGGGAGTGAGACAGGGTTGTAGCCTCTCCCCAATGTTATTCAATTTGTATATTGAGCAAGCAGTAAGGGAAACAAAAGAAAAATTCGGAGTAGGTATTAAAATCCATGGAGAAGTAATAAAAACTTTGAGGTTCGCCGATGACATGGTAATTCTGTCAGAGACAGCAAAGGACTTGGAAGAGCAGTTGAATAGAATGGATAGTGTCTCGAAAGGAGGATATAAGATGAACATCAACAAAAGCAAAACGAGGTAATGGAATGTAGTCGAATCAAGTCAGGTGATGCTGAGGGAATTAGATTATGAAATGAGACACTTAAAGTAGTAAAGGAGTTTAGCTATTTGGGAAGCAAAATGACTGATGATGGTCAAAGTAGAGTGGATATAAAATGTAGGCTCTCAATGTCAAGGAAAGCGTTTCTGAAGAAGAGAAATTTGTTAACATTGAGTATAGATTTAAGTGCCAGGAAGTCATTTCTGAAAGTATTTGTATGGAGTGTAGCCATGTATGGAAGTGAAACATGGACGATAAATAGTTTGGACAAGAAGAGAATAGAAGCTTTTGAAATGTGGTGCTACAGAAGAATGCTGAAGATTCGATGGGTAGATCACGTAACTAATGAGGAGGTGTTGAATAGGTTTGTGGAGAAGAGAAGTTTGGTGCACAACTTGACTAGAAGAAGGGATCGGTTGGTAGGACATGTTCTGAGGCGTCAAGGGATCACCAATTTAGTATTGGAGGGCAGCGTGGAGGGTAAAAATTGTAGAGGGAGACCAAAAGATGAATACACCAAGCAGATTCAGAAGGATGTAGGTTGCAGTAGGTACTGGGAGATGATGAAGGTTGCACAGGATAGAGTAGCATGGAGAGCTGCATCAAACCAAGTCTCAGGACTGAAGACCACAACAACAACAACAACAGGATGCAGTTGGAGACATAAATGCTTCTTTTATTCTATCTTTTCCTACTGATATGGAGAAACATACTGTATTAATTTTTTTTTTAAATTGAGTGACAGGGGTCAAAATGCCGTAACAGAATAGAGCAGAATTTGTGCTCTTTATTATTTACTGCTTTTAATTGATAGACACTGCCCATTTTCCCCTAGATAGTGCATTTTTAAATGAGATGATGTTTGTAGCAGTTATTCCTCATTTCTGCTTAATTACATGTACAATTTATGCAGTACCAACATATGTAGTTTATTTGCTGGCAATAATGAGGAGGGTAGTAACATTCCAGTTTACTAAACTGAGTTTTACCTTAACTGTTTCTGATGATTACTATAGAGAGTAGTCTGTTGGAGGGTGACTCTGTTATTGCAGTGTCTGAAGTCACCACGTTTGTAGGATTGTACGAGTCCAATCTAACTTAATAGTTTTAAATTACCAAATTACAGAAATTTGCATCAATTTTTGAGTTGCTCATTTGTGTGAGATCATTGGGTCCAGCTTGATCAACTATGCCACTGAAGCCGTTGAGGAAATTACCCACCTCTCCATTTGGTGGATGACAGATACTCACAACTCTGTGCTTCATTAGAATATCAGAAAGACATACAACAATGCCCATACCCAGGAGCAAGGGAGGGTGGGAGGTGCCCTAACTCTCAGGGAAAGGGAAAAAAGTATAGGATATTCAAGTGTTCTTTCAAGAAAAACCATTTAAAAGTCAGTATTATGCAGGTTTTCGACAAGGTTCAATTGGAACTTTTTTATGGGTATGTAAAAGTCATCATTCATTTTCCAAACTATTAAAAATACTCCATACCTCTGGATCCAGCCTGCCCATCCCCCTAACAACCTATTGTTAGGGGGATGAAAACATATAAAACTTGGTCATAATTTGTTCAGAGTAGTTTATTTGCTAAGATACTATTCATTGTCTACTGAAGTTTATCTCACAAAAACTTATTTTTGCATTTCTCTGAAGCATTATATCATATGCGATTATTTTTTATGGCAAAGGTAGTTACTTTCTCCACTTGTTGTGACTGCAGAAGAAAGTTAGTAAATTGGCTATGACTTAATTTATACGAAGACGAAGTTGGCAAACATGAAATTAAGACTAAATAGACATTTCTATCATACATCACACAGATGGATGTGCTCTCTCTTTCTCTTTCTCTCTCTGTTTCTTCCCCCCCCCCCTCCCCCCCCCCTCCCCCACACACACACACACACAAAATTCAACAGAGTTTCAAAGTCAATCAAAAGATATAAATTATTTAATAAACTCGTCTAGTTGTGCAAAATCTTCCTTTTTAACAAGAATCAAATGATTTGTTAATTTCTCACTCATTGCATAGCATTGACAGATTTCATCATTTTAGTATAGATTTGTAAGATCAATAGTTGACACACTGTAGTTGCATATTTGTCAGAATCATTGTTGTACAGTGCATTAGACATTGTTTATTTCTACAATGGTGTAATAAATATAATAATAATTATAGTAACTGTTATTATTAGTATTACATTGTTCTGAATGTTTAAATGCACTTAGTCATTCCTTTGTACATTTATTTTGGGTGGTGAGTTACAGCTCAGAGCAGCATACTGTTACATGTTCAACACACTAGTATTTTATGCTCTTATTTTATTCATAACAATTACAGTAGATTAAAACATTGTGGTAAAAAGATACCTGGTTTGTAAGGAGAGGACACTAACCTTGATCGTAACATACAAAATATTTTCAGCTTTATAATGAGATGAACCACATTTGACACACTGTTACTCAGTTTACACAGTTTTCTAAAAATTTATTAAATATATATTACTTAATGGAAACAGAAATATAACTACAGTATTGAAGGATGAAATGTTTTTGCTTACACTTTTGCTTTAACAATTTTGACTAATCCTCCATTATGAAAGTAAAAGAAAATCTTGCCTTGTATGAGGTAATGTTTTGATAATTACTGATTTGGTAAAAAAACTTCTCTGCCACAGAAATACCTAAAGTATTTTCTGTCACAGATACAACTAAAGTACACACACACACACACACACACACAGTTGCAAAATTACAACCTTAGGTTGCACATCTTGACCAAAAACACTGTGAGAAAATTAATTTATTCATTCATAGCTGACTGACACTTGTTTAATGATCAGATACAAAAAACTGAGACAAAAGGTTTACTCCCCCAATAACTGGAATCAACAGATGGAATATTGTGGAAGCAAGTGTGAGTTTTCCATGTTTCCTAAGGCATGCAAGATGTAACAGGCTAGGTAAAGTAAAGATGTATATAAGACCACTGAGAGCACCTGTGAACCTGAAATAGAAATAAACATTTGTACATAAAGTCAAATGAAAGTATGCTGCATAGTAGAGAAGGGTGTAGCACAACACTTATCCTTTAAATTATGTGACAATAGAGTGAGTAACAATGGACATGTACCATATACCACTGACATGGAAGGTAATGCATGAAAGTTTCCTTGGTGAGTAATAATAGTTAAAACAGCTTAATGCTTCATTAGTTTGCCTTATCACCATTCTGTCCAGATATTCTTAACACAACACTGAGTTCAACATTGTGTGACTGAGAATCTTACTGTCATCAAGTTCTTTACATGTGATCCACTGCATTTGTGCATTACTATTGTGAGATAGAAGGTTTTGATTCCTCCCATGAGCTATGGACCACGCCAAGGTGGGGTGACTTGTGTGCCTCAATGATACAGTTCTGCTTACAACAGGTGCAACCACAATGAAAGGGTACCTGTGAAGAGGATTGACATTGACCTATTTTATGAGAAATAACAAATAATAAAGAATGTTTTATTGAGCCAGCGTTCTTCACTCGGTTCTCACTGGCGTACTGAAAGATTCTCACAGCCTTCCATACAAACCATTATGGGGCAGAAGGGACCACCCTGCAGTAATGGTGTAAGGGTAGCAGTCAACACACTCTGGATTTAAAATAGGCCCCATTCAGATCTTGCAGGTAGGGGCTTCTCAAAAGGAAAACCAAAACTGGCATTGCACTGGCCTGTTGCAGCATTGGTCTCAGATAGGCTACAGCAGTAAGCCATGGAAGATTCAGGACAGCCACACGTGTAATTTTGCAATTGAACACTGCAATAATGTTGGCAATACAGTGGTCTACTGTAGCAGCAGGCCAGATTGCTACATGATGTAGCATCAAACAATGTTTCTTAGCCATTTGTGTGATGGGAAAAGAACTCTGTCACAAAACATCCTTGAATATAAATACACCAATCTCAGCTCATAACAGCATTTCTATTTGCACCAAGCATCTCCACAGCAATTATCAGCTGGAGTTGCAACTGAGCAGCTACTGGTTCACTGAGCAGTACCATCTACTAGGAGAAACTAGTGGTCTATGAGCAGTTGGCTAGCCCCGATTTGTTCTGGGCTCCAAATTGGATCCATTGGATGCCGATGCCATTTTCTGACACTCTGTCCAGTCTTTGAGAGTCCTGGATTCAGCTATGGGTGTCTGCTCATGTCTGCCATCTGCCTCAGGCCATGGGTAGTGTACATCAGACCAACTGCAAGATTGCTGTACTGCAGAGCTGATTACTCATTGAGCATCAGTGAGGCTACCTTTCCACCAACAGATCTTACACCATCTAAGCATTCTGCTGCCTCAGTAACATCTCTAGCTGCCACCAGCCATGGTTAGTTCCTGAGTGCAGCCATTGGCCTACTGTATGAGAAATAACAAACAATAAAGAATGTTTTATTGAGCCAGTGTTCTTGAATCGGTTCTCACTGCTGTACTGGAAGATTCTCACAGCCTTCCACACAAACCATTATGGGGCAGAAGGGACCACCCTGCAGTAATGGTGTAAGGGTAGCAGTCAACACAAATGCTACATCATTGCATGCAGTTTCAGAGCTACCAGTGTCTACAACTGCCATGAAGTGACAATCTGCAGCACCACTTCAATGTAGTGAGTGAAATGAACTGTTTTCCATGTAGAGCTGGACACACAGTGTATAATCACTAGTATAGGATGTCTGGACATTATGCCAAGGAATATAGGGAATGCCAGGAATGCCATGGTAGCACTCAGCTATAGTAAGTAGGTGTGTTCAGTAGAAGTAAGTATGATTGGAGTATTGGTCCTGGGTCCTCTCCTGTTGTATTTTTCCTCTTATTGTGAACACAAGATTTGCAATGGATAAACTTGGTGTAGAGAAGATAAATATTACAGATGTAGGTCAAAGGTTCATGAACCCAATGGTACAAATGTAGGCAGACAATACAAAGCTGCAAAAGCAGTTAGATTATCAGTCCATGTCAAATAATTTGGAATCCATTCTAGACTCTGGTACCACTACTTTGGTTTCTCTTTTTTCTGGTAAGGCAGAAGAGGATGTATGAGCATCCATAAGACAACTTGTTAACAGCAGCTAAGCTGTGATGTTGGTTGGAGGAACACCTTCTACATACGGCCCAACTGTGTTTGACTGAAAGGCACTAAAACTTGTATCATGTATAACAGAAAATATGATCAGACTACTGCTCTGGAAGATATATACTGTATGTTATGACCCAAGTTTGGGATAGAAAAGGAATTTTACCACTGTGGTTGAACAGTGGTAGACTTTTGCTTAGATGACTTAGTGGATGGAAGAAATTGTACCTTTTTTTTCTGGTAAGGCAGAAGAGGATGTATGAGCATCCATAAGACAACTTGTTAACAGCAGCTAAGCTGTGATGTTGGTTGGAGGAACACCTTCTACATACGGCCCAACTGTGTTTGACTGAAAGGCACTAAAACTTGTATCATGTATAACAGAAAATATGATCAGACTACTGCTCTGGAAGATATATACTGTATGTTATGACCCAATTTTGGGATAGAAAAGGAATTTTACCACTGTGGTTGAACAGTGGTAGACTTTTGCTTAGATGACTTAGTGGATGGAAGAAATTGTACCTTTTTTTTTTTTTTTTTTTTTTGAAAATTATTTGCAGTTGTCCATGGGAGGCTGTACATCATTGGGAAAAGCAGGTGGGGCCCATAACAGCATAGGGTACACGGAGTGAGATGGAATGTCATGCATTTGTTGGATTCAGTGATATTGAGTTTTTGGGTTGGAGCAAAAAATATTCAGGTTTGTATGGAAGTTTTGCCTCATAAAGGTGAGAGTTATTGTCCAAGCTTAAGGTTTGTTTTCTTGATTAATTATCATGCTGAAATTGAACTCGCTTTGTGCACAATAGAACCTGACTGGACATCATTCCATCTGGTGGGAAACTGCCGATAGTGCCTCACTGCTGTAATGTTGATCCCTTGAGCAATATGAATACTTAGAGTGCATGTGTGGCCACTAAGGATTGATTTGTGTGATAATGTACTATAAGATATGGGAAAACTAATGAGGGTGGGTATGGGAACTAATTAGCCTGTAAATGTATTGTCTCTAACAGAGCCAATAAAGGAAATATGGAATGTCGTATACTTGCAGAAGTTAGACAGAGAGCCAGTGGTGCCTGTCAGGATAGATAAATATATGCCTGTAAACATGGATGTTTCCAAAGGGTTGACAGTCACCAGTTTGGAAATTTTGCAGGAAGAAAATTTAAATAGAGCAAATTCAGACAGCTTAAGCAAGCCACCAGTATAGTTGCATTAAGGGAGAACGTTGTGCACATGGAGGGAGCAGAGAAGATAGCTACGGAACAGTTATTGTTGGAATATGAAAATCTGTTCAATCCTTGTGGGTCTTTCCCAGTGACTCCGCAGATAAAGCATAGGATACCAACTGGAAGTGAACTGCTAGTGTATCATAAACTGTACCATATCCCACAAATCTAAAAGTGGCTATGGAAGAATTTATTAACCAATAGTTATGAGACAGTATTATTGGGGAAAGTACCAGTTCCTGGGAAATGCCAGTAGTGACTGACCCAAAGAAATAAATAGGTGGGATGAAGGCATCTCATTTTAGTTGTGATCATCAGTACCTTAACAATTATACAGTTACAAATGTTTATCCAATCCCAAATCTAAAAGGAACTTTAGATAATCTAGGGCAATGCAGATATTTTCTAATATGGATCTGTGAAATGGTTATGATTAGCTGTAAGCAACATCAGATGATCAGCCAAAGACAGCATTTATGGTCCTGTCAGGACACCATTAGCATCATAAATGCCATTTGAATTATAAAATGCACTATCTATATTTCAGTGCCTTTTAGGAAGAGTTTTTTGATGACTTAAACCTAGCAATGTATGGTTTATTTAGAAAACATAACTCACTTTGCAAAGGATATGGAAGAGGATTTATTATGAGTAATGGAAGTGTTTAAGTGGTGGTGCACGGTATGCCTGATTCTCAACATAGAAAAATTGGTCGTGAAGGAGTTTGGAAGGACTCCAGCATAATAAAAGTCATACAGGATTTTTTGGCACCTTGCACAGAGAAGGAGTTACAGACTGTTTTGAATTTGGTCAAATGTTATTGATAGTTTGTGCCAAAATTTATGGAAATAGCATGGCCACTCACTCATCTGTTGAATAAAGGAGTGAAGTTTTACTGATTAGTGGAGTACACATATGTGTTCAGACATTTGAAAGAACTGTTAACAACTTGACTGATATTATTTTTTCCAAATTATGAAAAGGAATTTGTGTTGCCTATAATAGAGAACAACTACCATACTACAGAGAAAGATATGCTGAGTCTCATATATAACATAACATATTTTCAGTGTTTTTTATATGGGTGAAAATTTAAAGTCATAATGACTCAAGCAAAATTGAATTGGCTGTTACGATTAAAAGATTCATTGAGTAGGTTAATGTGCTGGAGGCTAGCACTCAATGTATTTGATTTTGAGATAGGTCATGGAAATGAAGATACGGATGGGCTAGTCAGAAAGTTTGTGCTTTATAATGAGTAGATTCCACCACTGCAGAATGGCAGATTGTGCAAGAAACTGACAAAGACTGCAAGTGCAACCACAATTCGTTGTACACAATCGAGTGTCATTTATGTATGAATCTCAGACATGTTCTGGTTCCAGCTACATTCTGAAATCAAGTATTAAAGCAGGTGTGTGATTGTATGTTAGCAGGACATGAAGCTCATAGTACAACAGAACAAATTTTAGCCAAATAATATTGGCAGCGAATACATAAGCAGGCTGTAGAACAGTATGTCAAGAACTGTGTACCATGCTCACAATGAGCCACATTAAGTCATCAGCATATTTCACAGCAGAGATTACTGGAGGCCAGTAAACCATTTGAGATAATTGGTTTGGACATCTTATGTCCTTTTTGGCAGACACCTACAGGAAATCGTTACATCTTAATGATAATACATCACTTTTGCACTACATAGAAATGATAGCCATTCTGAATGAACAAGTGAAAACCATGGCATAAGCTGTGGTTAATAATTGCTTGTTAGAGTTTGGTATTCCAGAGACAATTATTGACCAAGGCCATAATATGACACCAGAGCTGATGAAGCAGCTTTGTCATTTGTTGTGAATTCATACATTAAGAATTAGCACATTATACCCACATGCAAGTGGCAGAATGGAATGGTTTCAGCAGATAACAGGGAAGATGATGAGCCACTATGTCAACAGGCATCATGATGCCTGAGATACACCATTACATTAGGTTGTTGCAGCATTCACTTCAAAGCTTCATGAGAGTGCAATTCTATTACTGTATGAAGTAGTGTATGTATATAAGATGCCATCACCATGTGAGAGAGTCAAACACACAATGGAGGAAAATTTTGTGAGTACCTTAGAGACGGTATGGTGACAAATGAAGAAGTTAATACGAATGCCCTAGAATAGCAGGATTGAATGGGACAATGAAATGCCAAGTTGCCTAAATACTGTATTGTCTGGTCAAGATGTCCTTGCTAGTGAATGTGAAATTACAACTCCTTACTCAAAAACAGTTGTCCATGTTGGACATATTCAAGCCTGGCAAATTGAGCAAGCTGGTCACATGCAAAGAAATAAGAGATGGGTGATTGGAGTAGCAGACACTAATGGCAGTTATGAATGCTATATGGTACTTCCATATTCAGTGAAATGGGTGACTTTAGGCAAATCTGTACATATTAGAGGTATGGAGATTTTTCTAGTTATACCGGATAGAAAAATTCATGCACTGATGGCAGCAGAAAAGGTGCACTGATGCCAGAGGGAGCATGTTGCAACATTCTCTCCATAATGATCCAGACTGTCATGGGTACATGGGACATCCTTACAACCCACCCATATTTTTAGAAAGTAAGATCCCACTGGGTGTACTCAGTTTGTGACTCAGTCATAGCTATTACCACCTGCTATGAATAAGGATGCTACAGGGGAACAGAATGGTTAGAATTACAGAACAGTGAGATACTGCTAAATGAGACTCTGGGGCTGACTTTTTGGCTTCCATCAAGACTAACAAGGACAACAGAAAACCTATGTATCCTCTGCTGTAACTACCCAACAGTCCTTTCGAAACACTTCCAGCAAAGAACATAACATACCTCAATAATGCCCTCAATTCTACCACAGTTAGTTCCCTTGAGAAGCTATTATCAGCACAGAATGGGCACACTAGGGCAGTAATGTTCTTTCAGCATATTCAGCAATATCACAGCAGACACCAACACTGGGTAATTATAATAGGAATTAAGTTCTTGCGAACTTTCTCAATCCTGGCCATTACTTGTATGATCTATATCCAAAATCAATAGTGAGCCATTGTCTACTCAAACTCCCAGTCTATTATCTCTAATACAGCAGTCTGAATGCAGGTTTGATCAAAGTGATGGAACTTTGTGAGTGACTCAGTCACCCTAAATTGTGTGATAGACTGGATAGGGAAGAAGGAAAGACAGTGTGTAAGGATTAAAGAGTGGTGTGAGAGAGAATCCACAGCAGGTGTGGTAGGAAAAGAGTAGGCATAGTAGTACCATATTGTTTTAGTAGTTCTCAGGAACAGCAGCAGAAATGGATTTAGAAAACCAAATTCTCCCAACTGAGTAGGAATTGTTGCAGCTTTTTTTTCACAGGCAGGCCACAGCAGGCAGTCACAAAACATGCAGGCCAGCCACATATATAATCAGCTATCTCAGATGGTTCCATGCTTCAAATAGGATTCGCTAAGTCAAGGCCACTCGTTTGGTGCCATTGTCTGGCACTTGGCATGTCTGCTTGCCCCTGCCAGCTGCTCTGGGCTGTGGACAATATAGGCCAGCCCAACCTTGAGTCTGCTGTACTGCAGAGCTGTCCACTCTTCTTGCATTGTAAAGGCCACACTGCCGCCAGCTGTCATTATGTCATCTCTGTATTCTGCTGCTCCATGGTCACACTCAATGCCACCAGATACGGTCAGCACCTGATTGCAGCTGTCCATCTACTGTATGAAAAACAAGAATCTTTAATTGAACCAGCACTCTTGACTCTATGCTCGCCACAATACTTGAAGATTCCATTCCCATAGCATCCCACATGTGCCATTCTGGGGACAGAAGTGGCCATCCTACAGCACAGACGCCAGCATAGCAATCAATATGAATGCAGTACCATTACAGGTCAGAGTGTGGAATGTTAGAGCCTCTAATCGAGTAGGTAGCTTAGAGAATTTAAAAAGGAAAACTGATTGGTTGAAGTTAGAAATAATGGGAATGAGTGAAGTTCAGTGGTAGGAAAACAGGGCCTCTGGTCAGATGAGTACACGGTAATAAATACAAAATCAAATAGACATAATGCAGGAATAATTCTAATAGTGAATAAGAAAATAGACGTTTAAGTAAGCTACAGTGAATAGCACAGTCAATGCATTATCATAGCCAAGATAAACAAAAAGTCAACTTCCCCAACAATAGTAGAAGTTTATATGCCCACTATCTCTGTAGATGAGAAAGAGACTGAAAGAGTGTATGATGAGGCAAAAGAAATTATTCACATTGTCAAGGAAAACAAAAATTTAATTGTGATGGGAGACTAGAATTTGATAGTATAAAAGGAAGAGAAGGAAAGATGGTAGGAGCTCTTTGTGGTGTGGGGGAGTAGCCATGTATGTGAAAAACGGCATCGCATTTGAGGCAATTGATGTTTCAAAGTACTGCACTGAAAAGGTGTTTGACTGTTGTGCAGGTGTGGTTAAATTTAACGGAGCTAAACTTCTAACTGTTGTTATTTATAGATCCCCAGACTCCAATTTCACAACATTTTTGCTAAAGCTAGAGGAGGTTCTTGGTTCACTTTATAGGAAATACAAAAAGTTAGTTATATGTGGTGCCTTCAATATTAATTGTATAAGTGATTGTGCAAGGAAGAGGATGCTGGTAGACCTCTTTAATTCATATAATCTTATGCAAACCGTATTCTTTCCAACGAGAGTGCAAGGGAACAGTAGAACAACCATAGACAACATTTTTGTTCATTCCTCATTACTAGAAGGGCATTCTGTTAGCAAAAAGGTGAATGACCTTTCAGATCATGATGCACAAATTTTAACTTTAAAAGATTTTTGTGCTGCAACATGTGTTAAATATAGTCATCAGCTGTTCAGGAAAGCTGATCCAGTTGCTGTAGAGACCTTTGTAAACCTTATAAAGGAACAAGAGTGGCAAGATGTTTGTAGCGCTGATACAGTAGATGATAAATATAATGCTTTTCTCAAGACTTTTCTCATGTTCTTTGGAAGTTGTTTTCTACTAGAACGTTAAAAACAGGGTACTAGCACAAACAGGCAGCCTGGGTGGCTGACTAGAGGGATAGGAATATCTTGTAGAACAAAGTGGCAATTATATCAAAACGTTAGAAACAGTCAAAATCTAAATGCAGCAGCCCATTACAAACAGTACTGTAAGGTGCTTAAAAATGTTATTAGGAAGGCAAAAAGTTTGTGGTATGCAGATAGAATAGCTAAGTCTCAGGATAAAATTAAAACCATATAGTCAGTCGTAAAGGAAGTTGCTGGTCTGCAGAGACAGGTCGAGGATATAAAATAAGTGCGTAGTGTGAATGTCCATGTTACTGATAAGTCGCATATATGTACAGTATTTAATAATCACTTTCTGAATATAGCAGGTGAACTAAATAGAAACCTAGTCCCAACAGGGAATCATATAGCGCTCTTAGAAAAAAGTGTTCCGAGACTGTTACCTGAAATGCTCCTCCATGATACTGACAAGAGGGAGATTGAGTTAATAATTAAATCAATAAAGACCAAGAACTCTCATGGATAGGATGGGGTATCTAGCAGAATACTGAAGTATTGTTCTATGTATGTTAGCCCATTTCTCAGCCATATCTGTAACTTTTCCTTTAGGAGTGGTCGGTTTCCTGACCGATTAAAGTACTCGGTAGTGAAGCCACTTTATAAAAAGGGAGACATTGATAATGTTGACAATTTTAGACCTATTTCTATGCCATCGGTGTTTGCTAAAGTTATCAAGAAGGTTGTATATACAAGGTTACTGGAGCATTTAAATTCACATAATTTGCTGTCAAATGTTTAGTTTAGTATTAGAAATGGTTTAACAACTGAAAATGCTATATTCTCTTTTCTCTGTGAGGTTTTGGACGGATTAAATAAAAAGTTGTGAACGCTAGGTGTTTTCTTTGATTTAACGAAGGCTTTTGACTGTGTTGACCACAAAATATTACTGCAGAAGTTGGACCATTATGGAGTAAGGGGAGTAGCTTACAATTGGTTCGCCTCTTACTTTAAGAACAGAAAGCAGAGGGTAATTCTCCACAATATTGAGAGTGGTAGTGATGTTCAGTCCCAATGGGGCACTGTTAAGTGGGGCGTTCCCCAAGGGTCGGTGCTGGGGCCACTGCTGTTTCTTATTTATATAAATGATATGCCTTCTAGTATTACAGGTGATTCAAAAATATTTCTGTTTGCTGATGACACCAGCTTGATAGTGAAGGCTCTTGTGTGTAATATTGAAACAGTAACAAATAATGTAGTTCATGAAATAAGTTCATGGCTTGTGGAAAATAATTTGATGCTAAATCACAGTAAGACTCAGTTTTTACAGTTTCTAACTCACAATTCAACAAGAACCGATATTTTGATCAGACAGAATAGGCATATTGTAAGCAAGACGGAACAGTTCAAGTTCCTAGGCGTTCGGATAGATGGTAAGCTGTTGTGGAAAGCCCATGTCCAGGATCTTGTTCAGAAGCTAAATGCTGCTTTATTTACCATTAGAACAGTATCTGAAATAAGTGACACTTCAACACGAAAAGTAGTCTACTTCGCATATTTTCATACGCTTATGTCATATGGTATTATTTTTTGGGGTAATTCTTCTGATTCAAAAAGGGTATTTTTGGCTCAAAAACAGGCTGTTCGAGCTATGTGTGGTGTAAGTTCGAGAACCTCTTGTTGACCCCTATCCAAAAATCTGGGAACTCTGACATTGCCCTCACAGTATATATTTTCTTTAATGTCGTTTGTTGTTAGCAATATTAGCCTATTCCCAAGAGTTAGCAGCTTTCACTCAGTTAATACTAGGCAGAAATCAAATCTGCATGTAGAATGCACTTCCTTGACTCTTGTGCAGAAAGGAGTGCAGTATTCTGCTGCATCCATTTTCAATAAGCTACCACAAGAACTCAAAAATCTTAGCAGTAGCTCAAACTCTTTTAAGTCTAAACTGAAGAGTTTCCTCATGGCTCACTCCTTCTATTCTGTTGAGGAGCTCCTGGAAGAGCTAAAAAATTAAGCAAATTCCAGTGTTACATTGTTGATTTTCTTCATTTAAACTTACGACTTGTCACCTGAATATGTTTTTTTATATTTCATTTTATCTGTTTCTAATATCGTGTTATAATTTCATGTATTGACTTGTTCCATGACCATGGAGACTTCTCCTTAATTTGGTCCCATGGAACAATAAATAAATAAATAACAAATAAATAGGACAACATGGGCTATGGGGAAGCCACCTGGTAAAATTTTATGCTGAGCTTAATTTAATCATTGCAAACACTTGGATTAAGTATCATGAAAGAAGATTGTATACATAGAAGACACTATAATATTTCAGATAGATTATATAATGGTGAGACAGAGATTCTGAAACCAGATTTTAAACTATGAAACATTTCCAGGGGCAGATATGGACTCTGAGCATAATTTATTGGTTATAAACTGCAGATTACTGCTGAAACAATTGCAGAAAGGTATGAAATTAAGGGAAGGAAACCTGAGTAAATTGAAAGAACAAGAAGTTACTGGTTGTTTCAAAGAGAACATTAGATGATAATTTCCTAAAACATGAGAAAGGAATACAATAGAAGATAAATGAGTAGCTTTGAGAGATGAGATAGTGAAGGCAGTCAGGGGATCAAATAACCTAAAGACAAAACTTAGCAGTAATCCTTAGATAACACAGTAGATACTGAATGTAGCTCATGGGAGGAGAAAATATAACAATGCAAATGCAAATACAAAGCAAAAGGCAATATGAAGTCTAAAAATGAGACTGATTGAAAATGCAAAATGAATAAGCAGGAGTTAGCTAGATGACTAATTCAAAGAGGTAGAAACATGCTGGAAGAAAGGTCGATGACACCTACAGGAAAATTAAGAGACCTTTCAAGAAGAGAGACTTGTATGTATATCAAAATCTCAGATGGCAAGCCAGTAGTGAGCAAAGAAGGAAATACTGAAAGATAGGAGTCGAACATACAAGTGCTATGCAAAGGAAATGAACTTCAAGACATTATTAGAGAAAAAGATGAAGAAGTAGATGAAAATAAGATTGGAAATATAATACTGTGAGAAGAATCTGTCACACTGAAAGACCTAAGTGGAAACAAGACCTTTGGAGTAGGTGACATTCCCTCAGAATTATGAAGATCCTTGGGAGAGCCAGCCTTCATAAAATTATTCCAACTGATGGTAAGATATACAAAACAGGCAAATTACCCTCAGTCTTCAAGGAGACTAATAATTTCATCTCTGAAAAAGACGGGTGCTGATAGATGTGAATACTACCAAATCATCAGTTTAATAAGTCATAGCTGCAAAATACTGACCCAAAATATTTACAGAAGAGTGGAAAATATGGCAGAGGCTGACCTCAGGCAAGATCACTTTGGGTCACAGACAAATGTAGGAATACATTCAATTTGGCTTAGATGACAGGCTGAAGAAAGTCAAGTATTCTTTTATAGCATTTGCAGAATTAGAGAAAGCTTTTGACAATGTTGCCGGGAATACACTTTGTAATTCCACAGCTTGCACTGAAAGTAGACTGCAGTTATAAAAGCTGAGGGAACTGAAATGAATGCAGCAGTTCAGAAGGGAGTGAGACTGGGCTTAGGTTACTGATGACATTGTAACACTCTCAGAGACAGTAAAAGACATTGAAGAGCAGTTTCATGAAAGGGACACTGTCTTGAAATGAGATTACAAATAAAATAAGTGTAATCGAATGTAATCAGATTAAATCACATAATGCTAAGGGAATCAGATTAGGAAATGAGGTACTAAAAGTATTAAATCAGTTTTGCTATTTGGCCAGCAAAATAACATACGTTGGCCAGACTAGAGTGGATATAAAAAGCAGACTGGCAATAGTAACAAAAGCATTTCTGAAAAAATTGGAATTTGTTAAAATGAAATATAAATTTAAGTGCTAGGAAGTCTTTCCTGAAGACATTTGAATGGAGTGTAGCCTTGTATGAAGTGAAGGATGGGCGGTAATAAAATGGAATGTGCGATTAACTGGAATGTGCGATTAACATTTGTGACCAGGATCTATTTTCTAGGAAAATTTGGCAATAGGGTGCAAGTGTTTTTAAGGGTTTTTAGCTGACACACACACACACACACACACACACACACACACACACACACACACAGGGAAAATTCACAACCTGGCAACCTGGCCGGGTGTCAAACCTGGGGCCCTGGGATTCAGAGGCAGCAATGCTAATCCTAAGACCATCAGCTGCTGACACAGGGTGATAAACCGGTGAGACAAGAAATGAAGAGAAGCTTTTGAAACTTCGTCCTGCAGGAAAAGGTTGAGATTAGATATGTAGATAAAATAACTAATGAGGGAGAACTAAATTAAATTGGGAAGGAGGTAAATTTATGGCACAAGGTGACTAAAAGAAGGGATGATTTACAGAAAAAATCATGAGGCATCAAGGAGTCATCAATTTGGTAATGGATGGAAGTGTGTAGAGTAGAAATGGTAGAGGGAAACCAAGGCTTAATACATTAACCAGGTTCACATGAAGTTATGCAGAGATGAAGAAGCTTGAACAGGATATGCTACTAAGGAGAGCTGCATCAAACTTGTCTTCAGACTGAAAACCATAACATCAACCATTTTTATTCTCATCTTAATGAAAAATAATGGTAAACAGGAGGCAGTAGATGGAAAATAACCTGTATAAGGAGATGGATCACTATTTACTAAATTGAGAAGGTACTTAGCACTGGTCATCCATGTAAAAGAGGGCACAATAAATATTTTGCCAAATTTATAAATCACTCTAAATTACATGAGTCAGTTAGTGAATTTATTTATGAGCTTCAATACACAACACCACTGCATGTTTTTCAGCAAAAATTTTTTAAGATTTGAGTATAGCTATGTGTAGATAGTTGGAGGAGGGGGGAATCAGCTCCTGAATAAGATACTGTTGCCTTAGTTACAAAGAAATGGGATAGTAAGAATATCTAATGAATGAAAATATGTATGTATTCTTCAGTTGTGAACCTCACTAAATATGCTTGGAATTTTATGGACTGAGATGCTGCAAAGATCCATCAGTGCACTTTTACAATATACTGCTGATGCAACTAAACACTATTGTGAAGACTATGTTGAACAGATGCACATTATATGTTTGTCTCTGAGATGGTTGTCAGTTATACAGATTTGTCCTGATCTCTCACTGCAGTTTAGGTCATTATGTTGAAAGCCAACTGATCATAAAGCTCTGAATGCAATCTTCAAATATTTGTTCTCCTATCTACACTGAAGTGCCAAAGTAACTGTTATAGGCATGCATATTAAAGTACAGAGATATGTAGACAGGCAGAATACAGCACTGCAGTTGGCAACGCCTATATAAGACAAGTGTCTGGCACAGTTGTTAGATCGGTTACTGCTGTTACAATGGTAGGTTATCAAGATTTAAGTGAGTTTGAACATGTTGTTAAAATCGGCACATGAGCAATGGGACACAGCCTCTCCAAGATAGCGAAGTAGTGGGGATTTTCCCATATGATCATTCAATGAGTGTACCATGAATATCAGGAATACAGTAAAACATCAAATCTCTGACATTGCAGTAGCTGAAAAAACATCCTGCAAGAATGGGACCAAAGACAACTGAAGAGAATCATTCAACTTGACAGAACTGCAGCCATTCTGCAAATTGCTGCAGAGTTCAATGCTGGACAATCAGTAAGTGTTAGCATATGAATCATTCAATGAAACATCATCAATGTGGGCTTTTGGAGGTGAAGGCTCCCTCGTGTATCATTGATGACTGCATGACACAAAGCTTTATGCCTCAACACCAACATTTGACTGTTGATGACTGGAAACATCTTGCCTGGTTGGACGAGTCTCATTTCAAATTGTATTGAATGGATGGATGTGTACGGGTATGGAGACAACCTCATGAATCCATGGACCCTGTGTGTCAGCAGGGGACTGTTCAAGCTGATTGAGGCTCTGTAATGGTGTGGGGTGTGTGCCGTTGGAGTGATATGGGACCTGTAATATGTCTAGATATGACTCTGACAGGTGAACCATACGTAAGCATCCTGTGTGATCATCTGCATCCATACATGTCCATTGTGCATTTCAACGGACTTGGACAGTTCCAGCAGGACAATGCAACACCCTGTACATTCAGAATAGCTACAGAATGCTGCCAGGAACATGCCTCTGAGTTAAATACTTTTCCTGGCCACAAAACTCCCCAGACATGCACATTATTGAGCGTATCTGGGATGCCTTGCAATGTGCTGTTCAGAAGAGATCTCCATCCCCTTTTACTCTTACAGATTTATGAACAGCCCTGCAGGATTCATGGTGTAAATTCCCTCCAGCACTGCTTCAGACATTAGTCCAGCCCACGCCACATCCTGTTGTGGTTCTCCTGCATGTTCATGGAGGTCCTACATGATATTAGGCACGTGTATCAGTTTCTTTGGTTCTTCAGTGTATTTTGATGGTAGAAAATCTAATACAGTTTCTTCAATGAAAATAGTATTATTTCATATTCAGACATGAGATATGTGGTTTCTTGATGCATTTGAGGTATCTGCCAGAAAATGTTCAATCAACTGTAAGTATGTGAAAATTATCACAATGTTACAACCAAAACAAAATGATACACAATGTACTAATGATGAGTATTTAATACTGTATGGAATATATATCGCACCAAAATTAATTCATACATCACCAAAAGACTCTGAAAACACTATAATGCCCCAGTTTAAGTCTCATACCACTGAAAAGATGAGTGAAATAGATATTAGTGTCAGTGGCATAGAGAAACAGCTGAAATTGTTAAAATTGAACAAAGCCCTAGGGCCCAATGGAATCCCTGTCAAACTCTGGACCCAATTTTCAGCTGTGTTAGCCCCTCTTTTAACTATAATCTATCATAGATCATTCAAACAAATATTATGCTCAGTTTCTGGAAGACAGGACAGGTCACACATGTCTACAAGAAGGGTAGCACTGGTGATCCACAAAACTACCATCCCAAATCCTTGACATGCATAGGTTGTAGAATCCTAAAACATACTATGGGCCCAAACATAGTGATATATTGTCCTCCATGTGAACCAGCATGGACATTGAAAATGCAGATCACATGAAGCCCAACATACACTTTTCACAGATGACATGCTGAAAATCATGGATCAAACATTTAGTGAGATACAGTATTTCTCAATTTTCTTAAAGCTTTTGGCTCAGTACCACACCTACACTTATTATAAAAAATATGATAGTATGGAGCATCAGATGATATTTGTGACTGGATTGAGGATTTCTTGGTAAGGAGGCTGCAGCATGTTATCAGGGATCGAGAGTCGTCGATAGATATAGAAATAGCTTTGGGTATACCCTAGAGGAGTGCGTTTGGTCCCTTTTTGTTCATGTTAGATACATTAATGACCTTGTAGACAATGCTAACAGTATCCTCAGACTTTTTGCAGATGATGCAGTAATTACAATGAACCACAGCCTGAACAAAGCTGCAAAAATATTCAGTCAGACATTAAAAAAATTTCAAAGCAGCTCAAAGATTGTCAACTTGCTTTAAATGTTTGTAAATGTAAAACTGTACACTTCCTGAATGAAAATACTGTATTAGTGAGTCACAGTTGGAATCAGTAAACTCACACAAATACCTAGGTGTAACACACACAAAGTGGGGACATGATATGGAACTAACACAAAGGTTCAGTCATGGGTAAAGCAGGTAGCTTACTTTGATTTCTTGGTAGAATACTAGGAAAATTTAATCAGTCTACAAAGCATATTGCTTACAGATCACTTGTACAACCCATCTTAGAATATTGCTCAAGTCTGTGGAACCCATATCAAGAGGACTAGCATGAGATATTGAGCATACACAGTGAAGGGCAACATCAATGGTCACATGTTTGTTTGACCCATGACAGAGTGTGTCACAGAGATGTTGAAAGAACTATCCCAGAAAAGTCTACCAACAATGTTCAATGTTTCAACAACTGGATTTAAATAATGACTCTCGGAGTACACTACAACCCCCCCCCCCCCCCTTCCTAACACATATTGCTCCCATGATGATGAGATCAGATTAATTACAGCACAAATGGAGGCATTTAAACAATCATTATTTCTACACTCTATATGGGAATTAGATATGAAAAAGCCATATTAATTGATACAGTGAGACATAGTGTCTGCCATGCACTTCACAGTGACCCTGAACAAATTCCTTCAACTGTCAGAAAATTATTAGACAGTTTGGAAAACTGGTTCCAACTAAATGGGCTTAAACTGAATATTGAGAAAACACATTTGCTGCAGTTTAAAACTAAAAACTGTAATGTAAAATAATTTCACATTAGTAGTAGAAACCAAAATCTGAAAAAAGTGGACTGTGTTAAATTTTTAGGCATGCATTTGGACCAAAATCTATCCTGGTCTTCACGCATAAAGTATTTAGCATGTAAATTACACAGCCTGACATTTGTACTGAAGATTCTGTTATATTCGACTAACATGGAGACAAGAAACACAGTTTACAACAGATACTTAGAATCAGTTATAAGGTATGGCATTATTTTTTGTGGAGGCACAAGCAAAATGACTAAAATCTTAGAATTACAAAAATCAGTTGTTAGATACATGTCTAATGCAAAACTGAAAGTATCATGTTGCCCATTGTTAAGAAATTTAACACATTCCGGTCGCTGCCCATAGAAACTATGAGCACGTATTTATTGCTGTAACAGTCAGTGCTCGAAGAATCTATGAGTGCCGCCCTCTTGATTTTTATTTCAGGGTGCTGCGTATTATATCTGTGCAGAGACATCTGGAGTTGAGTTTTTTGTTCTTGTAGTACATCGGTCAACCACTAGATAGTGTTCCTGCCTCCTCTAAGCTATAGCACCTACTATAAGTACTATGTGACTCAAAAAAGGCACCGAAACAATGCTCGTGCATTCATTCTTGCAATGTGCATCTGTAGTTCTCTTTATCACAAACGTTTGTTGTAAAATGGGGGACAGTTTCACTGAAGAGGAAATTCTGATGCTGCTTGAAGAATCTGGATCTGAAATTGGCGATGAGGGGTTTGAAACTGGAAATAGTTCTTCTGAAATACATGGTAATTATAATGGTCAGTCATTGCGTTTAGGGATGACAATTATATTCTTGGCAGTTTCACTGAGTTATATCATTTATTATGAAGGTAATAACCGGTGTTCCAAAAATGAAAATGGGCCATCAGATGTATTAGAAAAGGGTGAAGCTCCCATTCAACGAGGCAGAGGAAGAATGCAACAACAGCAGAAGTCCAAAAGCAACGTTGTTGACTGGGTAAATGACGATGTCCAACATCAATTACCGCTCTTTGAAGGTGTAGGTAATGTCTTGGTACCTTTGAATACCAAAAGTACTGAATTTGACTGTTGGAGCATCTTTATCGACACAAATGTCATAAAAAACATAAAACAGAAACAAACTGTTATGCTGCAGCAACAATTTCAAAATTGCAGAGGCAAAATAAGATAACTTCCAGGTCACTTTGGGCTAATTGGTCTGCTTTGACACTACATGAGGTGTATCAGTTTTTTGCTATAATTATTCACATGTGCCTTGTACACAAACCAAATGTTATGGACTATTGGAGAAATGAGCTAATGCTAGATTCCTCTTTACCTGCAAAAATCATGAAAAGAGAGAGATTTGGAACAGTTTACTTTACGCTTCATATGAATAACAATGGTGATTACATATGAAGGGGTCAACCAAACCATGATCCTATACACAAAATTTTAACTTTTTTTTTGATAAATTTGTACTGAAAAAAAGAACAGTTTTTATACTGGCGAGAACCTCACAGTATGTGAGGTTTATGTCCATTCAGAGAGAGAATGCGATTTTGAGTATATATCAAGAACAAACTGAGCAGGTATGGTATAACATTTTTCATTCTAAGTGATTCAGCAACAGGATATGTTTTGAACTGTGAAGTATACACCGATGCAGTGCAGATTCAGTGGTGCTATGTTTGTGCAAAAGTTGTCTACGTAAGGGTCATATACTGTACATGGATCACTTTTATACTTCTGTAAAATTCTTTGAAAGATTGTTTGATGATGACACATCTGCTGTTGGCACAGTAATGAGAAAGAGGCCTACCACAGGAATTCAAACAGTATAAGCTACGAAGAGGTGAAATAATTTTCAAGAGAAAAAAATCCATGCTAGCACTTCACTGGAAAGATACTAAGGATGTGTTTGCCCTTTCTACCAAACATAGTGCTACAAACACAAAATCCAGGGCTGGAATGGTAGAAAAGCTGAAGCCTGATCTCATACTTGATTATAATAAAAATAAAACTGGTGTTGATCATGGAGATCAGCTAGTTACCTACTATGATTTTCAATGATGAACAATGAAATGGTGGGAAAAGGTATTTCTTCATGTATTTATGATGTATGTGTTCAATTCTTACATTCTGTACAAGAAACTTTGGCCTTTCTCTCACAAACAAATCAGATTGTTTACTTTTATGGGGAACCTGGGAAACAAATACTCAAGAAATCAGGTGAAGCTGTCAATGAAGATGAAAAGCAGGGTTCAGAAGCAAACAGGCTAACTCCAAGGCATTTCTTTACTCATGTCCCATTGACAACAAGCAAGAAGTATGCTTCAAGGTACTGCATTGTTTGCTCTGAGAAAGGAGAATGCAGTACTGCAAACGAGTGAGAATGAGACCAGATGGTGGTGTGAAGAATGTAATGCAAGATTTTGTCTACCTGACTGTTACAAGCAATATCCCACAAAGACAAATTTTTCTCAATGAAAAGAGTTGTATAAATTCAATGAAATAGTTTTGTACAGTTATTTTATAATAATTTCTGATTTATTGCAGTTACAAAGTTTTTTCTACCTCTGAATCTTCTTATTTTCAAAGTATAATGATTCTGTAAATGTGTGATATCTTTCAAACAACTTTAAACAAATGTTGAGATGTAGGATGATAATAAAAACATCAGTTAAAAGGTTTTGCTTTTCTTCATTATCTTTTGGTCTGGGGCCATGCAAGAAAGGTGCAATAGTGTACGACTTCTAATGGATTGCAGCAGTCCTTGTGGTCAAACTGCAATGTGTTAAAATTTTATGTGCTCCATGTTTGTACATTTAGAAGTGATTATTTTTGTATACAGTAACTCCAAGTTATTCATAGACAATAAATATAAACACGAATACAGTACTAGGAAAAAGGAGAATTTCATGCTTCCCACTCATAATTTATAGCTGTTCACACAAACCCCAGAATACTTGGGCATGAAAATATACAGCATTCTAAAAAAGAAACAAGTCCTCAGCATGGAGATGGGACAGTCACTACATAAATGTTATTATTCCTTAGAAGAATTTCTTAATAATAATACGACAATCTGGGCAAGTGGCTGAAATTTTTGGTTAATTAAGCTTAGAAGTTTTATGTCTAATAAATGACTGTAATAATTATTCCCTCTTTTTACAGTAATACTGTGTTAGGCTACACACAGTCTCTGTAAATTATAAATTAATAATTCTTGTTGCTGTAATACATGTAAATTGTAATAGCAGTATTGATGAGTTCCCCGCACATTAAATCTTGTGATTTAACTCTGTTTGTTATGGGACAATAAAAATTCTGATCCTGATTACAGAGTATAGATGTAGATGTAGATTGGGAACAAATAGTCAAAACAAAAGTCTGTAGTATCAGTGGAGCACAAATTATAATGATAATGAAGAAGATTTCATTATGTTAACATAGAAGGCATATGAAAATCAAAGAGACACACAATTGTTGAGCAAATATTATCAATTAAATATGTCAAAATTTGGCTAATGAAATCAAAATTTTTGAAAGAGAAAGTAAAAAGAAATATAGGTTTTTACTATTCTTCAACAAACCTAAAACGTAGTATACTGCTTATAAAAATTATTACCTTATAATTGCACCAATTTTTGGCAAAAATATTGCAAAAAATACACAAACAGTAATAATTAATGTATTCAAGCAGAGCACATGGAAGAAACCAGGATACTCATTTTCCACCAGTGCTGTGAAGATCTGTGCTCTCAGCATGTATGTAATGAGTGGATATACTGTCACAAGCTGGAAAAACAGAAATAGTCTTGCTACCGCTGTCATGAGGTCCCAGTTTTCAAAATTATTCAACAAGTTCTGTAAAACAAAGTAGAATTTGTTATTCAGTTTTTTCTATTTTCCCCCTCAAACTGTATGCAATCACACTAGCAAAATCTGCTTGGTTATAAAGTATTCAGAAAATATTTATAAATTAAAAAAAAAATCATATATGCATAAATTAGACATATACTACAAGAAATCCAATAATCTGAAAGGAACTACTGTGCAGAATAATGAAGTGTGGTATAAGAAATCTTTTTAACTTAGATTTAGATACGTGGAATTTATCATTCAAATTTTACAGTTCTACCAGAAGTTATTGAAATGGAACTTGCAGAGGAAAATAATTTTTTGCATACAACAGTAAAGGCAGTGTTATTTAAGTTAGTATAGAGGACATAAAAAACATTATTCACAAATTTCACACAACTTACAATTTGCACCTAACTGTCCTGGGCAACGACTAACAGCAAATAAAGTGCTTAGTGAAATAGAAAACAAGATTTAAGAGTTAAATTCATGAATAATTACATTAAAATGGTATGACCAGCCTATTTATGAGTCTTCTTTAGATTATGCAGTAAAACACCACAAATTGATGTCCAAGGCTTGCTCTGACAAAATTAGATGAGATAAACTCATTTTGGATAAGGCTTTCAAGCTGAGTCATAACTCAGGCAATAGTAGAAATCATAGATTTCTTTCATACAGCAAATAAAGCTATTTGTGGTATATCATACAGGAATTGTGTCAAGCAGGGAAAACCAAAGTCAGGTTAATCTGAATTGAATAATGAATCCCTGAACTTAATCCACCTGAACATACAATTTCTAGCAAATAACCTCCCTGAATAGGAAATATTCTTTGAAAAAGTGTAGTGTGAAATGAGCACTGACTAAACACTGGCATAATAAGGAGGGATGCAACTTATACAATCCAGCTGGCTGTACCACCTTAACTGGTTACCATAGTTCCCAGATAGTGAAATGTGATGGTGTACATACATTAATTAAAGAAAATATGCACCTTAAAGCCAAAGGAATAGATGTTTAACATTTAACTCTAGAACAAAAACTTGAAGCTGCAGCTGTCTAGTTCCACAACTATGCAGCAATTGTAATGTTTATGTACTGGCCGACCAACACAGTCTTTAAATACTTTGTGGAGTATTTGGAAAATATGGCATTATCATTAGTTAAATATATGATGAATAGAATATTAATAACTGATTACTTTATTTTCCCAAGGACATGCAGCTTTACTGTATGATTAAATGATGATGGCGTCCTCTTGGGTAAAATATTCCGGAAGTAAAATAGTCCCCCATTCGGATCTCCAGGCAGGCACTACTCAAGAGAACGTCATTATCAGGAGAAAGAAAACTGGCATTCTACAGATCGGAGCGTGGAATGTCAGATCCCTTAATCGGGCAGGTAGGTTAGAAAATTTAAAAAGGAAAATGGATAGGTTAAAGTTAGATATAGTGGGAATTAGTGAAGTTCGGTGGCAGGAGGAACAAGACTTTTGGTCAGGTGATTACAGGGTTATAAATACAAAATCAAATGGGGTAATGCAGGAGTAGGTTTAATAATGAATAAAAAAATAGGAGTGCGGGTTAGCTACTACAAACAGCATAGTGAACGCATTATTGTGGTAAAGATAGACACAAACACCATGCCTACTACAGTAGTACAAGTTTATATGCCAACTAGCTCTGCAGATGATGAAGAAATAGATGAAATGTATGACGAGATAAAAGAAATTATTCAGGTAGTGAAGGGAGACGAAAATTTAATAGTCATGGGTGACTGGAATTTGGTAGTAGGAAAAGGGAGAGAAGGAAACATAGTAGGTGAATATGGATTGGGGGGAAGGAATGAGAGAGGAAGCCGCCTTGTAGAATTTTGCACAGAGCATAACTTAATCATAGCCAACACTTGGTTCAAGAATCATAAAAGAAGGTTGTATACCTGGAAGAATCCTGGAGATACTAAAAGATATCAGATAGATTATATAATGGTAAGACGGAGATTTAGGAACCAGGTTTTAAATTCTAAGACATTTCCAGGGGCAGATGTGGATTCTGACCACAATCTATTGGTTATGAATTGCAGATTGAAACTGAAGAAACTGCAAAAAGGTGGGAATTTAAGGAGATGGGACCTGGATAAACTGAAAGAACCAGAGGTTGTAGAGAGTTTCAGGGAGAGCATAAGGGGACAATTGACAGGAATGGGGGAAAGAAATACAGTAGAAGAAGAATGGGTAGCTCTGAGGGATGAAGTAGTGAAGGCAGCAGACGATCAAGTAGGTAAAAAAACGAGGGCTAATAGAAATCCTTGGGTAACAGAAGAAATATTGAATTTAATTGATGAAAGGAGAAAATATAAAGAATGCAGTAAATGAAGCAGGCAAAAAGGAATACAAATGTCTCAAAAATGATATCGACAGGAAGGGCAAAATGGCTAAGCAGGGATGGCTAGAGGACAAATGTAAGGATGTAGAGGCTTGTCTCACTAGGGGTAAGATAGATACTGCCTACAGGAAAATTAAAGAAACCTTTGGAGAGAAGAGAACCACTTGTATGAATATCAAGAGCTCAGATGGCAACCCAGTTCTAAGCAAAGAAGGGAAGGCAGAAAGGCGGAAGGAGTATATAGAGGATTTATACAAGGGTGATGTACTTGAGGACAATATTATGGAAATGGAAGAGGATGTAGATGAAGACGAAATGGGAGATAAGATACTGCGTGAAGAGTTTGACAGAGCACTGAAAGACCTGAGTCGAAACAAGGCCCCGGGAGTAGACAACATTCCATTAGAACTACTGATGGCCTCAGGAGAGCCAGTCACGACAAAACTCTACCATCTGGTGAGCACGATGTATGAGACAGGCGAAATACCCTCAGACTTCAAGAAGAATATAATAATTCCAATCCCAAAGAAAGCAGGTGTTGACAGATGTGAAAATTACCGAACTATCAGTTTAATAAGTCACGGCCGCAAAATACTAACGCGAATTCTTTACAGACGAATGGAAAAACTGGTAGAAGCCAACCTCGGGGAAGATCAGTTTGGATTCCGTAGAAATGTTGGAACACGTGAGGCAATACTGACCCAACGACTTATCTTAGAAGCTAGATTAAGGAAAGGCAAACCTACATTTCTAGCATTTGTAAACTTAGAGAAAGCTTTTGACAATGTTGACTGGAATACTCTCTTTCAAATTCTGAAGGTGGCAGGGCTAAAATACAGGGAGCAAAAGGCTATTTACAACTTGTACAGAAACCAGATGGCAGTTATAAGAGTCGAGGGGCATGAAAGGGAAGCAGTGGTTGGAAAAGGAGTGAGACAGGGTTGTAGCCTTTCCCCGACGTTATTCAATCTGTATATTGAGCAAGCAGTAAAGGAAACAAAAGAAAAATTCGGAGTAGGTATTAAAATTCATGGAGAAGAAGTAAAAACTTTGAGGTTCGCCGATGACATTGTAATTCTGTCAGAGACAACAAAGGACTTGGAAGAGCAGTTGAACGGAATGGACAGTGTCTTGAAAGGAGGATATAAGATGAACATCAACAAAAGCAAAACAAGGATAATGGAATGTAGTCAAATTAAGTCGGGTGATGCTGAGGGAATTAGATTAGGAAATGAGACACTTAGAGTAGTAAAGGAGTTTTGCTATTTAGGGAGTAAAATAACCGATGATGGTCGAAGCAGAGAGGATATAAAATGTAGACTGGCAATGGCAAGGAAAGCGTTTCTCAAGAAGAGAAACTTGTTAACATCCAGTATAGATTTAAGTGTCAGGAAGTCGTTTCTGAAAGTATTTGTATGGAGTGTAGCCATGTATGGAAGTGAAACATGGACGATAACTAGTTTGGACAAGAAGAGAATAGAAGCTTTCGAAATGTGGTGCTACAGAAGAATGCTGAAGATAAGGTGGGTAGATCACGTAACTAATGAGGAGGTATTGAGTAGGATTGGGGAGAAGAGGAGTTTGTGGCACAACTTGACTAGAAGAAGAGATCGGTTGGTAGGACATGTTTTGAGGCATCGAGGGATCACAAATTTAGCATTGGAGGGCACCGTGGAGGGTAAAAATCATAGAGGGAGACTAAGAGATGAATACACTAAGCAGATTCAGAAGGATGTAGGTTGCAGTAGGTACTGGGAGATGAAGAAGCTTGCACAGGATAGAGTAGCATGGAGAGCTGCATCAAACCAGTCTCAGGACTGAAGACCACAACAACAACAACAACAACAACATACTTTATTTTAGATGTGCTAGTGAAAAATTCTAAGGCTAGATTCTAGATACTCTATGGTCACACAACTTTTATTGCCTATGTAATAAATCTACCAGACAATGTCACTTGAAATACATGTAAACATGATAGTCAATAGGATATCATTAGCTATTGCTATCTCACCATGATGGCCTTCTTCTGAGGCCATTTGCAGTTGCAGATATTCACATATATGAGATTGAACCCAGGAAAATGAGACTACTCTATGGTACAACCTGAAGCATACTGACAGGAGTTCCATTTTCAACAGATATCAATCTTCTTGTAAATCACATGGAAACTTCTCACATACTAAAGCAACCACTTTTAACAGATAATGTCATTTTACAAACACCAAGAGGCCATAAGAGGTAGAGCAGTGGCATTTTTCAAAGCTGTGGTTTTTCTCCTAATGTAGACAGGTGCATATACAGGGTGGTCCATTGATAGTGACTGGGCCAAATATCTCATGAAATAAGCATCAAATGAAAAACTACAAAGAACAAAACTCGTCTAGCTTGAAGGGGGGAACCAGATGGTGCTATGGTTGGCCCGCTACATGGCGATGCCTTAGGTCAAACGGATATCAACTGCATTTTTTAAAATAGGAATGCCACATTTTTTATTACATATTCGTGTAGTATGTAAAGAAATATGAATGTTTTAGTTGGATCACTTTTTTTGCTTTGTGATAGATGGCGCTGTAATAGTCACAAATGTATAAGTATGTGGTATCACGTAACATTCCACCAGTGCGGACAGTATTTGCTTTGTGATGCATTACCGGTGTTAAAATGGAGTGTTTACCAATTGCAGAAAAGGTAAATATCATGTTGATGTATGGCTATTGTGATTAAAATGCCCAACGGGCATGTGCTATGTATGCTGCTCTGTACCCTGGACGAAACTCATCCAAGTGTCCAGACCATTCGCCAGATAGTTACGTTACTTAAGGAAACAGGAAGTGTTCAGCCACACGTGAAACATCAATCATGACCTGCAACAAATGATGATGCCCAAGTAGGTGTTTTAGCTGCTGTCACAGGTAATCCGCACATCAGTAGCAGACAAATTGTGCAAGAATTAGGAATCTTAAAAACGTCGATGTTGAGAATGCTACATCAACATCGATTGCACCCGTGCCATATTTCTATGTACCAGGAATCGCATGGTGATGACTTTGAACATCGTTTACAGTTCTGCCACTGGACACAAGACAAATTACAGGACGATGACAGATTTTTGCACGTGTTCTATTTAGCGACGAAGCGTCATTCACCAATAGCGGTAATGTAAACCAGCATAATATGCACTACTGGGCAATGGAAAATCCACAATGGCTGCGACAAGTGGAACATCAGCGACCTTAGCGGGTTAATGTATGGTGCAGGATTATGGGAGGAAGGATAATTGGCCCCCATTTTATCGATGGCAATCTAAATGGTGCAATGTATGCTGATTTCCTATGTAATGATCTACCGATGTTACTACAAGATATTTCACTGCATGACAGAATGGCAATGTACTTCCAACATGATGGATGTCCGGCACATAGCTTGCATGGGGTTGAAGCGGTATTGAATAGCATATTTCATGGCAGGTGGATTGGTCATCGAAGCATCACACCATGGCCAGCACATTCACCCGATCTGACGTCCCCAGATTTCTTTCTGTGGGGAAAGTTAAAGGATATTTGCTATTGTGCTCCACTGACAACACCTGACAACACGCGTCAGTGCATTGTCAATGCATGTGCGAACATTACGGAAGGCGAACTACTCACTGTTGAGAGGAATGTCGTTACAAGCATTGCCAAATGCATTGAGGTTAAAGACATCATTTTGCGCATTAATTGCATTAATGTGGTATTTTCAGGTAATCATGACTGTAACAGCATGCGTTCTCAGAAATGATAAGTTCACAAAGGTACATGTATCACATTGGAAAAGCCGAAATAAAATGTTCAAACGTATCTACATTCTGGATTTTAACTTAGAAAACCTACCTGTTACCAAATGTTCATTTAAAATTTTGAGCCATATGTTTGTGACTATTACAGTGCCATCTATCACATAGGAAAAAACATTCATATTTCTTTACGTACTACACAAATATGTACACTACTGGTCATTAAAATTGCTACACCAAGAAGAAATGCAGATGATAAACGGGTATTCAATGGACAAATATATTATACTAGAATTGACATGTGATTACATTTTTAAGCAATTTGGGTGCATAGATCCTGAGAAGTCAGTACCCAGAACAACTACCTCTGGCCGTAATAACAGTCTTGACACGCCTGTTCATTGAGTCAAACAGAGCTTGGATGGCGTGTACTAGTACAGCTGCCCATGCAGCTTCAACACCATATCACGGTTCATCAAGAGCAGTGACTGGCGTATTGTGACGAGCCAGCTGCTCGGCCACCATCGACCAGATGTTTTCAATTGGTGAGAGATCTGGAGAAAATGCTGGCCAGGACAGCAGTCAAACATTTTCCGTATTCAGAAAGGCCCATACAGGACCTGCAACATGCAGTCGTGCATTATCCTGCTGTAATGTAGGGTTTCGCAGGGATCGAATGAAGGGTAGAGCCGTGGGGTCAAAACACATCTGAAATGTAACGTCCACTGTTCAAAGTGCCATCAATGCGAACCAGAGGTGACCAAGATCTGTAACCAATGGCACCCCATACCATCATGCCGGGTGATACGCCAGTATGGCGATGACGAATACATGCTTCCAATGTGCATTCACTGCGATGTTGCCAGACACGGATGCTGTAAACAGAACCTGGATTCATCCGAAAAAATGATGTTTTGCCATTCGTGCATCCAGGTTTGTCACTGAGTACAACATCGCAAATGCTCCTGTCTGTGATGCAGCATCAAGGGTAACCGCAGCCATGGTCTCCGTGCTGATAGTCCATGCTGCTGCAAACATTGTCAATCTGTTTGTGCAGATGGTTGTTGTCTTGTAAACATCCCCATCTCTTGACTCAGGGATTGAGACGTGGCTGCACGATCCATTACAGCCATGCGGATAAGATGCCTGTAACCTCAACTGCTAGTGATACGAGGCCATTGGGATCCAGCACGGCATTCTGTATTACCCTCTTGAACCCACCAATTCCATATTCTACTAACAGTCATTGGATCTCGACCAACGCAAGC
The DNA here is from genome assembly GCF_023864345.2 of Schistocerca serialis cubense. Classification (NCBI taxonomy): domain Eukaryota; kingdom Metazoa; phylum Arthropoda; class Insecta; order Orthoptera; family Acrididae; genus Schistocerca; species Schistocerca serialis. Next base: position 87,312,436 of record NC_064640.1, on the reverse strand, counting down.
AGCAATGTCATGATACGATAAACCGCAATTGTGATAGGCTACAATCCGACCTTTATCAAAGTCGGAAATGTGATGGTACGCATTTCTCCTCCTTACATGAGGCATCACAACAACGTTTCACCAGGCAATGCCGGTCAACTGCTGTTTGTGTACGAGAAATCGGTTGGAAACTTTCCCCATGTCAGCATGTTGTAGGTGTTGCCACCTTTGCCAACCTTGTGTGAATGCTCTGAAAAGCTAATCATTTGCATATCACAGCATCTTCTTCCTGTCAGTTAAATTTCACGTCTGTAGCATGTCATCTTCATGGTGTAGTAATTTTAATTGCCAATAGTGTAATAAGAAATGGGGGTTCCTATTTTAAAAAACGCAGTTGATATCCATTTGACCTATGGCAGTGCCATCTAGTGGGCCAACCATGGCACCGTCTGGTTTCCCCCTTCAAGCCAGACAAGTTTCGTTCTTTGTGGTTTTTTTCATTTTATGCTTATTTCGTGAGATATTTGGCCTAGTCACGATCAACGGACCACCCTGTATATAAGGTAATTTAGAGGTAATTCTCATAATTATCAGTATGAATAGAATAGCACTATTCACAACTTTTTGTTGTTATACTTTACAGAAATAGCCTGCAGTGGTTGTTTCTGGTTGTTGATGTATAACATGACTTGGTTCTAATCCCTGGAGGCTCTCCTTCATGATAGGATTTACAGAATGCAAAGTATGAATGAATGAATGAGTGTCACAATTTTAGGTTCACAAGTCTCATTGCCTGACCCATAAAAAAGTACTAGTGGGCATGGCTAAGATTTAAGCTCTTCAAGAGAATTTTAAGTTTGATTTGTCCTTTTCTGTATTAAAATCTAGAATTTATAAAATTACATGCTAGTGAGGCACATGCAATGAAGAAAATAACCACACAAGCTGACAATAATGTTAGATTGAAGACCAATGGCATACTTGTTTTCAACAGCTGAACAAATCCGCAGTGTTGAACATTGCGTTTCCTCTTTCATTCCATGACTTACAGTACTGTTCCTTTTTGTATTCTATGGGCACGGACACTATATATAAAAGACTCAAAGAAAAAAACTCTTACAGAGTTTCTGTAAGAGTGAAGACATAGTACACGGGGGTGTACTATGTCTTCACTCTTACAGAAACTCTGTTACAAAATTTCACTATTTCACATATCAACACTTGCTGCCAATTTTAACCAGAAACCACACGTCAATTCAGTGATTGACCTGTAGCTCTCTGGACCCCTATGTGTTTCTTTACAAAATGGTTCAAATGGCTCTGAGCACTATGGGACTTAACTTCTGAGGTCATCAGTCCCCTAGAACTTAGAACTACTTAAACCTAACTAAGGACAGCACACACAACCATGCCCATGGCAGGATTCAAACCTGCAACCATAGCAGTCACGCAGTTCCAGACTGTAGCACCTAGAACTGCTCGGTCACCCCGGCTGGTGTTTCTTTACATAGTGAAATCTTGGTGAGATGTTCTTCAGTCATCCATGGATAAGTACATATTCAGTGGGGAATGGTTTTGAGTATAAATTGTCATAATGGCTGCTTCAGTAAGTAGTATTGTAAATATGCACATCTATTGGGGGATTACAGATGTTATAGAAACAATATTCTGAAAAGGAAAGTTACCACTCACCATATAGCGGAGATGCTGACTCACAGATAGGCACAACGAAAAGACTGTGCAAGGCAACAAGAGAAACACAAGAAAGAAAAGAAAGAAGGACAGACATTGAGTATAGCGATGCAGTAGAAGATAGTAACAAGGAAACAGCACTGGGTTAAGATCAAAGTCTTACAGTGTTTTTGTTGTGCCTATCCACAACTCAGCATTTCCACTATATGGTGAGTGACAACTTTCCTTTTCATAATATTGTTACATTCCGCCCTGGATTTTCCATAGTTAGATATTATAGAAAGAAATATAGGCCTATGCACTATTATAAGCAATATTTAATAAATTTGTGGAATGATACACATTATTATAATATTTCTCAATTACTATAGATGTAACTACAAATAAATTTAACAAAACACACTGCAGTTATTAACACTTAGGTATGAAACTATTTAATTCATTACCAAGACAGGCACATCATGTCTCACTAAAGGCCTCTAAAAGTAAAATACAAAAATGTCTGAGAGAAAAGGGTTTTACACCACCAGATAATTTAAAAAGTGCCTTCATTCAATAAATTATGTGTTCACTATTGTATAGTGTTCTTTTCACATATTTGTATTTGTTATTTGATCATATATATTTTAGAGAATAGTATTTAGTACTATATATTATGCAACCACATTTTTTAAGATGTCAGTCCCCACTGTAATTTTTTTAAAATTATTCATGATGATATTGATTGCTTGAAAATACTTAAAGATATATGAATAAACTACATATATATTTTTTTAAAAAGTGATGAAACGTCTATTGCTTTAGGATACACTGGCATTCAAGCACAGAGGTTTCCATTGATTAATGCCACAGTTAAGATAATAAGATAATAAGGGAATTCAATATTTCTTGCAAGGATATATACCTTTCACCTAGACTTGATGTTTTAAAGGATCATGCTTCTATTATTGTGAGATATCTGCTTCTTTTTCAACACCTTTATCTTCTATTATCTCACCAATGACATGACACTAGTGCCAAACAAAACAAGGTATTGAAACTGGACATTACCGAGTTTTTCGTAGACTGTGTGCTAGTTTTCATCATGGTTGTTATTAATATTAACTTTTGCCCTATCAGGTTTCTGTAAAAAAGTTTCAATCAAATCAGCAGTAGACACTACAGAAAATATTTCCCCAAAAATTGAATGAGACTGCTAGGAGATCCAGTGAATTCTCAGTTTTTGCAACAAAATTATTTTGTCCCTTTTGCAATTGCTTGATTCAGAGGCTAAATATTTTTGGTGGTACTGGGAAGGAGAAAATCAAATTCAATGTGTTGCACTGAAAAATGTTTCAGGAGAGCTGGAGATCTGTCTATAAGAACCGCCACCTTGTGAATTTCTTCAATAAATTTGTGATCAAGTGATTTTATTCATGTTTGTCTGTCTTCCATGCTCATTGCTGATATGTTTACTTGCAAAACAGATTATGTATGTTTTAAAAGCAGCAAAAATTTGTAGGTTTACAGATGACAAGCAACTTCAATTTCTCTGTACCACCAGCATTGGTGTAGGCAACTATTAGCACCATGTCTATGCTGAACTTCCAACAATGGCTAGTTTCTTCTTGTACAGTGTGAGACTTGTCAGGGATGAGTTTAGAAAGCATTCCAAATTCATCTTCATTACATAGTTGACTTTTCATATTGTCCTATGAAGCCTGCTAAGACAAATTTTTCCAGGCACTAACATCATCTCCATTCATGGATTTAGCTTCAAGACAGAGTCTTCAGTAACTAATTCCAATACATCTCTAAAACTTACTGAGCCAACCTGAGTCCACAATAACATTTTCTACATTAACCTTCCTTCCAGTTTTTTACTTAGCTTATGGGTCCACTTACAAGTGATGTATTCATTGAATTAAAGTATCACCCAGTTCAATGTACCCCCATCGTTACTTTCTACAACTTCATTATCTTTACACAGGCAATTTGTTGAATATCCTTCTGTTTGTTAACAAAACTTTGCAACATTGAAGGTGGCATAACAAGAGACTGTCTAAGGTTTTTTCTAGGGAAAACATCTAGTCTCCACACTTCCAAATCATTTGCAATTTATCAGCACCTGAAAATTTATTCTTCTTATTTTGCACAGCCATAGTGTGGAACTCAACACACTTTACTGTAAGAAAATGAAAATGTTGTTCACCATTCATGTAATTTGTCACAGTAGGGGAGGAGGGGTAGGCAACCTCAGGTGATATTACCTGTGAGGATTGTGTTTTGGTGGTCACCAGCTGGAAGAAGAAATGTAGCTCATGTCCTGTTCTTAACAAGAGCAAATCATTTTCATTGTGCTATCTGATAACTTGCTCATTACTTGCAGAGAAGTTTTAATGAGCCTAGCACAGTGTTGCAAAGAAAGACTTCTGACAGATAGGCAGCATGCCTGTGGCGGCCACACCGTTCAAACACGTGAAGGGCTGAACTACAGCACAGCCGACACAAGTAAGCAACGCCCGGCATTAACAAGTGCAGCTATACTGCTACACCGAATTTTAGCAATGGTGTGTTGCAGACGTACCGTTCAAACACGCAAAGGGCTGAACTTCGGCACAGCCGACACAAGTAAGTGACGCCCAGTATTCACGAGTGCAGCTATACTGCTAAGTCGAATTTTGGGAACGCTGCATTGCGCACCGGACCCACGGAGCAAAGCAAGTGGACGGTGTGAGCCGGTCAACGAAATGCAACACACGTCTCCGCTTCACCGACTTCGCCGTCATGGAGCACGTGCATCGAGTCAATGCGACTCCCCCGCAAATGCGTACACGTAGTCTGAAATGCAGATGTTCATTTCACAGAGTGCACCTTTCCGTTTGACAGTGCCTTCCTCCCTTCCATGGACATCGCGGCACTTCCGCTCGCATCAGGAGCTGGACATTTGGCGACGCGGCCTTGATCTCACTCGGTCCATGCAGTCGCACCACAGCTCATCATTGGATTGTACACCCTCCGGAATCTGTGATCGAGCCGTACCGCTAGGGCAACACGCCTGTACGGATGAACATTAAGCATTTGTAACGTAGCGTAAGTCTTCCAAAGAATAAATGTGTCATGACAAAACTGCTGTAGTCATTCCATCACCAAGCCTCTCCCTTGAACACAGTGCATGGGCATGGCAATAAAGCCAGTTCACTGCACGTTAATGAAGGTAAGCGGTAATACCACACATCCCCGCTTCACTGGTGACCCCGACATGATCCGAGGCTAAAAACACGTGATGATGAACGTTCGTCAGTACGAGTGAGGTGGAACCGTGAGAAGGCTGACATGTACATGCCTGCACCTGAACAGTGCTACATAGATATTTTTTTTTCTTTCTCTTTGAACGCACTTTTTTTGTATCATTTTTGTGCATGCATTTCGTTCCGTACAGTCCAATGTTATTTTATTGTGTTTTACTTTGTCGTGTTATTTTCGTTGTGTGCTTTCCCCTTGTGCAAGGACTCACCTCTAAGCTAAGATGGCGACATTAGAAGAGTTCCAAAAGACCATTGAAGACCTGCTCGCATGCAACAAGAGACTGGAGAGTGAGCTACAAGCAAGGGCTACACGCATGGACGCCGCTCAGCCACAGACAGCTCAGGACAATTTTGGCACACAAATCCCCACCATGCCGACGCCTCCTACAATCGCCGGAGCACTCACAAGCACTGGATGGGTGTTGATCAGGCTGCTTCCCTCTTAGCCCCACGACCCTGTTATGTGGTTCAGCCAAGTGGAGGCGGTCTTTATGAGCAACCACGTAACCTGCAACCTGGCAAAATTTGGACACGTAGTGAGCCAGCTCGATCAGAACTACGCGGCCGAAGTGCGGGATATAATCACCGCCCCACCGATTCAGTCATCCTACAAACGACTCAAGGAGGAGCTGATCCAGTGGATCTTGTCGTCCGAGGAACAATGAGTGCACCAACTCCTGCAGCAAGAGGAATGCGGCAACCAGAGGCCCTCACAGTTCCTGCACCACTTGCGGAATCTCGTGCAGTCCGACATGGTGCCAGAGTCTCTGTTATGCACTATCTGGTTGTGCAGTCTCCCAGCTCAGGTGCAGGCAGTGATAGCAGCACAGACGGAGATGCAGCTGGATGCCATCGCTAACATGGCCGACTGGGTGCATGATGCGCTGACAACAGCACCTAGCACCACTGCCGCAGCAGCGTACAACACCGCCCCCCCGCCTCTGTGGCAACACGTGCCTCCCGCAGCCGCATCAGAAGCTGACCTGCACCAGCTAGTCCAAAACTTGGCCGCACAGGTGGCAGCTCTCTCCATGCAAGTTGACCAGTTGGTGCGCTCACGGCAAGAGGGCAGCACACACCGCAGCAGCAGCAGCGGAGCAGGCTACAGGCGGCGTGGCTCATGCAGCTGGCAACGCAGCAACGGCCGCTCCAACGGTACGCTGCAGACGTCAGAGCAGGCACAAAGCGGCTACTGCTGGTACCACGCCTGCTTCGGCAACGAAGCAACCAGGTGCCATGCCCCTTGCTCGCACCAAAACGCCAGTTGCGACCGGGCCTAGGTGCACCCGGCTGCAGTGCGATATCGAAGCATCTGTTTGTCGCAAAATGGGGTGCAGGCATGAGGTGTCTTGTCAACACGGGTTCGGACCGTTTGATATTCCCTTGTTCTATGTTACAAGAACGCAGGCGGGTCGAGGCACTCTGCCTCACAGCGGCGAACAATTCAGCTATTAAAACTTATCGCATACACAGCCGCAATTTAGATCTAGCTCTACGCAGCACATTCTCATGGACTTTTACTGTGGCCGACGTTAATGAGCTGATTATGGGCGTGGACTTTCTTGGCCACTACGGGCTGCTAGCCAACATCTCAAACGGCCAGCTCATCGCTCATCGACGCGACAAAAAATTTAAAAATAGAGGGACAGCGCCGGCAAGCCGCATTTTACAGTGTTAAACTCGTGAAGTGCCCCAATCCTTACGCTGACATCTTTGAGAAATTCGCTGACCTCACCTGCCCAGCTGCCGCACTGAGAGACATTAAACATTCGACGGTGCACAACATAATAACAGCACCCGGACCCCCCACATTGTGTCGCCCACGTCGACTCGCGCCGGATAGGCTTGCAGCAGCAAAGGCAGAATTCGAGGCCATGTTGCGGCAAGGCATCATTTGACCATCGAGCAGCCCATGGTCATCGGCGTTACACTTAGTGCCCAAAAAAGACAATTCGTGGCACCCGTGTGGAGACTATCGTGCCCTTAATTTGCGAACGGTGCCGGACCGATACCCAGTCCCACACCTGCAAGACTACAGTTATGCTTTGGCAGGCTGCGTGGTGTTCAGCAAGATAGATTGTGCAAAGGCGTAGACCCAAATTCCGGTGGCGCCCGAAGACATTATGAAAACAACTATTGTAACGCCCTTTGGACTTTTCGGAAGCCTGTTTATGACTTTAGGTCTTCAGAATGCTGCCAAGACTTGGCAGCGGTTCGTGGACGCCGTCTTGTGAGGCTTGCCATTTTGTTTTGCGTACGTTGAAGACATCCTGGTGTATTCCAAGTCGCCCGAGCTCCACCGCCGCCACCTAACGACCGTCTTTCAGCGCCTGAGTGAAGCTGGCATCGTTATTAATCCAGCGAAATGTGAATTCGGTGTGATGTAAATCGAGTTTCTTGGTCACTTAATTACCCCCACAGGATCGAAGCCACTACCGGGGAAGTGCAAGCGATACTGAACATGCCGTGTCCACAGACACACAAAGAATTATGCCGTTACCTCGGCATGTTGAACTTCTATCGTCGACACCTGCCCAACGCTGCCGCCGTGCAAGAGCCGTTGACTAAGGCGTTACACGGTCCTATCTCATAAGGAAAGACCGTGAATTGGACGGACGCAATGGAGCAGAGCTTCACGGACTCAAAATGAAATATAGCAGAAGCGGCGCTGCTCGCGCACCTAGTACATGACGCGGACTTGGCTTTAGTTGTGGACGCCAGCCAGGCTGCCATCGGTGCGGCGCTACAACAGCGCGTCGGTGGGAGCTGGCAGCCTCTCGGTTTTTTCTCTAAAAAGGTGTCCGAATTGCAACGCGCTTGGAGCGCTTATGACCGAGAGTTGCATGAGGTGTATGTGGCAGTGAAATACTTCCGACCGTCCGTAGAAGCCCGACAATTCGTAATTTTCACCGACCACAAACTGATTACCCACACGTTCCAGAACAACCACACTAAGTGTTCACCGCACCAAGTCTAGCAATTGGAGTACGTGTCGCAATTCACGACAGACATCCGACACATTTCGGGGTTAGACAATATCATCGCCGATTGTTAGTCCCGAGCGTGTGCCGTCATCTCACCCCCTGTGAACTTTGAGGACATCGCCCAAGTACAGAAGAGTGATGAAGAACTGCACCGCTTCCGTCACGACACTTCCAGCGGCCTGCAACTGGAGCTGGTGCCTGTCCCCGGCTCTGCACGGAAGATCTGGTGTGACATCTCAACCGGCATGCACCGACCGTTCCTTCCAGAGAAATTCTGGCGCAGTGCCTTCGATCGCGCCCACGGACTGTCACACCCCGGCATCAACACCACTGTGATGCTCGTGGCTGCACGTTTCGTCTGGCCCGGGCTTCGGAAGGACTGCGACGAACGGGCGCGCACTTGCACGGCATGTTAGGGCGCCAAAGCCGGGAGGCACACCCACGTACCCGTGGGCACCTGACGCGAGACGCCGATTTGTGCACTTGCACATGGACCTCGTTGGCTGCTTCCTCTCTCTCAAGGCAAGCGGTATCTGCTAACTATGGTGGGCCCCTTCACTCGCTGGCCAGAAGCAACGCCCATTGTGGACATCACCGTCGAGACCATCGCCACCTCATTTGTCGACACCTGGGTGGCATGCTTTGGATGTCCCAGTCACATGACAACTGACCATGGCCACCAGTTCGACTGCACATTGTTCACACATGTCGCCAGGCTGTGTGGCATCCGGTTACACAGGACAATGAGCTACCATCCGGCGTCGAATGGCATGGTTGAACAGTTCCACAGGACTCTGAAATCCGTCCTAACTTGTCACAACACCTCATGGCCAGAGGCACTCCCACTGGTACTGCTCGGCCTGCGAATAACGCCGAAGGAGGAGATCGATGCGTCACCTGCCGACCTCGTATACAGACAGCCTCTGACAATCCCAGGTGATTTCGTCAAGGAAGTACCACTCCCACATGACGCAGTGGCACCCACTCTGGCAGAACATCTGCGCACTCACATGGCCATCCTCCGAGCGCACGCACTGATGTGGCACGGCACCGGGAAGGTATTCGTGCATACCCACCTGCAGCACTTCACGCACGTCATGTTGCATACGGACACAGTACAGCCACCTCTCCGGATGCCCTACAGTGGACCACATCATGTGATCGCCTGAGGAGACAAAACGCTTGTCATCGAGTGCAACGGGAAGCTGTCTGCAGTGTCAATTGACCACGTCAAGCCAGCTTACATGTTGCCCGCTCCAGCAGCCATGCATTTCTTCGACCCGGCAGAAGACCTGGTTGCAGACGACAATCCCTCTGCCAGTGGTCAGACGGAGCACGCACCCGTAGCCACAGGTGACGCACAGCTGCAGCCTGCTGTCATCGCGTTGCCACGTGCGTGTCCCACCACCCCGCCCAGGCAGTCGGCATGGCTGCTCGGACCGCGCCCACCACAGGTGCACCGGTTGTCCCCACCACAACCGCCAGCGGACTACGTCATGTGCGCCGGCTGCCGCGTCTGATTCAAATGGCCTTGCTGCACCACAAACGTGCCGCGACACCCAAAACAGCAAACATGTGCCCGAGCCGCCGAACACCATCAGAATCCGGCGTCTACAAGCCGCCGTCCAAGGCAGAGATCCGGCTCCAGCTGCCCGCGTCTTCGGCCGGTACCTCCAGTCGAGTGCCAGACAACGCCTTCTGTGTCCGTCGCACCTCCTGGACCCGCGTTCACGTCCCTCTGCCTCCGCCACGTCAGGCGTTGAGGCCGGTTCGGCATCCGCGTCAGTTTAACATATTTGTGTTGCTGTCGGTTTGAATGCTGTGCTGTGTTCCTGCAACCGAGTCACTCGGTGAACTTGTGGAACGTTGTAACATATGAACATTTGGACTTGCCAGTCTGAACAATGTAAATAGCAAACTTTTTCTGTAGCTCTTGTGGATGCTCAGCGTTATTATTAAGATGTCAGTGCATTCGAGACATCATACCAAGTGACCTGCAGTGTGCTTCTTCGCCGCACATGCCACAGACAGTTATAGCCAGTGCTTCATGTCGCTGTCACTAGCCGACCGTGCGAGGACACGCCCACCGCACGCTCGCCGGTCTGGCGCGCTGACATCATGGGCCGCCGCATTGTAGCAGCTACTGAGCTCCGCTCTCCAAGGGGGGATCTGTGTGACGGCCGCACCGTTCAAACACGCGAAAGGCTGAACTACGGCACAGCCAACACAAGTAAGCGACGCCCGGCATTCACGAGTGCAGCTATACCGCTACGTCGAATTTTGGCAACACTGCGTCATGCACCAGACGCACGGAATAAAGCAAGTGGACAGCGCGAGCCGGTCAACAAAACGCGACACACGTCTCCGCTCCACCGACTTCGCTGTCATGGACCACGTGCGTCGAGTCAACGCGACTCCCCCGCAAACACGTATGCGCAATCTGAAATGCAGTCACTCATTTTGCGGAGTGCACCTTTCCATTTGACAGTGCCTTCCTCCCTTCCATGGACATCGTGGCGTTTCTGCTCGTGCCAGGAGCTGGACGTTCAGTGACGTGGCCTTTATCTCACTCGGACCGTGCAGTCACGCCAGGGCTCATCACTGGATTGTAAACCCTCTGGAATCTGTGATTGAGCCGTACCGCTAGGGCAACACGCCTGTACGGACGAACGTTAAGCATTTGTAATGTAGTGTAAGTCTTCCAAAGAATAAATGTGTCACGACAAAACTCCTGTAGTCATTCCGTCACCAAGCCTCTCCATTGAACACAGTGCGTGGGCACGGCAATAAAGCCGGTTCACCGCACGTTAATGACCATAAGTGATGATACCACACATCCCTGCTTCATGTCTTATGCAGGAGAGGAAGGAGAGGAGTGTTCTACATAGAAGATGCTTTAAATAGCCTCATATGGAAGTGTTTGTAGGGCTGGAGTCTAGAAGCAATTTAATTAGGAAAATGGTTTAGAGGGGAGCACCTTAATGAAGTTTTACTCTATCATAACTGGTATTTCCAACATTTTATCTGTTTCATCAGCTATGTCGTATATCATTTACATGCATTAGAGACATAAGAAGAGTTTTGATTCAAGTGTTTTTGGTGCCTCCACGAATAAATAAGCATGCTTTTGATCTCAGAAGTCAATCACAGATTTCCTTCAGCACCACTCGGAACAGCTGAAACTTTGGAAGACTAAGTAAAAATTCCAAATGCATGGTCAAAACTAATGACACATCCTGCTGATGACTATCTGTGATAGAAATGCATCTTTAGGTTACTGAATGTTAAGAAATCATTATTTGAGAAATTAGCCTTCTGCAGAATAATACAGTCCACATGCAGATCATGACATAGGAGTACAGGACTAATCTTACACAAAGTATTTGTTACATGTTTACAAAATTGAATAAAGACCTGAGAGGAAACATTTGTGTGGATGATGACATGGTTGAAGAGATGGTGATGAGATGAAGTTTAGAGCATTTGAAGGACATCTATGAAACCAAGGTAAAATTCTCTGAATAAATTGACAATTGGAGTTGATAAAACAGAAACTGATTATTGATCAATTCTACAAATTCTGTAAACTAACTAAAGGGTATAATATCCTCCAAATGTTCAATCAACCTTTCTAGTTTCTTGATGATATTCAAAACAGGCCATTAAAGGATGTACTACAGTGTGTAACTGAACAAAGCAGTTATATAGGGGCTCACAAATGAATTTTGGCTACTTGATCCAGTGTATACAGAAAACTATTTACTGTATATGTATTCAAATTTATTGTAATGATGTTCAGACTGTGTAAAGCAGGATTTGTATAGTTAGTTGTGTCAGTGTCATGACTTGCCACTAGAACCAGTGCTTGTTTGATGCCATAGTACTGAAACACAAGCATTAGCGTGCATTACAGTTGCAGACAGTCAACGTGGCTCTGGACAAGGTGTGCCTTACTCGTAAATCTGTTTTATCAAAACAAAAGCAACAGAACTGCTGCTCTTCATGCATATCAACACATTAAAGGAATATGGAAAGGTCCTCTTTCCACACTGGAGTTAAAGAGCATGATTCAGAAGTTCAAATGAACTGACAATTTGGGAATTGCATCAGAGAGAGGTCAGTGGCCAATTGCATCACAAATTTTTGAAATGGGTACTACTGCAATGGATGAGAATGTTGGAAGGAATGTGCGATCTTCAAGCAATGCACAAGCTGCGTCATGACAGCTGAGGGATTCCATGGTACACCATTCGGCAAGTGCTGCAAACAATTGTGAATTGTAATTTTTAGTGTAGTTCCAGGCAATCATTGATGCAGATGGTCTTCAAATTGAGCAACATTTGTAGCCTGGATTGTAAACATGGTATGCAATTAACAAATGTTACCCCCTCATGTGGAAATTAAAATGTGTTTCTTTCAATGATTCATTCATTGCTTCTCTTCTGCATGTCCTTACAAACGTTTCCACAAAGTTTTGTTGTTCTACAATCACTTGTTTTTCATGAGTGCCTTCTTGAGTAGTGAAAATTTAATTATAACCATGCTGCACATTTCTTTAGAGACTTTCATGTACCATAAGTAAAGTAACTTTTATAAAAATGAAACATGTACTTGTTATGGAAAAAGGCAACTAAAACCACGTAGGGCCTACATAATGTAATAGGTAGAGTCACTTACTTTTATTAAGTTGTTAATTCCATTACTTTCCTTTTCATTTTACGAGCAAAGGTTTTTACAATATTTATTAGATAATTTGTTTCAGAATAACCACAAAAAGTCACATAAACAGTAGCCCCTATTTCACAATGGTCCTTCAATATTAGTTAGTTGTTCTCCTTGACATCTAGCCATTCTCTTCTAGTATTACTCTACAGCAAAGCTTTCAAACTTTTCCCTCATGGTGACACCCTTTGTAATATACACAGTATCATGAGATACCCTTTCACTAATATTAATAAATACATTCTACTGTAACAAATTATATTTTAAAGAGATTTTAATTTTTACATTTCATTTCTAAGTATAGTATAGTTATAAATTCAACACCTTTTCACTTTTCAGTGCTGTTATGAATTCAATGATGCATGAGGGCTTGATGTGCATTATATATCTGTCTTATATTAAATCTGGATGGAGGAGAAATTCACAAGCACTTCCTTATCTAACTTTCTCGATATTTCACATCTGACTGTTTGTATATCAGTCATAGAAAATACACTTTCCCATGACTATGTTGTGGAAAACTGCAGCAAAGTGAAGTGTGCACTTTTTTTGCTTTTCTTTTTTTACTTATGCAGGGTAATCTTGCTGAATAAAAATCTAGAAGTTGCATAAATAGAATTTTTGGTACTTAAATTCTAAAGTGCAGTTGTTTTTCAGGTTGAACATTTCATCCTCTTCAACAGGTTGAAGTTCACAACTACTGGTAAGAGTGAAGTATTTGTAATACTGTCCCACTGGTTTATAGCTAGTGTTGAGAAATATCCATGCAGTTTGTCTGTCAGTTGCACTTAGTGGTCATAAATCAGTAGCCACATTTTGTTACTAACTTTTCATTTAGCTGTCTATGGATACATTTAAAAATTGGATTATCTGTTTTTCTCAACCATATATTGATTTTTATCTCCTAAGGTTGCAATTTTGTTTGTGATCATGAGGATATTTGCATCCTAACCTTATGGACTGGCATTTGTCTTTTTGAATATTTCAAATAAATCTGGAAGGAAAGCTAGTTTTGTGCTGCACAACTAATCTTTTAATGCAGCCACAAACATAGTTTTGTTTTGTTGCTCAAACAACTGCATCATTAATTATTAAATTCATACACATGGCTAAATATTCTCCCTCTTTATAGTCAGCAGACTTCTGTATAAAGAAGAAGGTTACAGTGCTGTCTTCCCAGCACATCACATGTATGAGTGAATGGTCTCGACCTGAGAGGCCTGCTCTTACTTTATCATTTTACCAGTCATGCCCAAACCTGGTTTCCAATCCTTCCCAATAAGTTTTGCTACAAGCACTTTCCTATGTAGAAAGCAGTGCATAATAATTAAGTTTTCATTTTTGTTGCTTCACCAGTGTCATAAATCTTTTACAGAATCTGTCACTGATGGGGCACCATCTGTGCATATGCCAATGCAATTCTTCCACGACAAACTCATTGTCTCCATGTATCCATTTATTATTTTAAAAAACCTTTGACTCTGATCATTTAAGGAATTTCCTTGCAACAGATATAATGCTCTATTATGTTTCATTCATTAATGAAACAAATAAAAGAAGCAAGCTGAGCTAGGCCACATACATTGGTAAATTCATACAGTTGAATTGCAAAAATTAAATTTAAATGATGGAAAATGCAGGATGGAATAGTGATAATATTATGAAAAGCATAGATTGCTACTCACCATATATTAGAGATGTTGAGTTGCAGACAGGAACAACAAAAAGACTACTAAGCTTTCAGCGAGAAGATCTTCCAATGAATTAGACAACATACACACACACATTCACACAAATGCTGCTCACACACATGACCACTGTTCCTGACTACCGAGGCCAGACTGGGAGCAGCTGTGCATGATGGGAGTAGCAATCTGGGTGGTGGGTGTAAGGAAGAGGGTAGGCCAGGGAGGAGGAGCGAGAGCAGGATACTGGTGGGGGATTGTAAACTGCTATTTGAGGGAGCATACACGGATGAGGTGGAAAGAGGGTAGTGCAGTCAGGAGGCTAGCTGGTGGATGGGGAGTGGAAAAGGAGAGAAGTAAAAAGACTGTGGGTGCACTTGTGGAATAGAAGGTAGTGGAGTGGGAACAGGGAAGCTATGGTGTATGGAGGACAATGACTAACAAGGTTGAGGCCAGGAGGGCCATGGGAATGTAGGATAAATTGTAGGGGGAGTTCAAAGAGTTCCCACCTGTGCAATTCAGAGAAGTTGGTGTTCGTAGGAAGGCTCCAGCTGGCGTGAGTTGTGAAGCAGTCATTAAAATGAAGAACACTGGGATGGGCAGCATGCTCAGCAACTGGGTGCTCCAGCTGTTACTTGGCCACAGTTTGTCAGAAGCTATTTATGTGGACAGACAGCTTGTTGGTTGTCATGCCCAGACAGAATGAAGCACAGTGGTTGCAGATTAGCATGTACATCACATGATTGGTTTCACATGAAGCCCTGCCTTTGATGGAATCCATGATGCTTGTTCCACCAACTTGAGTTGTAACAGAGTGTTCAATGTTTTCAAATATACCCTGAGTCCATCCCACAACTGTGTTATCAGCCATGGGAATTACTTTCCACATCACTTACCTACTCAGAGCTAAACATTGTTTTCATTATAGCACAGCCTGCTGGAATGATGGCTTTCTCTGTAATTACATGAAGTAATGTATTTTTTGCAATAATGTCAGCTACAAGACAACTAGCTTCTTGATTTTAATCAGAGGTCTTATATTTCTTAGTACACAAAAAACTTTGCTGATTCTTCTGTCTTGGAATTTCATTGAAACACTCAAAACTTTTTCCTTGTAAATGTTTGTGTTTTTCTGGAATATGATGGAGCAGTTTATTTGGTACCATGCCTGCACTGTAAAGTTTTTCTCCACATAATTCAAACTGTGGCATAGGACATTCTTCATTTCCAAATCATATGAACCCCATTTTTTAATATTCTTCATTGTACAGCCCCACTTTTGTGTTCTTGCTACTGCATGATGGTGCTGAACAAACAGAGGCTTGAGGTGCACTGTTTGGTTGTTGTTCAGTATCTACTGTAGTTTCAGACACATTGCTTTGCTATTTTTCTGCAGCTGATGTTTCATACACATCTTTCTGACAATAAATTTATCCATTTCTGGTGACTATGTATATTATACCTGTTTGAAAAAAGTACAATAATGGCACATGACAAAAACAAAACAAACAAACAGACTGGAGGAAAAGTGTACAACCCTCACTATCACTGCTTGAAGAGCTTGTTAAGACATGGGCTGACAGAGGGCACCAGTGTATGTCAACAGAAGAGAGACATCTAGTGTTGTAATTGGAAGTTATGTGCCCAAAATAGTGGAAATTAACATCCCAGTCACTCATTTAATACATGATCTATGGTTAAAATGTATGAACAGGAGGATATTTTGCATTATTTTATCATACGTTTTTCATTTGTTTTACATTCTGAGTTTATTAATCTCACAACACCCTTGATTATACTACTTGACACTCCAGGGTGAAAGAATATCCAGTTTGGAAAGCTCTGCTCTAGAGGTATATGAGTTAAAGTAAAATCTGGAGGTGGTCAGTAATATTCTTGGCCAAAGAGGAGATACAAGTATTTGAAAATAAAGTTTGTAGAAAAATCTTTGGTCCATATTATGATAATGAATTGCAAAGCTGCAAGAGAAGATGTAACACTGAAATCCACATGATGGCACAACAAGCAACAATAATAAGCATAATAAATTCCATAAGACTTCAGTGGGCAGATCATATGGTGAGAATGAAATCAGTAGATAACAAATTAGAGGCCTTTGACTGCGTAAATCACAGAATCCTCTTAAGTAAATTGGAGTATTATGGTGTCACTAGCAATGCTGTGAAAAGGTTTGAGTCTTACCTAACTAACAGGAAGCAAAGGGTGTTGTTGTGAAATAGCTGTGGAGTAAGCAGTCAGTCTTTATCTGACATGGAATTAGTTACAAGTGATGTTCCTCAAGGTCCCATCTTGGGTCCATTGCTTTTTCTTGTGTATGTTAATGATCTCTCATTTGTTACTCTAACAGATGCTAAGTCTGTTTGGTTTGCAGATGATACAAACATTGCAAGAAGTAGCAAGTCAAGTAAAGATCTAGAAATGACTGCTAATCAATTTTTCACTGGCATTAATAAATATTTTAATGCAGTTCAGAACCTGTAAGAGATTCCGTCTGGCATATGTATAACGTATGAAGACATGGAGATCGAAGAGGTTGACAGTGTTGAATTTCTGGGATTACAACTCAGTAATAAATTCAGTTGGAAAGGGCATGCCACAGAATTGCTGAAGCTCCTAAACAAGTCTGTATTTGCAGTGAGAATGATGTCAGATGTATGATATATCAATATAAAAAACTTCCATACTTTCATTCTATTATGTCACGTGGGATCATATTCTGAGGTAACTCATCAAACTGAGCAAAATTTTTTAGCGTGTAAAAGCAAGTAATAAGACTCATTTGTTGTGTAAATTCAAGAACATAATGAAGAAACCTGTTCAACGTACGTGTTATTCGAACCACTGGTTTTCAGCATATGTATTCCTTAGTGTAATTTCTCGGAAGTAATATGTCTCTGTTTCCAACCAATAGCTCAAAGAAAAAGAACAATCTACATAAAGACCTAAAATCACTTACCTTATTCCAAAAATGCATGCAATATTCAGGAACACACATTTTAAATAAATTTCCAGCAACCATTAAAAACTTACTTTCAGATAAAGCACAGTTTAAACAGAGTTTGAAAGCCTATTTGATAGGTAACTTCTTCCACTCTATAGATAAATATCCTAACAGGGACTGTTAGACCAGCTTTAGTAAAAATGTCTGTTAGATTTCAATTTTGACAGAACATGGTCACAACAGTCAAGACTAGGTACTCTGTGTATTACAAATTTAGTGAAAGTGCATAACTATGTTTCATTCTGACATTGTATTATTGTGAATATTGGCAGTTCCAGTTTTTTATAATGTATCCACATATTTTGACAATCTCCTGATAAATGACCACTGTAGCAAGTATTATATTCAAACGTTTTTTGGTTTTTATGTTATACATTCTGACTAGTTCCACATCCATGTGAATCATCTCATTTTTGGGGTTACTGAATCTAATCTAATCTAAGACCACCTGGTTTCAAGAATATTCATGGAGAAATCATTTGGCAAGAGACCAAGGGGGAGATCCAGGAGTACATGGCTAAATGAAATTAAAAAAAAAAAAAAAAAGTGCAACAGGATGGGCATAAATAATTGGCAGGAAGTAGCACAGGAAAGAGGCATTTGGAGGCAGCATGGGAGATCAGCACAGAAGCTTCAAGCCCCTTAGAAGCTAAGAAGAAGAAGACGAAGAAGAAGAAGAAGAAAGAGGAAAATTAATTTATACTCTTTAATATAAGTTCTTTTCCAATAATTTTACCCAGATGGTGTTTTAGTTGCATTAAATTGATTGAGAAATATTCTTCTAAGGTTGGTGAAGCAAATATCTACTTGACTCATAGGAATATCTAAGAAACATTCACCTTACACTTTTATGTAAAATTGTAGTCTTACGCGGCTTTTAACAGATCTTAATTCACTAACAAAAACTACTGTTGAAATGCACATCATTACTAATTATTGATTTAGTGACATGTAAATCATCAGAAGCCCCAATATCTCTTATCTACATTAAATTTATGACCATAATATTTAAGCTTACAAGTATATTTTGACTTACATCTTCTATGCATGACTTCTTTAGTGGGAAGCAGATGTAGAAAACTACCCCAATTGTCACA
Organism: Schistocerca serialis cubense; assembly: GCF_023864345.2. Taxonomy (NCBI): domain Eukaryota; kingdom Metazoa; phylum Arthropoda; class Insecta; order Orthoptera; family Acrididae; genus Schistocerca; species Schistocerca serialis. The sequence goes on along the minus strand of NC_064640.1, from coordinate 87,293,968 downwards.
TATGTAACTATGACAAGGACATATGCAACTGACAAATCACGACCCTGAAAAAATAAAATTTAAGAAAATTGGGTTATAAATTAACAAATCAGATTTATATATGGATGTGAAAACTGATTTCTTTTTCTGTTTTCACATAGCATGTGCTGCTATATGCATTTTCATTATTTGTAACTAATTCTAAATATGTGTTGCCAAGATCTTATATAATGCTTACACCAATTAATTTTTATTAATAGAGTATCTATTACACATAATCTTTTGTTTTTTTGTGGGATAGAGATATGACGATTACCAACTTACACAAAACAAAAAAAAAAAAAAAAAAATTACCAGTTATTCAGTTATTCTCACTGACAGCCTAATAACAAATTTGTTTACAACCCACCTATCTGTACACAATAATTAATAATTTCATGGATAGATCTTTGAAAGAGCTCAGGTAACACCATTTCTTTCACCTTACAACTCTTTTATAAACTGAAATTTGAATTTTTGTTTTGAAGGTGTATATCATAATTCACTATATAAAAATTAATACTGAAGCAGCTACAACAGATCACATAATAACATAAAAGACTTAAAAACAATGACTACCAACTGTCCACCAAATATTGATTATCAGACCTTTACAAAAAATGAAGTATGTACAAAGTGTACAACAGCTTCATACACTATCTGGTCAATAGTATGTCTATTAGTGGACATTAACATTGGGTGTACCCACCCTTCATCTTTATGATAGCATGAACTCTTCTGGGGACAGTTTCAGTGTGCTCTCTATATGTATGTGGAGGAGCAGCATCCCTTTCTTCATCAAGAGCCAAAACCAGATTAGGTAATGATGTAGGATGCTGAGGTCTATTGCAGTATTGATATTCTAACACATCCCAAATGTATTCCACTGAGTTCAAGCTACAACTATGGGCATGCCAGTCCATTTCAGGAATGTTACTGCCAATAAACCATTGTGTCACATATACTGCTTTATGAAAGGATGCATTGTCATGCTGATCATATCAGAACTGTTCCTCTACTGTATGCAGTACTCAACATTCTGTTGTTATGCTACTGACTTTTAATCACCTCTGGGCAGTTTCAAGTAATTGTACATGTTGCCATCATGTGTTGTATCACATTAACAAACTGAAAAATGAGTGTTTGTTAGTGTTGTGTGCAACACAGCTGGTGACTGCTGAGTGAACTTGCATATGTTCCATCACTCAGACTGTGACAACCTGCATGTGAATTTCATAACTTGGCTGATGCTTTCGGTTGGCGAACTTTTCAGTGAACTGCAGACTTGATATGTTGAATGGCCACTGGCATTTCCTTCTTTCCAGTCACCATGGCGTAACCCTCTCTTGCTGTTGTTATGCAATATCTGATGGCTCACCACATGGAAAGTCAAAAGCATACAAAAGGCCTCCTGGTCAGAGTACTGCTGCAGCTAGTGGTAAATTTTTTGCCATTCCTGCTGTATGAGGAAAAGTCAGAAGACTGCATTTTTGTACAAAAAGCAGCTGCAACAGCACTTTACAGCTCTCAAGGTAAAAGAAAATGATACTACTAGATCCCTTTACTTATCATGGTTTCTGCAAGAAACTTATCAGTTGTTGCACATTTTGACCCTTCTGATGGAAACTGATAAACTGAATTTTGACAAAATTTGTTCCTCACTAAGTGCTCATTACAAAATACATCATCATGTGATTTTTGGTCACCTCAAGTTTTACCAGTGTCGCAATCAACTGAGTCAGTCATACTGAGCTTGGTCGACTGAATTTCAGGGACTAAGTCATCGATGCAAGTTTCTTATGCCTACCACCAAAGAATCTTATGCAGAGGGGATGATGAGAGACATGATCATATGTGCAGCACCCAATAAAGAGTTTCAGTTACAGATTTTACAGTTTGATGGCCCCTCATTGAATGAAGTGTTGCATTTAGCTTAGACCTACGAAGTCACACAAGTGGCAGGCTGCTGGTTAGACTCCTTGGTGAGCATTGCCATGGTAAACAGTGAACATGGACTTGTGGCAGATTTGGCACCCAGTGGTGACAATGCAGCAGTACACAAGCAACAGTATGCACATCCTGCCACATGTAAACAGGGGGTCGCATGCCACTCCAGCTAATGACAACCTTACCTGTACTGCCTGACCTTTCTCAGAAGCATGTTAGAGACAACAGCCCATTCTAATGAGCAGATTGCACTAAATGTTCATGTCAGGGTCACATTGAATCTGTTTGTCAAGTGGCCATTCCTGTCTCATGATCACAAGATGAAATGGGCATTAATGTTATATGTCAAACAATAGGAAATCCAGGATGGAATAATGACAATATTGAGAAAAGGATAGATTGCTATTCACCATATAGTGGAGATGTTGAGTCATAGGCAGGCACAACTGTCTGTCTATGACTCAACATTTCCACTTAATGTTATATGTTCTGCACCATCCACTCAAGGGGGTTCCTTCAATAAGCTACTGTTTGTGGCTAGCAGGATGGTCAACTTTCAAGTTGATACAGGTGTTGCCCCAAATCTCATTAGCTTTCAAATATATTTACAGTTAGGGGAACCAACAGTAACTAAATTAGTTCAATGATTTGGTCAGTTACAGCAAGCAATGCATTTCATTGAAAAGTAAGTTTACCATGGAAGCCATTTACAAAAACATGACCAGGACATAACTTTCTTAGTCATAAACACTACCGATACCAAAAATCTCTTAGGTTTGGATGCAGTCACGTCTTTTGGATTTTCCATCAATGACACAGCCAAGATGGTCTCTGAGAATGTTCCTTATCAACAACTGTATGTGCTCTGCACTGAATTCCCCAACATTTTTTCTTCTGGATTGGGAAATGTGAAGAGTTTTGAAGCTGATAGTTTGCTGAAATCTATGGCATGACCTCAATTTTTTCATCTTTGGGCAGTTACATTTGCACTCTGTGGCCAGGTCAAGGATGAATTAGACAGGCTGCATGAATAGGGTGTGATAGAACTTATATTCTTGAGTCAGTGAGCTACTGTCCTGGTTATGATCAGGAAATCATCTGGCATAGACTGACTTTGTAGAGACCTCAAGATCATGGTGAATACTAGAGCCGATAAGGACACATACCCCATTCCAAAGCGTGAGGAGCTATATGCAAAACTCATGGGTGGGCAATTTTTCTTCAAAATTGACCTCACTGAGGCATACTTACAGCTCCCACTACACAAATGTTCAAAGAAGATATCAGTGATTAACACACCACATGGTTTATACAAAGATAAGCAGTTGGTTTTTGGAGCCTCCAGTGGCCTGGCAATTTTCTAGAGGTTCCTGGAACAGCTGCTTCACAATGTGCCGGGTTTTATTAGCTACTTGGATGACAACATCATCACAGGAAGTTCCACCAAGCAGCATTTAGCAAACCTGAAGACACACTTTTCTTCTTTTGTGGGAGGCAGGATTAACTACTTGACTGGGTTGTTCCTTGCACCACTGATATGTGTCAGTGCACTTTTCTCAAATCAAGTGATTGTTGGGATTGTGTTGACAATAAAAAACTTATGGAAGCAGGAATGTGAATTATGAAAATAAGCACATTACAATTGATTTATTTTGACAGTCTCATGAAGGTTTTTACTGGAGGAACAAAAACATACACAACACATTTTGGAAAATAGGTGTTCCAAGAATTTCTTTTTTCAGTAATACATTTCACAATTGGGTTTCTGAACTATGCCTTGTAGGAATAACATTGCAAACAAAGAATAGAAATCTCAGTGTTAGGTTGGTACCCATCTGTGCACATGCAATCATTGTTTCAATGTACCAACATGTGAACTTACAAACTGTTCAGCATATTTGTTAATCTGATTAATTATTACTGTTAAGAACCTCTCATCAAAAACAAATATGAAAATATGAAGTGGACTCTTGTGGCTGGGGTGAAACTCTAAATATACTTTGTCCAGCCTACCAAATGTTGTCAACTATGGGCCCGAGTGCAGTTCATCAAGCACACAGCTCAGTGCCACTAGGCAGTTCAAACTCAGTTTGTTCAGCACGGTCGAATGGTTTAAGTGTCATTTCAGCAAACATGAAGTTTTTCAGTCTTAATTGCAGTACTGAGGCCACATCCTTTCTCACAAATGTGCATTACCAACGTAGAAACATGTGAAAGTGATAACACCCATGCCATTGGAGGTGAACCTCAAACAGCTCCACGTTAAAAATTACAAATTAAAGAAAATTCAGTCCAGTAGCATGTCATATAGCTTATCCATTGCATCACTCATGTAAGAAGGCAGTGGTTTTCATGTGATTGGCCATGCATGAAAAGACATTCAGGGAACTCAAACAGTGTCTACTCTCAGCATCTTATCCAGTGACTTTCCAATCTAGGAAGCAGTTAGTGGTTTCAACAGACATGTTGAACTATGGGGTGGTGGCTGTCCTCACTCACTGAGAGGCTGATGGTTCAGAGCATCCCATTGCGTACACTTCAAAAACCCTCATCTCCGCACAATTTAAGCACTCTCAGATTGAGAAAGAGGCGCTGGTAATGCAATTGACTTTGAAGAAATTTTTCCTCTGTATGGCACCAAATTCCACATGACAATAGACCATAAGACATTGATCTCATTGTCCAACACAACAGTTCATGTTCCAGATCATACTGCTCTGTGGCTCCAGCACTTGGCTATGTTCCTCTCAGGATGTACCTATGAAAACCATTTCAGAAGCACATCTCACCTCACAAAAGTGAACACTCTTTTTTGCCTACCCCTGGGGCCAGACTAAAAGTTTGATCAAGAGGAAATTCTTTGTTTCTGTCTGGATGATGAGGCTCAATAAGCTGTGGACAATTTTACCATTATGAGAGCTCACATCACCACCATCACAGAGGTCGACACCATTCTCAAACAAGTTCACACCTTCATCTTGCACAGGTGGACAGAACCTCTTTGCCACCACTATGGGCTGTGACACCATTTGCTCCTTTTAGCCAGAGACCACACTGCACTGTACGTAGTGAATCCAACAGCCTTATGACAACAGATCCTACATTTGCTGCATGAGGGACATTGGGGTGCTTTCAGGACCAAACTGTTTGCTCAGTTCCATACTTATTGGCTGGGCATTGACTGGGAAATAGAGAGCCTAGTCCGTCAATGCAACAGATGTGTGGAACAGCAGGCAGACCCATGTCAGGCTTTTTCATCTTGACCAGCAGCCATCAAACTTTGAGTAAGAGTGCACCTTGATTTTGCAGGCCTGTTCCTGAATATCACATGACTCACCATAACTGACAATTTTTCCAGGTTCCCATACATTTTAACTGCTTTACAACCACAGTGGAATACACAATGACAGCATTCTCAAAGGTTTTCACCTCTGAAGGCCTACCATAGACATTAGTGACCAAGCACATTTTTTCATCCCAAATCGAATGGAGAGGCAGAGAGGATTGTCTGGATATTCAAACAGCATATTAAGAAGTAAGTCTAAGATGCTTCCATAGAAGACAACCTAACATTTTTTTAAGTTCATTTTGGGTGACACCATTCAGCGCCAAGAGCCCATCAGAGCTTTCACATAGACATCAACCCCATTCTCTTCTGCATCTACTCCTGCTTGCAGCCAAACCCCCATTTCCTCCTACCACCCCAAAGTTCCAGTCTGGCATGTGGGTGTGCTCCTAGGAGTTTGGCTGATAAGATAGGTTGTTCCCAGCCACCATTCATCAGCAATGAGAGCGTAGGATTTTTAGGCTTGATAATGAAGACTGGACTGTCACCCGACATCAGAACCTGCTCTGGTTACACACCTGCACCCTGCAATCTTTTTCTTCCCAATCCTTCCATCCTACCCCATTTTCACATCCTACAGAGAAAGAAGAGTTCATCCTTGAACCCCTCCCTCCATCCTCCTCCACCTGCCCCCTCTCATTCCATTGTTAGTTGCTCCATGCTATTGCAGCCACAGGGGGCAAGACTGGTCTTGCCACTGGCTTCCCCACCATGGGGCAGACTGACACTTTGCATCAAGTTAACACAGCTACAGATGCTCCTGGAGTGTGCACCAGAGAAGCAGCCACCGCTCTGGACCCCAGTCATCATGACGTCGCCTCCAGTGTCTGCCACTTCATCCATGGTGCCACTGCTGTCCAACTGATGTAGTCCCCTCCGGTAGGCCACTTCCAGCCCTATATTCAGGTCCCCACTGACCAGGGGCACCTGGAGCCTCTACCACGAGAGGGGCTGCGGAAGCAATGGTGGCCATACACCTCTCTCTCTGTGCAGCATGGAGCCAGGCCCAGTAGTCGGTTGGTGTGGTAGACTGACACTTATCACTACCTTTTGCCATCTGCCTCACTCGAGAATTGTATGCGGCACCAGTAACTTGTCATGCTGACACACCACAGATGTTGCTCACTGCACTGAGCTAAGGTCTGCTAGCCATGAATGTAGGGACCAACACTAGAGGTTCCATCATTGGCCTGCAGTGTGAGTCTACAACGCTGGCTGGCTGCATTGACTCAAAACTAGCACTGCCAACACTGGTGATGTCTACAGATGTCTATACCTAGGCTGTCATGAGACTCCTACTCTCTGTCTATGCTGAGTTGTCAACTTTTAACTATTGTGCAGCCCTCAAGATTTAGATGTTGTTATGCTCCTGACTTTGTGTCACCTCTACGTCGTTTCATGTTATCATATGTTCTGCTGCCATGTGTTGTATCAAACAGATTCAAAATCCAGTGTTCATTCCTGTTGTCTGCCACAACAACAACAACCATTGGTTTTATTTTTACACTGACTAGTTTCACCTATGATCAAGAGTGATCTTCAGATCAGTACTGCAGTCTGAGAAGCTTCATGACATAGGTAGACAAATGTTATGATACAACATATTTACCTCTACCTCACTAGGTTTCTGACACTGCAAAGATTAGCTAAGGATGGCTGTGGATCACAGCTGAAGAAAGTCAGTGTTGTGAGGTATAACAAAAGAAGAAAAAAAATAATTTTGCAGTCGTGGCTCTCCAGATTGACAGTAATGTCATATTTCACATTAATTAATATAATGAGTCATCAGTTGATCTCGAAAATTTCCAGTTATTTGAACACCACCATATTTTGCACTTCAAGAGGTTATAAACTTGTCTACAGCTGTGGTATGGTATATAAGTTAATAAATACATCATTGCTCTTGTAGCTTACGTGTTGAAAAGAATGCACATAGAAAATTGCTACATTGCAAGGAAGCATATTAGCTGGCCTATCTTTAGGAGGCAAAGTTACAGTATTGCCAGTAGGAGCCTTTAAAAAAAATATCTATCTTTCGTAACTACTAGTTTTGGATGTTGGGAAGGAGGATCATGTCATGCAGATCCCAGTTTTGAAAGAGACCTAGGATGGAGGGGACCAAGATAATAGGGGAACTGAGCAGGAGGTGAAAGATGGTACAAGGTGGATCACTGCTTAGCTCTTCAGTTCAGAGGAAGGAAAGGCAAAGAAGTAAAAATTGATTAAGAGGAAGAAAAATGAGAAGTGAAATGACTGGAGAATGTAAGCAAGCAATAGGATGTTTTTTCTTAAATTCAGTATAAGACTGGCCCTGAAAATAAACTATTTGTATCTATAATGAAGTAAAATTTCAGTTTTTTTCTTTTCTATAGGGATAATTTTTTACACACGAATAATGTTAAATATTCCACAACACTAGTGGCAAATAAGGAAATGAGCATCCTGAGATGAAAGTCCTAGATGGACAAAGTTCTATTCTCATATTGTACAAATAGCACACCAGATTTGATCATGATTATGGGATCACACACCCTTGGATGGACTGTAATAGATACTAATTTTTAAATGTCATATTTACAATGCAATCCTACGGACTTAAACACAGAGCATTATAAATAAGTTAGTGTTACCTTGGGAAACAGTCTCAAGCTTCTGCCACTTGATGTAACAACTGGTCAATGTGGGTTGTTAATAATGCAGAATGGGCCAGCTGCCATCTCATAATACCCTACACATATTCATTGAGGGGCTAGTATGTCAGTCATAGTGACCAGGGGCACTGACAAACATCCTGGAGACCATGTTAGGTATAATAAGAACTGTGTGCACAGTCATTGTCATATTACAGAAGTAAATATTCATGACATTACAGGAAATGGCATTGCTTCATCATTAGCAGGACATTAAACTCTAAGGTCTGTGAATGATCAGGATAGTGCACTAGATGTAGCCTCAACTGTTTAGTGCTCCATCAACAAATACTAGTGATTATCTGCTCACTGAAGGCTGTGGCTTTCAAGGCCATGATGCTCAGAATTGGTTCCATGTGTCACTTCTGGACAATGAAACACTCAACAAATGATAAGTACAGATGTCAAGGTAGACTCTGTTGTCATCACAAAGTGGAAATTCTTGCTAGTCAACCCAACAGTTGTGTTTATCATTACATCATTTAAGTTGGGTATCAAAGTGATAAGCTGTGGAGGGACACCAAATATGCAGTACATTTGCTCATGGCCCATTTACCAATGAAGGATTCATAATGTTACTAGCTGATAAATTAGGTGCAAGATTAGTTCTTATTTGTACTGTGTACTGTTATGCATATTTAGGTGATCTAATTGGCTGCCCAGAAATGATACATGGTAAGGTGTATTTCAGTGGCCACTCTAGCCCAGCTCAGGGCAAAGACCTGATGTGGGTAAAGCCCATATGAAGGAACTAGACAATGGTCACTCACTTAGCAGAGTGTGGAATGACTAGAAATGGCAAACTCTGAGACAAGCCGAAAGATGGCATCTTTGAGAGTCTATAACAATTTACAGTCAAGTATCAAATGCAAATCTGAAGAAATTGGTGATTCCAGAAAAATGAGGTGCATTCAATGACAGAACAATAATATCAATATCTTTAGAAGAATGAAAGATAATAACATTGCAGTATAGCTATTATCACTGAAAGCTAAGTACCTGTACCTATTTCATTTCTTGATTGATTACGTTTTTGATATCTTTTCATTATGCAAATGTTTTCCAGAACATCATATCCTCCACAATGACACAGAAAATGGAAACAGCATGAATACTTCATATTTTGTCATACTTGTGAATTTGTTTATTGAACTGTTTACTATTTTGCCAGAAATTTTATGTAAATATTGATTGCAAGAGCTATTAAAAAACTATGCTAATTTAAAGGTGATCAGTTGCATGTGTTAGTGGACACCACAATTGAAAAGAAAACTAAAAGACACTTCTGTTGAGAAGGCATAAATATTTATGTAAGCAATATTTAAGGACAAGCTGTTGTCATTCGTCATGAACAAACTTGTGCAAGAATGCTGGCGTCATTATTTTTGACCCGACTCTTACTTACATTTATTATAAATGATATGAATGTAACCAAATTTTTATAACATTTCCCTTATTTAAATATTGTTATAACATATTAGTTTAGTGCAGGAAAGTGGTCAAGGTGAGTCAAATCATGTCTGTAGGATGTAAGAATGATTTACATTTGGTGGGAATGGCATTCAGCCAGTCGAAAAGCAAACAGTAGTGGAACACTACAGGAGTCAAGTGGAGATTGGGGCTTCTAGAGTGAAGAGCTCAAGGGAGCAATTCTGGGCACTTTATGTCAGGTGATGGTAGAAGGCTGATCTGCATATGGTAACATGTGTGATTCAGTCATATAGGTTATTGATTCTGGGTGGTGAATGGCCGATACAATACTTTAACTTTTGAAGGATCTCTAACTCACAAGAGATCTGAATGTGCTCCAGAGTACCTAGAACAAACTACTTCTGCTTGATTTATGAAAATGAGAATAGACAGAGTGTGAATTACTATTCTGTGCATCACATGTGATAATTTGTGAATCATCATGTTGAACTATTAATTGTTTTGAGCTGATCAATGTTCCATGTGTTGTGATTATGAAATGGATTTAGTATGCATATCTTTGATGACTATTTAGTTTGGGGATTTTGCTACCATTCTTGTAACGTTCTCAATATTACTTTACTGCATCTGATAAGAGTATTTCCTGCCTATATTTTAATCAAATATTGTAGGACCATGTCTAACTTATTTGAGATGTCCTTTCTTGAATAAACATTATTCAACATCATTATGTGTAGTCTACATCAACTGCAGATGGTAGAATAGAATCCTTGTTATTAGATTAGTCATTTATCTTTTATTTTGCATTTCTGTATATTTTATTAACTTGCAGTTCTAGCCAATGTGTACACTATTTGACTGCAGGATCATAGTTACAGGTTATTGTTTGTGGTAAATTAGCTGCAGGACATGAAAGCAGATGGGGGTGGCATGACCCTATGATTACATTGAGCTATTCTTTTTAAACAGAGCCATGCATAACCCAAGTACCTAAAGTATGACTAACCACACATAAAGATGCAACTGGTTTGCTTGTACAGGGTGCTATTTAGAAGAGCAACTACTCAGCAGTAACTGTTAGGTACTGTCATAGCTGCAGCACCTCACTCAGTAACTTTATTTAGGTGCAAAATATCTTTAGTTAATGGTTGTCATTACAAAATACATCATAATTAAATCATATTGAGTGTCTTATAGCTATACAGATACAGTTTATGCAAAATATTATCAGATCTCAGACCTATAGACTGGATGGACACATACATGGTAGAATTACTGAAGCTGTTAGTTGTAAGAAATTATAGAAGTTTGTGATGTTTCTGAAGAACATGGAACCACGGGAAAGAGTATCTATTCATAAGGTTCAACCTAATGTTGATACTCATCTACCACCTCTGAAAACTTTGCTGGAACCACAGTTGTAGCAAGTTGTCCACCACCACTTATTTTCTGTATGGTGCCTGAGGAAGGGGACAATGTGAACATGGGGTCTCATGTGGTCCCAGGGTTGCCAATCTGTATTTGTAGCATTATGAGGAAATGACATGCCCAAACTTGACTACTTCTAGAGATACATTGACAACACCATTGTTGTGTAGCCACATGTCAGGAAAGACCTGGATAAAGTCATTTGACATATTGATCTTATACGAGAGATCATAAACTTTAGAATGAGACTACAAATATCCAATACAATATAGCACCACTGGTGTTTTAAGAATCTCAATCCTTCTAGCTTGGGAAGCACCACTGGTGTTTTAAGAATCTCAATCCTTCTAGCTTGGGATACAAGTGAGCATGAATGCCTATCTACTGAGCTGCAACACCTTAGAGGGACCATCTTAAAGAATGACTATAATGAGACAAAAACTGTTAAAGCCTTGCAAACAACATGCTGTACTGAAATAACTGAGGAAGAGAGCAAGCAACAAGCATTTCTGCCCTATGTATGACCACTAACACCCAAGATTGCAAACATTCGAAACAATACAATACCAAAATTATCTTCTCACCACCACAAATTTTTAGAGATATAATTAGCTTGGGAAAGAATCTCATCTGCAAATGCCTTTCATCTTGAAACATAGCAGAGTGGAGGTAATCCACCTCCTAGTGTTTCACTCCTCTTAAACAACTATTTTTTCCTTATCTTTTATTTGAAACTGTTTATACAGTGGTATTTACAACATCTGTGTCATATGTTGTACTGCACACAGACACTGTGGCGATTGACAGCTATATGAAATGAAAGAAATTTATCTGGAATTGTGAATATGATTAGGCTTCAGCTGCACAATTGATCCATAACAATGAAACTTTGTGCTGGATCAGGACTCAAACTGGATTTCCCCTTACTGCAAGCAATTGCCTGAACTACTTCAGCTACACGAATATGCCTCCAGGACCAACCCAAACTTCCAAAAGTCACTGACACAGACATTGCAAAAATTTTTTCCTGCCTAGACTAGGCCATAAAAATAATAATAAAAGTGTCTTCCTGTGTGGGGACCACAGCAACTGTGCGAGTGCAGGACGTAGACACACAGTGACATATGGAAGTTTGGGTCAGTCCTGGAGGTGTGTTCAGATAACCAAAGTGGTTACCGCGATCACTTGTGATGAATGGGAAATCCTCCTTTGGGTCCTGGCATGGCACAAATTTTCATTGTTCCTAATTAATTGTGTAGCCGAAGTCTCTTCACATTTACAAGTCCAAATAAATTTCTTTCAGTATTTATGCATATTGATTTCATGCTTTCTGGCAACCTGTTTCATTTTTCTGAAGACTAATTACCTTAAATAATATTTGGATTCCGTAGAAACACTGGAACACGTGAGGCAATACTGACCTTACGACTTATCTTAGAAGAAAGATTAAGGAAAGGCAAACCTACGTTTCTAGCATTTGTAGACTTAGTGAAAGCTTTTGACAATGTTGACTGGAATACTCTCTTTCAAATTCTGAAGGTGGCAGGGGTAAAATACAGGGAGCGAAAGGCTATTTACAATTTGTACAGAAACCAGATGGCAGTTATAAGAGTCGAGGGACATGAAAGGGAAGCAGTGGTTGGGAAGGGAGTAAGACAGGGTTGTAGCCTCTCCCCGATGTTGTTCAATCTGTATATTGAGCAAGCAGTAAAGGAAACAAAAGAAAAATTCGGAGTAGGTATTAAAATCCATGGAGAAGAAATAAAAACTTTGAGGTTCGCTGATGACATTGTAATTCTGTCAGAGACAGCAAAGGACTTGGAAGAGCAGTTGAATGGAATGGACAGTGTCTTGAAAGGAGGATATAAGATGAACATCAACAAAAGCAAAACAAGGATAATGGAATGTAGTCTAATTAAGTCGGGTGATGCTGAGGGAATTAGATTAGGAAATGAGGCACTTAAAGTAGTAAAGGAGTTTTGCTATTTGGGGAGCAAAATAACTGATGATGGTCGAAGTAGAGAGGATATAAAATGTAGGCTGGCAATGGCAAGGAAAGCGTTTCTGAAGAAGAGAAATTTGTTAACATCCTGTATTGATTTAAGTGTCAGGAAGTCATTTCTGAAAGTATTCGTATGGAGTGTAGCCATGTATGGAAGTGAAACATGGACGATAAATAGTTTGGACAAGAAGAGAATAGAAGCTTTCGAAATGTGGTGCTACAGAAGAATGCTGAAGATTAGATGGGTAGATCACATAACTAATGAGGAAGTTTTGAATAGGATTGGGGAGAAGAGAAGTTTGTGGCACAACTTGACCAGAAGAAGGGATCGGTTGGTAGGACATGTTCTGAGGCATCAAGGGATCACCAATTTAGTATTGGAGGGCAGCGTGGAGGGTAAAAATCGTAGAGGGAGACCAAGAGATGAATACACTAAGCAGATTCAGAAGGATGTAGGTTGCAGTAGGTACTGGGAGATGAAAAAGCTTGCACAGGATAGAGTAGCATGGAGAGCTGCATCAAACCAGTCTCAGGACTGAAGACCACAACAACAACAACAACAATTAAATTTCAGCCACATTTGAAATTACTTTTGGCATTTGAGCCATCTGCTTGTTAGAGTCCAGGACTTGACATTACACTTTTGTTGCCCTAATTTTTATGAATCAAATAACACTCTTCTGTAATTAAGCCTCTAATTAAGAATTTGAATAAATTAGTGAAATTTCAGATGTGGCTATTCTTCATGAAGTTGGTAATCTACCACAAAGGCATATAGTGTGCTAATCAAATATCACTGTAAACTTTTATACTTTTCTAATCATCTATATTTTAGTTAAACAAAATCATTGTTGGGCCTTGTAGATTATCTACTCAAACTTTCACCCTATAGTTTTATAAATTAATATCTAATTACAAAGAAAACAAAATATAATTATTCCAGTCTACATATACTACCCCCCCACACACAAATAATCAGTCAGTGGACAGAATTCAACCAATGAACAGCTATGTGTAGTCATCCGCTCTTCCGTAAAATGTTCACAGTTAGCAATCATCATGTCAACATCTCTATGCCAAATATCTTTATTATAGGTTCTTTGATTATTACAAGTATGAATTATGTCTGTTAGTGTGCACTTAATATTGGTGTTTTTACTTTTTGCCATATTGAATGTTTCTGATGGCTCACTCTAAGAACTGCAAATAATTAATTCCTTTTTCAGAATTGTGGTATGCAGAAAATTAATGTGTATGTTTTTTAAGAAACTGTTTATGAAATATATTGCCATTACGAATAATCATGAAGTATTTGTGCTAACCTGATGTTGGTGGAATACAAACAAGAGTGTAAGATAAACTGATCACCAATGAAATTTGGATAAAAAAAAAAAGTGCTCTACACAATACTGGAGATCAGTGCATGTTGCACTTACAATGCTGCTTTGGACATGTCAGATACATTGATCCTGGAGAAAAAGTTAAATTGGTGTTTGCTGAACACAGCTTGGATGGCAGCCAAATGCTTAATTTTGAAAGAAATAGAGTAATCTATAGATCAAGCAGATTATGAGGCATCATATAAACGAAGATTATGGTTTATACCACAATAGATGCACATATAAAATTTTTGCATTTGCATCTTTCATTATTATAACTAGCATACCAAAGAACTGAACCACAAAGGTACTGCTGTTTATGATAATCAATTAAAACTGGTACCAGAGCCTTGATTTGAACCTAGATCCTCTGCAGAAGTGCTAACTACTGTGCTAACCTGGCACCACAGCTAACACAGCTGCAAGAGATACCCTAGTGTATATCCCTCCCTAATACCAACTCCAATTTATGCCTCAACCCATTTTGAGGCTCCCCTTCTTAATTCATATAAGTATTGCAGAGGTTCTCCATCATTGGAAAAGCACCTTAACTTGGATTATATTCATTGTCATAGATAAAGTTGAGACTTAACATGTCTTTGAAACATATAATTTCATGCGATTAATACTGCTATTTATTTTTCTAAATTAATCATTTATTTCTCTTATAAGTGAACTGTTAGCAGAACCTTGACATAAAAATTTGTTGTCATGAATTTGTGAATATTTGATGAGCATAGGTAATGAATACAGAGCATCATATGCATAATGAAATTAAGTAAGACTGAAATGACTTACATTGTTTTCCTGGTGTTTGTTGTTCCTCATTATGCTAATTATAATGTTGTGAATGAAAAGAGAAAGTGCTAACATTCCAGATAGTGCTGGAAAACTAGACGAAAATGGTGGGACGTAAGATGGGCTCTCACTATCAGAGAGCTGTACATTAATACCCCACTTGCTGGCTTTGACAAAAACAAAAATTAGAAGATACATAATGGAAAGTGTACCTGAAACAGAGTAGTTTTTTTATTATACATAGCAAATGTTCATTACATTTCTATGGACACATTGTTATGTTTATATATGTGAAAATAGACAGCCTACCTAATGAGTTAAATTTAGTGAAGAATGTAGCTGATTTGATGTTGATAAGAGGAGCTATAATTATAATTAAGAAAATTGGAACTGTTTTCTCCAGGTCCCAAATCTGATGGAATGCTATAGCCTCTTCTGGATGCTTCATGGACATAGTTATATTATACAGGTCAGGATGCTGCATACATAATACTAAAATCAGAAATAAACTGTCATTCATACATATAGGACATCATTACAGTCTGAAAATAATGGAAACATATAAAATACTAAAGTGTAGCTATTAAAGAATATGATATTTACAACATTGGGATTATAAGGCTACTTTTAATTACATAAAAACTGCCAGGTTTCATATGCCCACAGTGTATGGTATCCTTAAACATTGCTGCAAATAATATGTTAAAAGTGCTTTGAGGGGCGTTCTCAACAAATATTTTGTTGTTAATGTTAACTACAGCATATATTGTACATAGTATTACAGAAAATTTGCTTTACACTGTACTGCAGAGGAAATCTTCGGTGCTTTAAAACAATTTTCATCAAAATTTTTCAGAGATTTTTTTTATGTATATCCTTGTTGTTTATGACAATATCAGATAGAAATGCTGAAGGAAACATGCAGATATGGCCACTCAATGATTTTTGTTTCACTGAAGTAGAGCAAACAGTATTCTTAAAACTGCATTTTAAACCTTGCCCGTCAAATGAAAATCTCTCACAAAGACTAAATGGTCACAGTTCATCACATTTTCTGGTTATTGAGTACAATGATGTGAAATATCATGGATTCAACAATTTAAATGTTTTCTATCAAAGGCCGTAGGTCTTCCTGAATGTGGAGAATCACCATCTTAACTTTGACCTTGAAATGAGAAAACAATTTTTTGATATGATTTCTCCAATGGCTCTCATTTCACACATTGCACAGTTGATTCTCATCATCAAAACATTGTCCATGAAATGAGAAAACCATTTTTTAATGTGATTTCTCCTGTGACTCGTACTCCATACATTGCAAAAATGTTTTGAATTGCTTCTATTGCCTTCTTTCGAATAATGAGCCAAAGCGAATAACATGTTGCAGATGTTTCACTGCAAACACATGCTTTTAGTTCATGAACAACCACTATACCCTTCTAACAGGCACAATTGTCAGGTGGTACCTGTGTCATTGTCCACTGAATGTAGGGTGAACTTTCAAGTTAAAAGTGCCAGTACATGGATAGACAGACATTGTCAAGCTCTTTCATAGAAATTCAGTAACTAGTAGTTTGGATAGTGAATTGAATTAGCTTCGCGATTCCATAAGACTGATAATGTAAGCATACAGTTGAAATGCGGTTTAAAAATTCAAGGAGACTTGAACTCATGACTTTGATTTCACACTTTGTAATATTTAAAGCCAGATGACAAAATCAAGCGGTCCCAGACCAACTCAGGCAGGAGAAACACTTCCCCTAGGAACATCTACATCCTACTGTGTTATAACCTCATGCAGATGACCAACTAGGATTTTGAGGGGCAGCCAAGTTTACTGCTGTGTGTGTGTGGTGGGGGTGGGGGGGGGGGGGGGGGGGAGAGGGACGAGTGGGGGGGGAGGGGGGGTGAACAAATCTTTGCTTCCATTCAGTGATTATCTTCTTTATTCGTATGAAGAACTACAACAGAGTATGAAGTTGCAAGCCATTAATAATTGAGAATATGTCAAATATGGTTAAGATGTTTATTTGATTGTCACCAAAACATGTAAATATACTAAAAATTAAAGGAAATGCTGTACTTAGCCATTTGAGAAGCTCAGAAAATTTTCTTCCTGTCCAATTTTTTTCTTCGCGTGTTGTTGTTGTTGTGGTCTTCAGTCCCGAGACTGGCCTGATGCAGCTCTCCATGCTACTCTATCCTGTGCAAGCTTTTTCATCTCCCAGTACCTACTGCAACCTACATCCTTCTGAATCTGCTTAGTGTATTCATCTCTTGGTCTCCCTCTACGATTTTTACCCTCCACGCTGCCCTCCAATACTAAATTGGTGATCCCTTGATGCCTCAGAACATGTCCTACCAACCGATCCCTTCTTCTGGTCAGGTTGTGCCACAAACTTCTCTTCTCCCCAATCCTATTCAATACTTCCTCATTAGTTATGTGATCTACCCATCTAATCTCCAGCATTCTTCTGTAGCACCACATTTCGAAAGCTTCTATTCTCTTCTTGTCCAAACTACTTATCGTCCATGTTTCGCTTCCATACATAACTACACTCCATACGAATACTTTCAGAAATGACTTCCTGACACTTAAATTAATACTGAATGTTAACAAATTTCTCTTCTTCAGAAACGCTTTCCTTGCCATTGCCAGCCTACATTTTATATCCTCTCTACTTCGACCATCATCAGTTATTTTGCTCCCCAAATAGCAAAACTCCTTTACTACTTTAAGTGCCTCATTTCCTAATCTAATTCCCTCAGCATCACCCGACTTAATTTGACTACATTCCATTATCCTTGTTTTGCTTTTGTTGATGTTCATCTTATATCCTCCTTTCAAGACACTGTCCATTCCATTCAACTGCTCTTCCAAGTCCTTTGCTGTCTCTGACAGAATTACAATGTCATCGGCGAACCTCAAAGTTTTTATTTCTTCTCCATGAATTTTAATACCTACTCTGAATTTTTCTTTTGTTTCCTTTACTGCTTGCTCAATATACAGATTGAACAACATCGGGGAGAGGCTACAACCCTGTCTTACTCCCTTCCCAACCACTGCTTCCCTTTCATGACCCTCGACTCTTATAACTGCCATCTGGTTTCTGTACAAATTGTAAATAGCCTTTCACTCCCTGTATTTTACCCCTGCCACCTTTAGAATTTGAAAGAGAGTATTCCAGTCAACATTGTCAAAAGCTTTCTCTAAGTCTACAAATGCTAGAAACGTAGGTTTGCCTTTCCTTAATCTTTCTTCTAAGGTAAGTCGTAAGGTCAGTATTGCCTCACGTGTTCCAGTGTTTCTACGGAATCCAAACTGATCTTCCCCGAGGTTGGCTTCTACTAGTTTTTCCATTCGTCTGTAAAGAATTCGTGTTAGTATTTTGCAGCTGTGACTTATTAAGCTGATAGTTCGGTAATTTTCACATCTGTCAACACCTGCTTTCTTTGGGATTGGAATTATTATATTCTTCTTGAAGTCTGAGGGTATTTCGCCTGTTTCATACATCTTGCTCACCAGATGGTAGAGTTTTGTCAGGACTGGCTCTCCCACGGCCGTCAGTAGTTCCAGTGGAATATTGTCTACTCCGGGGGCCTTGTTTCGACTCAGGTCTTTCAGTGCTCTGTCAAACTCTTCACGCAGTATCATATCTCCCATTTCATCTTCATCTACATCCTCTTCCATTTCCATAATATTGTCCTCAAGTACATCGCCCTTGTATAGACCCTCTATATACTCCTTCCACCTTTCTGCTTTCCCTTCTTTGCTTAGAACTGGGTTTCCATCTGAGCTCTTGATATTCATACAAGTCGTTCTCTTATCTCCAAAGGTCTCTTTAATTTTCCTGTAGGTGGTATCTATCTTACCACTAGTGAGATAGGCCTCTACATCCTTACATTTGTCCTCTAGCCGTCCCTGCTTAGCCATTTTGCACTTCCTGTCGATCTCATTTTTGAGACGTTTGTATTCCTTTCTGCCTGTTTCACTTACTGCATTTTTATATTTTCTCCTTTCATCAATTAAATTCAATATTCCTTCTGTTACCCAAGGATTTCTACTAGCCCTCGTCTTTTTACCTACTTGATCCTCTGCTGCCTTCACTACTTCATCCCTCAAAGCTACCCATTCTTCTTCTACTGTATTTATTTCCCCCATTCCTGTCAATTGCTCCCGTATGCTCTCCCTGAATCTCTGTACAACCACTGGTTCTTTTACTTTATCCAGGTCCCATCTCCTTAAATTCCCACCTTTTTGCAGTTTCTTCAGTTTTAATCTACAGGTCATAACCAATAGATTGTGGTCAGAGTCCACATCTGCCCCTGGAAATGTCTTACAATTTAAAACCTGGTTCCTAAATCTCTGTCTTACCATTATATAATCTATCTGATACCTTTTAGTATCTCCAGGGTTCTTCCATGTATACAACCTTCTTTCATGATTCTTGAACCAAGTGTTAGTTATGATTATGTTGTGCTCTGTGCAAAATTCGACCAGGTGGCTTCCTCTTTCATTTCTGTCACCCAATCCATATTCACCTACTATGTTTCCTTCTCTCCCTTTTCCTACACTCGAATTCCAGTCACCCATGACTATTAAATTTTCGTCTCCCTTCACAATCTGAATAATTTCCTTTATTTCACCATACATTTCTTCAATTTCTTCGTCATCTGTAGAGCTAGTTGGCATATAAACTTGTACTACTGTAGTAGGCGTGGGCTTCGTGTCTATCTTGGCCACAATAATGCGTTCACTATGCTGTTTGTAGTAGCTTACCCGCATTCCTATTTTCCTATTTATTATTAAACCTACTCCTGCATTAACCCTATTTAATTTTGTGTTTATAACCCTGTAGTCACCTGACCAGAAGTCTTGTTCCTCCTGCCACCGAACTTCACTAATTCCCACTATATCTAACTTCAACCTATCCATTTCCCTTTTTAAATTTTCTAACCTACCTGCCCGATTAAGGGATCTGACATTCCACGCTCCGATCCGTAGAACGCCAGTTTTCTTTCTCCTGGTAACGACATCCTCTTGAGTAGTCCCCGCCCGGAGATCCGAGTGGGGGACTATTTTACCTCTGGAATATTTTACCCAAGAGGACGCCATCATCATGTAATCATACAGTAAAGCTGCATGCCCTCGGGAAAAATTACGGCTGTAGTTTCCCCTTGCTTTCAGCCGTTCGCAGTACCAGCACAGCAAGGCCGTTTTGGTTATTGTTACAAGGCCAGATCAGTCAATCATCCAGACTGTTGCCCTTGCAACTACTGAAAAGGCTGCTGCCCCTCTTGAGGAACCACACGTTTGTCTGGCCTCTCAACAGATACCCCTCCGTTGTGGTTGCACCTACGGTACGGCTATCTGTATCGCTGAGGCACGCAAACCTCCCCACCAACGGCAAGGTCCATGGTTCATGGGGGGGTGTAAACACATAAATGTGAATATTGACTTGTTCTTGCATTTATTGCACAGAACTGAATAAACAATTTATTTCCTTTTCTTGTCTTTCGTCTTTAATTTTAAAATTAAGGGAGAATGTGTTTGCAGTGATCATGTACTAATTATTTGAAGAACATAACTGACAACATCTTCCATTTCTGTTTCCCTAGCACAATTAATAATTATATTTGTACTGTCTGCAAAAATTATTCTGCTATCTCTGCTGGATACATATTAAGTGTAAATTCAGGTACATATATAAGAAATTGGATAAGAGTCAAAATCCAAAACTTGCATGTTATATTCATAATTTATCCCAAGGCAGTAAAATTTCTTTCATGTCAGTGTGTAGACACCATGACATATGAAAATCACTAACTACGAATTGTGGTCTCAAGCAGGCAATCTTATCATGTCCACTGATACTTCATCATGTCTTGGGGCTTTCCCCCCCATTCATCTTCTTCACAGCTATTTCCATTTCTTCCTGTGTAATTTGTCCTAATTCTGTTTCCCAACTTCTCTCAATTTCTCCATTATATGTTGTTCCTCATGTATTTGCTTCTTGAAATATAATGTATGTATTGCAATTTCTTCTCCACTTTTTATGCTTTAGTGCCAACTAATTTGAATTTGTATGAGCAAAAGAAGATGAGAACTTCACCCAAAAATAGATTGGCAGGATAAAATGAGAAAAATAAAAGTGAATGGTTATGGTTAATTCTTCAGTATCTAAAAAATTTCTGAATAGGATATCAGAATCATGCATATTCTTTTGTAACTTACCTGCTGGATATGTAGAATTTGGATCTGATGAGGTTGCTACAACACCATTTACTGCATCTGAAAGAAATTCAGAAGAGTCTCAAATTTTATGAAAGAAGGAGACGTTAAATTGATGATGAAATCACTTTAGTATCTAATTATCTCATTCTTTTCCTACTTACCATATAAATAGTCAACTGAGTGATAAATAAAATTAGACATTAAGATCCAGTAGACAATGGTTGCACCAAGAAGCACTATCAAAGAAAATGATTTTGCTACTACTTCAGCTGGTCTCCCAAGGAGCTCTCTGCTTAAGTCTGCAACTTCACCATCTGGGCTATTAAAGCCTGAAAAGTAGATCAATATTCAATAACTGTTACTCAGTTTCAACTAAAATTTTAGTTTTGGTACATCTGAAAAGGTATGTAAAGCAATAGATATCAGATCATACATGTTAGCCTCACTTAAGAAAAACTAAAATATAATTAAATTACCTCATCCTTAGCCTACGCGCAGATCAATATTGAGAGGTAATCAAAAATACATCAGACAAGAACACGGCTTTGAACCAAATTTAGTGTAATATCCTAAAACAGAACTGATCCTATACCTCAACTGAAAATCAGTTCTTACAAAGATACAGCTATATTCCCCCTTTTTCTGATCTTATGAACTAGAGTTATTGTTATGGAAAAACATTCCCAGTACCGTACGTACATAATGTGATATGAAACAATTTTAGACTATCATCAGAACTGTAAGTCGTACAACCGTAACAAGAACCAATTTCATACATTATTTCTTCATAGATTATTTGATAAACAGAAATGATCACTTGTTCGATAGGCAGATCTTTAGATTCTCGTACAGCATTCTTGTCCTGCCAAAATTAATGTTGGAAACATCCTTAACAGTTTCGAAAACTATAAATATATTTAACTAAACTTGCATAATGTGACACTCCTGTTACATAGTGCTGATTATCTTTGATTATTTTTCTTCTTATATGTGTGTTTGATTTTATACTTTTTCAAAGTTAATGAGTGTCATGCATAAAATATTTTGTAGTACATAGAAAACTGTAAGTTACATTTGGACATTCTACACATTTCAGAAAAAATATCTAATATGAAGTAATTTTTGCTGAATTACAGAGTAACTATATGTATAACTATTGCAATATTTGCAACATTGATCAGTTTGCTCAAAGGAAGTATTTGATAGTGTATGGTCAGGATATAAACTTTGCTCTTTCAAAGTCAACTGCTGTGGCATAATAGTGTGTTCTGCACCTGCTGTAACTGTAACTTTCATATTGCATTACATTTAGTTTCTCCTTTGAACTTCAGTTACATTATCTTCATTTGATGGTAATTTCCCCACTTATTAAGTAAGTTAGTTAGCATAGCCTCCCAGAAAAAAAAGTTCAAGATAAAAGTTCTGAACAGCTTCAGGGCACCAACCAGTCTATCACAGGAGAAATAAAAGCCAGGGCTTTAAAACTTTCCAGTAACACTGTAATCCTGGCAGAGATGGCAAAGGACCTGGAGGAGCAATTGAATGAAATGCATAGTCTCTTGAAAAGAGCAAAAGCAAAACAAGGGTAATGGAATGTAGTTGAATTAAATAAATTGACGTTGAAATAATCAGAATACAAAATTAAACACTAGAAATAGCTGATGAGTTTAGCTTTTTGGGGAGAAAAATAACTGACAAAGGCTAAAGTAGAGATAATATAAAATGCAGATGCAACAGGAAGAAAATTGTTGCTGAAAAAGAGAAATTTAATGAGTTTAACTATAAATTTAATTGTTGGAACTTTTTTCTGCTACTGTTAAACCATTGCATAAGAGGGAGATGGGTCTGATGCTAACAATCTCGCTTTGACAGTTTTATCCAAAATTCTTGAAAATGTAATTTATTCAAGAATGGCTTCACATATTTGTAAAAATAAAGTATTAACAAAATGTCAATTTGGATTTATGAAGGGCTTTTCAACAGAAAATGCCACACATGCCTTCACTGACCAAATATTGAATGATCTGAATAGCTGAACATCACATTTTGCGATTTTTTGTGCTCTCTCAAAGCCTTTTGACTGTCTGAACAATGAAACTCTTCTAGATAAGCTGAGGTATCTTTGTATGAATGGAACAGTGCACAAATGGTTCAATTCGTATGTAAGTGGAAGAATGCAGGAGGCTGAAATGAAGAGTACATATTGTCTGCAAAAATCAGCAGGGTCCTCTAACTTCCGAGAAATCAAGAACAGTGTCCCATATGGTTCAGTCTTTGGACCCCTGTTGTTCTTAATTATATACTTGCCACTCTATAGTCATGAAGATTCAAAAGTAGTTGTTTTTGCTGATTATACAATACAGTAGTCACACCCTACAAACAAGAATTAGATGAGAAAATTGTAAATAATATCTTTCAGAAAACTAGTAAGTGTTTTTTTGCAAAAAGTCTCACTAAATTTTGAGAAAACACAGAATATACATTTCTGTACAGTAAATGGAATAACACTGGTAAATATAGACTTTGAACGGAAGTCTGTTGGTATCAAAGAACATCAAAAATTTCTGGGTATGTACATTGATGAGAAATTGAATTGGCAGAAAGACATTGATAGTCTGCTGGAACGTTTGAGTTCAGTTACTTATACTACTATGGTTACTGCAAATTTTGATGATAAACATACCAGTACACCAGCCTGCCCCCTCTATTTTCATTTACTTGTTTCATATGTCATCATATTTTGGGGTAATTCACTATTAATTGTAAAAGTATTCATTGCACAAAAGCATGTAATCAGAATAATAGCTGAAACTTCCTGGCAGACAGTTTTAATCTGCCAGGTAGTTTCATATCAGTGCACACTCTGCTGGAGAGTGAAAATCCCATTCTGGAAACATCCCCTAGGCTGTGGCTAAGCCATGTCTCCACAATATCATTTCTTCCAGGAGTGCTAGTTCTGCAAGGTTCACAGAAGAAGTAATGTGAAGTTTGGAAGGTAGGAGATGAGATACTGGCAGAAGCAAAGCTTTGAGTATGGGGCATGAGTCATGCTTGGATAGCTCAGATGGTAGAGCACTTGCCTGCGAAAGGCAAAGGTCCCGAGTTTGAGTCTGGAACTGGCACGCAGTTTTAATCTGGCAGGAAGTTTCATATCAATGCACACTCTGCTGCAGAGTGAAAATCTCATTCTAGAATAATAGTTGATGCCAACCCAAGATCGCCTTGCAAAATTTTATTTAATGAACTGGGAGTATTCATAGAACCTTCACAGTACATATATTTACTTATGAAATTTGTTGATAATAACCCATCCTAATTAAAAAATAATAACAAAGTGCATAGTTACAACGCTAGAAGAAAGGATGATCATCACTAGCCCGGGTTAAATCTGACTTTGGCACAGAAATGGGCGAATTATGGTCCCACAAAAATCTTTCGTCATTTAGCAAATAACATTAAAAATCTGAAGATAGCTAACTAGCATTTAAAAACAAATTAAAAAATTTCTGAATAACTATGTGTAGTCAATAGATGAATTTTTAGATATGAAGTATTAATTGAAAAAAAATGAAGAAAAGAAAGAAAGAAAGACAGAAGTTATGTCATGTAAAGAAACATTATGTCAAACTGACATGTTCCATATCATTATGAAATGTCAATAATCATGATCTATGGAACAAGTATTAACACAATGTAATGTTGTGTAATAGAAGAAGAAAATCATCTATATTAAATACCTGAATTTCAAAGGAAATTTGAAGAAAAACACTCAGAGAACTTACAATATTAAGTGTACTTCACTTAATCATGACAATTTAATGAATGGATGGGTATGTAAATAGAATTCAAAAAATCTGGGTGACCACTGTATTGATTTAAAATGGTTCACATTGACTACAAATGGAAATATAAATGAAAGAGGATTAATTGTTATTCACTGTGGCTATTAGGTACAGTGTAAAAGAGTATTTATACTCTGCCTGTTAGAGAGGTATATTCATCAGCAACAAGATATCTAGAGAGCTGTGTAAGCATAAACTTGACATAGTTCCAGACAGTGTGCATTGTGGTGGTTAAGGGTATTTACATAAAAAAATTTCCTGCTATTGCTTTCCTGTTTTTTTTTTTTTTTTGTATGTAACGACACAGAAATATCTACTGGAAGAACATTGCAAAAAAGATAGTGACATCGTGTGAGTAGACTTGTGTCTGTATAATTTAACCAGCTTATATAACAGTACAAAATGGTCCATATTCAAAGGAAAGTACATCTAGTACTCAAATATTCATTGTTTTACTGCAACCACCCTGTAAAATAGCCCATACAATCACTCTACTCCGCATAAAATTCATTCTGGGAAAATAAATACCATTATATTTAATTTTATACATTAAGCTATGTTACACAAACTGCATAATTATCTTACCATGACATTTTTGTACTTCAAGTAACTGATATGCTGTGTAGAGACACAAAGCACCCATAAGGATCACAATCAAGATCCCAGTCCACAGACCAGCTCTTTCAATGCCCCATGGCATAGTTAGTAGAGATGACCCCATAATGGTATTCCATACTGCAAATCTAACAGTAAAAAATAAAAATAATAGATTTTGAAGATATTTCCCATAATCAACTGCTACAAGCATGTCATTTACAGAAAGAAATTTGTTGAGAAATCCTTAAAATTACATGCATGTTTATGGCTTTCACAAAACAACAGACAATTTTTCACAACAGAAATCAAATTCCCTATAGCATTATAAATCTCTAAAGCTTCTTTTTTATAAGTTTTTCTTATAAATATAAATGATATCAACATATTTTCATGCAATTATTGGTTTTACTAAATTCACTGACCACAAAGTACTAATCATTCAATGAATTAGAAATATAAAATATCTAGAAATTTGTTTCAATAGAGAGAACACACACAGTTAGGTAAAAATATGTACGTTTGTTTTAGACACCTGAGTATGTAAAATATTTTTTGTGTATGACAACTATTTAATCCACAATGTAACATGTGTTGATCAAATGTTAGCAAGAAATTTTTTTCTGTTTTCATTAAATGTGCAAGTCTTATTTTTATTGGCCCTGTGAACTACATCACAGAGGACAAAACAAGTATTTTATTGCAGTGAACAAATGCAAATATTTTACTTGTAAATATTTCAAACATGCTGTTAGATTATACACTGAAGCACCAAAGAAACTGGTGTAGGCATGCGTATTCAAATTCAGAGATAAGTAAACTGGCAGACTACTATGCTGTGGTCGGCAATGCCTATATAAGACAAAAATAGTCCGGCACAGTTGTTAGATCAGTTACTGCTGCTACAATGGCAGCTTATGAAGATTTATGTGAGTTTGAATGTGACATTATAGTCAGAGCATGAGTGATGCAACCCAGCATCTCTGAGGTAGCGATGGAGTGGGGATTTTCCCGTATGCCCATTTCACAACTGTACCGTGAATATCAGGAAACCGGTAAAATTTCAAATCTGCGACATTGCTACGTCTGTAAAAAGATCCTGCAAGAACAGGACCAATGACGACTGAAGAGAAACATTCAGTGTGACAGAAGTGCAACCCTTCCACTAATTGCTGAAGATTTCAATGCTGCACCATCAACAAGTGTCAGCGTTCAAAACATTCAATGAAGCATCAGCGATTTGCGTTCTCAGAGCCAAAGGCTCTCTTGTGTACCATTGATGACTGCATGACAAAGCTTTAAACCTTGTCTGGGCCCGTCAACACCGAAATTCGACTGTTGATGACTGGAAGCATGTTTTCTGGTCAGACGAATCTCATTTCAATTTGTCTCAAGCGGATGGATGTGTGAGGGTATGGAGACAACCCCATGAATCCATGGACCCTGCACATCAGCAGGGGACTGTTCAAATTGGATGCTCTGTAATGGTGAGGGATGTGTGCAGTTGGATTGATATTGGACCCCTGATACATCTGGATATGACTCTGACAGGTGACACATACGTAAGCAAACTATCTGATCACATGCATCCATTCATGCCCATTGTGCATTTCGATGGACTTGAGCAATTCCAGCAGGACAATGCAACACTCCACACATCCAGAATTGCTACAGAGTGGCTCCAAGAACAGTCTTCTGACTTTAAACACTTCCGCTGGCCACAAAACTCCCCAGATATGAATGTTATTGAGGATATATATGCCTTGCAATGTGCTGTTCAGAAGAGATCTCCACTTCCTCGTACTCTTACGGATTTATGGACAGCCCTGCAGGATCCACAGTGTCAGTTCCCTCCAGCATTCCTTCAGACATTAGTAGAGTCCATGCCATAGTGTTGTGGCACTTCTGCATGTTCATGGGGCCCTACATGATATTAGACAGGTGTACAAGTTTTTTTTTTGCTCTTAAGTGTAGTTTTATTACTTACAAAACTGAACCCATGGTGAAACCAATAGAGGCACATGTTAAACACTTTAAAGCTTGAAGGTTTGAAAGTACCACCAGGCAGGATGAGTATATTCTAACACTGGGTGGATCAGGCTGATGTGCATCATTACTCCCACTAATACAAAGAGTGGGCTTTGAACATTTAGCATTTGGTAGAATTCCCAAAGTATATGGCTTGTCTTTATTCTGACTACTTCTATATACTGCCTCTGTGTGAGGTGTTGATCCAGAGTTACCCAAAAATACTTTGTGGTGAGCCTTGACAGAAAGTTTTGGCTCTGGAGAGATGATTTGTTTTTTGCTGGAATACATAACTGGTTGTGTATTTTCAGAATTGTTTGTTTCTGTTGCTACTGCATGAGAAAAGCAGTGCCATCATCATTTCGTGCTGCATGTGTTTGTAAGGAGTGAAGCATGATGGCACAGTACATATGGTACAGTACTGGGACTAAAAAATATCTTTGGAACAATATGGCTCTTATGTGGCATTTTGTTGACTTATATTTGTTTATATTAACAGTGAATGTCCTATTAATTGCTTGTCTCTGGTGCCCAGAAGTTTTATAGTCTCACAGAATGAGAATATTTTCAAACTCGAATATTTAAGACAACTCATTTTCACTCTGCAGTAAACTGCTGAATAGTTCACATCTATTTGCACAGCAGGAGTGAGCAAAACCCTTGTATAAATCAGTTATAGTGGACCAACTGGAGTGTCTACTGACACTCAGTAATTTTTCCCGAGGAAAGTATAGCTTTTGTAGCTACAAAACTTGTTGCAGTCTTCAGGCCAAAGACTGGTTTAATGCAGCTCCCCATGCTAATCTATCCTGTGCAGGCATCTTCATCTCTGAATAATTACTGCAGTCTACAGCCACGTGAGCCAGCGTATCTCATTAAGTCTCTATCAACAACTTTTACCCCTTACACTTCCGCCCATTACCAAACTAATGATTTCTTGATGTGTCAGGGTGTGTCCTACCAACTGAGCCCTTCTTTTAGTTAAATGGAGCAATAAGTTTTTTTGTCTCAAAATAAATTCAGAACCTTCTCATTAGTTAGTCTATCTATCCTTTTAATCCACGGCATTTTTTTGTAGCATCACATTTCAAAAACCTTTGTTCTCATTTTGTCTGAACTGTTTATCACCCACATTTCAGTTCTGTATAAGGCTACACTCCAGACAAATACCTTCATAAAATATGTCCTAACACTTAATTTATATGGGATCTTCATAAACTCCTCTTTTGCAGCTTTCCTTGCTATTGCTAGCCTGCATTTTATACCCTCTCTTACCTCAACCAATGTCAGTTATTTGCAGCCAAAATAACAGAACTTATTTACTACATTTCATGCCTCATTTTCTGTTCCCCCTCAGCATCACCTGATTTAATTTAACTGCATTCCATTACCCTCACTTTTCCTTCTGAAGACACTAGCATTTCCATTCAGCTACTATTCCATGTCCTTTGCCACTTCTAATAGAATTACAATGTTATTAGAAAACTTTAAAATTTTTATTTCTTCTTCCTGAACTCTAATTCTCTTTTCAAATTTCTCCTTTGTTTCCTGTACTGTTTGCTGAATTTACAGGTTAAATAACATTAAGGAGAGAATGCAACAGTGTCCTATCCCCTTCTCAACTGCTGATTCCCTTTCATTCCCTAACATATTATAACTGCAGTTTGGTTTCTGTAGAAGTTTTAGATTATTCTCCTCTCCCTCTATTTTACAGCTATTATGCTCAGAAGTTAAAAGAGTGTATTCCATTCAACACTGTCAAAAATTTTATTCTTATGCTACAAATGTCATAAATGTATGTTTGCATTTTTCAATCTATCTCGTAAGATAAGTCTAAGGGACAGTACTGCCCCATGTGTTTATAAATTTCTTCAAAATGACCTTCCACAAGGCCAGTCTCTACAAGTTGTTCCGTTCTTATGTAAATATTTATGTAAGTATTTTGAAAACATGACTTATTAAATTCCTAGTTCCATAGTGTTCAAGCCTGTCAGCACCTGCATTCTTTGAAATTTGGGTTATTACATCCTTCTTGAAGTCTGAGGGTATTTTGCCTGTTTTATATCTCTTCCAGAACAGGTGTGATAGTTTTGTCATGGCTGTCTTTCCCAGTTATCCCAATAATTCTGAGGGAATGTCATCTATTGCAATGGCATTGTTTCAGTTTAAGTCTTTTAGTGCTCTGTCAATTTCTTCTCCACCAAATAAGGTGGCAGAGTGATTAGCATACTGGACTTGTATTTGGGAGGATGACAGTTCTAACTTTCAAACTTGTAGAATAAAAGATGGATTAAAAAAAAGTAGTGTGCATTTCTTTTGGAGTGACCCTTGTACAAGGTCCTCCAGACCCTGAACTCCAACGGCATCGAGGTCAACAAGGACAAATTCCAATTTCGCCAGCCCTCTGTCACATTTTTGGGTTACACCGTCTCCACTGATGGAATACAGACTTCCAAATCCTGTGTGCAGGCTATCACGTCACTGCCACCTCTGGCTACTTACGAAGAACTCTGACATTTCTTGGGTACAATAAATTACTACCGTCGGCATCTGCCTTCTTGCCCCCGCCGTGCAGGCCCCACTGACAGATTCACTGTTGGGCAAACAGACGTCAGGCCTTAAACCAGTTCACTGGACTGAACCTATGCTGGAGGCCTTCAAGGCTCTAAAAGCTTCCTTAGCTCATGCCGTGACACTCGCCCATCCAACCTGTTGGCCGAGTTGTTCATCAGTACAGACGCCAGTGACATCGCGGTGGAGGCAGTACTACAGCAATGCAATGGCAAGATGGTTTCTCCCCTTCATTTCTTCTCTAAAAAACTGTCTACATCTCAGAAGAAATATTCCGCTTTTGGTAGGAAACTTCTGGCAATCTATGAAGCAGTCAAACACTTTCGCCCTGACATTGAGGGCCACTCTGGCTTCATCCTCACCGATCACAAACCACTAGCAGATGCTTTCTGCAACCCTTCTGAGGACCCACCCCCTCGGCATTTCCACCACTTTGATTTAGTCTCTCAGTTCACAACAGACATTTGCTACATCAAAGGCACAGAAAACATCCCCGCTGATTTTTTCTCGCGAATCAGTACTGTCTCACGCATCATCGACTTATCCAACCTGGCCGCTCTCCAGGCCTCTGACGAGGAATCTCAAGCTCTCCTCACTTATCCTCAAACATCTCTCATGTTTACCAAAGCCTGGTGTTTTGGATGAGGTGTGGTGCGATTCGACTACCGGCACCCTGTGGCTGTTGCTCCCACCCACATTGCTCCAGCAAGCCTTCAATTCCTTGGATAACCTCACTCACCCTGGCATCCGTGCCACTACATGGCTGGTATCACAGCGTATCATTTGGAAAAATATTAAACGGGACTGTCAGACCTGGACACACAGCTGTGTCCCCTGTCAACGCAACAAAATCGGCCACCACACCAACCCTCCACTAGGCAAGTTCGACATTCTGCTAAGGACAATTTCGTCATGTACATATCGACCTTATCAGTCCACTACCACCATTGGAGGGCCACAGATATATTCTCTCCACAATTGACCACATGTCTCACTGGGTGGAAGCTGTTCCTTTACCCAACATCACCGCTGAAACCATGGCCAAGGGTTTCATCTCCTCATGGATCGCAGGGTTCGGTTGCCCAACCACCACCACCACCACCACCAACTAACGTCAGCAGTTTGAGTCTGCCCTGTTCACCATTTTATGTAATATCTGCGGCATTAAAAATATTCATACAACAGCCTACCACCCGCAAAGAAATGGGTTAGTTTAACAGTGACACTGCACCCTCAAAACTGCGCTCAGGTGCCACAACTGCCTCTGGTTTGAGGTGCTTCCGTGGGTGTTACTTAGTCTCAGTTCAACCTTTAAACCGGACTTACAGGGAACCATCACTGAATTCGTTCCCAGGGAGAACCCAGTCCTACGAGGGGAACTTATCCTGCCTCAAGCACCAAAGGATTTTCCCCCCTCCCCAGATTTCATTAGTCGCATGCCAACCGCACTCAACACTTGCTCCCATGTTATGCTCAGGGATGATTCCTTTAGACAACCACTGCAATCACCCTACCTTGGCCCCTTTAAATTCCTCCAATGGGGCGAGACAACATTTGACATTATGGTCAAAGATCATCCTCAAACTGTTTCATTGCATCCCTCTGCCATCTCAGTTGGACCCTCCCGACAACTTTTCTGCCATGGAGCCAGAAAATGCTTTGTCTCATCCCTTGGCGCTGTTTTCTCCAATCCATGATTCATCATTGCCATTCACAGGTTTTCCAGGCATGTCGCCATCCACCCCATGTGCGGGTTTCACCACCAGTTCACCATCTGCAGAGACTCGCTCTCCCACATTCAACCTGTGCTACAACATGCCACCACACTGCGTGGACAAAGTGTCGATCATCACCTTCGATGACTGTGTGCTCATGCTCCTGACAGACACCATGGCCTCACCACCCAATGGGTAGTTAAATGTCAATGTGGTCCATAGCCTGTCCCTCCCCTCTGAGTGCGAGCTGTCAGAAATCCGCAGGTTCATCTTGTCGGACAGCTCAATCTGCATACGGGCCTGCACCACACTGTAGGCCATTCCACACGCCTGCTCTCAGGCTGGTCGATGCATCATCTGCCCCTGCTAGTTAACTGACTAGTCACTCTGCCTCCTCACTCCATCTTGACCGAGATAGAAATAGTGCGCCTGCTCACTTGCACGACTACTACCAACACCACCACCCACATGACCTCTGCTCAAGCCTGACTGTTGGTACTCCATACTGTGGGACGGTGAGGGGGGGGGGGGCATCAATAGGTCATATTGATCATGATTAACATTAACGCCATCTCTGGACTCTGACTGCTCTGCCATGTTAGTTTTTAGTTCTGTTCTGTATCGCAAGGTGTGTATACATATATGACTTACTGTGAAATATATCCCTATGTGAAATTTAATGGAGATAGTTATTGTATTCAACTGATAATCGTATCTGGTTCCCATAAGAGAAACTGGCAAAAAAGCAGTAAAATCAGTAACACTAACCTGGTTCAAAGTAGAGACAACATTACTGACTCTAACAGAGTAGCACATTGACCAGCAAAAAACCTATTTAAATGAAACAACAATATTTTTGTATGCTATAGGTGAAAAGGACATACTGAGTATTATAAAGGAATTAAAATCAAAATTTTCATCAGGCATAGACAATGTTCCTGATTCCATATTTTAAAACAATGTGCAACAGTATTGACTTTGCCCCAACTCATACTTGCATCTTTGCTTTATACAGTGATGTTTTTCAGAAAAGCTAAAAATGATGAAGGTGAGGCCTGTGTTCAGAAATGGAGACAAGGCAAATGAAGAGAACTAAACACCATTATAGCTGCTGTCTGCCTTTTCTGAAATACTGGGAAAGGTGTTTTACAGGAGACTTACTACATTCATAGAGCAAAATTAATTTGTATCAAGTACCCAACATGCATTCAGAAAAGACACATCAACAGAAACTGCCATTTCT
This sequence comes from Schistocerca serialis cubense, assembly GCF_023864345.2. Lineage (NCBI taxonomy): Eukaryota > Metazoa > Arthropoda > Insecta > Orthoptera > Acrididae > Schistocerca > Schistocerca serialis. Next base: position 87,260,701 of record NC_064640.1, on the reverse strand, counting down.
AATTTGATCAATGAGGCCTTGACTGCAATAGACCAGAAGAAACATGTATCAACAATATTTATGGACCTCACAAAATCGTTTGATATTATAGACCACAACTTACTGCCTCAAAAATTGGAATATGTAGGAATTAGGGAACCGGCACATGTATGAGTGACATAATACAGGAAAAGCAGGTAGTAGCAATCACACATGAAGAAGATTGTATAACTAACATTCTAAAATAAAAGAAATTAAATACAGTGTGCACCATGGTTCTAGTTTGGGCCCATTGTTGTTCTTGATATTCATCAATGAGCAAGAGTCATTCAAAACTCCCAGAAATTTATAAAATTTGTGGATGACAAAACTGTATCAATCAAAGGTAAAACTACTACAGAACTATGATATGAAATGCAAAAACTGTTTTCCTTACCTATTGCGCTGTGTATTAGATTATACTATTATTTTCATGTATTGTATGGGTTTGCTTTATTCCACAGTATTACATACTTAAAATTATTTATGGTAATGAATCAATTTTACTGTAATGTACCATGTATTTGAAACTGTATATTAATGTACAAAATAAGCAATATTTTGTACCAATGTTTTGATGAACTGGATGCTTCATAAATAAATAAATGTATTAAATACTTTCATCAATTGGGCCATTATGCTTGTTGGGGTCCAGAATTTGACTTTAGATTTTTCGTGGTACTAATTTTTCTGAAGAAGATATTATTCTTCATTATTCAATTATGCTCTTAATTAATAACTGAATAAATTAACATAATTACAAATATGGCAACTTTTCTTGTAAGTAGGTGTACCACAGAGGTGGCACACAAAATGTTTTGGTAACATTTTGTACTTTGTTAACAAACAAAATTTAGCTAAAGAAAATTCTTGTTGAAACATTTAAATCTTTTGCTCCACTAAATTTTCACAATACAGGGTGTTTATAAATGAACATCGGGGTTTTAATGCTTTATAATATTTATTATATTTAACTTACAGTTATAAATGATATGTCAAATGAAAGATCAACTCCAACAGGTTTACCAAGAACCTTACAAATATCCAATGTGAGCACCATTTGTCACACGGCACACATCAAGTCTATAGCTGAGCTCTTCCCAAACATTGATAAATGTGTCTTCAGTGATTGTAGCAACAGCTGCTTCAATCCAGTTTCTTAATTCAGGGAGGTCTACTGGTAACAGAGGCCCATACACACGATCCTTGATGAAGCCCCAGAGGGAAAAAATCACATGGTGTTAGGTCGTGTGAACATGGAGGCCATGTAAAGCAATTCCTGTCATTTGGCCCCTAGTGGCCTATCCAGCGCTTGGGTACAGTGAAGTTCAACCAATTGCGTACTTCACTATTCCAGTGAGGTGGTGCACCATCTTGCTGGAAAATGAAGTTCTCTGCCTCATCTTCTTCCAACTGAGGGAAGAGCCATTGCTCTAGTGTATCAAGGTAAGAAGTGTCAGTTACAGTAGGTTCACCAAAAAAGAAAGGCCCACAAACTTTCCGCCATGATATGGCAAAAAAAAAAAAAAACAGACACTTTAGGGGAATCTCATTGTATTTTTACAACCTTGTGAGGATTTTCTGAGCCCTAGATGCGCACATTGTGAGTGTTAACATGTCCACTAAGGTGAAATGTCGATTCATCACTGAAGACAACATGATCCAGAAAATCTTCATCATCATGAAACAACATTTCGTTTGTGAAGGTCACACATAATCCATGGTCTGTCAGCTTTAGAGTCTGTAATAACTGTAAACAGTAAGAATGTAGTTGTATGCATTTTCTTAAAACTTTCCAAACAGTTGACACGGAAACTTGTAATTCACGACTAGCCTTCTGGACTGATTTATTTGGGCTACGAGTGAATGACTCTCTCACTCACTCAACAGCCTCTTCACTGACTCTTGGTCATCCTGTGCTCTTCCCTTTACAAAGGCAGCCAGCATCTTCAAATTGATGATACCATCTATGAATGTTGTTATCACTTGGAGGATCACAACCAAACTTCAGCTGGAATCCACATTGCACAGTAACTACATATTTGGTCTTTGCAAACTGCAAAACACAAAATGCTTTCTGTTCACTAGTCACCATCTTTGCTACTACTGCTGTCTAGCAGATTGCGGCAGAAACACTGCATGCTGTGCATGCGCACTGATGCCACACACAACTGTTTGAGTTGCTCTTTCATTTGACATATCATTTATAACTGTAAGTCTAATGTAAAAAATATTAAAAAGCATTAAAACCCCGATATTCATTTATAAGCACCCTGTACAGTTTATAAATTATAAAGTAATTATAATAATCATAAACTACCATAATCAGCATTTTGAAACTGACTGTGGTATACTTTATGCACAGTTTGCTGATGCAGTCTAAACATTTAATAATTATTAAATATTGAAACCTATATTATGCTAGGATAAATGTTGAACCATGATTTTTGGATGTTTTTGCCTCTTTTGTACTTAGTATTGATGACTTTGACTGTATTACAGACCTCCAGCATGCTGCTGGTGAAATAGATCAGCAACTTTTTCTTTATTGAAATAAATGATTGGAATTCCATCAAAAGTCATATTGAGAGGTATCTTCTATTTATTTATTTATGGCGATTAGGTTCGAACTTTATGTACATTTTTGAACCATCTGTCTATGTAAGTAATTAACACAGAGTCAAATATTCATGCTTGGAAACAGTCACAATAGACAGTTCAGAATGGCAACACAGGCAGTTCAAAACACAGTAAAAAAAACTATGCTGAACAGTACAGAGTTTTATTTTGAATGACATGTTGCCCTCTTAAAAATTTTGCATTGATGTTTATTTTATATGTTTTCTATTATAGTAGATGCACCAAACAGCTGCTTATAATAAGTAATATTTATTTATGAGAGACTGCTCAGTCTTTAATGCCATTTTCAAGGATGTCTAGCTTGATGTGATGTCCATATTACATCATTAGTGGACTGTCTTGTAACTGTCACTGTTATAATAAAATGGTAAATGATGTCAATATATTGAAAATAAAATGTTAATTATGATGTGACAGAAGTTTGGCAGTTCCACTCTTACGATGCTATATGTTTACATGTGTTTGACGGTTTACATATAGTGTTGGAACTGTCAAACTTCTGTCGCATCATAATTAATATTTTATTTTCAACATATTGTCATAATTTAACATCTTATTAAAACAGTGACAGTTCTAAGACAGTCCACTAATGATGTAATATGGATGTCACATCAATCTATACATACTTGAAAATGGCACAAAGCCAAAACAGTCTGTCGTAAATAAAGATTTCTTATTAGAAGCAGCTATTTGGTGCATCTACTATAATAATCATGTTGTTATCTGACATATATAAAGCTGCTTCCCCTAAAGAAGAAAAATTATATGTATATTTGTATTTGAACTCTTCATGTCATTTGAAAACGGTTGCTCAGAAATCTGCAAGGGTTCCACTTCCACTCACTGATGGGACAATCTCAGATGTATGAACATGTTTTCTGTCTGTATAGGTATGAGTCTTGCTGCCACAAAAACTAAATTACTAATATTTTGGTAGCTGGTGTAAACGAAACTGTTGAAAGAGACATTGAAGTACCATATGAGAAGTGTAAATTTACTACAAGAAATGTTATGACTTTCTATGCGAAAAATATAAATCTACTTAAAAAGCTATTGGAACTACCAAGTGGAACTGAGGTGAGATAAAGTTTGAAGGTCATAGCAGACACTTCAAAGAGACGATCACCATGATACAGAATTAAGAATAACAAGATGTGTAATACTTAACCAAAACTAATGTTGAACTGCGTTATGCTTTTTGTAATAGAGAAAAATTTGTTTATGCTTGAGTGATAGGAAGAGACAAAGGATTGTGCACGAAAGGTCCTTCTTCATTCTACTGATTTTTGTTGGAAACGATAACTAAGAACTTTGCATTACACCTGTTTATATTTTGCTCTGTTTAGTTTCACAGAAATGTATGTGTAAACAGATTTTTTGTATGCATTTTGTTTGAATCTTGCTAGTCTGAAACAGCTGCACTGTAATGAGTTGCACAGAAACAAATTTTCATTTACATGTACTCTGTAGTCTGTAGTCATTGTATTCCTAGTCTTTGTTGATGTATATAATTATTAGATTGGTCACAGTAATTTTTTGAATATGTAATTATTCACAATTTTTACTTCATTTCTTCTAGTAGTGTACAATTTTATTATGTACTTTGCAGAAATTTTCTATTTACATACATATTATAACAATATACATGGAATAATTATTTGCCTTGTGAGAAAGATACGAATTCTCCTAATCTTACTCTAATTATTGCTATTTGTGAATTAAATTTTCAAATGTTTTAAGTAAAAAAACTGCAGTATATAAATGCATATAAATAAGGTTTTCTTTAAAGGAAGAACATGTGGACATAACATTCCAGTTAAATTTATGTAATTTTTTAACTAAATGTTTTATTTTTAGGGAACTGTTTTCAGGAAATTATTTTCTTTAGATTTGTCAAAATTAAATACTGGGCAGTTCCATTATATTGCTATCCAAATTTTGATAATCGTACATGCTTGTAATGGAACTGATCAATGGCTCATTTCTTGATACAGTCATATAAGTGCATTAATTGACACATGGACATCCTTCAGAGACCATAAAAAATTTTGGCTCTTGATTATGATTCAATAAGATGTAGAGTGTTATTTCTCTTATGTACAAATATAAAGGAAAGGAAGGAAGGAAGAATGGAAGGAAGGAAGGTTGGGTTTAATGTCCCATCGGCATGGAGGTCATTAGAGATGGAGCATGAGCTCGAATTGTGTCAAGGATGGGGAAGGAAACTGGCTGTGTCCTTTTAAAACCAACCATCCCAGCATTTGACTGGAGCAATTTAGGGAAATAATGGAAAACCTAAATCTGGATGGCTGGATGTGAGTCCAGTGTGCTAACCACTGCGCCACCTCACTTGGTGTAAATATAAAAACTTTTAGTGACAAATTTTTGGATAATAATTTGAAAAGCGTGTAATGTGAATTTTGTAAAATATCAATGACATATAACTTTTACTTTTGATCATAAAGACCAAAAATATAAATAGAAACATCTTTGCATTGCGAGTTGAACATCTCTGGTCACTTCAGTCTAACTTTTTGGTATGAGTCACCACCTTTCTGAAATGCAGTATGGTATGTTAACACTGTTCTGTTCTGATCTGTAATGCTGTGCTCAGTACAGCAATGTGCCTTGTATTATTATGTGCACATTTCAAGTGCTTTACTATGCCAGTATTAAAGATTAATGGGGAGCAACTCAGCTGTACTATTACACATTTAGTGTGCTACAACTGGTATCATTCTTAGAAAAATATCATGTGTAATGTTAAAGACCAAATCCAAATCAATTATCACAAAAATTCTGTGAACCGTCTGGCAGAAGCATGGTGAGCAGGTATGGCATTCTGCTCACCATACTTCTGCCAGTGGTCAGCAGAATATATAGTTATATGATACACTGTACAAGACACATAACTGATGATTTTTTAACATAACAAACTTTAATCTGAAATATGTCTTCTTTCTTGCTCAAATTCTTAGACCATCCTTCATGAACTCTTCAAGCGAATATCAAAATTTCTGCACCAGTTTGTCATATACTGTTTCCAGTTGTTCTGAGTTGGTATTGAGTAGATCTTTTCCTTTTACTTTGTCACATATTTCCATACACATATGCTGTCAAGTTTGAGCTTTAAGTTTCAAATGATGGAAGGTAGCATAACATTATTTTGATTTCTGGTATTGTAACTGTACTGAAGCTGATTTTCTGCAAATAAATCAGCATTACAATGAACAAAGATAATCTTTTGGTAGAGGTACAGTGAAGGAGCACTTGGAATAGTTAGGTTTTTTGTAAGTGGGTGACATTATTTTCTTCAGTTTGCATTCTGCATATTTTTCATTAGACTCTTTAAGTGTTAATATACATGACATATTTTTTGGACTGCCTCAAAATATAGTTCCATACCCTACTACTACTCAAAGTTGGAATTTATTATGGAACCAGTACTTTATATAACTGATGAAGAGCAACAAGGTTCTGCAATATTTTGTTTCTAAAATTTATTCATGAGTAACCAAAAATCTGAGAAGCTTTTGGTAAAGCTGGAACATTCCATAAGTTTCAGCTAATTTAGAGAAACTTCAAGAAGACACCAGGAAAGAAATAAACAAGGTAACTACTTTCATTTCAAATAGTGGTTTATAATTATGTGCATTAATTTGCCTCCTTTTTTTCTTTTTTTTCCATATGCAATCCTGAATAATGCTCACCATTAAAGACTGCTAGAAAAACCAAAAATCATGATTTTAAAAAAAATTGTTGATAGGAAGATGTGACTAGAAGTGGTCTTCTTTACTCCTAAGTTATGGACCTATCAAATTTAACTCTAAAACAGCATGCAAAGGATGAATGAATAAATAAAATGTGCTATTGGTAATGACAACTGAGTTTCTGAGGTATAAAAACTTGTTTGAAGGATGAAAAACTTCTTATTCAGAATGCATGGATAGTGATTCCCAGATATAGTGAAGAATTTATAACTGACAGAGATTTTACATAGACTAAAATTACAAAATACTGTAACATTATTTAATTTACATAAATTTTTCTAATAAACTTTATTATTAGTAACATATTAAAAATTTTCTTACATTGTAACAAAGCTGCTCTGTTTTGGACTCTCTTGATCTCTTCCAGGAACATATGGCACAAACACTGATGTAGGAATTACATGATCAGGTACCACCTACAACAATAAATTCATTATTTACTGAAAATATAACCAGTGAAAGAGGAAAAAATCATTTAATTTTACTGATTTTCTTTAAAATAATGACATGAAAATAGTATCTGACAAGCCTGAAAAACCAGGTTTCAATCCTGACAGATTATGGGAATTACTGAGTATCCCTTGAAGTCCCACAATTTGCCCTACAACGTATATAAATTTCCTTCCTCCCCAATTGAGTTCTGTACCTCTTCATTAATTATTAAATCTGCCAACATACTCTTCAGTCACTCCGTATTTCAAAAGCTTTTATTCTTTTCCTGTCTGTATTGCTGATCATCCACAGTTTGTATCCATATATTAGGCCAACTCCAAGCAAATATTTGCAGAAAAGTTTTCTTTCATTTAAATTTATTATGTATGTCAATATATTGCTCTTTTTCGGAAATACTTTTCTTACTACTGACAGTCCGCATTTTACATGATCCAGTCATATTAATGTGACTACCGCATATGTTTGGCATCAATGTGCAGTACCCACTCACAGACCACAGGTGTCAGCACTAGCAGTGGACAGTATACAAAATCTGTCTGGGGAATGCAGAAAACAGTGCAGTCATTGTCATAGCACAGAAATGGAGTGACTTATCTGATGTCCAAAAGTTCATGATCATTGGCTTTTGGGTCAATGGCTAAATTTTTAAACTGTTCATGTGCTGCCATGGTTAAAGCATACCGTGCATGGCAAAATGGTGCTAACCAAAACTGGCACAGAGGCAACTGTGGTGCATCATGTGCCATAGAGGACAGGGGTGAATAATGGCTGTGGTTGATGTATATGGCCAATAGATATGCAACTGATGAGCAACTGACCACCCAGATGACCAAGGGGCTATGAACAGTGTCTTCTCAATGACCATTCAGTGAATGTTGCTGCATCTTGACCTTTGCAGCAGGTGTCTGGTTCACGCATCTATGTTGACTGCTGTTCATTGGTGACAAAGGCTGGAATTTGCATACCAATACCACGACTGGATTCCCACTGAGAGGCAACAAGGACCTTTCCAGATGGATCTCATTAGCATGAAATGTCTGAAATAAAACATCCTGCAGTTATCATTAGAAGGGTTCAGGCCAGAGGAGTGAGTGCTATGATTTGGAGAATGGGTTTGTGGCATTTCCTCGGTGATCTTGTGATTCTGGAAGGCGTATTGGATCAACACAAGTATGCATCTGTCCTTGTGGACCATGTCTGTGCAGTTTGTTTTTCCTCGACATGATGGCATCTTCTATCAGGACAATGCAATGTGCCACACAACTCACAGTTTATGTGCACGGTTTGAAGAGTGCCAGGATGGGTTTACCATATTCCCCTGGCCACCAAATACATTGGATTTAAACCCAATTGAGAATCTGTAGGACCATCTCAGTCAGGGTGTTCGTGCTGTGGATCTTCAACTGAGAGACCTAGTGCAGCTGGTCATGGCACTAAAGTCAGCGTCACTCCACACACGTCAGTACCTTCCATTACCTGATTGACTCTCTTCCTGCATATCTCAAAGCTGTCCATGCTGCAAAAGATGGTTATTCACGCTTTTGACAGGTGTTCACATTAATGCGATTGGGCAGTGTATCTCTCTGCTGTGGATTATATCAGTTATCTTGCTGCATGAACAGCAAAACTCATCTGTCAATTTAAGTATCTCATTTCGTAATCTAACTCTCTCAGCACAATCTGCCATAATTTTATCACACAATATTATCCTTCTTTTAATTTTATTGTTCATATTATGATCTCTTTTCAGGACACTATCTATTCTGTTCTATTGATCTACTAAGTCCTTTGCTGTCACAAAGAATTACAGAGGCTTTTCCAAACCTTCAAAATGTTTAGTTGCTCTCCCCTAACTTTAATTCCCATTTTTAAAAATCTATTAGGTTTACTTGAGTGTTTATACAGTGTACAGATTGAATAAAATCTCACACCCTTCTCAACTGCTACCTCCCTTTCACATACTTTGCTTCTTATAACTACAGTCTAGTTTCTAAACTTGTGGTAGATAACCTTCTGCTCTCTGTACGTTATCCACTTTGACTGCCATAACTGCAGTATGTTTCCTGAACAAGTTTTAGACAATCTTGGTCTTGTTTAGCACCAGAGCTGATACCAAATTTAATGATATAGTTCCATACCCTATCACCAGTTCAAAGATGTTGTGATATACTATTTTCCTGATGTTCATGCTGGCTGCATTGTGTAACATCATAATCGCATAATTGCAAATGCTAGGCTATTTAATTTATTAGCAAGTTACTGCATATGAGAGGCTCATGATAAGTTTTTATCTACCTGCATTCCTAGGAATTTCACATAGCTAGTTTCCTATAAATCATGGTTTTTGTGATTTAATTCAGTTAATAAAGTTTAAAATAAAATGAAGTAAGTTCTTTCCATGTTTATTTTTAACCCATTTAGATTAGACAAGTTATTTAATTTTTCTAGGGTATTTATTACAGTTTCAAGAATTTGGTCAGTAGTTTTAGTTTAAATGATTACATAGGCCTATGTGTCATTTTCATATAAAATTGAATGACAGTCAATACTGAGTAGTAGATCATTTATGTAAAACAGAAACATGATGTGACCCAAGACTGAACTTGGGGGACTCCCTGCAAAATGGTTTTCCATTCTGAAATAATATTTTCCTCTCTCTGATATTACAACCACCCTTTGTCATCCATAAGCTATGTAGGACCATAGCCATTCTAATTCAAAGCTTTTAAATTCACAAGTTTCCAATTTAGTGACTAGTAAGCTGTGGTTCACACTGTAAAATGTCTTTGATGGTTCATAAAAAAATTCTGTAGCATGCAGGGAGTTACCTAGAGAAGAGCTAGTTTTGTGTTCACATTCATTGATGGAAGCCACTGTATTTTTGCCTTTTAGGAACCCATACTTATTTTTAGATATTATGTTAAATTATTGTGCAAAACTTTGGATTTATTTTGTGACCACCTTCACAAATATTTTTGAGGGTGATGTAAGAAGAGGTTGTGTGATACATTCTTGTTTTGAATAGTAGTTAAACAACTGATACTTCAAAGTATCTGGGGAAAACATTTCTTCGCAAGACTGATTTACCACTGTAGATAATGGATGCACAATTATTTTAGGGATTGCTTTTAACACTTTGTTTGGTGTTCCACCCCACCCTGCCAATGTCACATTTTTTGGTGATAGTATTGCATTTTCTATATCTTTTGATGTAGTTAAGCTGAATTTATGAAAGGTTCACTTTCATATTGTTCAGTGCCAAAGAAATTGACCATATCTGTGTAATTTTTTGCACCATTGTTTGATTTATTTACATTTATAAACAATTCATTAAGCAACTATGACATTTGGGCAGTATTTACAATAGTTTTACCCTCTACCTTACTTTCATAAATATCATGACCACTAGCTGTAGTGCCTGTGCAGCTTTTATTACTGACCATAGGGCCTTTCACTTGTTTACATCTTACAAAATATGTTTTTCAATAATTATGCTGCCATTGCAGTCTTCTTAAAAATATCATTGTAATTTTTTCATAACACAGTTGGGACTTTTGTGTGTTTTAGTTCCCTGTGTAGCTATGTTTCTCGAGCACTATATGTTTTTATTCCTTTTGTAAACCACTTTACTTTATCAACTATTTTTATGGTACATAACAAAAGTAAATTTTTCATTAAAGACATGCAAGAACTTTTACAAGAATCTAGCAAAAAATTCAGAACTTAAAATAGGCTCTATTGGTACTGAGTTCTACAGTCCACTGCACCTTACTTAATCTATGATGGAAAAAATTCATATTTTTTTGTGCTGAACCATCATTAGTTGTTGGTTTTTAGAACAAGGTTCTATTATCTAGGTAACTCCATAAACATTGCGCAACAGCTACATCTACATGGATACTCCACAAATCACACTGAAGTGCCTGGCAGAGGTTCATTGAACAACCTTCACAATGAAACTTCCTGGCAGATTAAAACTGTGTGTCGGACCGAGACTCAAACTTGGGACCTTTGCCTTTCGCAGGCAAGTGCTCTGCAATCTGAGCTACCCAAGCACAGCTCACGCCCCATCCTCACAGCTTTACTTCTGCCAGTACCTCGTCTCCTACCTTCTAAACTTTTACAGAAGCTCTCCTGCAAGGTTCGCTGGCAGGTACTGGCAGAACTAAAGCTGTGAGGATGATGCGTGAGTCGTGCTTGGGTAGCTCAGATGGTAGAGCACTTGCCCATGAAAGGCAAAGGTCCCGAGTTCGAGTCTCGGACTGGCACACAGTTTTAATCTGCCAGGAAGTTTCATATCAGCACACACTCTGCTGCAGAGTGAAAATATCATTCTGGAACCTTCACAATAATTCTCTATTATTCCAATCTCAAACACTGAGCAGAAAAAACAAACACCTTTATCTTTCCATGCAATCTCTGCTTTCCCTAATTTTATTATGATGATTGTTTCTCCCTATGTAGGTCGGCATCAACAAAAAACTTAAGGAGAAAGTTGACAACTGAAAGTTGATGAGAAGGCTTCCTTTACCAGGATACAGATCATCTGGCTGTTTCTCAAGGAGCTCCTTGTGGGCTGGGGGAGTAGCTATGTATGTAAAAAACTGTATTCCATTTGAGTCCATAGATGTATCACAACACTGCACTGAACAGATATTTGAATGTTCTGTAGGGGCAGTTGAATTTAGTGAAACTAAACTTCTACTTGTTCTTGTTTGTAGGTCCCCTAACTCCAACTTCAGAGCATTTCTGCTCAAGTTAGAGAGGGTTCTTGATTCACTTTGTAGGAAGTACCAGAAATTAATTATATGTGGTGACTTCAATATTAATTTTGTATATGATGGTGCAAGAAAAAGGATGTTGGTAGATCTCCTAAATTCATGTGATCTGATGCAAACTGTGCTCTTTCCAACTAGGTTGCATGGGAACAGTAGCACAGCCATAGACAATATTTTTATTCATTCTTCATTACTAGATGGGCATTCCATTAGTAAAACCATGAATGGCCTTTCAGACCATAATGCACAAATTTTAACACTAAAAGGCTTTTGTACTCAAAACATTGTCACATTTAATTACAAACTATATAGGAAAGTTAACCCAACAGCAATAGAGAGTTTTTTAAACCTTCTCAAGGAACAATAGTGGCAGGACGTTTATAGTGCCGATAACATAGATGATAAATACAATGCTTTCCTTAACACATTGCTCATGCTCTTTGAGAGTTGCTTTCCGTTAGAACGTTCTAAACAGGGTACTAGCAGTAATAGGCAGCCCAGGCGGCTGACTAGTGGGGTAAGGATATCTTGTAAAACACAATTAAGCTACAGTAGCCCATTACAAACAGTATTGTAAGGTGCTTAAAAATGTTATTAGGAAGGCAAGAGTGTGTGGTATACAAATAGAATAGGTAATTCACAGGACAAAATTAAAACCATATGGTCACTTGTGAAGGAAGTATCTGGTCAGCAGCACAAGGTTGAGTATATAAAGTCAGTTCATATTAAAAATATTTCTGTTACTGATAAATCAGATATATGTAAAGTATTTAACAATCATTTTGTGAGCATTGCCAGTTAATTAAATAAAAATTTAGTTTCTACAGGAAGTCATGTAAGTTTCTTGGCAAATGCCTTTCCGAGATTGATGTGTGAAATACTCCTCTGTGATACAGACAAGAGGGAGATTGAGTCAATAATTAAATCACTGAAGACTAAGGACTCTCATGGTTATGATGGAGTGTCTAGCAGAATATTAAAGTACTGTGCTGTACATGTTAGCCCAGTATTTAACCATATTTGTAATTTTTGCTTTAGGAATGGTCAGTTTCCAGAGCGATTAAAGTACTCAGTAGTAAAGCCGCTTTATAAAAATTGGGAAAGGTATAATGCAGATAATTTTAGACCTATTTCTATGCCATCAGTGTTTGCAAAAGTTATTGAAAAGGCTGTGTATGTAAGGATAATTGATTATTTCATACCACACGATTTCCTATCAAATGTGCAGTTCGGCTTTAGAAGTCGTTTAACAACTGAAAATGCTATATTCTCTTTTCTCTGTGAGGTACTGGATGGATTAAACAAAAGGTTTCGAATGCTTGGCGTATTTTTTTTGTTTAACTAAGGCATTTGATTGTGTTTATCACAAAATATTGCTCCAGAAGTTGGACCTTTACGGAATATGGGGAGGGGCTCACAATTGGTTCACCTCTTACTTTAGCAACAGGCAGCAAAAGGTCATTATTCACAACGTTGACAATGGCTGTGAGTGGGGTACTATCAAATGGGGGGTGCCCCAGGGATCAGTTCAAATCAAATGGCTCTAAGCACTATGGTACTTAACATCTATGGTCATCAGTCCCCTAGAACTTAGAACTACTTAAACCTAACTAACCTAAGGACATCACAAAACACCCAGCCATCACGAGGCAGAGAAAATCCCTGACCCCGCTGGGAATCGAACCCGGGAACCCGGGCGTGGGAAGCGAGAATGCTACCACACGGCAACGAGATGCGGGCCCAGGGATCAGTGTTGGGGCCACTCCTGTTCCTTATTTATATAAATGATATGCCCTCTAGTATTATGGGTAACTCTAAAATATTTCTGTTTGTTGATGACACTAGCTTGGTAGTAAAGGATGTTGTGTGCAACATTGGCTCAGTTTCAAATAGTGCTGTCCATTACCTAAGTTCATGGCTTGTAGAAAATAAACTAACACTAAATCACAGTAAGACTCAGTTTTTACAGTTTATAACACACAATTCAACAAAACCTAACGTTTTAATTTCACAGAATGAGCATATAATTAGTGAAACTGAACAGTTCAGATTCCCAGGTGTTCAGATAGATAGTAAGCTGTCAAAGAAAGCTCACATTCAGGATCTCATTCAAAGGCTTAATAATGCCATTTTTACTATTTGAACAGTATGAGAAGTGAGTAATCATTCGACATGAAAATTAGTCTACTTTGCTTATTTTCATTCGCTTATGTCATATGGTATTATATTTTGGGGCAACTCTTCCCATTCTAAAAGGTTATTTTTGGCTCAGAGATGGGGGGTTTGGTCAAAAAGTGGTGTAAGTTCATGAACCTCTTGTCAACTCCTTTTCACGAGTGTGGGTATTTTGACATTGGCCTCTCAATATATATATTTCTTACTGTCATTTCTTGTTAACAATATTAGCTTATTCCCAAGAATAAGCAGCTTTCACTCAGTTAATACTCGGCAAAAATCAAACCTGCATTTGGATTGGATTTCCTTAACTCTTGTGTGAGAAGGTGTGCACTACCCTGCTGCATCCATTTTCAATAAGCTACCAGTTGAATTAAAAAATCTTAGCAGTAATCCATACACTTTTAAATCGAAACTGAAGAGTTTCCTCATGGGTCACTCCTCCTATTCTATCGAGGAGTTCCTTGAAAAATTAAGCTCATTCTTATTGTACTGTTGATTGCGATTACTTAAACTTATGGAGTGACTTTTTCCAGGTTCATAAACATTTATTTTTATCTATTATTACTTTTATGTTGTAATTTCATGTACTGACACATTCCATGACCTTGGAGATTTGCTCCTCAATTTGATCCTATGGAACTTGACGCGTTAAAAAAAAAAAAAAAAAAAAAAAAAAAACTGCCCCAATGAAAAATCCTTTGTTCTAACGAAATCCACCCCAAATCCTGTATCATGTCAGTGACACTCTATCCCCTATTTTGTGATAATACAAAATATGCTGCCCTTCTTTGAACTATCTTAATGTACCCTGTTAGTCCCATCTGGCAATAATCTCAGACCATGCAGCAGTATTCCAAAAGAGGATGGACAAGTGTAGTGTAGGCAGTCTCTTTAGTTGATTTGTTATATTTTCTAAGTGTCCTGCCCATGAAGTGCAGTCTTTGATATTCTTTCCCCCACAACATGTACTATGTTTTCTTTCCTATTTAAGTTGTTCATAATTGTAATTTCTAGATATTTTGTTGAATTTATGACCTTAACATTTGACTGATTCATTGTGTAACCAAAGTTAAATGGATTCCTCTTAGCACTCATGTGGATGACCATACACTTTTCATTATTTAGGGTCAATTGCCAACTTTGGTGCCTTACAGTTATCTTTTCTAAATTGTTTTGATCTTCTGATGACTAGTACAGCCATCAGAAGTCTAGTAAAGTTTACTGGACAATAAATGATAGCATCATCTGTAAACAACCTAAGACTGCTGCTCAAACTGTCTCCTAACTCATTTATACAGATTGGGAACGGCAGAGGGCCTATAACACTACCTTGGGGAATGCCATAAATCACTTCCGTTTTACTAATGATTTTCTGACAGTTGCTATGAACTGTCACCCCTCTGACAGGAAATCATGAATCCAGTTATGTAACTGAGATGATACTCCATAAGCAGACAACTTCGTTACAAGCCACTCGTGTGCCACAGTGTCAAAAGCCACCTAGAAATCAGAAATATAGAATCAATTTCAAATCACTTATCAATAGCACTCAGCACTATTTGAACACATTATATGTTCCAAAATCCTGCTGCATATTAATGTTAATGATATGGGCCTGTAATTTAGTGGATTACTCCTACTACCTTTCTTGAATATTGGTGTGACTTGTGTAAGTATCCAGTCTTTGGGTATGGATCTTTTGTCAAGCAAGCAATTGTATATGATTATTAAGTATGGAGCTATTGCATCAGCATGCTCTGAAAGGAACATAATTGGTATACAGTCTGGACCTGAAGGGATTTAAGTTGCTTCAGTACTCCGAGGATATATACTTCTAAGTTATTCATGTTGGCAGCTGTTCTTGATTTGAATTATGGAATATTTACTTCGTGTTCTTTGGTGAAGGAATTTCAGAAGACTGTGTTTAGTAATTCTGCTTTGGCACCACTGTCGTCGATACTATTTACATTGCTACCATGTGGAGAGTGTATTATTGTGGCTTGCTGCTAGCATATTTTTCAAATGACCAGAATATCTTTGGATTTTCTGCTAGGTTTCAAACCAAAGTTTCTATGTAGAAACTTTGTCTTGAAACCTGGCAGAAAATCCAGACAGATTCTGATCATATGCAGAGCATGCTAGTGGCAAGACAGAACCGGTGCCTTCTCTGTGTGATCGCAATGGAAATACTATTGACGACAGTGCTGCCAAAGCAGAATTACTAAACACGGCCTTCTGAAATTCCTTCAACAGGGAAGATGAAGAAAATATTCCAGAGTTCGAATCCAGAACAGCTGCCAAACCCTAATTTACACAAGTAAAATAAGTAAAATTAGTATTGAAATGCAATTAAAACTCATGTCAATGAATTTTGTCAAACTGTCGTAAACCTGTGTTGAAATTAGGGCCTATTATGACTCTGTTCCTGATTTATTTTTTAAATTGCTGGAATATACACTGGAATTCTGATAAAAAGTTTCCTTTTATTATTTTCATAACAGGAATTCTTTACACAGATACAATTATAATATTTTGTCTTTCCTCTAAGTAGCACCTTTCTTACATACATTAAGTTGATAGGAGTTATGTCTTGCTTTACTTTCCATTTGCCAGTGGCCTTGCCACAGTGGTAATGCTGGTTCCCATCATATCACCAAAGTAAAGCACTGTCGGGCTTGGCTAGTACTTGGGTGGGTGACTGTCAAGTTTACCAGATGAGGTTGACAAATGGGGTGTCCTCAGCCCTTGCGAGGCAAACTGAAGAGCTACTTTATTCAGAAGTAGAGAAGTAATGTCTCCAGTCACAATAGCTGACAACAGCTGGGAGAGTAATGTGCTCACCACATGTCCTACCATATCTGCATCCAACAAGGCCTGTAGGCTGAGGATGACAGGGTGGACAGTCATTATCATTGGGCCTTCAAGTTCTGTTCAGATGGAGAAATTTTAATTTACATTCCATTCACCTCTCCACAAGCACATAGGATTAACTTGCGGATTACATTACTCCTACAAAATTTACTGGCAACATGTAAATATCCAAGGATATTTGAGATTTTTATACTGTCCTCCATAGGCCAATGTTCATTGATGCAAACAGCTTATGTATTTATCCTTTCTGTCAGAGTGATTTGCGAGTTGTTAATTTTTGTTCCTCTGCGAAGTTGGTAGTATGTTAGCCTTCAGAGCATTAGTAAAGTATTTTTACTTCTTTGAATATTTTGAAGGACATCTGTTAAGATTGCTTGTATTTTTTACATTTTATTGTTTGCTAATTTTTACACCCCATCTCTGTATGCTAGTTTCTCTTATCAGTATGATATTACAAATATCACTGTACAGATTGTTTATTCTAGGCAAGCCCAACTTGTTTGTATGTAGCCCGTCTTGTCCTAAAGCTAAACATTCGTTGGCCTCATTAGTAGTTCCAAGAGCACGACATGCATTGTTGTGCTACTTGCTTTATGTCTTTTTTGAGATATTCTTCTTTAGAACATTAGGTAAAATTTTACGTGAAACCAGTTAAGTGCAGAATCCATGCAAATTTGCACATTTATTTATATCCTAAGCTATTTAATGTCTTTCAAACCAGTACTGTATTTGAAAAGGAAGTGACAAAGGTAATAAAAAAAGTTAAAGGCAAAAAAGACATCATGAAATTCCAAACTATCTAATCAAGCAGGTGACAGCAGAAATTATTGTACCACTATTGGATAGTGTCAACTTCTTATTCCAAGAACGAGCATTTCCTGATCAACTTAAATTAATTAAAGTAGTATCTGCACAAAAAATGAGAAAGTATGATGAGCCCAACAATCAAAGACCAGTAGCTTTAGTATCGTTCTTCTCAAAAATATTGCAAATGCTAATGCTCAACAGACTTCCTGCTTTCCTGGAAAGGCTTAATGTAATAACTGCAGCACAGCATGGATTTTGGTATCCTATTTGTGGACATGCAGCAGACTGGATAACATTGTAGCTTAGTAACAGGAGGCAATAAGTAACCAATGAAAACATAAACAGATCAGAAATTATAAGCATTATCAGAAATTATAAGCATTAAGTATGGTCTGTTTCAAGTATCTGTAACAGGACCTATCCCATTTAGTGAATCTGTAAATAATGTACAAACATATGACAATGAATGCACATGATATGACTGCACTAAATGTTGCCAACAATTTTGATGCACTTGAGAAAAACATTTTCATATCAGTCAGTAACAGAGCACAATTCCGCATGGAAAACAGCTTTAATCTGAAGAAAACGCTATGTGCATGGTTTTCAGCAATAAACAAACACAATAAACAAGGTTTTTTGTGGTGAAAATAGAGTGGAAGAAGTAGCTTCAGTTAACTACAGGCCTATCTCAATCTCAGCCTGCTTTCCTAAAGTTTTTGAAAAAAATAATGTACCAAAAACTAATGGACTTCATTTGGAAAAAAAAATTTAAAAAAAAATTTACTAAGTTTAGCTCAACATGGGTTCAGAAGCAACAGATCTACTGAAACTTCAACTGCAGTATATGATTGTATAAATACGCTATTAGAACTGTTAGATAAAAAAACAACCCATAACAGACATATTTCTGGACCTCTCAAAGGTTTTGACACTGTTGACCACAAAATATTGCTGGAAAAAATAGAACACTATGGTATCAGAGGAATTGCAAACAATTGGTTTGCTTCATTCCTAACCAATCAGATGCAGAGTGTCAGCATGAAATATACTAATAGACAAACTAACTCAATAACCAAAATTCTATTGAGTAACAAAACTGTAAAGCAAGGTGTACTACAGGGCTCAGTATTGAGACCTCTACTTTCCCTCCCGTATATTAATGACTTGAGCATGAATGTAGATGCACAAAAAACAGTTATATTTGTTGATGACACAACCGTACTCTTCAAAGGAGAGAATACAGAGGCTGTGCAAAAAGCTGTGATCTTGCTCACTGAACGACTCAGCAACTGGGCTAAAATCAACAGATTAACTATCAACACCAAAAAGACAGCTTCCATGAACTTTCACACAACACAAAATGCAAATTCCTCTCAGCCACGTGTCACTGTAAATAACCAGCCAATAGATACTGACACTGTTTTCAAATTCGTGTGTCTGTGTGTTCAAGATGAAATGGAATACACATACTGGAAAGGTAAATGCCAGAATTAGTACTGGCTGTTATGGATTGAGTGTACTGAAATCATGTGCTAGCCTGAAAACATTAACCAGTGCATACTACACTTACACCTAAAATATGGTGTGATATTCTGGGGAAATTCTCCAACTGCCCTGAGCACATTCAAAATCCAGAAGAGAGCAATGAGGATTATTACTGGGAGCAAACCCAGAGACTCCTGCAAACCCATCTTCAGAACATTGTAAATCCTTACACTGCCTTGTCTATACATTCCTGAGACTCTAAAATTTTTCAGAAACCACATAGTGCCAACTGACTCCAGAGTTATAAAAAATAATGAAATACATAAACACAACACCAGGAAAAACTCAAATCTGCATGTTTTATGTACAAACACTCAACTGTGTAAAAAGGGAGCTTTCCACATGGGCCTCCAACTGTTCAATAATCTTCCCACTAGTATTAAGTCCATCGAAGACAACATAAAATTTAGCAAAGGCGTGAAGTCATATTTGTTGTGTCACTGTTTTTACTCTATAAATGAATACCTAGAATAGTAATCTTGCTATTTATGTTAAACTGAAAACATTGAACAATCTTTGCAATATAATACATTAGGATACTATATGTTAATATATGTTAACATGTTAACTGATATTTTGTGACATCTGTAACACACTATGTACCATCGGATCACATGGAATAAATAAGTAAATAAAGGTGCAACAATAGATAGTGGACTAAACTGGAAACATCAGATAAATGCCATTTCCAATAAGCTAAGCTCAGTGATATTTACAATGAAACATCTGCTTCAGAATGTGTATCAAGGCCACTAGCCATATATGCAACATAGGATCACAGTATGGAGAACTCTATAATTATAGAAATGAGAAGAATATTCATACAGCAGAAAAAAGTCATTTGGAATATAGTAAAAAAGTAGCATAAAGAATCTTTTAGAAATTATTTCAGAGATCTTAATATTTTGATGTTTCTATCACTGTATAGGTTCAGGATCATTGTGGCAATATTATACGAGCCCACAAAAATGGAGACCAATGAGACTATTCATCCCCATAGCACAAAGAGCAGAAAACAATTTCAGTGCCTTTCACATAGACCACAAATTTTTGAAAAAGGCTCCCAGTGCTCTGGTATCAAGTTAATACAAGCACTGCAAAATTGAGAAGACATTCCCAGCAAAACTAATAAATTCTAATGGAAGAAGAATTCTATAATGTAGCTGAGTATACGAGCTGACAATGAACAAAAGTTCAACCTGTAAGTGATAAATTTTATGTACAACATTAGGAGAAACTACTATTACAAAGTAAACTAGAAGGAGAACCACTTATGGGCAGCTAAAGATAGTATTATGTCACAAAATTGTAGTTTTTAAACTCTGGCAACATAGATCATTATGTATTGGGTAACTTTATGTATTATAAAATATTATGTATTGTGAATCTTTCTGTATAAGGTGACATTATCTATTGTAAAAGATTATGATAGCAAATCATTATGTATTATGAGCAGCCTATACTATCCAAGTCATTACATGTGTTTACTGTGTAAGCATTTATATGAGGGCATACTGAAAATTAATGCCCCCGAAATTTGTATGTGAAAATTCTTAAAGCTTTTTGAATAAAATAAATATTATTACCATCTACACCTGTGTGCTGTAATTGAGTTATGAATTCGAAGAGCTCATCCACACATGGGGCACCCTCTCCTTCAGCATGAGAATGCAAGACCACACACGAGCACTGCGGCATCTGCAACAATCCAACGCCTTGCATTCACTGACATTGGTCATCCTCCATACAGTCCTGACTGGGTACCACCCGAAATTCATCTGTTTCCCAAACTAAAGAATGCTTTCGAGGACTTCTCTTTGACAGTGATGAAGCAGTGCAAGCAGAGGTGAGGTTCTGCCTCTGTCAATAAAATTAGTCACTCTACAGTGATGCGATAATGGTATCAACAAATTGGTCTCTCGTAGACAGCAATGTTTCATCACCTGGGTGTCTACATTGTGAAATAAATAGATATGGTAGATATGAAGAATAAAGATGTAGAATGTTAATTGTGGTTGTTCTATCTAAAAGGATTAAAAGTTTTCACACAAATACTGCAGAGGCATAGGTGTCTGCAAGGAGGGGCAAGAGCTGGCACTTGCCCCCTCCTGGAATCTGGGGGGGTAAAGATTTTTTATTCATTAGAAAATTCTCACACATTTCTAGAAATGATTGTCTGTGACATTACTAAACTGTATATTTCGAACTACATAGAGAAATGGGCAATACTGTGATTTAGCAGTTACTGTATAATTAGGATTTGTTTGGTTGTCAAGTTGTTCATGGAATACTATGCTCTTTCCTCAGCATGGCAGCAGTTTTTGCACTGTCCAGTAGTGTAGACGAATGGAAACCTTTAAAGAAGAGAGCCAAAACAGTAGACCACAGTCTTTCTTCTGTCACTTCTATGAATATTTTATATCAAGATGTAGAAAAGGATCAGTCAAACTTCCAGGCATGTGAATTTGACAAAAGTTGACAGACATCATAATCATGACTGCAGTATATCTGCCCGACACCCATCCTGAATCCACATAAGAATGCTCCCTTACATTTCTATACAATGTAATCACAACAGGAGTTTACCATTTATCTGTGGACAAACATGAAACATGAAGATTTGCTTCTGTTTTACATGTCAAAGTAATTGCATTAGGCTCTGAAGAACATGGCCATGCTGTTCATCAATGGACTCAACATCAACTGAAAAAGAGTGAAAAAAATTGCGAAATTGAATGATCAAAAAGATATTCTTTCCAGGAATTGGATTTTGTCTGACTCTTTGGGGTGCAATGTGATGCAACATATAACCACAGAGTTCGCGAATTCTGCAGTCCAGCTGGCATAACTGACAATAAATTTTGGAAATGAGAACTACTTTGGTTTAGTGCTAGGTTGCTAAAAAGCCCATTATATGAACCAATTTCAAAGTGGTTTTGTGAGGTTTCCCCACAATTATCAAGTCAAATGCTAGCCGTGGGTCACACTTTACCCAATGAACTCAAAACATTTGCCTTGAAAACACATTTTGCTCAATGTTTTTATTACACCCATCATCATCAGATACTAAAGACAATGTCTTGTTGGTGTAGCCATTCTTCTCTGTCCATTACCATTCATTGTAGTTGCTGGAATTCATTCTACTGATATCACTTCATAACGTGTGTGTTCTAGGTCTGCTTCTTGATTTTGTTACCAGTATTTTTACTTCCAAGAAGTACTTGTTCACCAGATTTTCTTTCAGTTCACAATGTTTTTGTGGTTCTTCTCTATATCCACCTCTCTATTGCTTCTGTTTTTTCCCCTTTTCTTGTATCCCAAGAATCCACCCTTCTCAACTGTAGCTTAAATTTCCCAAGTAAATTTTTTGATGAACTTCTTTCTTTTTTGCCTATTAAGGTGGGTTGCTGGTTAACAAATTACTCTATTTCAGAACGCTTGTTTACTCTCTGAAATTAATTATACAGAGGTGTCCTATAAAGCTGTACACCTCAAATATCAATTAATCATCTCTAGTTGAATTGCTTGTGAAATAGAAACACTGTCTTGAAAGTTGGCTGCACTGGACTTTATCAGAAGGTTGAGTACAGCTGTTTGTTCATGCATCAGTTGTTATAAGAAGCTTGTATTGTTGAGTTGTTATGGAAATGGGGCAGTTTGCATTAGAACAGCAAATTGATATTGTGGAGTGTTACATAAAGACAGGCTCTATCAAGAAATGTAAAATAAAAAAATGTTTCAAGTGATGTATCTTGGTAGGGAGCTCCTCACAACCAGCACTATCCAATATTTCTACAAGAAATGGAGGGCTGTAGGATCCATTCATAATGTGCAGAGCAGTAGGTGACCAACAGTCCCTGAAACTAAAGACCGAATTCACATGGACAATACAAGAAGTCCCTGGAAGTTGGTAAGGAGCTTATCACAGCAGGTTTGTGTGTCCCATTCATCATGCCACCATTCTTAAAAGATATGAAATTAAAAGCCTATTGTGTGAGTGTAGTGCAAGAGCTGAAATTTGAGGAACTGGAAAAATGAATTCATTATTGTAACTAGCTGTTAACATCAGCTGCTAACATTTACTTGGACCTCTTTCCTTACTTCCTGTCAGATGAAGTCTATTTTTATTTGTCAGGTTATGTAAACTCTCAGAATTGCTGATAGGGTCACAGGAAAACTCACATATTCTGCATGAAGAATCTCTCCACTCAGAGAAGATAGATGTTTGGTGTGAATTGTCCAACATGCGCATGGTTGGACCCATATTTTTCAATTGCAGCTTAAACAATGCCAGATATATAGAGGTCTTTGACTCTTTCTGTGCACAATTAACAGATGTAGAGAAGCTGTATGCAGCATTTCAACAAGATGGAGGAATCACTCACACATCCAACCAAAGTATGGCTCATATCGCCAATGTTTTCCCTCAAGATAGACTTGTCAGTAGAGGCCTCTGGCCTCTACAGTCCCCAGCTTAACACTGTATGATTTTTATTTATGGGGCACACTAAAAAGCAAAGTGTATGCTGGCAATCCTCACTCAATAGATGACCTTAAACCAAACATTACTAGAGAACTTGATAAAATCATACCTGCAGATTACATCATGTTGCTGGCAATGTCATCACATAAAGTCAGAGATGCCTGGATGCCCATGGCCCTCTCTTTCAGCAACTCTCATAAACAGGTAAATACATGTTTCTAACATTATTATTCTCTAGTCATTTTTTGTTAGTTCATTGTTATTATTCTCAGATGTTAGGCATACCAATTTTATGTAAGATACCCTACACTTCTGTTATCTAATACTGTACTATCTAAGTACCAAAATTCAAGTATTTACATTATCATTTTACTTACACTCTTTCTGTTTTCCTTCACTTGTCTGTTCAATTTATCTGTCATTATTATTTTAGTCCTGTTTGTGTTTATTTTCAGTTTGTGCATTGTAGAGTACATCCTCCTCAGAATCTGCTAAGACTATTATCATTGAGTCACAGTCAGGATTTTTGTTATGATTTAGTTCCCTGACTAGCTATCCTTCTTGAGCACTAGATGTTTTTATTCCTTTTGTAAACTTGTGAAAATCCTGACATGTCATTCTTGGATCATCATTCGTTCTAATATTCACTGAATCATTCGCATAATAAATGGAAATTTTACAGTTGTGCCACCTCTTGGAATAATTTCTGCACACTCCTTTGTTTGGAGGCATTAATTTTCAGAATGTTCTCATGTGTAAGTATATTTTCTACACTGTACATATCATGATATGCCCTTTGCTACAAGTACCTACACAGTTGTGCAAAAGGTAATTTACAGAACAAAAAACTCACTATTACAGTCACTTCCAGTACCAGTATTTCCTTTATGTGTGAGTAAAATCACACACATCAGATAAATTCTCCTCAAAAACTTAGGTCCAAACATGTCTTATTGAATGCTAAACATGTTTTTCATATCAATTGGATTACAACTCATGCATGTGTCATGATATATAGTGCATTTTCGGATGTTATGAGCTGCAAAATTCATGTTTTGCGCTGTAGCATCAGTTGTAATTAATGTGGTAGCAGAGGTCAAAGAGAACTCACTGATATTCACATTCCCCTAACTAACAAGTTTGAGGACCTGTCTTGCACTGAAACTGAAACCAAGAGGGTAAAATTCACTTCACCTACACCTGCTGCATCCTGTGTCTAGACAGGGCAAATGCAAAAAAGTAAGATTCTATTAATCACCTTCAGTTCAAGCATAAGGGAAATGGCAGCAAAGGATGTGAAAGAACATCATAGGATGTCAATGTGTATGCGTTCGGGTTTCATTTAAAGGGTTTAAAATGCTATTTTGGCAGCCATTGTGGAAACAAGGTCTCTACATCTACATCTACATCTACATCCATACTCCACAAGCCACCTGACGGTGTGTGGCAAAGGGTACCTTGAGTACCTCTATCGGTTTTCCCTTCTATTCCAGTCTCGTATTGTTCGTGGAAAGAAAGATTGTCGGTATGCCTCTGTGTGGGCTCTAATCTCTCTGATTTTATCCTCATGATCTCTTCACGAGCTATACGTAGGAGGGAGCAATATACTGCTTGACTCCTCAGTGAAGGTATTGTGGGGCGGCGGGTGGAAAAATAAATATTTATGTGTTTCTTTTGTATTGCTGTTCTCAACACAGGCTCTCTAACTACAATGTTGGCAACCAGAAAGTGATTAGCAAAAATGTGATGCCTGCAATTAAAGTTCACTGTGCCCACTCTGATGGAGAAAAAGTTATTGATTATTGAAGTTCATTACTCTGAGGATTTAGGATGATGTCTGGGATTCATAGAAAATGCAGTTTACTACAACAATTTTCACTATATTCTGAAAACAATAAAGCATAAAATTACAGACAAATGATTACCCATATCAGCTATTGTACTGTCAGAGCTGTTCAGAGTCTATTGTGTGGATCCTATTATCCCTAGATAACGAAACTGTTCAATAACCATTACTGATGTAAATGTTCAAATCGAATGCTCACCAAAATTTGATGTTAATACTCATCAAACACCATGCTAGTAATGGTAGAAAGTCTGTCCTGCAGCGACACGTGAAAATACGACATACACACACTGAGAAGAAATCACTGGAGTCATTCTGCAATTAACTCTTTACCCCAGTGTGAACTCATTGTTACGTCCATACCGAGTTATATAACATGGGATCCAAGGCTGTTCTTTGCAACTGCCCAAACGTGATGCGGCTTCCAATATGGAGTGCGCTCTGATACGAATCTAGAAGAGAACTGGGGCATTATTCTAGATTGCATGTTCTTGTTTATATAGCCACGGTGTGGACCGCCAAAGGAACAGCCGACAACATTTGCCTTACTGACTAACTGCTGGGCTAGCAAAACACCGCTTCAAGATACTAAATAATTAATTGCTTCAGTTGCTGAAGGCCAATGAAGCTCTCGAGTTAATTGTGCAATCAGCAGACAGGCAAGTATCTGTAATAAAATTCTAATGTGGCTAGGTTAAATACTTTAGGTGAGAGAATTATTTTAGTTGTACTGCACGCAATAGATGAGCTCTGAACTTGTCCTTTGGAGAGAC
This sequence comes from Schistocerca serialis cubense, assembly GCF_023864345.2. Classification (NCBI taxonomy): domain Eukaryota; kingdom Metazoa; phylum Arthropoda; class Insecta; order Orthoptera; family Acrididae; genus Schistocerca; species Schistocerca serialis. The sequence continues at coordinate 87,234,536 of NC_064640.1, read as the reverse complement.
GCTACAGCTATAGTTTTATAGCTACCTTTTTGAAACTTCTCACATCTTTGTTATTATAGCATATCTCCCTTCTACCTAAATCTAAACATCCTGGCTTTATCTAATCACTTACTTAATCTATCTTGCTTCTGAACTTTTAGGACACAAAAACAGAAAATCATGAATGTCAACCAAAATATTACTTTGTGAGATACAGCATGCTGTTTCCATTAAATTACAATGAAAAAGGAATCTGAATATAAAATTTTGAAGCTTCTAGCTCCTTCCTGTTGTTGTAAAACATCCAAATTTTGAAAACTGTTGAAGTTATTAAACCGAAACTTAACACGTTATCATTTTAGCATCACTCCTGACATGCTATTAACTTTTCAGATTATTTACTTTATTTTTAAGGTATTGCACAACATTCATGACATCATAGCTAGTTACAGTGGACTAGGCTGGTGCACAATGGAAAGCATATGAATTTTATATGGCATGAGTAGGCTGCTTTCCTACAGTATGTTCTTGAAACTTCAACAAAAGCACATACCGAGATACTGAGCATCTCTCTTGCAGAGTCTTCCACTGGAGTTTATCTATCACCTCCATAATGCTTTCGCGATTACTAAATGATCCTGTAACAAAGCACGCTGCTCTCCGTTGGATCTTCTCTATCTCTTCTACCAACCCTACCTGGTATGGATCCCACACCAGTGAGCAGTATTCAAGCAGTGGGTGAACAAGTGTACTGTAACCTACTTCCTTTGTTTTTGGACTGCATTTCCTTAGGATTCTTTCAATGAATCTCAGTCTGGCATCTGCTTTATTGACGAATAATTTTATGTGGTCATTCCATTTTAAATCACTCCTAATGCGTACTCCCAGATAATTTATGGAATTAACTGCTTCCAGTTGCTGATCTGCTATATTGTAGCTAAATGATAAAGGATCTTTCTTTCTATGTATTCGCAGCACATTACACTTGTCTCCATTGAGATTCAATTGCCATTCCCTGCGCCATGCATCAATTCGTTGCAGATCTTCCTGCATTTCAGTAAAATTTTCCATTGTTACAACTTCTCGGTATACTACAGCATCATCCACAAAAAGCCTTAGTGAACTTCTGATGTTATCCACAAGGTCATTTATATGTACTGTGAATAGCAACGGTCTTACGACACTCCCCTGTAGCACACCTGAAATCACTCTTACTTTGGAATACTTCTCTCCATTGAGAATGACATGCTGCATTCTGTTATCTAGGAACTCTTCAATCCAATCACGCAATTGGTCTGATAGTCCATGTGCTCTTACTTTGTTCATTAAACAACTGTGGTGAACCGTATCAAACGCCTTGCGGAAGTCAAGAAAAAAAAACACGACATCTACCTGGGAACCCATGTCTATGACCCTCTGAGTCTCATGGACGGATAGTGTGAGCTGGGTTTCACACAATCATTTTTTTTAAACCCATGCTGATTCCTACAAAGTAGATTTCTAGTCTCCAGAAAAGTCATTGTACTAGAACATAATATGAGTTCCAAAATTCTACAACTGCTCGACATGAGAGATATAGGTCTATAGTTCTGCACATCTGTTTGACGTCCCTTCTTGAAAATGGGGATGACCTGTGCCCTTTTACAACCTTTTGCAATGCTACGCTACTCTAGAGACCTATGGTACACAGCTGCAAGAAGTGGTGCAAGTTCCTTCGCGTACTCTGTGTAAAATCGAACTGGTATCCCATCAGGTCCAGTGGTCTGCAACTGTAGATTATGTCACACATTGGGATGAACAATGCAGTTATGATGATTACTTTGGAATTAAATAAACAGTTTATTTACTTTTTTGCACACATCTCGCTTTTATTTGCATCATTAAGAAAGAAATGAGCCAGAGGCTGTCAAATGAAAACCTTTGAAGGGATCGCAATATCGTAATGCCACTCCTTATGGAAGAAGTTGAGGTCCCTGTGGGAGCACTGGAAGGATGTGGGCACACATCCAAGTAAGCATGTGCATGCTTCAATCCACTGCAATTACTAGTGCCAAAAACAGATAAATGGAGGCTGCAAAAGGAGAGCAAATGTGTGTATTGGGTTTCTTTACAGCAGGGGGAGCATGGGTAGTGGAAATTCTTCGAACAATGGCACATATGTATGAAGTACACTGTATGTCCATTGCAAGGGTCAAGGAGTGGCACAAGAGATTCAAGGAATAATGGATGTCATTGGCTGATGACAGTCAATCTGGAAGATCACACCACATTGCCAATGTCACCATCCAGCTGGTGGATACACTTTCTATAGAACATGGGTGATTCTTGGCGGCAGCCATTGTCCCAGAAGTCCAATTGAGCACTGGAACTGCAAGGGGCATTCAGTGCTATCTGTACACTTGTGCCAGTCTTCGATACATTTCCATTCACCAAACTCTTTCCACTGTCAGGAAACACACTAAATCCCTCTGTTCTTCTTTGGATGCTTCCATTTCTCTGTTTTCAGTGCTACGGTTCCTTCCTGACAAGGGGCAACATCCTTTTTGGTAGTTGCAGTCTACATGGTTGACTGGTCTGATAAAACAGTTACTCATTCAAATCTTTGGATGGAGACCACTCTACACCTACATAATTACTCTGCAACTCATACGTAAGTGACCGGCAGAGGGTTCTTTGAACCCTCTTGAAGCTATTTCGCTACCATTCCATTCTCAAAGAGTGCGTGGGAAGAATGAACACTTAAATATTTATGAGTGAGCTCCGATATCTCCTATTTTATTATGATGATCATTCCTCCATACGTAGGTGGATGCAAACAAAATGTTTTCACATTCAGAGGAGAAAGTTACTGATTGAAATTTTGTGAAAAGCTCTCCATACAAAGAAAACTGGCTATGTTTTAATGATTGCCACCCCAACTCACATAACATATCCATGGCATTCTCCCCCCTATTTCACAATAATACTAGTCCAGCTGCCATCCTTTGAATTTTTTCAATGTCCTCTGTAAATCCTATCTGATACAGATATCATACTGTCCAGCAATACTACAGAAGAAATATAGGTGTAATGCCTTGACTGTTGTGACAGTGCCACGACATTCAAAAGTGCCGCTACGTTAGTACGCGAACACGGCGATAGAGGCGCTCCGCAGCTCGGCCGAGCGCGGGAGCGCCACCTGGCTATGAACGGCGCCGGCCGCATGTCACGGCACGGCAGTCGAATGACAGATACGGAGTTAGTAACATGTAACCCGCTAGTGTTTCTACTTTTGTATATCCACGCAATTTATTAGTGATTAAAGGTTATAACACTTTTTGGCGACGAGGTCGGATATTTTTTTTCTTGCGTTGTGGAATTGTGTGTTCGTGTCGGGGCAGACATGGAACAGCTTATGCAAGCGCTTATTGAACAACAAACACAGCTGACGGCTGCTATTCAGGCGTTGTCGACGTCGCTTACTCATCGTCTGTCTTCCTCTTCTCCGCCTCCGTTCCGTCCTTATGACGAGGCCGCTGAAGACTGGGAGGATTATGAGAAGCGTTTGCGGCAACACTTCTTGGCTCTCGGCGTTGTCGACGCTCCTATGTGTAAGTCGTTATTTCTATCTTGGATTTCCCCACGGATCTATCAGCTGCTATCTCAGTTAGCCCCTCTGCAGGAACCTGCCTCTCTGTCCTTCCAAGAAATGTGTGACTTATTGTCTAACTATTACCGAAAAAACACCCATGTCGTTGCCGCCCGCGTGGCTTTCTACCGGTGTCGTAAACAGCCCCATCAATCTTACCGGGCTTGGGCGGCGGAACTACACGGTCTGAGTCGGAAATGTCAGTTTGTCACGGACACTCATCATGAGTCTTACGCTGATTCAATGGTTAGGGACGCTATTTTACGGCTTGCTCCTGATAAAGAAGTTCGGCAACGTGCCTTACAATTGCCAAACCCGTCGTTGTCGGAAGTTCTCAGCATCGCTCAATCGTTTGAAGTGTCTCCCGCTGCTGGTGCGCAAATAGACGCGTGGTGTGATGTAGGCGCTGTGCAAACCACTTTCGACGCAGACAATTTGCCTGTTTCACAGGGAAACGACGATGTGGCGGCGGTGCACTCGCGTCAACAACGTCGCGTTGGGCCGCCACGCTCGCAGCGAAAACAGCAACCACAGAAGCAGGTTCGTTCCGCCCTTCCTTCTTGTCCACGTTGTTTCGTACAGCATGACAGGGCCGCGTGTCCAAAACGTTGGGCCACGTGTAATTCATGTAGGAAAAAAGGCCACATTGCTTCTGTGTGTCAGTCCCCTAAAGTTCCTGTCGACGAGGACGAGGCATCGGACATGGATGTTAACTGTGTGCTTTCTCAAACGAATAAGTTGTTTGTTACTGTTCGTGTTCTGGATAAAGACATTCGCATGCAAGTGGACACTGGTTCTGCAGTAACTCTCATTAATTCTCGCACGTATTTGGAGTTGGGCTCCCCTCCCTTGTCTCCAGTTACGCGAAATCTACGAACTTATAATAAGCAGAAAATTCCTATCGTTGGCCAGTTTGATGCTTCCACTGCCTACAAGTCTGTTGTTAGGCCCCTCACGTTTTATGTGGTGGATCATGCGGGCACTGAAAACCTGTTCGGTTATGATGCTTTCCAGTTGTTTGGGTTCTCCATTGATGATGATGTGCACCTCATATCTGAGGACATTCCATATCAACAGCTGGATGGCTTGTGTTCTGAATTCTCGTCCGTGTTCTCTGCTGGTCTGGGTCGTGCCAAGGATTTTGAAGCCCACATTACTCTTAAACCTACGGCTCGCCCTAAGTTTTTCTGGGCACGCCCTATTCCGATGGCGTTGCGTGCACCTTTCAAAGCTGAGATAGACGGGTTAACGGCTTCGGGGATTCTCCTTCCTGTTACCTCCAGCGAATGGGCATCGCCCATCGTGGTGGTTTCTAAACCAAACGGGAGTCTGCGATTGTGTGGTGATTTTAAAGCCACTGTCAACGCTCAAAGCCTCATTGACACTTATCCTCTTCCCCGTCCTGAGGAGTTATTTACCAAGCTCGCTGGGGGCCAGTTCTTTTCCAAACTTGACTTATCGGAGGCGTACCATCAGTTGCCGTTGGATGCATCTTCCAAGGAATTTCTCGTCATCAACACTCCTTGTGGGTTGTATCAGTACCAGCGGTTACCATTTGGCGTCGCTAGCGCGCCGGCCATTTTTCAGCGGTTTTTGGAACAGCTCACGGCTTCCGTTCCCGGCTGCATCAACTACCTGGATGACATTGTTGTCACGGGGGCCTCCACTGAGGAGCACCTTCGCAATTTGCGTTCACTGTTTCGGGTTCTGCATTCGGCTGGGTTGAAGTGCAATCTGGACAAGTCACAGTTCTTCCAACCCTCCGTTGTGTATCTTGGTTTCCACTTGTCCCGTGAGGGTATACGTCCTCTACGACAGCACGTTGCGGCCATTACCGCTCTACCCCGGCCGTCTACGGTCAAAGAACTTCAGGCGTTTCTAGGCAAGGTTGCTTATTATCACAAATTCATTCCCTCCGCGGCGGCGGTGGCTCATCCTCTGCATCAGCTGTTACGCAAAAACGTTCCTTTCTGTTGGTCCGCCGAGTGTGAGCAGGCTTTTGTCCGCCTGAAGGCTCATTTGCAGTCGGCGCCTTGTCTTGCCACATTCCGTCCGGGTCAGCACTTGGTTCTGGCGACTGACGCGTCACAGTATGGCCTAGGGGCTGTTCTCGCCCATCGGTATGAGGATGGGTCGGAACGACCCATCGCCTACGCTTCCAAGACCCTCAATGATACCCAACGGCGTTACTCTCAAATAGAAAAGGAGGCGCTCGCTATCATTTATGCTCTAAAAAAGTTCAGCGTTTTTTTGTATGGTTCTAAGTTTCACCTCATCACCGACCACAAGCCGCTGGTCTCTCTGTTCAGCCCCTCGGCGTCGCTTCCGGATAAGGCAGCTCACCGCCTGCAACGTTGGGCCTTATACTTGTTTCGTTTTCACTATGAGATTCACTATCGCCCCACGGCCCAGCACGCCAACCCTGACGCGTTGTCGCGTTTGCCGATGGGCCCCGACCTGGTTTTCGATCAAGATGAACTACTGTTTCCACATTGATGAGGACGAACGTCGTGCGGTCGAGGGTTTTCCACTTACAGGTTCGCAGGTCATGTCGGCTACTGCGCGGGACCCGGTCCTGCGTCAGGTGATCGGTTTTGTTCAGCGGGGTTGGCCGGACAGGACCAAGGGCCGGGCATCGGATCCCCTTCGCAACTACCATGCCTTGCGCCTTCGTCTGTCTGTTCGTGAGGGTATTGTTCTTCTGGCCACGGATGGCGCATCTCCACGGGTTGTGGTGCCCGCCTCTCTTCGCAAAGAAGTTCTCAAACTATTGCATGAGGGCCATTGGGGGATTTCTCAGACTAAGTCCCTGGCCTGCAGGCACGTTTATTGGCCAGGTATTGATTCGGACATCGCCCACATGGTCGCTGCGTGTGATCAGTGTGTTCAACAACTGGCTGCGCCTCGTACTCTGCCCTCTCCGTGGCCTGATCCGGCGCAGCCATGGGAACGGGTGCACGCTGACTTTGCCGGCCCCTTCCTCGGTACTTATTGGCTACTGTTGATTGACACCTTCTCGAAGTTTCCGTTTGTTGTTCGCTGTCCATCGCCCACCACTGCGGTGACGACGCTGGCTTTGTCCAAAATCTTTGCGCTAGAAGGTCTTCCATCCACGATTGTCACGGACAATGGCCCTCAGTTCTCTTCGCAGGCCTTCCATGATTTTTGTACTGGACAAGGGATTCATCATGTTACAGCACCGCCCTTCCATCCGCAATCGAAGCCAAATGAAAAAATTCCTTAGTGATTTTTCCACAGATGACGCTCTGTTGCAATTTCTGAGTTCTTATCGCTTCACGCCTCTGGGTGATCGCAGCCCTGCTGAACTCTTGCATGGCCGCCAACCGCGCACTCTACTGCACCTGCTTCACCCTGCCAGGCCTTGTACTGTGTCCCCTAGTGCGGGAAAATACCCGGTGGGCGCCGACATGTGGGCACGGGGGTATGGATCTCGCCCTAAATGGATTCCAGGAGTGGTCCAGGCTCTTCGTGGCCGCCGGCTTTGTGAAATACATACGGACGACGGCATGGTTGTTCGCCATTACGACCAGATGCGCCCACGGGTGGTGGCCACGCCGGTACCACCGCCCCTTCTTTCGTCTCCACCAGCCCCAGAAGCCAGTCCTGTCGCTGCTGCTGATCTTCCGGGCGTGTTGCTGCCGCCGCCATCGCTACCGCTTCCGAGTACGCCGGAACCAGCCCCAATCGCGACGCCGCCTTCTCCGGGACCCATCTCGCTGGAGCACACCCCCAGGTCCACGACACCTATGGATGCTGCTCCGGAGTTTTCACCCATCATCTCGTCCAGGAGGCACGTTCCACGCGCAAGCTTCCGTCCTGGACATTTTCGACCATACTCTCGTGTTTCTCCGCGGGATCTTCTCGGGGCCTCCCAAGAGGCCATGGATGTCTCCGCACTGCCGTGTCTCCAAGGAAGTGAGAGTTTTTTTTTTTTTTTTTTTTTTTCAAGGGGGGAAAAGTGTTGTGACAGTGCCACGACATTCAAAAGTGCTGCTACGTTAGTACGCGATCACGGCGATAGAGGCACTCCGCAGCTCGGCCGAGCACGGGAGCGCCACCTGGCTATGAACGGCGCCGGCCGCATGTCACGGCACGGCAGTCGAATGACAGATACGGAGTTAGTAACATGTAACCCGCTAGTGTTTCTACTTTTGTATTTCCACGCAATTTATTAGTGATTAAAGGTTATAACATTGACATTTTACAAGTCAGAGCATGGAATATTAGATCTCTTAATTGGGTAGCCAGGTTAGATAACTTAAAAATAGAAATGGATAGTTTTAACTTAGATATAGTGGGAATTAATGAAGTGCAGCAGCAAGAAGAACAGCACTTCTGATCAAGTAACTGCAAGGTTATCAAAAAATTCAGTATGGTAATGCAGTGAATGATAAGACAGACAAATTTTTCAGCACATGAAAATTTAATTGTGATGTATGACTGGAGTTCAATAAAGGAAGAGAAGGAAAAATAGTAGGTGAATGTGGACAGGGAGAATGAATGAAACCGGAAGCTACCTAGTAAAATTTTGCACAGAGCATAATTTAATCATAACCAACACTTGGTTTAAGAATCATGTAAGGAATTTGCATATGTGTAAGACACCTGGGGCCACTGGAAGTCGGCAGATCAGTTACATAATGGCAAGACAGAGATTTAGAAACAAGATTTTAAACTTTAAGACATTCACAGGGACAGAGGTGGGCTCTGACCATAATTTATTGGTTTTGAACTGTAGACTACATAGATGATCACATAGGAAAAACACAAGACCTGGTAGAAATCCCTGGATATCACAGGAGATACTGAATTTAACTGATGAAAAGAGAAGGCATAAAAACACAGCCAATCGAATAGGTGAAAGGGAATACAGAAGTCTAACAATTGATAATGACTTAAAAGATGAGGAGGACATGGGAGATATAAAAATTGAAGATGAATTTGATAGAGCACTGAAAGGCCCCTTGAGCATATTATGTTACTTCTGATTTAGTGAGATTTATGGGAGAGACAGCCATGAAAAAATTATTCTATCTGATATGGAAGATATACACTACTGACCATTAAAATTGCTACACCACGAAGATGACATGCTATAGATGCGAAATTTAACCGACAGGAAGAAGATGCTGTGATATGCAAATGATTAGCTTTTCAGAGCATTCACACAAGGTTAGTGCCGGTGGGGACACCTACAACGTGGTGACATGAGGAAAGTTTCCAACCGATTTCTCAAACACAAACAGCAGTTGACCGGCATTGCCTGGTGAAACGTTGTTGTGACGCTTCATGTAAGGAGGAGAAATGTGTACCATCACGTTTCCGACATTGATAAAGGTCGGATTGTAGCCTATCGCGATTTCAGTTTATTGTATCGCGACATTGCTGCTTGCATTGGTCGAGATCCAATGACTGTTAGCAGAATATGGAATTGGTGGGTTCAGGAGGGTAATACAGAACGTCGTGCTGGATCCCAACGGCCTCATAACACTAGCAGTCGAGATGACAGGCATCTTATTCGCATAGCTGTAATGGATCGTGCAGCCACATCTCGATCCCTGAGTCAACAGATGGGGATGTTTGCAAGTCAACAACCATCTGCACTAACAGTTCGACTATGTTTGCAGCAGTATGGCCTATTAGCTCGGAGACCATAGCTGCAGTTACCCTTGACGCTGCATCACAGACAGGAGCGCCTCCGATGGTGTACTCAGCGACGAACCTGGTTACACGAATGGCAAAACGTCATTTTTCAGATGAATCCAGGTTCTGTTTACAGCGTCATGATGGTCGCATCCGTGTTTGGTGACATCGAGGTGAATGCACATTGGAAGCGTGTATTCGTCATCACCATACCGGCATATCACCCGGCATGATGGTATAGGGTGCCATTGGTTACACATCTCGGTCACCTCTTGTTCGCATTGACAGCACTTTGAACAGTGGACGTTACATTTCAGATGTGTTATGACCCGTGGCTCTACCCTTCATTTGATCCCTGCGAAACCCTACATTTGAGCAGGATTATGCACAACCGCATGTTGCAGGTCCTGTACGGGCCTTTCTGGATACAGAAAATGTTCGACTGCTGCCCTGGCCAACACATTCTCTAGATCTCTCACAAATTGAAAAAGGCTGGTCAATGGTGGCCAAGCAACTGGCTCATCACAATACGCCAGTCACTACTCTTGGTGAACTGTCGTATCGTGTTGAAGCTGCATGGCCAGCTGTACCTGTACACGCCATCCAAGCTCTGTTTGACTCAATGCCCAGGCATATCAAGGCCATTATTATGACCAGGGTGGTTGTTCTGGGTACTGATTTCTCAGGATCTATGCACCCAAATTGCGTGAAAATGTAATCACATGTCAGTTCTAGTATAATATACAGGGTGTTTCAAAAATGACCAGTATATTTGAAACGGCAATAAAAACTAAACGAGCAGCGATAGAAATACACCGTTTGTTGCAATATGCTTGGGACAACAGTACATTTTCAGGCGGACAAACTTTCGAAATTACAGTAGTTACAATTTTCAACAACAGATGGCGCTGCAAGTGATGTGAAAGATATAGAAGACAACGCAGTCTGTGGGTGCGCCGTTCTGTACGTCGTCTTTCTGCTGTAGGCGTGTGCTGTTCACAACGTGCAAGTGTGCTGTAGACAACATGGTTTATTCCTTAGAACAGAGGATTCTTCTGGTGTTGGAATTCCACCGCCTAGAACACAGTGTTGTTGCAACAAGACGAAGTTTTCAACAGAGGTTTAATGTAACCAAAGGACCGAAAAGCGATACAATAAAGGATCTGTTTGAAAAATTTCAACGGACTGGGAACGTGACGGATGAACGTGCTGGAAAGGTAGGGCGACCGCGTATGGCAACCACAGAGGGCAACGCGCAGCTAGTGCAGCAGGTGATCCAACAGCGGCCTCGGGTTTCCGTTTGCCGTGTTGCAGCTGAGGTCCAAATGACGCCAACATCCACGTATCGTCTCATGCGCCAGAGTTTACACCTCTATCCATACAAAATTCAAACGCGGCAACCCCTCAGCGCCACTACCATTGCTGCACGAGAGACATTTGCTAACGATATAGTGCACAGGATTGATGACGGCGATATGCATGTGGGCAGCATTTGGTTTACTGACGAAGCTTATTTTTACCTGGACGGCTTCGTCAATAAACAGAACTGGCGCATATGGGGAACCAAAAAGCCCCATGTTGCAGTCCCATCGTCCCTGCATCCTCAAAAAGTACTGGTCTGAGCCGCCATTTCTTCCAAAGGAATCATTGGCCCATTTTTCAGATCCGAAACGATTACTGCATCACGCTATCTGGACATTCTTCGTGAATTTGTGGCGGTACAAACTCCCTTAAACGACACTGCGAACACCTCGTGGTTTATGCAAGATGGTGCCCGGCCACATCGCATGGCCGACATCTTTAATTTCCTGAATGAATATTTCGATGATCGTGTGATTGCTTTGGGCTATCCGAAACATACAGGAGGCGGTGTGGATTGGCCTCCCTATTCGCCAGACATGAACCCCTGTGACTTCTTTCTGTGGGGACACTTGAAAGACCAGGTGTACCGCCAGAATCCAGAAACAATTGAACAGCTGAAGCAGTACATCTCATCTGCATGTGAAGCCATTCCGCCAGACACGTTGTCAAAGGTTTCGGGTAATTTCATTCAGAGACTACGCCATATTATTGCTACGCATGGTGGATATGTGGAAAATATCGTACTATAGAGTTTCCCAGACCGCAGTGCCATCTGTTGTTGAAAATTGTAACTACTGTAATTTCGAAAGTTTGTCTGCCTGAAAATGTACTGTTGTCCCAAGCATATTGCAACAAACGGTGTATTTCTATTGCTGCTCGTTTAGTTTTTATTGCCGTTTCAAATATACCGGTCATTTTTGAAACACCCTGTATTTGTCCAATGAATACCCGTTTATCATCTGCAATTCTTCTTGGTGTAGCAATTGTAATGGCCAGTAGCATATTACACAGTCTAAATACTCTCAGACTCTAAAAAGAATGTAATAATTTGAATTCGAAAGAAGGCAGGTGTTGACAGGTGTGAATACTACTACCTGACCATAAGCCTTGGTTGCAATATATTGACACAGATTATTTACAGAAGAACAGAAATATGGGTAGAGGCTGACCTCAGGGGAAGATCAGTTTGTGTTTCAGAGAAATGTAGCAATGTGTGAGGTAATACTGACAGTACAACTTATCCTAGAAGATGGATTGAGGAAACACAAAATTATGTTTGCTTCATTTTATCTCTGCAGAAAGGTTTTGACAATGTTCACTGGACTATGTTCACTGAAATTTTAAAGGTAGCAGGGATAAATATATGGTCCAAATGGCTATTTGCAATTTGTACAGAAACCAGACTGTAGTTAGAAGAACCAAAGGAAATGAAAGGGAGGCAGTAGTGAGGATAGGAATGAGGCAGTATTGTAGCCCATCTCCAGTGTTATTCAGTCTGTACATTGAGCAAGTTGTGAAGCTGACCAACTAGAAACTTGGAAAGGGAATTAAAATTCAGGAAGAAGAAATAAGAACTTTGCTGTTTGCTGATAACATTGCAATTCTGTAAGAGACAGCTAAGGACTAGGAAGAGCACTTTAATGGGGTGGATGGTGTCTTTAAAGGAGATTATAAGATGAACATCTACGAAAGTACAAACAATGAGAATGAACTGTAGTTGAAGTATATTGCTGAGGAAATTAGATTGGGGAATGAGACAATAAATGTAGTATATGAGACTTGTTACGTGAGTGGCAAAGTAACAGGTGATGGCTGAATCACAAAAGAAATAAGATGCAAACTGGCAATAGAAATAAAAGCATTTCTGCAAAAAAAGAATTAACATCTAACATAAATCTTAATACTGTGAAGTCTTCTCTGAAGGTGTTTATATGGAGTGTAGCCTTTTATGGCAGTGAAAGGAGAGCGATAGGCAATTCTGACAAGAAGAAGATGGGAGGTTTTGATATGTTGTGCTGTAGAAGAATGTTGAATATTGGAATGGTAGATCGAATAAACAAATGAGGAGTTACTGTCTCAAATTAAATAAAAACAAATTTAGACACAATTTGACTAAAGGAATAGATTGGTTGGTAGGGGACATCCTGAGATATCAAGGAATTATCAGTTTAGTAAAGGAAGTAAGTGTGTATGGGGGCAGGGGGGGAGGGAAGTAAATACTGTAGAGGGAGACCAAAGCTTGATTACAGTAAGCACATTCAACTGGATGTAGGTTGTGGGAGTTATGCAGAGATGAAGAGACTTGTACAGGACAGACTAGCATGGAGACAGGGCTCGCTTAAGCCCAAGTAACACAAACTACTGCTTGGAGTGCTAAGCTAAGAAGGATGCCAGTGGCACCACTGCTTAAGATTTCTATACAACACATAAAATGGTTAGAAGTGACTGCTTGGCGCACCAGTGGTGCTCAGTGCAATATCTGTGTATGTTATGGAGGAAGTGGATGATTAGGGAAGGTAAACTTTCCATAGTGAATGTATACAATAGTAGTGGAACAAAGCAAATGTATCAGACACAGCAGCGATGATGTCATCCAAGATGGTGGCCTGTAGACTTGGCAACAGCACATGGTGTCATCCAGGATGGCAGCCATGACATCAGCTGATGATGCAAGTACCGTTATCCAAGATGGGTGGAAAGTGCCACGGATCCCTGCCACGCCCCACTGGCAGTAAGTTCAAATTCCATCATGCAATGCAACCTCTAATAACCTAAGAAAATGTAGTGAAGATAGGTCAATTGGGCTACCTCCACTAACCTAATAAAATGGCGGGAAAGAAAAGGCACTTGGGCTACCTCCACTAACCTAAGTCATCCGACCGTCAACTCTTCCTCGGGATTGGTAGGAAGTTTGAACTTTGGAGGGACGATAGGTCAATTGGGCAATCTCTATTAACCAAAGAAAATGGCGAGAAAGAAAGGGTACTTAAGTTACCTCCACTAACCTAACTTATCTGACCGCCACCTTGTCCTAGGAAATGGCGGGAAGAGGACTCAACCCGTGCTGGACATAAGTCTTTATTTTGCATGCACTATTTATTTAAAAAATTAGAGGCAGTACTACCATCAAGTGTAGCTGCCATGAGGTCCAGTGCCCATCTGATCTAGTACACAGCACTGCCACCATAGGACGCTGTCATCAATTCCATGCCGTAACCCAAGATGGTGGGGTAAAATGGCGGGAAACAATGTGGTCGCCACAAGGTCCGGGTCTAGTACACAGTACCGCCAACAAAGAGCATTGTCGTCTGTTCCATGACATAATTCAAGATGACTGTCTGGAAGGGAAAATGACTCAGCCTGCACTGCGCTACTGGAGAGAGGAGGAGTGTACTTTATTTCTTTTGGAACAATTTATTTAGGGATGGATTTAAGATAGTATATTTATCACACTGATACAGAACACACGCTCTGACATGCTTGGGGTCACACCACACAGCCCACAGACCTGTAAACTACTCCTAAATAATGCTCTGCAGACATGCAAACAACTCCTAAGTTACCAAAATAATTTCAGTACACAGCACACAGACATGCAAACTTCTCCTAAATAATGCAGTACACTGATGTGCAGACACGAAATCAACTCATAAACTGTCCAAATAACGCATAGCACAGCCTACAGACCTGCTCACAAAATAATGCAACAGACACGCAGACAACGTGCCCAGGCACCGCCCACCACCCTCTATCCACTGGACCGCACAGAATGCAATCACACATGCACCCAGAAGTCGGGATGCACTGGCACCCCCCACGAAGTGACTGATAGGTGTCAATTTGGGTCCATCAAGCATGAGGCGGCGGCATCCCTTTCATACTTGACACCTGATAAATTCCTCTCAAAATATATGACCACCCAGGCACTGTTGCTCACGCAACTGGACGGGAGCCAAGAGTGATTTGCAGAGTGTGGACGCTCCAAGGGCATGCAAGCCTCAACACTGCCATGAGCCACTGCCAGATGCAAGCCAGCATGAGCCATCACTCTCACACCGCTGCCGACGGCATGTCAAAGTTACCTCTACAGTTAAAGTTCTTCGAGTGTTACACTGACATCACATGTCAATCTAAATAAGTGCCAAGTCATCCTCTAAACAGCATGCACGTGTGTTCCTGCTCCAGGTGTGATCCCTCTCTCTACCTGCAGTCCAGCGAAGACAAAATTGCCGAGCGACTCTTCCTTGCAGACGCTGCAGAAATCTGTTCCAGAATAGCACAGGCTGGTTTCTCCCTAGCGATTCTAGTAGGGCATGTGTAACGTGCGGCTAACACATCGCTGCGTGTAGCTACATACCACACATCTAGCAACATTCTCAATGTTATACTGAAGCCATATGGCTATCTAAAATAAGATGCAAGTCGAACTCTCGAAAATTGTATAGTGCCCCAGAAATACTTAACGTGCAGTTTTGTAGGAGCTTTCGTGATGTCTCGGCTTGTACACATGGAAATTCTTGCCCTGAAATAACCTGTTTACGAAAATAGTGCAGTATAATGTCGAATGCATTCTTCCTCGTGATCCTAACGTGGCACCTCATCCACCACATGTTACCCTTCCTGCTTTCAACATACACAAACATTCTCATTGCCATCTAGAGACTCCTATATCCCAGCACAAAGGATGTCTTGTGAATGAATTGTGCATTGGGATTGGCTCTTATCGAATTTATCAACGGAATTACTGATGCCGCCGGTGTGGAAGCACCATCCATCTTTTTTTTCTTTCAGCAGCAAAAAAACTATTTTACACATATCGCCGTACTGCATCGACAATTAAACCTTGCAAAGTGCTCCTACATATCGTCAAATACTGAAAAACTCTTACTCAATTACACTGCTCTCCCACAGAGGACACGAGCTTTAATATTAGAGTGTGAAACCGATCTCCAACCCAGCAATATATAATGCCTATAATGTCAATATAGTAAACATACAATTCGTCTCCTGCACCATACAAAACCACCCCTTTTACATCATTCGTACATATACCGCGAAGACAGACAGCACCGTATACACTCCTCACAGCACTAGATATTTCCCTGCAAGGTCGGCGGTCATCCACGCCCGACATGTGACCAGAGCGCCCTCAGTGGACCGAAGTCACTCTGACAGCTGTTCTACAAATTCGAGCTTGTTTCCCCTCAGCAGAATCACATTACTGTTTCTGGTCCAAATGTGATTCCTTCCTTGCTTTATACACCACCTCCAGACTGTGGGATTACAAGAACACATGTATTTTCGCATGGTTTGCCATAATATTATACCATTTTCGCGGTACTTCTCGATATCATTCACACATAAGTATCCTACCGATTGCTTGTGCACATAATTCCGAAGATATAGTCTGGAAATTATTTCTCTACAAACCCCAAACTTTAGCAAGGTGGAGCGTGCTATTGACCCATGAGTAACTAGAAACTTATCCCATCTGCGAAGATCTTTACGTGAGAACTCTATAAAAAAATAGAGTAAACTGATATTTCCACTCGCTGATACCGATGTCGGTGATGTAACAGATTACAAATCATCCCTATAATTTACAAAGTCGAATAACGTGTTTCTCACGTCTAGAGAACCAGTAAACGTGTCTTTCACTTGCTACATTCCTATAATCCAACAGACCTCTCCATTGAGACGGCTCCTACCGTTAACGGGAAACGTGGATCATTCCCACACAGGTTACCAGCGCTGCGCGCCAAACAGGCATAGACGGAATCATCCCTGTACTTACAACTAAATGTTACGATTTCTGTCTCAGTTGAGCAACATTGGACAATGAGCGAAGTATCAGAAATACACTCTGTTGACAGCTGTGGCTCTGGAAATATAAATATCGGTACCATTCTTATGACTTGACATACTCTTCCCTTTGCTATTACAGTACTCCACGTCAAATCCATACCTTCCTTACAACTGTGCATAGTCATTTCTTTTGCACATGTCAGAACACAAACACATACTTCGTAAGCCTGATGGTCAAGGCGAACCTATCACGCACCACCTACTACTAAGTGTAATACTCCGCCAATAAATGATTGCAGACAATACAAAATAATACTGAGAGAAAATCAGCGATGGGTGGACATGTCTCAATAAGTTTTTCAGAAAGAGATGAGTGATCGTCTTACAAACCGCCAGATTTTAAAAAACCCGATCACGACAACTACTGTATGCTGCTGTCACAAGCGGTCTTGGGTCTACAGGTGCACCCAAGTATCCATGTTAAAAGCTATACTGGCTTTATAAATCGAGGTGTGGCATTACCTCCAAATGAACTGGTTTTTCCAGACAAATAACGATACTGTGATCGCCAGAGTGTATGTTATCACACCAGCAGTGTGGTTACACATCGCCGATGGTGCACCCTTGTAATAAAATTACATAATTTTGAAAGTGATTCAGCTAAGGAGCGTAGTATGAAACCCATATTTGCAAGCCCCTCACGTCACTGTCACTAGATATTTCACCAGTATTTGTAACACATTCTGTCTCGATGCAATGTCAGAGGGTCAGTGATGTATCCACTGGACTATAGGCAATGGTTGATAGAGAAGGATCACAAACAGTAGATGGTGTGATGATTGAGGTCAGAAGAAATGTACACTAGCTTACCAGATCTCTACTGCTACGCTAGCCACTAGAAATGCCATCTGGGGTTTGGAATCGAGTCCCCCCCCCCCCTCCCCCATAATTCAAGCACATATCTGTGTTGGATCCTATGGAGAAGTCTTTTAATGGTTACAGCCACTAGTGAATCATATTTCTGGCACTCTCATATCTCGAAACTAGTCAGCTTTCTCGAACCTACCTGCTACAGTAAAATTCCCGCCTCGTTTTACGTAGCCCCTATGCATCCTGCAACTGCCCCCTCAGACTCTGCGCTACGATCCCTGCAGCTTTGCGCTCGTGATCGTTCCAATGTAAGTCGGAACTGAGTATGAGTCAGAGGGAACTATATCTAACACCTTCTGCAAGCCGTGTAGAAACAGGCGAAGCTGAGTTAGTGCGACTGAACTGTGTTTTGGCCATTCGATGGCAGTGAAGCCTGCTCCTGCAACATGAGGTAGTATAAAAGGCAGTACAAGAACTGGGGGAAGGGCGTGGATTTTGCTACTGCATTGTGGCGCTTCTCCAAACTACAAGCAGGTACTACAGATCCATGTCCCTCAGGGCCCATTCACGCGTATCTCCCCTAACATTCTATCATCGTTATTCTATTCCATCCACCAGAGAAAAATTATGAACTATAAAAGCTCCACTAACTTCATCTGATAGAGAACTCCATAATATTTTTACCGCAACTCTCTCCTCCCATATATTGAAAACAAATGCCGCATGCATGCCGGCATCGAGCACATGTGACGATCCTATTAAATATACCGGTATTGATCAACGGCACAGACCAGTTTAAGGTTTCATCACCTGTACTGTAGGAGGATGACAATATCCCACAGACCATACTGTAAGCCGCAAGAGACGCTCCCTGTGACCCTGTGTCGTTGTTTGAAACATTTTTTTTTTTCTGCTGTAAAACACTTTGTACACTGCCATACATTTTCTTTTTCCGCCACGACTTCGAGGTCTGTGTCAGGTTCGAAACTGACATTAACACATTCTGATCCATTGCCTCTCGCAGAAAACTAGACGTCGTGCGGTGTAAGTCATCTTGTTACTGTGGCTACCATAACATGACACACACACACACACACACACACACACACACACACACACACACACACTGGATGATTTTAAATAAAAGACAGTTACAACATAAGGAAACTGGAAGAGTTTGGCGGTGTTGTGGAGAATTTCCGCCGCGCGGGATTAGCCGAGCGGTCTCAGGCGCTGCAGTCCTGGACTGAGCGGCTGGTCCCGGCGGAGGTTCGAGTCCTCCCTCGGGCATGCGCGTGTGTGTGTTTGTCCTTAGGATAATTTAGGTTAAGTAGTGTGTAAGCTTAGAGACTGATGACCTTACCAGTTAAGTCCCATAAGATTTCACACACATTTGAACATTTGTAGAGTTTCCAAACTGCTGTCCGAAAGTGATTGATGACCTCTACATTTAAACTCATCTGTCACAGTGACGGAATAACTGATGGCACTGCATTCTCTTTCGACTGATTCCTCAAATCGTAGCCATTTACGCGATCGCTGTTTCATTGCTATCCATCCCCAGAAAGTGTTGTCCCTCCACCAAAACTCTCTCTCCAACTCAAACAAGTGATGTCAGTCAATCATTACGTGGTAACCAACAGCATACCAGTGGACGGATGGGGTGGAGAAGACACCATCAATGCACTCTAATAATAAGCATCACATTGATAGTGCGAACGATTTTAGCAATTTTACACTAATTTCAACACCGAGCAAGGCTGCGACAGCATGTTTCCCAGTTTCAGTATCATAGCTAAA
The DNA here is from genome assembly GCF_023864345.2 of Schistocerca serialis cubense. NCBI lineage: Eukaryota > Metazoa > Arthropoda > Insecta > Orthoptera > Acrididae > Schistocerca > Schistocerca serialis. Next base: position 87,215,428 of record NC_064640.1, on the reverse strand, counting down.
CTGCCCCCTCTCTACTTTGCGAGTATCATTGCGAATGTAGATAGATGACTGTGCAGTACATCCATTCATTGTTAAGTGTCTAACATATACATCATCAAAGTGTACTAGTCAGCTCTCTACATATTTCTAACATCTCGAGCATAGTGCTTAATTTACGATCTATCTGTGTGCTGATGGGGGTCACAGAGCATTCTCGCAGTCTTAGGATAAAATTAGAGACTGAAAGACCCCTCACACTGTCATTGACCAACCCACCATGCAGCATGGTTATCGATTTAATCTGCAACAGACCAGAAGTAGACCGCTACACTCTACGTCTCGTGAATGAATGGAGTTTTCCGAGTCCTCACCCATCCATGTGCATGAGATTTCTCGAGATGCACCCATGTCGAGGAGGTTAGCACCCCTTATCGGTGTATAGTAACAGATTTGAAAGTGTTGAGATGTAATAGCAGACAGTTAAGAAGAACAAGAAATAGGAGATTTTTATGCATGATGGAGCTCAGACGGATAGAGTTCCAAGCATTTTACGTAAATCAACTACGCTATCAACTCCAAAGTATTGTTCTAGAGTCTAGAATCCGTACCTGGAAGTACTGGTAAAAGAGAACATGAACACACACACTCCAAGGGCTACAGCGTTTCGCACTTAACACAGGCTGTAATGTTAGATCGCTTGAGTTTCCGACCTATCAGTCGCGTGGAATGCAGCGCTGTTAATATTCCAATGTAAGAAATATATTTCCAGCGCATGACATACATCCTTCTTGCAGGTTTCTCTACGATAAACTATGGTATCGAACCATAAAACGAGAAAACTACCTCCTTAAAACAGTGGCTCTGTGTGATACATGCATAATTTAGCTTTCCAGAGATGTATTGCATCCACTGCCCACATCCGATCACGGTTCAGAAATTATACTATACCCACATCAGTCCTATATAAAATGATCATTAGTTATGGAGAATACCTCTTACAAGGAAACAGATAAACGCATAGCAGTGGCGTCCGACATTTGAAGTTACAAGTCATGCCGCCACTAACTTTGTAAACAGCACATTTGTCAAGTAGATATATACACATGGGATTGCAGTGTCTCACAAACACCTATCGCTAACTTAGTTATGAAACTGAAGTATCGATTCTACATTTAGGATGCGACAGGGGAATGGAGTACATCGCATAAATTTTCGTTCGTTTAGAGGAATGTGTCACGTTTCACCACACGTGAGATGGAAGTCCTCTGATGACCGAGAGGTTTACTGTTAACGATCGCAAGTAGACACTGCTCTAGGACTCACACAGAACCGGTGCTTGTATACGAGTCGAACGCAAGCTGCGTCACACATCTGATGTGTCCTGATGGAACATCAGGAAAAAAAATTGTCAAATGACCAGCAGAAACTTCTCCCTCCCTCCATTCTCTCTCTCTCTCTCTCTCTCTCTCTCTCTCTCGAATGCATCATGAGACTACCAATAAATCGGACCTCGTTACAATCTCAACCGACCAATCCCTCCACACTATGTCCTCCTTTAACGATCACCCTCTATATTCAGTGTCACAGTATTTGTATGGAAAAACCATGTCATTCATATAGGTAATGCCATACGTGGATTTATAAAGTCGGTATAGCTTTTAACATGGATACTTGTGTGCTCCTGTAGGACGAAGACCGCTTGTGATGGTAAAATGGTTGTTTTTTTTTAACATATAGCATTTTGTAAGACGATTACGCCTCTCTTTCTAAGACAAAGCGGTAGCACTCACAAGAAAATGTTATGAGACATGTCCACCTATCGTTGATTTTAGGCCAGTATTATTTCGTATTGCCAGCAGTCAGTTATTGACCAAGTATTATACTTAGTAGTAGGGGGTGCGTGATAGGTTCGCCTTGAGCTTCAGGCTTATAAAGTATGTGTTTGTGTTCCAACATGGCACAACGGAAATGACAATGTCCAATTGTAAGGAAGGTATGGATTTGACGTGGAGTACTGTGATAGCAAAGGGAAGAGTGTGTCAAGTAATAAGAATGGTACCGATATTTCTATTTCCAGAGCCACAGCCGTCAGCAGGGTATATTTCTGATACTTTGCTCATTGTCGAATGTCGCTCAACTGAGACTGCAATCATCACATTTAGTTGCAAGTACAGGGATAAAATATGGATGAGGCTGTTTTTTTTCCTAGGACGATCCTGTCTATGTGTGCCTGGCGTGCAGTGCCGGTGACTTGTGGCGGGAATGATTCATGTTTCCCATTAGCGGTAGGAGCCGTCCGAATGCAGCGGCCTGTTGGAGTGTAGGAATGTAGTTGACTTAGCTGTATTGTGCTCTATCCGGCCGAATAGTGAACTAATACTTAGTATGTGTTGGATAGCTTTCGTGAGCATGCGGAAATTTGAGAAGATTCAATATAGGCACGTGTTTGCCCTGGACCATTATTCCCTCCCTGTAAATGGTTCGGTTGACTACTTCTGTACATTTCACGACATTATTTAGTTGAGGGAACTTCGATTGCGATGTGTGCATCTAGCAGGTGAAAGACAGGTGGAAGACACGTTTGCTGGTTCTCCTAACATGAGAAACACCTTAGCTGACTTTGTAAATTGCAGGGATGATATGGAATCTGTTACATCACTGACATCAGTATTCGTGAGTGGAAATATCAGTTTCCTCTATTTTTTTCGCGTTCTCACGTAATCGTTTTTTCAGATGGGATAAGTTTCTAGTTACTCAGTGGTTTACAGCATGCTCCACCTCGCTAAAGTTTTGGGTTTATGGAGAAGTGATTTCTAGTCTATATCTTCAGAATTATGTTGGGTGAGCGATCAGTAGGATATTGCTGTGTGCTTGATATCGAAAAGTACTGCGAAAATGGTATAATATTATGGAAAACCATGGAAAAATACATGTGTTCCTGTAGTCCCAGAGTCTGGAGATGGGTGTAGAAAAGCAAGCAAGCAGGCCCGGATCAGAAACAGTAATGCGTTTGTGCTGAGGGGAAATAAGCCTAAATTTGTAGAACAGTTCTGAGAGTGACTTCGATCCTCTGAGGGCGCTATGGTCACACATTGGGAGTGGATGACTTGTGACCGTCGGCCGCGGGAAAATATTTAGTGCTGCAAGGAGCATATATGGTGCTTTCTGTCTTCGTGGTATATGTACGAGCATCTGGTGGTTGATAGTTATACGAATGATGTAAAAGGGGCAACTTTTGTATGGCTCAGGGTACGAATTGCTTGTTTACTATATCGACAGGGTACACGGTGATATATTGCTGGGTTGGAGATTGGTTTCATGCTCTAATATTCAAGCTCCTGTTCTCAGTGGCAGAGGAGTGTAACTGAGTAAGAGTCTTTCCATATTTGAAGATCTGTAGGTCACTTTGCAAGGATTAATTGTAGGTGCAATATGGGGATCTGTGTAAAACAGTTTCTTGCCACTGAAAGTCTCGTCTGCAGAAAGAAAAAATAGAAAGGTAGATGGTGCATCAGTATTTCAGTGTGCAAATGAACCAATCATAATACTCCATTCATTTCACAAGACATCCTTTGTTCCGGAACGTAGCAGTGAGGACGTTTGCGTTTCGGAGATGTTTGTTGAAAGCAGGACTTAACAATTTCCAGGAAAGGGTGCCACGTTAGAACTATCAGGAGGAATGCATTCAGCGTTATTCTGTTAGGACAAGAATTTCCATGCGACAAGCCGAGACATCATATAAGCTCCTACAAAAGCAACCGTTAAGTATTTCTGGGACACTATACAATTTCTGAGAGGTCGACTTGGCTCTTATTTTACATAGCCATGTGATGTCAGAGTATAACATTAAGAACCTTTCAGATGGTGAGTCACCATGCAGATGTTTTGTGGCAATGCGTCAGCCATTCTGGCTATGTGTGCATGGCTAGACGCAGCTCGTATGTCCCATTATGATCACTAGGGAGAAAGCAGCCTGTGCTACTCTGGAACAGATTTCTATAGTGCGATCTGAGATGTCACTATCGACAGGTATGGCGTCAGTAATGGTAAACACACATGCTGCCCAGAGGCGTTTCGCGTATGGGCCTGATGTGAGCGCAACTTGGAGTTCTGTTATGTCAGTATAACACTCGAAGAACTCTAACTGTATACCCGAAAATAGATGTGACTTTCATCTGCTTGTCGTGGGCTGTAACGGCGTGAGAGTGATGGCTCATGCTGGCTTATGTTCGGTGGTGGCTTGTAGGGGTGTCGACACACATGTACCCTTGAGCCTCTGATATGTTGACAATAGTTCAAAATCGTTTTTATGTGCAATGAGTGTTTGTGTACTATATTATTTCTGTCTGTTTAACCCTTGTGAGTGTGTTGGCAGAGCATTATATATGCATTATTTCAGTTTACGAGCAGTTTTCAGGCCTGCACATCAGTGTATCACATTATTTCGGTGATTTACGAGTAGTTTGCAGGTCTGTATGCTGTGCACTGCATTATTTAGACAATTTACGAGTTGATTTCGTGTCTGCACATCAGAGTACTGCATTATTTACGAGTATTTTGCATGTCTGTGTGCTGTGTAGTGCATTATTTCGGTAATTTAGGAGTTGTTTGCATGTCTGCAGAGCGTTTAACATGCGATATTTCGGTAATTTATGAGTAGTTTGCAGGTCTGTAAGCTGTGTGGTGTGACCCCAAGCATGCCAGAGTGTGTGTTTTGTATCAGTGTAGTAAATAAACTATGTGAAATTCGTCCCGAAATAGATTGCTCGAAAATAAATAAAGTACACCTCTTCCTCTCTCCAGCAGCCCAGCAGAGGCTGAGTCATTTTTCCGCCATTTTTCCCCCCACACCGCCATCTAGGATTACATCAATGGAGGGATGACAGTGCCCTCTGGTGGCAGTACTGTGTACTAGGTCAGGTGGTCTCCAGACCTCATAGTGGACAGACCAGATGGTGGTACTGCCTCAAATTGTCTAAATAAAGATTGATTGTGAAATAATGACTTATCCATCCTATCCAGCACAGGCCGATTCCTTTTCCCGCCACTTTCCCCCACCCTGAACCGCCATCTTGGTTTATGTCACAGGAGGGATGAAAGTGCCCTCTGGCGGCAGTATATACTAGGTCAGTTGGACTCTGGACTCCATGGTGAACACACTGGACAAAGGTACTGCTTCTAATTGTTTAAATAAGGACTGCATGCAAAATAAAGACTTATGTCCACCACAGGCCGAGTTCTCTTCCTACCAATTCCTAGGAAGAGGTGGCGGTTGGATGACTTTGATTAATGGAGGTAGCCCAAGTGACCTTTTTTCCTGCTACTTTCTTCAGTTAGTAGAGGTAGCCATGGTGTGTTGCATTGTCCTGATGGAATTTGAACCTCCTGCCATTTTCTGGCGAAGGGGAGGGGAGAAGGTCAGGTTAGTGGAGGTGGCCCAATTGACCTGTCTTCCTACCATTTGCTTAGGTTAGTTGAAATAACCCAAGTGCCCTTTCTTTCCCACCATTTTCTTACATTAGTGGAGGTAGCCCAATTGACATATCTTCCATCCAAAACTTAAACTTCCCGCCAGGGAGGCGTGGCACTTTCCCACCATCTTGGGTAACGGTATTCGCGTCATCAGGGGACGTCACGGCAGCCACCTTGAATCACGCCAATCACGCAATCAGCTGACGGCACGTTATGTCACGTACTTGCGTCATAATCTGACGTCACGGACACCATCTTGGATGACGCCGTCAGCTGACGTCACGGCCGGCATCTTGGATAATGGTACTTTGGGGCCGCATGAAGGTTGTCCTCTACTCACGAAACACAGACCAGCTATGTGATCATCGTGTCAGTGAGACTGACGAAGAGCGTAGACAGCATTTGAAGGCAAATCAAATAGAAATTCTTAAGTGCGATCCATTCTGAGTCCGGAACAATGGATATAATCGAGTTCGACTTGCCCAGTTGGTGCTTAAGCACAAATTAATTTGGAACGTCAACAAAACAGACAACCAGACGTGTGTTATCGGTTGGTGATCATACCTCAGGTGCGTTGCAAAGATTGAACTGATATCAATTCATGTTCATCTGGTGTGTTGTAAACAGTTGATTTCAGTTCATGGTTTATTTCTTTGGAAGAAATATCACCACTGAGGTGTCGAAATATCGGTTGGTGTACGCGCAACACAAGTTAGCTACAAGATCTTCAAGTCAATGAGACTGACAAAGAGGGTAGACAGCATTTGGAGGCAAACCTATCAAGAATTTCTCAAGCGCGAAATACTGTTATGAAAGGTACTATCCTCACAGATCCAGAAGCTCGAAATGTCTCTCTCAAACATTATATACTATTCCCAGTCATGGTTCCATTTGTAATGATAATGAATAAGGTCAGAGAAAGAGAGAGAGAGATGTGCAGGGGGAAGGTGATGGACAGAGATAGTGGGGGGAGGAGGGAGCTTGAATCGGTCCTGGGGACATATTCTAACAGCTGAAGTTGTTGAAGTGACCACTCACAATAAGTGGTAAATGCGTATCGGAACAAATTCTCATGGGTCATAAACAGCTGTTGTCAATGCATATTCGCAGGTTGGGAATCTATTTCGTATTGTTTACTACAGCTATAATCAGCAACATAGTTGCATGTCTGAAGGGAGTTTGTATTGTGAAGATACACCATATAAACACAGAATTTTAACCACCAATAATGTATCTAATCGTTCCTTGACGGGCTAAAACTACGATGTAATATTTGTCTCCCGGTGCGGGCTTAAGGGTTGGGACTACGTGACATATGGAAGTTTGCATCACTGCTGGAGGCTTGGTCGGACAGCCAAAGTGGTTAAGGCTACTTCTCGCGATTAGCAGGATATAGGGGATCGAGTACCACTCCAGAACAAGTTCATAGTCGCATAATGTGATTCTATCTCTTCATGAAGATTTTTCGTAAATTTGACAAAAAGTATTCCTGAAATCTACTTTTCAATTGTATCTCTATAACAGCGCTTTTTTTCATCATTGTTATTTCAATTATTATAAAAATGGGCTGGTGACAGTGGAGAAAACCACAGGCAAAGTTTACATATGTTTAAAAGAGGTTTTAAAATACATAAAAAACATATTGATCGACAATATTTATGATTTTAAAACATTTTAGATGATTTTATATGACACTTAAAGTATAATAACTGATTAGAATGTTAATAAAGCTATCGTGTAATTGTGTAATGATCTTGATCATGATGGAAAAGGACCCTGTAGAACGGCAGGTGGCGACTATAAGTTAGACAATGGGAGGAATGGGGAGAGGAAATGAGAATATGGTGTGAGGTGGAGCGCTGTGATTATAAAGTTGGAAAGGGGAGTATATCTTGGGATGAATTTCATCCTTAGCGAGTGGAAGTTGGTTGAAATTTTACTGGGAGACGATTGATAAGGCACGAAGACGCTTGGAAGGTGGAATGTGGCTGTATTGGCGGAGCTGGATACCTGGACTGCTGGTTAGTGGGATATAGCGGCGCGTTTCAGCGCCCGGCTATTCGGGTGAGTACAAAGAATAAAACAATCTGATTACTAAAATAATTTTTTTGGAAAGTAGTGTCATCTTGCGGAAGAACTAGTAACTTGCCCCTCGAGGAAGGCTTGTTGCCGCGCAGCTTGCGGTAGTTCCTCTGACCCAGCAGACGCGAGGCACGATGAACCCAGTGAACAGCAGGAGAGACGTCACAGTCAACACACATCACGGAAACGTTCTCGAAAAATATAAGATACCAATTCGGAATGAATTCTGTTTGTTCGTTCAAAGTTGTTTGTGGAGCTCTTTTTTTGAGGATACAAATTTTTAGACCCCATAAGACTTTCTGATATTTTATTAGTATGACCAGATGAAAAGAAAAAAATAAGGCAATGTGCCCACATGAGCGCCATCTATTGGCTTGTACTTGTGTCTTTGAAATTTGTGAGGCATTTATTGACAGAGATACTGAGAGATGTTTTACAAGTTCTGAGTTTTGACGAGTGAGCTTTAATTATTTTAAATATTACTTTTTGGATTTTCATCTTTTGCTGCCTGATAATGTATAACATACACCTCTCTCGTTATGTTTCATAATCTTCATTACAGATCTGATTATGGCAGAACCTATAAACACACATCAAAAAATGTTTTCCATCACCTCGGTTTCGAGAGATCCGGAATCTGTACAGAAAATTAGAATAGAGATCATCATCATCATCATCATTTAAGACTGATTGTGCCTTTCAGCGTTCAGTCTGGAGCATAGCCCCCCTTATAAAATTCCTCCATGATTCCCTATTCAGTGCTAACATTGGTGCCTCTTCTGATGTTAAACCTATTACTTCGAAATCATTCTTAACCGAATCCAGGTACCTTCTACTTGGTCTGCCCCGACTGCTCCTACCCTCTACTGCTGAACCCATGAGTCTCTTGGGTAACCTTGCTTCTCCCATGCGTGTAACATGACCCCACCATCTAAGCCCTGACTGCTACATCTATAGAGTTCATTCCCAGTTTTTCTTTGATTTCCTCATTATGGACACCCTCCTGCCAATGTTCCCAACTACTAGTACCTGCAATGGTTCATGGTGTGGGTTCCTGTAGTCATGTCCTAGTTCATGAACCATGGGCAACGTATGAGTGGCCAAGTAAGTGGTCCCGACAGTCGGGATACCAGTTACTTTGGAATAAGGCTGGGCATCTCAGACATATTCTGAGTCGTGGTCACCTTTGTGCTCATACGGCAAAGACTACCAAATCCACCGGTTAGTCCCTCAGCCGTTAGGGGTAAAACCCAATGGGACTCAGGGCAAGTAAGGCTAGCAACCTGCTTCCCTGGTACTTTAAATATGATGCTGGCAACAATCAGAGCAAATTAGAATAGAGATCAAAATAAAAATCATTTCCGCCCTTTTATTGTTCATGAAAACCAAACATTGCATGTTGTACCAGTATACAGTGAGACCTTCAGAGGTAGTGGTCCCGATCGCTGTACACACTGGTACCTCTAATACCCAGTAGCACGTCCTCTTGCATTGGTGCATGCCTGTATTCGTTGTGGCATACTATCCACAAGTTCATCAAGGCACTGTTGGTCCGGACTGTCCCACTCCTCAACGGCGATTCGGCATAGATCCCTCAGAGTGGTTGGTGCGCCACGTCGTCCATAAACAGCCCTTTTCAATCTATCCCAGGCATGTTCGATAAGCTTTATGTCTGGAGAACACTCTAGTCGAGCGATGTCGTTATCCTGAAGGAAGTCGTTCACAAGATGCGCAAATTGTCGTCCATGAAGACGAATGCCTCGCCAATATGCTGCCAATGTGGTTGCACTATCGGTCGGAGGATGGCATTCACGTACAGCCGTTACGACGCGTTCCATGACCACCAGCGGCAACGTCGACCCCACATAATGCCACCCCAAAACAGCAGGGAACCTGCACCTTGCTGCACTGCTGGACAGTGTGTCTAAGGCGTTCAGCCTGACCAGGTTGCCTCCATACACGTCTCCGACGATTGTCTGGTTGAAGGCATATGTGACACTCATCGGCGAAGAGAGCGTGATGCCAATCCTGAGCGGTCCATTCGGCATGTTGTTGGGCCCATCTGTACCACGCTGCATAGTGTTGTGGTTGCAAAGATGCACCTCGCCATGGACATCGGGAGTGAAGTTGCGCATCGTGCAGCCTACTGCACACAGTTTGAGTCGTAGTACGACGTCCTGCGGCTGCAAGAGAAGCATTATTCAACATGGTGGCGTTGCTGACAGGGTTCCTCCGAGCCGTAATCCGCAAGTAGCGGTTATCCACTATAGTAGTAGCCCTTGGGCGGCCTGAGCGAGGCTTGTCACCGACAGTTCCTGTCTCTCTCTGTATCTCCTCCATGTCCGAACAACATTGCATTGGTTGACTCCGAGACGCCTCGACAGTTCCCTTGTTGAGAGCCCTTCCTGACACAAAGTAACAATTCGGACGCTATCGAACCGCGGCATTGACCGTCTAGGCTTGCTTGAACTACAGCCAAGACGAGCCGTGTGCCTCCTTCCTGGTGGAATGACTGGAACTGATGGGCCGTCGAACCCCCTCCATCTAATAGGCGCTGCTCATGCATGCTTGTTTACATCTTTGGGCGGGTTTAGCGACATCTATGAAGAGTCAAAGGGACTATGTCATGATACAATATCCACAGACAACGTCTATCTTCAGCAGTTCTGGGACGTGGGGGTGATGCAAAACTTTCTTTGATGTGTGTACTATGATATGTGACGAAATAAAGGAACAATAAAAATAAAAGTTACTGTACATCGGTATATGGAAGCCTAACGTATGGAGTTATTTATTTTAGTTTATATTCTCCACACTTTAGTTTTTTACGCTTTTCAACAACAAAAATCTGATTTTTTTACCTGTATGAAATAACGTTCATATTTACGAGATGAGAGAAAGAAATGTGTTGATATAAAATAGATTATTACATGTCAGTTCAGTTTTTTTAACAAAATGAAACGATTATTTCCAGCACATTAACTCAGTCTGTGAGAGATGTTTGCAATAAACATTATGACGTTCATTTATAAGCGTTCACCAACAAATATAAATCCACTTAAGTTGAATGTTAATTTCTGTAAGACGACCAACTTCGTAATTTTTTGCCTATAAGCACGTCTTATGTTTATTATTCATTCTTTATCCATCACATACTCACTGTACAGTATTGTTTGGAGTACTGCTAATGCCTGATTGTTGACACTCTTGACAGTTTATTCAAATTACTCAGTTACGCAGCTATGTGTCTCAATATCATCCTTTCCCTATTACTTCTGATTCACATTAACTGTGCTACAAAATCTCTGCACTGTTCCATGACTTAATATAGGTCGTTTCGGCAATGGCATAATCATCACAGAGCGCTGAAAGACAAAAACTATTACAACAGTCAATAACGATTTTTACCTTCACCTGTGTTAAAGGTAGTCTACTGATAGTTGGAATTCAACTTGTTACCCGGCCATCCTGTTTTACTGCGTATATTGTTTCTCTTAATCAGTTTAAATGAATGTCAGGTCGACTCTTTCATCAAGGCCATGGAATATTTATTCCGCGAGAAACAATAATTACTTCCGACTGATCGATTCTAAAAAAGTAGAATGCCCTGATTGTCCTCTATTATGGAAGTTATTAGTTGTACATCTCAAGCAGTTTTAACCTAATTAGACAGCCACCCTACACTTTATTCGACAATTAAGCCGTGTTTCAGAAAACATCCTATACTTCTCCTACAGGTCTTCATTGAGTGCCCCTAACACACGTTTTGTTCCATTAACTTTGCCTGTTTGTATAATCTTAATTTATAGATGCCCCCATGGTACTTCTCTAGCGATCACGACCGGTTAGGCATTAATCAGTCAGCTATTACAAAATCTCAATAGATCTCCCTCCTTATTTCATCATAAACTCTCATCGTATACAGAATCATTTATCATTCGTAGAAAAGCAATTATTTACTCTAATACGTCTTGTGCACGTGTACTGTTATCCTTGTGAGGAATGTTACGGTATTGGTCTCACTGCCTTAACTAGGTTATTTATTTCTACTGTATTTTAGCTTTGCGTTGTCTGTTTGTTCGTTTGTTATATGCGTGGAAGAACAGAGAAAAAAACTGCTTGTAAACAACACTGTTCAGTAAAATTATTTGCAGAAATTTTCTCCATTTTGTTCCTCATTTATGTAGACTTCATAAATGGCAAAAACAAATTTGAAAAGAGTGAGATAACTTACGTCACTACATGCTATTCATCGTCATTTGATCGTAATCAAACATGTACTGATATCTTGAGGGGGAGTCTCTCTTGTTTCCTCAAAATATTTAATGTTTGTTTACATGACGTATGAATGAGGGTTGTGATTTATTGTGAAACTAGCCAAGTATCCGGCATCGCCCAGGTACGTATTTATTCCAGTCTTCTATTAGTCCATTTCCTCCTTCCCCCTCTCTCTGTCAACCTCTTCCTATTGCTCTCTCTGCCATCTGCTCCCCCCCCCCCCCCCATCTCTCTCTCTCTCTCTCTCTCTCTCTCTCTCTCTCTCTCTCTCTCTCTCACACACACACACACACACACACACACACACACACACACACACAGCCAACAGGAGACTGGTGGCTCTAAACCACATCCCCCCCCCCCCCCCTCCACAATATTTCTTTCCAGATCGTAACTGATATGTGTACCAGATTTTGCTGAAATCGTTTCAGGGGTTTAGGACGAGCTTCTTACCTATAGTTTTGCCTACGTACGCAAATGTGAAATATATTTCACAAATGTTTAACATATTTCAATGTGTACACATATTTCATCTGTTATCTCCAGCGAATTTCAGCCTGCAGTTTCATTTTCACGCAGTCAATGTTTATGTCATCGTATCTCTTGAACTATATGTCGTACAATGATATAATTTTGTAGGTACATCGAGTGATATATGTGGCTACTACCTGCAAAATGTGTTTCGAATATATTTAGTATTAAGAAAGTAATAAATGAAAGAGTCGTACTACATGCGGCAGTTTTACTGCATGAAGAGTGAAAATGTAGTAAGTTGGGGTTGTCAGTGAGAAAAAAAAATCATAAAGGTTTGAAATTATATGTAAACTTCCTTGCAAGTCACTAAGTGCTCTCATTTTCAAATACTGGATGAATAAAGTATGGGTATCATGTCGTGGCCTAAACTGCTTTTTCATCTAACCTCCACCCGTTTGATAGGTGATTCCTATCCCCCACAGCGATTCTTCCCAGACAGTAAGTGGTATTTGTATAAAGTTTGGTTGAAATCGGTTCAGTCGTTTAGTCGTAGATGTGGAACATACACATGTAAGTACATTTTTATTGCGTGTATTTATAAGGATGTAGTGTTGTACTTGCACATTTATGGAGGTTCGAAATCTCGATCACGGGAACTAGGAAAACCGCATTCGCGTCTGTCAGCCAGTTCGGCCACGGAAGAGATTATGTCCGTGAAAATACATAACTTACAGGTAAAATTTAAAGATTTATTTTTGCTTACATTTCTTAATATTTAACATCTATTATCTCTAAATTTAGTTAATAATAAGAGAGAACTATTCAGTTTTTGCAAACGTAGAAGGTAACCATCTTCACAGTTTTCGTATGTAGACCCAGTCAACTACCAGGTTAGACTGTTTTCGCAATCATTACGAAAACTGGATAACACTTTACCATTAAATCAGAATAGCTGTGGCTTCGAGATGTAAACCCCATCTCAGTGTTCCACAACTAATTGTACAATGTCGGCAGATGAATGGAATGTGTACGGATCTCATTCAGTGTAAATAAAGGAGTGTCACATTTTGGCAGTGAAGTGTGTCTTTAAGCGCCAAATCGCCAAGGTTTCCTTTATTCACTTGAACAGAGCAACTATCCATTACGAAATGTGAGAATTGCATCTTAAGTGTAACTGTTTTGAAAAGATGATTTGTATGAGATCATATGGTATGTAGTGTCACGGTTTTGTTTTTGAGGTCGATGAAAGAAAGAGACCGGAGAAATTCAGTGCCAGCACATCAAACACGCCTTCAGGCCTCTATGCCAATTTTCATTCAATGCTTTCGTATGGCATCATATTTTGGGGTAAGGCATCATTAAGGAAAATAGTATTCATTGCACAAAAACGTGTAATTAGAGCAATAGCTGGAGCACAGCCAAGGTAATCTTGCAAAAATTTATTTAAGGAACTACGGATATTCACTTATGAAATTTGTTATTAATAATTTATGTCAATTCAAAAGTAATAGCAATCTGTATAGCTTTAACACTAGGAGAAAGGCTGATCACTACTTTGGGTCAAATCTAACTTTAGATCAGAAAGGGGTGACTTGTGCTGCCACAAAAATCTTTGGTCACATATCAAATAGCAACAAAAGTCTGACAGATAGCCAAGCAACATTTAAAAAGAAAAGAATTTCTGAATGGCAATTCCTTTTACTCAGTTGATGATTTTTTAGATATTAATTAGTAAACTTACAACTAAAAAGAACTTGAATTATGGCATGTAAAGAAACATTTTCTTAAACTGACACGTTTCGCAATATTACGACGTGTCGTATCTATTATCTATGGAACAAGTTTTAATGTAATATAATGTAATGTAGCAGCAACGGGGCGACCCAGCGTAACGCCTCCATTCTAAGGAAGAGCCAACATCAACACTGTTACACACTCTACTGCGAATAGATTTGGGATTTAATCGAGATCACTGGTAAACAGCCTGGTGAGCAGGCGCGTCAGTCATCGTCTCTCTTCTTTTTGTCACCCATAGCCTGGTGACAAAAATATATGCTATTGCCAGGGATACAAACGGCAACCATTGGGTCCCAATACCCATCGCTAGTAACCACAACTATAAGAGGCGAATGTACTCGAGTATAAGTTTAATGTTGGAACTACAGAACCTCATCACATCATAGGTATCATAAGCATAAATCTTCTTTGTCGCAGTACCGAAGTAAAGATGAAGCATCTGGTCATTCTATTTAAAAATTTTCGTTGAAGTAGGCCTACTTACCAGTGCAGACTCATCTTCTGGTGCGTATGCTCTCAGTTTGCTGTAGTATTGAAAGCGATTATATGTCATTGAGTTCATCTCGTCTGGTAGCCCATTCCTAAATTTTTCGTACGTGTTCCCATGGTAGAAAGGTGGTCTTCTGAAAAACAAACGTTATGTCACGTGTTAACGCAACATTAAAATGACCATGCATTTCGCTTTAGCGACTACCACACACAGGAAAACATTATCTGATAATAACGGCTCTTATGTTATTACTCCGCCGCCTCTACTTAACACTTTCGACTAATATCTACATTTAAAATGTATATGTACAGTAATTTAGTGTAGAAAATATTATCACTGTCTGATTTCAGTGCATTTATTTGCAAACCTACAACTTCATCTTCAAATCTGTCAAATTTCAACACTTATTTCCCTACTCTCTTGATGTTTCCCGGAATATTCGGTCTATATAATGACAGTGTTCATCGGAGGTGAGGGTATCATCTGGAGCGCCCCAGGGAAGTGTGGTAGGTGCGCTGTTGCTTTCTATCTACATAAATGATCTTTTGGATAGGGTGGATAGCAATGTGCGGCTGTTTGCTGATGATGCTGTGGAGTACGGGAAGGTGTCGTCGTTGAGTGACTGTAGGAGGATACAAGATGACTTGGACAGGATTTGTGATTGGTGTAAAGAATGGCAGCTAACTCCAAATATAGATAAATGTAAATTAATGCAGATGAATAGGAAAAAGAATCCTGTAATGTTTGAATACTCCATTAGTAGTGTAGCGCTCGACACAGTCACGTCGATTAAATATTTGGACGTAACATTGCAGAGCGATATGAAGTGGGACAAGCATGAAATGACAGTTGTGGGGAAGGCGGATAGTCGTCTTCGGTTCATTGGTAGAATTTTGGGAAGAGGTGGTTCATCTGTAAAGGAGACCGCTTATAAAACACTAATATGACCTATTCTTGAGTACTGCTCGAGCGTTTGGAATCCCTATCAGGTCGGATTGAGGGAGGACATAGAAGCAATTCAGAGGCGCGCTGCTAGATTTGTTACTGGTAGGTTTGATCATCACGCGAGTGTTACGGAAATGCTTCAGGAACTCGGGTGGGAGTCTCTAGAGGAAAGGAGGCGTTCTTTTCGTGAATCGCTACTGAGGAAATTTAGAGATCCAGCATTTGAGGCTGACTGCAGTGCAATTTTATTGCCGCCAACTTACATTTCGCGGAAAGACCACGAAGATAAGAGAGATTAGGGCTCGTACAGGGGCATATAGGCAGTCATTTTTCCCTCGCTCTGTTTGGGAGTGGAACAGGGAGAGAAGATGCTAGTTGTGGTACGAGGTACCCTCCGCCACGCACCGTATGGTGGATTGCGGAGTATGTATGTAGATGTAGATATCACCACATGTACTGGACCATTTGTTCAGCCTGTGAGAAATCGACCATTGTCGAATGTCGAATAACATTCACTTTATATCAGGGACGTGCGAGAGCAATGCAGATGGAATCATTTGGCATTTGTTTCTATATAATGACAGAGGAGACCACGCGAAGGGGACTTTGCTATCAGTACATCAGCAGAACCGGCGCATCTCTTAGCCGCCTGAACGCGTTAATGAGATCCCATACAGATCGTGAAATTTAGCTTGCAACATTAAACTGAGGTTTCAATTGGTAATAGGTAACAGCAACATTTAGGTGTCAAGCGACAGCTATTAACGACTCGAACTCCAATAAACTCAGAACAATACGAAAGTGGCTATGTAATGGCATACATTGTATTCTCAGAAATGCTTTCTGTTCAGTGGGGAAACTGCGCGAATCAGTGAGGCGTGGAAATCGCTTTGCTTAGCTGTTAGATGATTATAGACTTTATTAAAATTCAGTAAACCAGTCTCGACTGCAACAGATCTTTATTTTGGTTGGCAGCCGGTTTCGATCTAAAATTTAGACGTTCTTCAGACCATAAGCACTGCAGCACAACATTAATACATGTTCAGAGGGATGTCTAGACGAAGAGATGGTTACATGGCTAGAAACGTCTACAATACAAGCTACATCAATAACAAAATGAGATGTTATACCCATGATCGCGGTTCGCGGACGTGGATGGAGCAAGATCCGCAAGGACGTCACCTGCTAAGTGAAGTTCCATTACTCAAGAATATATACTGTAAGCCCCGTCCATAGCATACGGCGTTGCGTCATTCACAATCAATCATGTACTCATTACGTGAGGTGTATTACATTAAATGTTATAGTTGAAATTTACAAGAAAAATACGTATAAAATACGTACAAAAATTATGTACATATAGTTCACAACAAATTCTATTATAATGTATTTAAAATAAGGAAAACCACAGCAAAAGGCTTGATTTGATCGGTTTTATACGTAGACTGCCCTCTATGGGCGTTTATGTGAACTCATTTACATTATTGTTGTTGTGGTCTTCAGTCCTGAGACTGGTTTGAAGCAGCTCTCCATGCTACCCTATCCTGTGCAAGTTTCTTCATTTCCCAGTACCTACTGCAACCTACATCCTTCTGAATCTGCTTAGTGTATTCATCTCTTGGTCTCCCTCTACGATTTTTACCCTCCACACCGCCCTCCAATGCTAAATTTGTGATCCCTTGATGCCTCAGAACATGTCCTACCAACCGGTCCCTTCTTCTCGTCAAGTTGTGCCACAAACTCCTCTTCTCCCCAATTCTATTCAATACCTCTTCATTAGTTATGTGATCTACCCATCTAATCTTCAGCATTCTTCTGTAGCACCACATTTCGAAAGCTTCTACTCTCTTCCTGTCCAAACTATTTATTGTCCATGTTTAACTTCCATACATGGCTACACTCCATACAAATACTTTCAGAAACGACTTCCTGACACTGAAATCTATACTCGATGTTAACAAATTTCTCTTCTTCAGAAACGCTTTCCTTGCCATTGACAGTCTACGTTTTATATCCTCTCTACTTCGACCATTATCAGTTATTTTGCTCCCCAAATAGCAAAACTCCTTTACTACTTTAAGTGTCTCATTTCCTAATCTAATTCCCTCAGCATCACCCGACTTAATTCGACCACATTCCATTATCCTCGTTTTGCTTTTGTTGATGTTCATCTTATATCCTCCTTTCAAGACACTGTCCATTCCGTTCAACTGCTCTTCCAAGTCCTTTGCTGTCTCTGACTAGACGTAGCAGAAATGGCTGTGTTGGTTACTATAGCAATAGCTTGCCGGTATCGATAGTGCTGCACCACGAATAAGTACAGGCATGAATTTGGGAAATTCTTGTTAACTTCGCACAGCTATGGCTGGAAGGCAGTAGTTAAGGGACCAATTGGCCCATCGGATGGTAGGCGCAGGCAGTGCTGATATTTTGCAAACGCGTCTGCGAGGCAGGTTTACAACATTGAGGGCACTATATGCAAATGTGAAGTAGTCAGGGCAACAAAGGACACCGACGTGCTGTGAAAAGCCCATACGTTGCAGTTACAATAGCGCCTAATGGGCTGTGTGTAGGGGCCGAAGCGGACTGAGGAAAGTTGACGTTGTAATTATCAAAGAGTACTCCACATTTCCCCTCCAGAGGAACTACGTCAGAGGCGTACAGAAAAGACGTATTGAAAGGGTACAGTACTGCCCGACATAGAAAAGATGTACAAAAACATACACTCCTGGAAATGGAAAAAAGAACACATTGACACCGGTGTGTCAGACCCACCATACTTGCTCCGGACACTGCGAGAGGGCTGCACAAGCAATGATCACACGCACGGCACAGCGGACACACCAGGAACCGCGGTGTTGGCCGTCGAATGGCGCTAGCTGCGCAGCATTTGTGCACCGCCGCCGTCAGTGTCAGCCAGTTTGCCGTGGCATACGGAGCTCCATCGCAGTCTTTAACACTGGTAGCATGCCGCGACAGCGTGGACGTGAACCGTATGTGCAGTTGACGGACTTTGAGCGAGGGCGTATAGTGGGCATGCGGGAGGCCGGGTGGACGTACCGCCGAATTGCTCAACACGTGGGGCGTGAGGTCTCCACAGTACATCGATGTTGTCGCCAGTGGTCGGCGGAAGGTGCACGTGCCCGTCGACCTGGGACCGGACCACAGCGACGCACGGATGCACCCCAAGACCGTAGGATCCTACGCAGTGCCGTAGGGTACCGCACCGCCACTTCCCAGCAAATTAGGGACACTGTTGCTCCTGGGGTATCGGCGAGGACCATTCGCAACCGTCTCCATGAAGCTGGGCTACGGTCCCGCACACCGTTAGGCCGTCTTCCGCTCACGCCCCAACATCGTGCAGCCCGCCTCCAGTGGTGTCGCGACAGGCGTGAATGGAGGGACGAATGGAGACGTGTCGTCTTCAGCGATGAGAGTCGCTTCTGCCTTGGTGCCAATGATGGTCGTATGCGTGTTTGGCGCCGTGCAGGTGAGTGCCACAATCAGGACTGCATACGACCGAGGCACACAGGGCCAACACCCGGCATCATGGTGTGGGGAGCGATCTCCTACACTGGCCGTACACCACTGGTGATCGTCGAGGGGACACTGAATAATGCACGGTACATCCAAACCGTCATCGAACCCATCGTTCTACCATTCCTAGACCGGCAAGGGAACTTGCTATTCCAACAGGACAAGGCACGTCCGCATGTATCCCGTGCCACCCAACGTGCTCTAGAAGGTGTAAGTCAACTACCCTGGCCAGCAAGATCTCCGGATCTGTCCCCCATTGAGCATGTTTGGGACTGGATGAAGCGTCGTCTCACGCGGTCTGCACGTCCAGCACGAACGCTGGTCCAACTGAGGCGCCAGGTGGAAATGGCATGGCAAGCCGTTCCACAGGACTACATCCAGCATCTCTACGATCGTCTCCATGGGAGAATAGCAGCCTGCATTGCTGCGAAAGGTGGATATACACTGTACTAGTGTCGACATTGTGCATGCTCTGTTGCCTGTGTCTATGTGCCTGTGGTTCTGTCAGTGTGATCATGTGATGTATCTGACCCCAGGAATGTGTCAATAAAGTTTCCCCTTCCTGGGACAATGAATTCACGGTGTTCTTATTTCAATTTCCAGGAGTGTACTTTGTTGTTCTCGTCAGAACAGAGTTTTTGTAGAATAACACCATTTTATTTAATACACCGAAGCCTAATACCAATGTAGGAAAGAATGGCAATTTGTATGTTTAATTATTCAGATGTGAACTTCCTTAAAATAGATCCCTGAATCCAGTTTGGAGCCGGCCGGGATGGCCGAGCGGTTCTACGAGTAGGCGCTACAGTCTGAAACCGCGAGACCGCTACGGTCGCAGGTTAGAATCCTGCCTCGGGCATGGATATGTGTGATGTCCTTAGGTTAGTTAGGTCTAAGTAGTTCTAAGTTCTAGGGGACTGATGACCTTAGAAGTTAAGTCCCATAGTGCTCAGAGCCAATCCAGTTTGATAATGTTTGTGAATTGAATGAATGGCTGGTCGTCTGCTGACCACAGATAGTGAAGGTAGATTATATAATCATCTTTGAGAAAGTTCTCTGGTCACCTTTGGCTGAACCAAAGAGAGGAAGTATACCAGAGCACCAGAGGGCCTGGAATGTGGCTGACCAATACCGTGGCATGGTCCTCCCCCACTTCTGCGGAAGCGCTGGATGACCAGATGAACGGCCATGTTTCAGCACTCTGTCGCTGGTTCCTGAGCTGTGAAAACGTGCTCTATGTGTGCTCCAGAAAAACAAAGTTAAATGGAAACGGTATGCATGTAGAATATTTAGGAGTAGATGACCTAATAATTTCTCTCTTCAGAAACTTTTGGTGGGAGGCAGATGTAAATTGTCCTGAAAAAGATAGGCAGGTAAAAATTCATGGGGAACATAAGATTCTTCGGAAGTGACAAAGAAACCACGTGTTGTAGTCATAAGACGAAATATTAGCGTATGGTAGTATTAAGATGAAATACTTGCGTGTGTAAATCTAAGATGAAAATAATTAAGATTTCCATGTGCAGAACTTGAATTAGAGGCAAGCACTTCTACGTGGTGGGTACAGTGTGAGTGTCAACCTGATTATGAGACAATAAAAAGAATTAGAAGTGCTTGTCCCAGCATTCAGTTGAGGATCCGTGTGTGAAATAAATAAGATACTAAAACTTCCATTATGAGATTCATTCGTGTGACGCCAGCTTGATATTCAGATACTCTGAGAGTGAATTAAGGTGAGTTTGCCATCTACCCGGCAACTCCATGAGGGTTGCATTGCACAGGGAGATGTGCATAAATCCTCCAGAGTTTGTGGTAGGAAAATTATTACGTGGGTCAGTGACGTGTGAATCTGGGATGACTACTGTTTGATGTTGGAAAGCAGAACGAGTAGAAAACTAAACATTTTGTTTTTAGAGATGTGTTTTATACTGTCAGAATGATTTATTATGTGTATGTAATCTGTGTGATTTGCATGAGACAGTAGCGAATTTAGTGGGTCAAGCATGATTTTTCCCAGTACAGCACGAAAGTCGGTAAAATCGTTATGTTGCTAATGAATGAGATTACGAGAAT
This sequence comes from Schistocerca serialis cubense, assembly GCF_023864345.2. Classification (NCBI taxonomy): domain Eukaryota; kingdom Metazoa; phylum Arthropoda; class Insecta; order Orthoptera; family Acrididae; genus Schistocerca; species Schistocerca serialis. Next base: position 87,194,301 of record NC_064640.1, on the reverse strand, counting down.
GTCGGAGAGAATGAAGTAGCAAAAGATTCCTTACCAATCCAGAAAGTGCACAGTAGCAATAGACAGAAACATTACGAGACCATAGAATAGTAAAATGCTTATGTTATACCATGACCATTGGGTGGAGAATCACTTGTTTTACTATTGTCTTTAAGTGTAATGCAAGAAATTTTGCAACATTAGCATGAAAGAATTTATTGTAATAAAAGAGGAGATATACGAGACAAGTAGTGGTGTTGATTATTGAGTTGTGGACATAACGTCCATTTTCTTGCTGGGTTGTCCAAGCTCTAGATAAAATATATACGACAGGAAGGAAATGTGGCCTTGCCAGGGTGGAGTGAGTCCATCAGAAATGTGCAATAGCTCTTAGTCAGATGCGTTATCCATTCCGTTGCATTAAAAAGTAAGGGCGAGAATAAATTATAGCTTAACTGAAAGGCACTAGGGCTCATATTTCACGCATAGTTGCAGTGGGTACGATAATCATGAAAATATTTCTCATGTACGAATAATAATCGCACTCGCTTGGCAAGCCACTCATATGGTAGGCCTGACTATTAGATGCCACAGAATGGGGTAGGAACCTCCCAGTACAAATAAGCGAGACCGCAGGCTCAAATGTGGAAAGTCGTGTCGCCATCCTGTCTGCGTATAGAATCGGAGAGAATAACGATTGTTTAAGTTTTAGGCCAACCACGACGACCTTCTGGTGATGGATATCGGCGGCCAACTGGCCCGCTAAAGCTACCTCCAACCTCCGCTGCACTGACGCGTCATTGATGTGGCGGGACGCGTTGCACGTTGGAGCTACACCGGCGCGAGAAACTAGAGGACTGCGGATTGCAAATTGCCGTCCACAGGGGCGCGAACTCGCGGCCTGCCGGGTGCAGAGCTGTCTGTGGGCACTGAATAAGCTGTTCTGGGCGGACGGCCAGAGCTGCTAAGGCTCAGTACAACGACGGCGGTCAGTTTCTTCCCTTCGGCGCTCTACATGGGGTCCACGAGTCGCGCTTGAGGGAGCAGTCAGCCGTGTTCTGGGCGCCACTTAGCCGTGGTGAGAGTAGGTTTACTGGGCAACCGAAGGCCAACGCAGCAGATTCCAGCGTTCGCATTGGCCTTGACCCACACACGCTGCGCGGCTCCATCGCCGAGTTTAGCGCGAGGCCGGCTGTGTACCTTCGATGTAACGAAGTCAATGACACATTTGCCTGTGTTTCTCTGCACGATTCGGCTTGAGTCATCCCTCCCTCCCAAACTATACCTCTCGGTCGTTCTGACGTATTACAACCCCTGATCTCAGAGGGTTGTAACAATTTGGTGTCAGAAAGTGATTCTTTCGATTTCCAGCACAATCTGTTGCGTCGGAAAACGTTCGTCCATGTCCACCACTATGTTTTGGTGAGAGAGTTGGTTCTGGCGACTGCTGAGTGAGGCAGTGGCACTTGACGTAGGTACCAGCTCAATACAATGTGGTGTGGTGAGTCTAAATTTTATTTATATTATTTTTTATGTCACAACGGAGGGGTATCTGTTGAGAGGCCAGACAAACGTGTGGTTCCTGAAGAGGGGCAGCAGCCTTTTCAATAGTTGCAGGGGCAACAGTCTGGATGATTGACTGATTTGGCCTTGCAACGCTAACCAAAACGGCCTTGCTGTGCTGGTACTGCGAACGGCTGAAAGCAAGGAGAAACTACAGCCGTAATTTTTCCCGAGGGCATGCAGCTTTACTGTGTGGATAAATGATGATGGCGTCCTCTTCGGTAAAATATTCCAGAGGTAAAATAGTCCCCGATTCGGATCTCCTGGAGGACGTCGTTATCAGGAGAAAGAAAACTGGCGTTCTACGGATCGGAGTGTGGAATGTCAGATCCCTTAATCGGGCAGGTAGGTTAGAAAATTTAAAAAGGGAAATCGATAGGTTGAAGTTAGATATAGTGGGAATTAGTGAAGTTCGGTGGCAGGAGGAACAAGACTTTTGGTCAGGTGAGTACAGGGTTATAAATACAAAATCAAATAGGGGTAATGCAGGAGTAGGTTTAATAATGAATAAAAAGATAGGAGTGCGGGTAAGCTACTACCAACAGCATAGTGAACGCATTATTGTGGCCAAGATAGACACGAAGCCCATGCCTACTACAGTAGTACAAGTTTATATGCCAACTATCTCTGCAGATGATGAAGACATTGATGAAATGTATGACGAGATAAAAGAAATTATTCAGGTAGTGAAGGGAGACGAAAATTTAGTAGTCATGGGTGACTGGAATTCGAGAGTAGGAAAAGGGAGAGATGGAAACATAGTGGGTGAATATGGATTGGGGGAGAGAAATGAAAGAGGAAGCCGTCTGGTAGAATTTTGCACAGAGCATAACTTAATCATAGCTAACACTTGGTTCAAGAATCATAAAAGAAGGTTGTATACATGGAAGAATCCTGGAGATACTAGAAGGTATCAGATAGATTATATAATGGTAAGGCAGAGATTTAGGAACCAAGTTTTAAATTGTAAGACATTTACAGGGGCAGATGTGGACTCTGACCACAATCTATTTGTTATGAACTGTAGATTAAAACTGAAGAAACTGCAAAAAGGTGGGAATTTAAGGAGATGGGACCTGGATAAACTGACTAAACCAGAGGTTGTACAGAGTTTCAGGGAGAGCATAAGGGAACAATTGACAGGAATGGGGGAAAGAAATACAGTAGAAGAAGAATGGGTAGCTCTGAGGGATGAAGTAGTGAAGGCAGCAGAGGATCAAGTAGGTAAAAAGACGAGGGCTAGTAGAAATCCTTGGGTAACAGAAGAAATATTGAATTTAATTGAGGAAAGGAGAAAATATAAAAACGCAATAAATGAAGCAGGCAAAAGGGAATACAAACGTCTCAAAAATGAGATCGACAGGAAGTGCAAAATGGCTAAGCAGGGATGGCTAGAGGACAAATGTAAGGATGTAGAGGCTTATCTCACTAGGGGTAAGATAGATACTGCCGACAGGAAAATTAAAGAGACCTTTGGAGAAAAGAGAGCCACTTGTATGAATATCAAGAGCTCAGATGGAAACCCAGCTCTAAGCAAAGAAGGGAAAGCAGAAAGGTGGAAGGAGTATATAGAGGGTCTATATAAGGGCGATGTACTTGAGGACAAAATGATGGAAATGGAAGAGGATGTAGATGAAGATGAAATGGGAGATACGATACTGCGTGAAGAGTTTGACAGAGCACTGAAAGACCTGAGTCGAAACAAGGCTCCGGGAGTAGACAACATTCCATTGGAACTACTGATGGCCTTGGGAGAGCCAGTCGTGACAAAACTCTACCATCTGGTGAGCAAGATGTATGAGACACGCGAAATACCCTCAGACTTCAAGATGAATATTATAATTCCAATCCCAAAGAAAGCAGGTGTTGACAGATGTGAAAATTACCAAATAATCAGTTTAATAAGTCACAGCTGCAAAATACTAACGCGAATTCTTTACAGAAGAATGGAAAAACTGGTAGAAGCCGACCTCGGGGAAGATCAGTTTGGATTCCTCAGAAATGTTGGAACACGTGAGGCAATACTGACCTTACGACTTATCTTAGAAGAAAGATTAAGGAAAGGCAAACCTACGTTTCTAGCATTTGTAGACTTAGAGAAAGCTTTTGACAATGTTGACTGGAATACTCTCTTTCAAATTCTAAAGGTGGCAGGGGTAAAATACAGGGAGCGAAAGGCTATTTACCATTTGTACAGAAACCAGATGGCAGTAATAAGAGTCATTGGACATGAAAGGGAAGCAGTGGTTTGGAAGGGAGTGAGACAGGGTGGTAGCCTCTCCCCGATGTTATTCAGTCTGTATATTGAACAAGCAGTAAAGTAAACAAAAGAAAAATTCGGAGTAGGTATTAAAATCCATGGAGAAGAAATAAAAACTAGGTTGCAGTAATTACTGGGAGATGAAGAAGCTTGCACAGGATAGAGTAGCATGGAGAGCTGCATCAAACCAGTCTCAGGACTGAAGACAACAACAACAACAACAACATTTTTTATGTTTGTTCTCGTTGTCAGCGTTAGTTGTGTTAGCTACGGTACAAGATGTTTAAAGTTAGTGTTGTGAAGCCACAGGAACCTGTGGACTTATCTTTGATTAGAATTAATGGTTTGCGTGATAATGTAGTGCTAGTGAGATGTCCATTTTGTAGTTTTTCTGTTCACAAGTTACTGTGTACCAGAGGTTTAGCAGCTGTTGGTACTGTATTTAGGTGTACTTGTCATCTGTCTGGTAGTTGTACTGAGTGTAGGTGGGCGATTGTTAGCCGGAGGAATTAATCTGTGTTTACATTTTTTGTGTAGAGTTGAACGGGAGTATGTGTTTTGCCACGTTTAAAAAAATCGGTAGCATTTAGGTGGAAGTAGAGTACGCAAAATGGTGTAAACCCGTGCTACTGCCGCAGATGCAGTTGCTGCTATAACTCGGCTAGTGCAAGCGAGAGTACGCGAAAGAACTTGCCCCCCCCCCCCCCCTTCTAACAGCCGTGTAACGCAGATCTCTAGAGGAACGGAATGTTCCAAATGATTGGAAATGAGCACAGGTAGTCCCAGTCTTCAAGAAGGGTCGTCGAGCAGAGGCGAAAAACTATAGACCTATATCTCTGACATCGATCTGTTGTTGAATTTTGGAACATGTTTTCTGCTCGCGTATCATGTCATTTCTGGAAACCCAGAATCTACTCTGTAGGAATCAACACGGATTCCGGAAACAGCGATCGTGTGAGACCCAACTCGCTTTATTTGTTCATGAGACCCAGAAAATGTTAGATACAGGCTCCCAGGTAGATGCCATTTTACTTGACTTGACTTTACCGGAAGGCGTTCGATACAGTTCCGCACTGTCGCCTGATAAACAAAGTAAGAGCCTACGGAATATCAGACCAGCTCTGTGGCTGGATTGAAGAGTTTTTAGCAAACAGAACACAGCATGTTGTCTCAAAGGAGAGACGTCTACAGACGTTAAAGTAACCTCTGGCGTGCCACAGGGGAGTGTTATGGGACCATTGCTTTTCACAATATCTATAAATGACCTAGTAGATAGTGTCGGAAGTTCCATGCGGCTTTTCGCGGATGATGCTGTAGTACACAGAGAAGTTACAGCATTAGAAAATTGCAGCGAAATGCAGGAAGATCAGCAGCGGATGGGCACTTGGTGCAGGGAGTGGCAACTAACCCTTAACATAGACAAATGTAATGTATTGCGAATACATAGAAAGAAGGATCCTTTATTGTATGATTATATGATAGAGGAACAAACACTGGTAGCAGTTACTTCTGTAAAATATCTGGGAGAATGCGTGCAGAACGATTTGAAGTGGAATGATCATATAAAATTAATTGTTGGTAAGGCGGGTGCCAGGTTGAGATTCATTGGGAGAGTCCTTAGAAAATGTAGTCCATCAACAAAGGAGGTGGCTTACAAAACACTCGTTCGACCTATACTTGAGTATTGCTCATCAGTGTGGGATCCGTACCAGGTCGGGTTGACAGAGGAGATAGAGAGGATTCAAAGAAGAGCAGCGCGTTTCGTCACAGGGTTATTTGGAAATCGTGGTAGAGTTACGGAGATGTTTAGCAAACTCAGGTGGCAGACTCTGCAAGAGAGGCGCTCTGCATGGCGGTGTAGCTTGCTGTCCAGGTTTCGAGAGGGTGCGTTTCTGGATGAGGTATCGAATATATTGCTTCCCCCTACTTATACCTCCCGAGGAGATCACGAATGTAAAATTAGAGAGATTAGAGCGCGCACGGAGGCTTTCTGGCAGTCGTTCTTCCCGCGAACCATACGCGACTGGAACAAGAAAGGGAGGTAATGACAGTGGCACGTAAAGTGCCCTCCGCCACACACCGTTGGGTGGCTTGCAGAGTATAAATGCAGATGTAGATGTAGAACAGAGCAGTTTGAGCGCATGAAGGAGAGAAATTTCGAACTTAATCGTCAGTTAGAGGCTTAAAGGAGAGTCATGATCAGTCGCTATCAGAGTCTCGGGAAAAGAAGTCTGGACTGAGAGTGCATTCTGTTCTGTATAACCCGGCAGTGGTCGCACTGAGTAATCTCTTCTCCGGCAAGGCAACGGAGGACGTGACAGTTTTCCTTAAGGATAAAAAAAATGTTCAAATGTGTGTGAAATCTTATGGGACTTAACTGCTAAGACCATCAGTCCCTAAGCTTACACACTACTTAACCTAAATTATCCTAAGGACAAACACACACACCCATTCCCGAGGGAGGACTCGAACCTCCGGCGGGACCAGCAGCACAGTCCATGACTGCAAAGCCTTAGATCGCTCGCGTTAAGGATATTAGGGACGCTGCGGAAGCACATAGGTGGTCAGATGAAGTAGGCTAACCTTGAATGTTGCTAATATGCGTCTGGCAGGCGACGCCAAAGCATATGTTGCCTACCACGAGATATTGAGTAAAGTACAAACATTCCAGGAGTGGCTCACGGAATTGTGCGAGTGATACCAAAAGCAGAACAGTGTGGGAGGAATTAAGTACATTGTCTATCAGCGCGGCGAGTCTGTGAAAGCGTTCTCGGATAGAATCCATAATCTAAACGGAAACAAATATGTACAGACCCAGAATACAGAAGCTAATAAGGTATTGTTACAGGAGGCACAAAATAGAGCGTTAGATGCTTTTTACGTGGTGTACCCACTGAAATGTTACGGAGGACACGGATGGAGAACCCAGAGGACTTGCAGTCAGCTCTTAGGATCGCAACACTTATAGAGGACGTGGATATGGCCAAAAAGAGGAGAGTGGACCATCGCGTGTTCCCTTCTGAAGTCAAGTGTTATAGAAGTAGTAGGGAGGACCATGTAAGGAAACAGTGTAAGAAGCCACAGTTCTTTATGTGTGGCATAGTGGGCCACCGGGCATTTGAGTGTAGCGGTAGGAAGGGTAGAAAGCACCGGCAAGGGAAGCAGCCGTTAAACGAAAATGGGATTGCTTCAGCCGTTGGAAGGCAGTCTTAGTAGACTGTAACACAGCACAAGTTACTGGACACACAGAATGTAGCTTGGTGGGCTAAGTGGTTGGCAGGAAACAGAGATTTTTGACGAACACAGGTGCGAATGTGTCAGCTATCAGTCTGGACCTCGTGGGAAAGAGGAGACTGGGGCACATTTGTGACATTTTGTTCTTTGTGTTTAATGAAAGTGTGAAAGCAGTGGAGGCAATTCGAAACACTTGTGCCGTGTGTAGAGTGAGAGCTGTCGAGAAAGTCAAGTTGTATCGTTTCAAATACGATCGTTTTGAGATAAATTAATCACCACATTCAGGATGGCAAACACGCGTCGATGAACGACTTTTCTGCGATTTACTACTATGGTTAATGACAGTGTATGCAATAATTGGCAACTGTGGCGACCAGTTAACCTTTGTGCAACACTTGCTTTCAGTGGTCATATTGATGTCAAAAGGAAGGAAGAAGGATTACGGTGCGAACCGTCGTCGAGAACGAGATTAGACGCGAAGCAGAATTTCGAACTGGGAAGGATGGGCAATCCCGGCATTTGCCGTAATACATTTAAGAAGGTCACCGTAAACCTAAATCAGTAGGATCTGATGGAAATTTGAAGTACCGTATGGTAACATCATAAGAAGAAAATAGTGGGTAAGTCATAACACATATTATCTCAAACGATCGTCTGCATACTCCACAAAATGTATTGTTATTGACATACGTCTGGTGCCACAAAGGAAGTGTTTTGTGCTACGAAATGCTTCACAGGGATGTGTCCATCGCAGTTGTTGCCAAGAAACGAGATGCCTTGCAGTCACAGAGTAACAAATGCTACCTTCCTTTTCTCTCTGCCCTAAGATAAAAACAACTGTGGCATACGTCTAAGTAAGGAATACTTTGCAAGCTTTTCGTTCTTTTAATTTACACTTCTGTACTCTTATCCATTCCCAGATCCCTCCCTCCTTCCTGCTACCCCTCCCTTGACATCTGCATCCACATCTACATGAATACTCTGCAATTCGCAATTAAGTTCTTGGCAGGGTGTTGCTTGAACCACCGTCACATTATTTCTCTACCGTTCTACTTTCAAAAAAGACTTGGAAATAATGAACAATTTCACCTTACCGTGCAAGCACTGATGCCTCTTATCATAATTCTCTTGTTTCCCATGTATGTCGGGGTAAACAAAATATCGTGACATTCAGCAGAGGAGGTTGGCTCAAATTGTTCAAATGGCTCTAAGCACTATGGGACATAACATCTGAGGTCATCAATCCCCTAGAACTTAGAACTACTTAAACCTAACTAACCTAAGGACATCACACACATCCATACCCGAGGCAGGATTCGAACCTGCGACCGTAGCGGTCGCGCGGTTCCAGACTGTAGCGCCTAGAACCGCTCGGCCACCCCGGCCGGCCATCATTTTGCAGTTCGCTTTGCTCTTCTAAAGAGTTTACTAGACGGCAGCATTACGCGTCACAAATCTATGAGAAATGTTCTGATTGTCTACTAAATAGTTTATACTCTACGTGATCAAAAGCATCCGGACACCTGGCTGAAAATGACTTACGAGTTCGTGGCGCCCTCCATCGGTAATGCTGGAGTTTAAAATGGTATTGGTCCACCCTTAGCCTTGGCGACAGCTTCCACTCTCGCAGGTATACGTACAATCAGGTGCTGGAAGGTTTCTTGGTGAATTGTAGCGCAGTCTTCACGGAGTGCTGCACTGAGTAGAGGTATCGATGTCGGTCGGTGAGGTTTTGCACGAAGTCGGCGTTCCAAAACATCCCAAAGGTGTCCTTTAGGATTCAGGTCAGGACTCTGTGCAGGCCAGTCCATTACAGGGATGTTATTGTTGTGTAACCACGCCGCCACAGGCCGTGCATTATGAACAGGTGCTCGATCTTGCTGAAAGATGCAATCGCTATCCCCGAATTGCTCTTCAACAGTGAGAAGGAAGAAGTGCTTAGAACATCAGTGTAGGCCTGTGTTGTTATAGTACCACGCAAAACAACAAGGGGTGCAAGGCCCTTCCATGAAAAACACGACCATACTATAAGAGCACCACCTCTGAATTTTACTGTCGGCACTACACACCCTGGCAGATGACGTTCACCAGGCATTCGCCATACCCACACCATGCCATCGGATCGCCACGTTGTGTATCGTGATTCGTCACTCCACACAACGTTTTTCCACTGTTCAATCGTCCAATGTTTACGCTCCTTACACCAAGCGAGGTGTCGTTTGGCATTTACCGGCGTGATGTGTGGCTTATGAGCAGCCACTCGACCATGAAATCCAAGTTTTCTCACCTCCCGCCTAACTGTCATAGTACATGCAGCATAGTACTTTGGAAGCATTGAGCATAAAACATAGTGGGATTAGTGCAAAATCTTCGGTGCAAATAGACAAAGAGAGATTCAGCAAATCAGAAATTGCTAATTTAAATGCACTGAAGAAGCAAGACAGAAAAGATGAGAGAAGAAGAGAAGATCAGTATGACTCAGATGATGCTCAGTATGGTGCAGGGTAGCCTGCCCGGCTAGCCGCGCGGTCTAATCCGCTGACCGAGCGAGGTGGGGCAATGGCTAGCGCACTGAACTCGTATTCGGGAGGACGACGGTTCAATCCCGCGTCCGGTCATCCTGATTTAGGTTTTCCGTGATTTCCCTAAATCGCTCCAGGCAAATGCCGGGATGGTTCCTCTGAAGGGCACGGCCGACTTCCTTCCCCGTCCTTCCCTAATCCGATGAGACCGATGACCTCGCTGTCTGGCCTCCTCCCCCAAAAAAACCAAACCCAACCCTCTAATGCGCTGCTTCCCGAGAGGGAAGGCGTGCCGATGTCCGGTGCGCCGCCCAGCCTTTGGATGGTTTTTAAGTCGGTTTTCCATCTGCCTCGGCGAATGCGGGCTGCTTCCCCTTATTCCGTCTCAGTTACACTACGTCGGCGATTGCTGCACAAACACTGTCTCCACATACAAGTACACCATCATTACTCTACCATGCAAACATTTGGTGTTACACACGTCTGGTACGAGACGTTCCTGGTGGTTCGGGGGAAGGGGGCAGGGGGCAGGGGGGGTCCACTGGTGATCGAACCGCACAATAACCCTGGGTTCGGTGTGGGGCGGAGGTGGGGTGGGTGGACTGCTGTGGCCTGTTGTGGGGTTGTCAACCACTGAGGGCTACGGAGGGACGAAGCCACTCCGTCGTTTCTAGGTTCCCAGTTTAATACACAATAATAAACACAACGGTGCTGGATAATACTAATTATAAGTTCAAAAAATGTTCAAATGTGTGTGAAATCTTATGGGACTTAACTGCTAAGCCATCAGTCCCTAAGCTTACTCACTACTTAACCTAAATTACCCTAAGGACAAACACACACACCCATGCCCGAGGGAGGACTCGAACCTCCGCCGGGACCAGCCACACAGTCCATGACTGCAGCGCCTGAGACCGCTCGGCTAATCCCGGCTCGGCTAATCCCGGCTCGGCTAATTCCGCGCGGCACTAATTGTAAGTAATTCTCATAATTAACTGTATTAAAATTGGAATATTAAACTTTATACCGATTTTTCTCAAAACTACATTTTATGATTTTCAGGAATCATTATTTTCTGAACTAAAAGGCTTAAAAATATAAACTTGGTAAATTTGTACTTAGCCGGCCGAAGTGGCCGAGCGGTTCTAGGCGCTACAGTCTGCAACCGCGCGACCACTACGATCGCAGGTTCGAATCCTGCCTCGGGCATGGATGTGTGTGATGTCCTTAGGTTAGTTAGGTTTAAGTAGTTCTAAGTTCTAGGGGACTGATGACCTCAGAAGTTAAGTCCCATAGTGCTCAGAGCCATTTGAACCATTTGTACTTAGGATGGTAATAAGTTGTTACATGTAAATTGATAACCACCAGCCCGACAGAAACTGTTTTTTGATCACTAATGTATAAAAACAGGGAAATTTTATTATGAAAGATTAATAAATGTTCCTTGAAATACATCAGAGATGGGTTGTTCACTTTAATTGTAAATGCAGGAATGGTTGTTACATACATTCAGTAAAAATTTCACTGTTCTAACACTTTCTTTTGAAAAGTGTACCTGTTCAAAGGGTAAAAGAGCATTGGCAGAATAGGGATAAAAATTGCGTTCCGTCTCCCCTTAAGATTCTTATTTTATTTTTAATTTAATGAACTGCTGCGCATGTTAAAACATTAATCGTCGCTATGGAAACATTTAAACTACTTACTACACGTGAAATTGGTTTGTCAAAACCGTGAATTTGCGAAAGTGAATCGCATACTAAAACGGACGAAGCCACATCGTGAACAGTAAGTCAAAGTGAATTTTACACTGTTAAAAAATGGTATGGGCCGTTAGTAGTCGCGACCGCTATGGTCGCAGGTTCGAATGCTGCCTCGGGCATGGATGTGTGTGATGTCCTTAGGTTAGTTAGGTTTAAATAGTTCCAAGTTCTAGCGGACTGATGACCTCAGAATTTATGTCCCATAGTTCTCAGAGCCATTTGAACCGTTAGTAGTAACAGAATTGTCTGCGTAAGGAACGATATAATCATACACCTACGATCTAGGAACTATGCAGCAACATTTACTTCCGACCAGTCTGTGACTGAAGGGAATATAAAGAACACATTAAGCAAGAGGACGTAACCATCGCAATGCACAACTGGTAGAGCTGCTTTAATTAGCCGCCAGACCCGACAACCCACCGTCGACGCCACAACTCACTGACCCGAGACCCGTGGTCTTTCTCGGGTGTCTCGGCACTGACCCTGAAAGTAGTTCGTTTCCATTCTAATATTCGTTTGTTTCCAATGAACTTCCATAAATAAATGTAGTTTCAGGGAAGAGTGTTTGAAATCAATGTTGGCATTGTTGAGACCACCATTAACAATAGTCATTGCTATTCACCTCCGTCATTCGTTTTTTATTTTATTGTAGTTGTTATTGCATGTGGTTTATGTATCTTTTGGGTGAGTGTCTTCTTACCAATGTGTGCAACGTTTTGCTGTCGTATGCGGCAGGTTGCGTGATCCGTGGCGTTCGCTATTACTTTCCGTAGCTACAAATGGTTCAAATGGCTCTAAGCACTATGGGACTTAACTTCTGAGGTCATCAGTCCCCTAGAACTTAGAACTACTTAAACCTAACTAACCTAAGGACATCACACACATCCATGCCCGAGGCAGGATTCGAACCTGCGATCGTAGTGGTCGCGCGGTTGCAGACTGTAGCGCCTAGAACCGCTCGGCCACACCGACCGGCTCCGAAGCTACAATTGAGCAATATTACAATCAGCTCTGCTATTGTCTACAAGGTACTACATATACTCTGAGTTTGCTAACCAAGTTCTGATACACTTCATTTCAATAACACTGGTAGTGAAACGGGTTCTTTTGAGTTTAAAAAAAATTATCAAATATATTTCATTACGTTTTCAAGTTAAATGTTCAAGTAAATAGAACAAATTTCTTTATTTCCGTCTGTGATCACAAACTTGTTAGGTCCTCAAACTACCAGTTTTGGTCGATAATGACCGCTACAGATTTGCAACAAAACGTGCGAAAAATACAAATACTACTAGTGGATTGTCTACAGCTTAAAACAACAAAACAGACCACAATGAAAAGTGTTACTGACATACATGTGAAAATCGTGCGCTTTAAATATGACGAGGCATACCCGTTTTAAAAACATGTCCTAATGTAATGGAGCCATCGTGACGTCGTCAAAACATAATCACAAAATCAGCTCAGCACTGTCGCGCATAAATAAAATATTGCATATACTAGAGTCATCTTGTTAACAGTGTTACTGTTCAAAACAAACTGCCGTACAGTAGCCACAAAAGTTAGTGTCGCAAGCTCGCCAGATGTCGCTACTGTTGGCATACCCATATTCTTCAATCATCTAATTGTGCGATACGGAATATAGTAAGACTTGTTCTTAATGCAGGTATGCCTCGGCATATTTAAAGCGCACAAGTTTCACGTGTATGTTATTAATACTTTTCGTTATGGCCTGTTTTATTGTTTTAAGCTGTAGACAAGCCACCAGAAGTTCAAATGGCTCTGAGCACTATGGGACTTGACATCTGCGGCCATCAGTCCCTTAGAACTTAGAACTACTTAAACCTAACTAACCTAAGGACATCACACACATCCACGCCCAAGGCACGATTCGAACCTGCGACCGTAGCAGTCGCGCGGTTCCGGACTGAGCGCCTAGAACCGCGAGACCACCGTGGCCGGCCCACCAGAAGTATTTGTCTTTTTCCCATGTTTGTTTGCAGATCTAAAGATGGTCACTGCAGACCGGAAACGGTAGTCTGAGGACCTAACAAGTTTGTGATCATATATAGAAATAAAGAAATTCATACTACGCTTCCTGGATCACTGTTCTATTCGCGATCATGTCGCAGCTTGCTCAGATAAATTCCGGTCAAAACTGCGCATAGTAAGTCTCTTAGAACCGTTTTCTTCATAAGTAGAAAAAAATAACTGAAAAATTATTTCAAGCAGGATTATGAGACAGTTTACATGTGAGGAACAAGTGTAGAACATCAACATATGACAATTGTTTATAATAAATGAAAAGCACCAGTTTGCTTTTGTTCTACAATATTGTAGAACAAAAGCAAACTGGTGCTTTTCATTTATTATAATGTTGTTCTACCAAGAACCGACGAAATATTCTGTTAAAATTGTTTATATTAGGTGAAGTGACGGGTCTGACGTCACTGTTATCTAAAGTGTGGGTCGCAGCGCCTTGTTCTAAGGAGCGTTGATTGAGGACGAACCTGTAGCTGCTGGCAGCTCAAAATCAGTGACACAACAAGCTTTTTGGTACTTGCAGGGTGCAAATATAAACAGTGGACTAGGAAATGGCTTTATTTAGTGTTTATAGGTTTACTTTTGACTGTGACAGTAATTACAGATTTAGACGTGGTTGGCTCAGATAAACAAGGCTTATGTCGTACTTCACGTCATCCTCTCACAATGAAGCTGATAAGCAAGACAGTTCTTCTTATCTGACGGTGAACATTCTCAGTGTTGTGTTAGACAATCGCAGATGGCCTTCTGGTCGCGATTGTGGGTGTAATTTTATCGTATTGGAGAATATTGTGTGTTTCGGTGCCCAGCAGTTTCAGAACTATCCTGGCGTTCCGTTTATTACATTCCGTGTGGCAGCCATCTAGTTGTTCGACAGTGGACTGGGGTCGCTTGACAGTCAAATTTACGTGAGTCTGCTTGGAATTAGCGGCTGCAGTGCAGGTTCGGTGGATTCTGGTGCATGGGACACTTGCTTATCCTTGTGTTTATATTGTTGCTCATGTACACCAACTTAAATGGAGGATACAAGGCTTCGACAGTATAATATCTTTTTACGAGACGCATGTTTTATTGATTTTCTGGCAGACCAACATCTCCCTGGGTTGTTTTTGTAATGCAAAGATTAGGTATGTTACCCCAGTTGGAGCGCAGCGTCAGAACGAATGATGACCGGGCAAGGACAGATAATTTTTAACAGGTGGAAACAGTGCAGGAAGGTGCACCCGTGGTCATTAGTAATCCAAACGTCCTTGGTCCCGGGTTCGAAAACCGCCACCACTTACAAAGTGAATAACAGTCATCAGAAATGGCGGCCGAAGACTTCCGGTATAAGAAGTCATCCTCATTCAGCCAACGGCCTTTTCAAAGAAGGCGGAGGAACGGATAGAGTTTCAGGGCACTTTCTTGCCCTTGGGGTGGGAAACTGGTCCTGAAGGCGGAAGAATCAGCGATGATCAACGGCATGAGAGTGCAGAAGGCAATGGAAACCACTGCATTAAAGACACGTAATGTGTATCCACAGGATATGTGGCCTGTAATTCGAAAGGGTCACGATGTTCTCTCCACTGGCAAAAGATTTCGGAATAGTCCATTCGGATCTCCGGGAGGGAACTGCCAAGGATGTGGGAAGAATGAGAAAAAGATCGAATAATCAACGCAAAGGTAACGTTCTACGAACCGGTGTACGGAATGTCAGAAGTTTGAACGTGGTACGGGAACTAGAAAATCTGAAAATGGAAATGCTAAGGCTCAATCTAAATATAGTGATGGTCATTGCAGTGAAATCGAAAAAAGACAAAGATTTCTTGTCTGATGAGTGTAGGTTAATATCAACAGTAGCAGAAAATGGTATAACGGTAGTACGATTCCTTATGGGTAGGGAGGTAGGGCAGCGAGTAAGTTACTGTGAACAGTTCAGTGATAGGGTTGTTTTCATCAGAATCGACAGCAAATCAATACCGACAATAGTAGTTCAGAAGAACATGCCGACGTCGCAAGCCGAAGAGGAAGAGATAGAGAAAGTATGTGAGGATACTGAATGGGTAATTCAGTACGTAAAGGAAGATAAAAATCTAATAGTCATGGGAGATTTGAATGCGATTTTAGGGGAAGGAGTAGAAGAAGGGGTTACGGGAGAATATCGGCTTGGTAGTAGGCACGAGAG